>NC_048271.2:2500-1202500 GCF_005286985.2 Setaria viridis
TACCCCAAACACACATGCATGGATATAGCTAATTTTGGAGCCACCATATATACATTTACCCGTGAGTTTCTCTTGGACCTATGCTGTTATTACCATGCATACTATTTATAGCAATGGCTTTCGTCAATAAAAAGACGACTTATGCATCAACAAAAACATATAGCAGCACTGTACCCCTCGAACAATCCGCAATGGCGAAGATCCTCTTGTTTTTGTCCCTAACATTTGCTATCGTAGCTGCAGAAGCCTCTACGCAACCACTATCCCCTGCCACCAAAAAGTCCATTGACGACTTGACCTTGTTGTTCCAAGAGGTTATCGATTCCATCAACACCGCCACCCCGCCGGCCAAGAAGCCAGAAGCCACACGTGCCTCTTCGAAGCACATCCACACTGCAGAATTAGATGTCGCCAAGGCCGCCAAGGCAGGAGACGAGAAGAAACTCGCCCACCTCATCCTTTCCTATCGTATGGCTTCTACTATGGTCATCCATGCGCCGCCGGCCGAGAAGCTCAAGGTAATGAAGGACACCTTCAACTCGGCAGCTGCACCAAACGCATTAGAGTGCCCCAACATCGACAAGGCCTACTGCGAGACGCGCTCCAAGTTGAACACGGCCATCCTTGGGGTCGTCGCAGCCGCCTCACCAGAGCAGAAGAAGCTGGGGGACAAAGATTCTACTTTACCGAAATCAATGCATACCGCTATCTCAACTATCAACAAGGCGTATGCGGATGGAGACGACAAGGAAATCGCTCGAGTCCTTGCTGCCTACAACAAGGCAGCCGATTCGGTCATTGCAGCCCCTCCTTCTGATAAGCTTAAAGTGATGGAGTCAACTTTCAAACATGCAGCGGCCAGCGGCGCATGATTAATAATGTACTGTACCGTCGTTCATCTGTTCCATTGTCACCATCACTCTGAAGGTGACAGCATGCACAACATATATCTATGATCGCCCATTTACTCAATTAATAATATTTACTACCACGCATCATATCGTTCCTTTCCTCTAAAACACACCACATCCAATCGCTGTGCTCAGAAGCATTTGACTGATTGGGTTGTCATTTCTTATAGGAGGACAAATGCTTTTTCCTTGTTACCGACTTTTGTGATATCTAAACTTTTTTTTAAGAGCTAGCTAATGTGGGGTCCCTTTTTAACACTGCTGTATTAACACTAGACTGTTGTATTAACACTAGGAGAGAAACCACTCTTGATCCAACCCTTTAGTCCCGGTTGGATGTGGATCCGGGACTAAATTAGCTCTAGTCCCGCGTCTAAATTTCGAAATTCATGGAGACCCTTTAGTCCAGGTTTCTAACACAAACTCGTACTAAAGGTGACACTTTAGTCCCGGTTGGTGTTACAAACCCGAACTAAAACCTCCCACCCCTTTAGTACCAGTTTATAACAAATACCGAGACTTTCTTTTTTAGCTTGTTTTGTAATAAATAAAGTAGTTTTTCCCAACTAGGACTTTTAGATTCAGGGTATAAATTAAATATGTAGATTCAGGGTATAAATATGTACCGGTAGGTCTTGTAAGCGTATCCATTGATAATACAACTTCTCTCGACTTCACGCTAAACCCTAGTTTTAGTAATTTTTGACATGACTCGGCAGGGACCAGTTCAAAAGAACCTATTGCCGCAACCAGTTCAAAAGAGTATTTCAGCATGACTCAGCTCTTGTCTTGGGTCGCTGTTTTCGGGCTCCTGTGACATATAGCGCACGTTTTCATGGCCAAAAATGCGTCTAGAGGCCATTTTCACTTGTTCAGTCTAGCCCCTACATTTTCATCCTCGGTGGCTGGTGTGGTCGTGGTCAGGCTCCGGTGACCTATAGCCCACGTTTTCATGGCCGAAAATGCATGCGGAGACCATTTTCACATCTTCGGTCCATCCCCCGTATTTTCAACCCCGGTTGCCGGTGTGGCCGTTGTCGGGCTCCTGTGACCTATAGCACCCGTTTTCATGATCGAAAACGTGTCCGGTGGCCATTTTCACGTCTTTGTCCATCCCCCATTGTCAGGCTCCCGTGACCTGCACACATTTTCATGGCCGAAAATGCGTGCGGAGGCCATATTCACATGTTCGGTCCATCCCCCACATTTTCAACCCCGGTGGCCGGTGTCATAATTTCCAGGCTCCCGTAACATATAGCACACGTTTTCATGGCCGAAAATGCATCTGGAGGCCATTTTCATTTCTTCGGTCCATCCCCAACGTTTTCGACCCCGGTGGCCGGTGTTGCTGCTTTCGGGCTCCTATGACCTATAACACACATTTTCATGACCGAAAATGTGTCCGGAGGCCATTTTCACATGTTCGGACCATCCCCCACGTTTTCCAGCCCGGTGGCCGGTGTCGTTGTTTTCGGGCTGCCGTGACATATAGGTCACAGGAGCCCAAAGATGGCCACACCGGGCACCGGGGTTGAAATGTGGGGGATGGATTGAAGACGTGAAAATGGCCTCCAAACCCATTTTCGGCCATGAAAACGTGTGCTACAGGTCACAGGAGCCTGAAAATGTCCACACCGGCCACCGCGATTGAAACGTGAGGGATGGACCGAAGCCGTGAAAATTGCCTCCGGACCCATTTTCGGCCATCTAAACGTGTGCTATAGGTCACGGGAGCCCGAAAATATCCACACCGACCACTGTGGTCGAAACGTGGGGATGGAAGACGTGAAAATGGCCTCCGAACCAATTTTCGACCATAAAAATGTGTGCTATAGGTCACGAGTGCCCGAAAACGGCCACACCTGCCACCAGGGACGAAAAATGTGGGGGATGACCCAAGACGTGAAAATAGCCTTGGGAACTGTTTTCGGCAATGAAAATGTGTGCTATAGCTCACGAGTGCCAAAAAACAGCCACACCTGCCACCGGGGTCGAAAACGTGGAGGATGACTGAAGACGTGACAATGGCCTCCGGACCCATTTTTGGCCATGAAAACGTGTGCTATAGGTCATGGGAGCCAAAAATGGCCACACCGGCCAGTGGGGTAAAAAACGTGGGGGATGGATTGAAGATGTGAAAATGGCATTCGGACCTATTTTCGGTCATGAAAACATGTGATATAGGTCACGGGAGGTCGAAAACGGCCACACGGCCACCGGGTTCGAAAATGTGGGGGATGGACCGAAAATGTGAAAATGGCCTCCGGACCCATTTTCGACCATGAAAACGTGCGCTATAGCTCACGGGAGCTCGAAAACGGCCACACCGAGCATCGGGGTTGAAAATATGCGGGATGGACCCAAGACGTGAAAATGGCCTCCGGACCCGTTTTGGACGATGAAAACGTGTGCTATAGGTCACGGGAGCTCGAAAATAGCCACACCGAGCACCGGGGTCGAAAACATGCGGGATGGACCAAAGACGTGAAAATAGCCTCGGAACCTATTTTCCACCATGAAAACGAGTGCTATAGGTCATGGGAGCCCGAAAATGTCCACACCAGCCATTGCGGTTGAAACGTGAGGAAAAAGGACCGAAGACGTGAAAATGGCCTCCGGACCCGTTTTAGGCCATCTAAACGTGTGCTATAGGTCACAGGAGCCCGAAAATGTCCATACCAACCACTACGGTCGAAACATGAGGATGGACCGAAGATGTGAAAATGGCCTCTGAACCAGTTTTCGGCCATAAAAACGTGTGCTATAGGTCAAGGGTGCCCAACACACCTACCACCAGGGACGAAAAACGTGGGGGATGGACCGAAGATGTGAAAATGGCCTACGGACCCCTTTTCGGCTGTGAAAACATGACCTATAGGTCACGGGAGCCCAAAGATGGCCACACCGGGCACCGGAGTTGAAATGTGGGAGATGGATTGAAGACGTGAAAATAGCCTCCGAACCCGTTTTCGGCCATGAAAACATGTGCTACAGGTCACAGGAGCCTAAAAATGCCCACACCAGCCACCACGATTGAAACGTGAGGGATGGACGGAAGACGTGAAAATGGCCTCCGAACCCGTTTTGGGCCATGAAAACGTGTGCTATAGGTCAAGGGAGCTCGAAAACGGCCACACCGAGCACCGGGGTCGAAAACATGCGGGATGGACCAAAGACGTGAAAATGGCCTCGGAACCTATTTTCGGCCATGAAAACGAGTGCTATAGGTCACGGGAGCCCGAAAATGTCCACACCAGCCACTACGGTTGAAACGTGAGGAATGGATCGAAGACGTGAAAATGGCCTCCGGACCCATTTTGGGCCATCTAAACGTGTGCTATAGGTCATGGGAGGCTGAAAATGTCTACACCGACCACTGCGTTCGAAATGTGGGGATGGACCAAAGACGTGAAAATGGCCTCCGAACCAGTTTTCAGCCATAAAAACGTGTGCTATATGTCATCAATGCCCGAAAACGGCCACACCTGCCACCGGGGACGAAAAACGTGGGGGATGACCGAAGAAGTGAAAATAGCCTCGGGACCCATTTTCGGCCCCGAAAATGTGTGCTATAGGTCACGAGTGCCAAAAAACGGCAACACCTGCCACCGGGGTCGAAAACGTGGGGGATGACCGAAGACGTGAAAATGGCCTCCGGACCCGTTTTCTGCCATGAAAACGTGTGCTATAGGTCACGGGAGTCGGAAAACAGCGACACCGGCCAGTAGGGTCCAAAACATGGGGGATGGATTCAAGACGTGAAAATGGCGATTGAACCTATTTTCAGTTCTGAAGACGTGTGATATAGGTCACAGGAGCTCGAAAACGGCCCCACTAGCCATCAGGTTAGAAAACGTGGGGGATGGACCAAAGATGTGAAAATTGCCTCCGGACCCGTTTTCGACCATGAAAATGTGCGCTATAGCTCACGGGAGCTCAAAAATGGACACACCAGCCACTGGGGTCGAAAACATGGGGGATGGACCGAAGACGTGAAAATGGCCTCCTGACCCATTTTTGGCAATGAAAACGTGTGGTATAGGTCACGGGAGCTCGAAAATGGCCACACCGGCCACCGTGTTCGAAAACGTGGGGGACGGACCGAAGACGTGAAAATAGCCTCCGAACCCATTTTCGGCCATGAAAACGTGCGCTATAGGTCACGGTAGCCCAAAAATGGCTACAACGGCCACCGGGGTCAAAAACATGGGGGATGGACCATAGACATGAAAATGGCCTCCGGACCCATTTTTTGCAATGAAAACATGTGCTAGTCGCGGGAGCCAAAAAACGGCCACACCGACCACCGGGGTCGAAAACATGGGGGATGGACCAAAGATGTGAAAATGGCATACGGACACCTTTTCGGCTATGAAAACATGACCTATAGGTCACGGGAGCCCAAAGATGGCCACACCGGGCACCGGATTTGAAATGTGGGGGATGGATTGAAGACATGAAAATGGCCTCTGAGCTCATTTTTGGCCATGAAAATGTGTGCTACAGGTCACGGGAGCCTAAAAATGTCCACACCGGCCACCGCGATTGAAACGTGAGGGATGGACCGAAGACGTGAAAATTGCCTCCGGACCCATTTTCAGCCATCTAAACGTGTGCTATAGGTCCCGAGAGCCCAAAAATGTCCACACCGACCACTGCGGTCGAAACGTGGGGATGGACCAAGCGTTTTCGGCCATGAAAATGGGTGTTATAGGTCACATGAGCCCAAAAACGGCCACACAGGTAACCGCGGTCGAAAACGTGGGGGATGGTCCGAAGCCGTGAAAATGACCTCTGGACTTGTTTTGCGCCATGAAAACATGTGCTATAGGTCACGGGAGCTTGAAAACGGCCACACCAGCCACCGGGGTCGAAAACGTGGGGGATGCACCCGAGACATGAAAATGGCGTCCGCACGCGTTTTCCGCCATGAAAACGTGCGCTATACGTCACGGGAGCCCGAAAATAGCGACACCGGCCACCAGGCTGGAAAACGTGGGGGATGGTCCGAAGACGTGAAAATGGCCTCCGGACACATTTTCGGTCATGAAAACGTGTGTTATAGGTCACAGGAGCCCGAAAGCAGCAACACCGGCCACCGGGGTCGAAAACGTTGGGGATGGATCGAAGAAATGAAAATGGCCTCCAGATGCATTTTCGGCCATGAAAACGTGTGCTATATATCACGGGAGCCTAGAAATTGCGACACCGGCCACCTGGGTTGAAAATGTGGGGGATGGACCGAACATGTGAAAATGGCCTCCGCACGCATTTTCGGCCATGAAAATGTGTGCAGGTCACGGGAGCCTAACAACGAGGGATGGACAAAGACGTGAAAATGGCCACCGGACACGTTTTCGGTCATGAAAATGGGTGCTATAGGTCACAGGAGCCTTACAACTGCCATACCGGCAACCGGGGTTGAAAATATGGGGGATGGACCGAAGATGTGAAAATGGTCTCTGCATGCATTTTCGGCCATGAAAACGTGGGCTATACGTCACCGGAGCCTGACCACGACCACACCGGCCACCGAGGACGAAAATGTAGGGGCTAGACCGAACAAGTGAAAATGGCCTCCGGACGCGTTTTCGGCCATGAAAACATGTGCTAGGTCATGGGAGCACGAAAACAGTGGTACCGGCCACCGAGGTTTAAAAGGTGGGGGATGGACCGAAGATGTGAAAATGGTCTCGGGATGTGTTTTCGGCCATGAAAACATGTGCTATACGTCACGGGAGCCCGAAAACAGCGATATTGGTCACCGGGGTCGAAAACGATGGGGATGGACCGAAGACGTGAAAATGACCATCGGACACGTTTTTAGTCATGAAAACGTCTGATATAGGTCACGGGAGCCCGAAAATAGCAACACCGGCCACGGGGGTCGAAAACGATGGGGATGGACCGAAGACGTGAAAATGACCTCCGGATGTATTTTTGGCCATGAAAACGAGTGCTATAGGTCACGGGAATCCGAAAATAGCGACAAAGGCCACCGGGGTCAAAAATGAGGGAGATGGACCAAAGATGTGAAAATGGTCTCCGCACGCGTTTTCGGCCATATAAACATGTGCGGGTCACGGGAGCCTGACGACGGGGGATGGACCAAAATGTGAAAATGGCCTCCGGACCCGTTTTCGGTCATTAAAATGGGTGCTATAGGTCACGGGAACGCGAAAACAGCCACACTATCCATCGGGGTCGAAAACGTGGGGGATGTCCCGAAGTGTCCCGAAGCCGTGAGAATGGCCTCTGAACCCGTTTTCGGCCAAGAAAACGTGTGCTATAGGTCACATGAGCCAAAAAAACGACCACATAGGCAACCGCGGTCGAAAACATGGGGGATGGTCCGAAGCCGTGAAAATGGCCCTGGACCCGTTTTGCACAATGAAAACGTGTGCTATAGGTCACGGGAGCCCGAAAATGGGCACACCGGCCACCGGGGTCAAAAACGTGGGGGATGGACCCGATACATGAAAATGGCCTCCGCATGCGTTTTCCGCCATGAAAACATGCGCTATAGGTCATGTTTTCACAGCCGAAATGGGGTCCGTAGGCTATTTTCACATCTTCGGTCCATCCCCCACGTTTTCGACCCCGGTGGTCGGTGTGGCCGTTTTCCGGCTCCCGCGACTAGCACATGTTTTCATTGCTAAAAATGGGTCCAGAGGCCATATTCATGTCGATGGTCCATCCCCCATATTTTCGACCCCGGTGGCCGTTGTGGCCATTTTTGGGCTACTGTGACCTATAGCGCACGTTTTCATGGCCGAAAACGGGTCTGGAGGCCATTTTCACGTCTTCGGTTCATCCCCCACGTTTTCGAACCCGGTGGCCGGTGTGGCCGTTTTCGATCTCCCGTGACCTATACCACACATTTTCATTGCTGAAAATGGGGTTAGGAGGCCATTTTCACGTCTTTGGTCCATCCTCCATGTTTTCGACCCCGGTGGCTGGTGTGTCCGTTTTCGAGCTCCCGTGAGCTATAGCGCACGTTCTCATGGTCGAAAACGGGTCCGGAGGCCATTTTCACATCTTCGGTCCGTCCCCCACGTTTTCAAATCCGGTGGCCAGTGTGGCCGTTTTTGAACTCCCGTGATCTATATCACACGTTTTCATGACCGAAAATACGTTCGGACGCCATTTTCACGTCTTCAATCCATCCCCCACGTTTTGGACCCTACTAGCTGGTGTCGCCGTTTTCCGGCTCCCATGACCTATAGCACACGTTTTCATGGCCGAAAACGGGTCCGGAGGCCATTTTCACGTCTTCGGTCATCCCCCACGTTTTTCGTCCCCGGTGGCAGGTGTGGTCGTTTTCGGGCACTCGTGACATATAGCACACGTTTTTATGGCTGAAAACTGGTTCGGAGGCCATTTTCACGTCTTTGGTCCATCCAAACATTTCAATTGCAGTGGTCATGTGGACATTTTCGGGCTCCCGTGACCTATAGCACACGTTTAGATGGCCCAAAATGGGTCCAGAGGCCATTTTCATGTCTTCGGTCCATTCCTCACGTTTCAACCGCAGTGGCTGGTGTGGACATTTTCGGGCTCCCGTGACCTATAGCACTCGTTTTCATGGCCGAAAGCAGGTTCGGAGGCCATTTTCATGTCTTTGGTCCATCCCGCATGTGTTTCGACCCCGGTGCTCGATGTGGCCGTTTTCGAGCTCCCGTGACCTATAGCACACATTTTCATGGCCCAAAACGGGTCCGGAGGCTATTTTCACGTCTTTGGTCCATCCCGCATGTTTTCGACCCAGGTGCTCAGTGTGGCCGTTTTTGAGCTCCCGTGAGCTATAGCGCATGTTTTCATGGTCGAAAACGGGTCCAGAGGCCATTTTCACATCTTCGATCCATCCCCCACGTTTTCGACCCCAGTGCTCTGTGTGGCCGTTTTCGAGCTCCCGTGACCTATAGCACACATTTTCATGGCCCAAAACGGGTTCGGAGGCCATTTTCACGTCTTCCATCCATCCCTCACGTTTCAATCGCGGTGGCCGGTGTGGACATTTTCAGGCTCCTGTGACCTATAGCACACATTTTCATGGCCGAAAACGGGTTCGGAGGCCATTTTCACGTCTTCAATCCATCCCCTACATTTCAACCCCGGTTTCCGGTGTGGCCATCTTTGGGCTCCCGTGACCTATAGGTCATGTTTTCACAGCCGAAAATGGGTCCATAGGCCATTTTTCAATCTTCGGTCCATCCCCCACGTTTTCGACTCCGGTGGTCGGTGTGGCCGTTTTTCGGCTCTCGCGACCAGCACATGTTTGATTGCCAAAAATGGGTCCAGAGGCCATTTTCATGTCTATGGTCCATCCCCCATGTTTTCGACCTCGATGGCCGTTGTGGCCATTTTCGGGCTACCGTGACCTATAGCGCACGTTTTTATGGCCGAAAACGGGTCCGGAGGCCATTTTCACGTCTTCGGTCCATTCCCCACGTTTTCGAACCCGGTGGCCGGTGTGGCCGTTTTCGAGCTCCCGTGACCTATACCACACGTTTCCATTGCCGAAAATCGGTCAGGAGGCCATTTTCACGTCTTCGGTCCATCCCCCATGTTTTTGACCCCGGTGGCCGATGTGTCCGTTTTCGAGCTCCCGTGAGCTATAGCGCATGTTTTCATGGTCGAAAACGGGTCCGGAGGCCATTTTCACATCTTCGGTCCATCCCCCACGTTTTCGAACCCGGTGGCCGGTGTGACCGTTTTCGAGCTCCCGTGACTTATATCACACGTTTTGATGACCGAAAATAGGTCCGGACACTATTTTCATGTCTTCAATCCATCCCCCACGTTTTCGACCCCACTGGCCGGTGTGGCCGTTTTCCGGTTCCCATGACCTATAGCACACACGTTTTCATGGCCAAAAATGGGTCCGGAGGCCATTTTCACGTCTTCAGTCATCCCCCATGTTTTCGACTCCGGTGGCAGGTGTGGTCGTTTTCGGGCACTCGTGACCTATAGCACATATTTTCATGGTCGAAAACGAGTCCGGAGGCTATTTTCACGTCTGCGGTCATCCCCCATGTTTTTCCTCCCCGGTGGCAGGTGTGGCAGCTTTTGGGCACTCGTGACCTATACCACACGTTTTCATGGCCGAAAATAGGTCCGGAGGCAATTTTCACGTCTACGGTCCATCCCCATATTTTCAACCCCGGTGGTCGATGTGGCCATTTTCGGGTTACCGTGACCTATAGCACATGTTTTCATGGTCGAAAATAGGTTCAGAGGCCATTTTCACGTCTTCGGTCCATCCCGCACGTTTTCGAGCCCGGTGGCCGGTGTGGCGTTTTCGTACTCCCGTGACCTGACCTATAGCACATGTTTTGATGGCCGGAAATGGGTCAAGAGGCCAATTTCACGGTTATTTTATTGTGTGCTAGCGAGTAGCATACACGCATTTCCCAACAGCCCCTGCACATGAGCTCACCGCGGGCGTGTTCCTCTCATCTTGACATGGCGCATGGGCGCGCACGGAGAGCAGGAGAGGAGGAGCTAGTAGCCGTGAATCCGTGATTGAAGGACGCGGCGGAGACGACACGAACCCACCACCATTCATCACAGAAACAGGGGGCGGGCTCGTCATTATCAACTGCCTTGTTTTCCATGGCAGTTGAGCGCAGCGCTGGCCGGTTTTGTCCGGTACTAACCGCCATTTTGAGAACGGGTCACTCTGGTGTGCAATGGAATTGGTGCTAATGAAATTGCCCACAGGTGTCCCAGGCGTCTGGACGAATGGCCCGCTCGATTAGGATCCGGCGACCAGGCCACAAGGACTGGATGGCGACGTGCATGTTGGGATCGCCGGCCGGTCACGTGCCGGCGCCCGGCAGCAGGCAGAGTGCCCAGGGCGAGGCTGCTGGATGACTGGATTCCCCTCATCGTGTGGCTGACAGTACAGACGATCCGCCTAATGACCCGCTTATTATGCGCAATCAAAGCGGGCTGGGGCCATCTGCAATGCTTTTTTTTGAACTTTAAATTGGCAGGAGCACTGCCATATCATATAAGAAAGGAGAATAGGGTTTGTGGTTACATATGTTGTGTTACATAATTATGAATGAGCACTCCCGTTCAGGCATTAGCAGCTCTAACATTGATGCTATGCTATTTGCGGCGCTCCACAAGCTCTTCATCGTGTTGCCACTGCGAGGGACACGAGCAGGCGGAAAAAGCACCTGCGAGTTGGTTCTCAACTTGATTGCCAAACGCCCAAGTGCGCCTAGAAAATTTACACAGTGCCTGACCAGTGATCACTAGTAGCGGAAAAGAAGTTGCAAAACCACGGCCGGGCTGGATTAGTTGTGGAAAGGGAGCAAAGGCTATTGCAAATTGCATGCGAATGCAGTTAACCTAGCTTCTAAAGCGAGATCAATTTGTGACACGACACTTTCGGGCAGACTGCTATCTACAATTTTGCATCACGGGCGATGCTGCGTATACATACAACAGACAATGGGGGTCAGGCGATCAGGAAGCATCATATCAGCCCGTCCTATGTTCCATGTTCGGTGTAGGATATGATTCAAAATCCTATCCTCCTGCAGGCTGCGGCTCCAAGGGTAGCGGGTGCGGTGGCCTCCCTCGGTGTTGGTGAGAGGTGATGGATGGCTCGGTGTGTACCGCCAATTCTCACGACCGTCGCGGGGCCGCCAGGAGCCGGCGGGGACGACCTCGAGGAGGGTTTGAGTTGCTGCCTGCCGAGGTTTCGCTGGCAGGTTGGTGTTGCTGCTGCGCCCGCCCCACGTACTCCCAGAACGAAATGCCTGGCGCTCGAGAGCGTCAGGCCGACCACTGCATGTCTGTATCAGTGAAATGTCACTTGCTACTGGGCTGTGTGACCCAGCTGCTCCAGTTATTTATTGCATTGGGTGTGTCTATAGTCTATGCCGGTGACTTTGGGATCACAAAGAGATTTACCAGTTCTTGGCACATGCATGGATGGGAGCAATTGCGACACAGGAACTGATGATGATAGATTTGACTGTATTGACAGACAGAAGCAAGCAGTGTACGCCCCTGAACGCTGCTCCTTCAGCTACTTCTGCCAAACACAGAACAGATATGGGCATGAGATCATTGACGAATACAAAGGATTCATAATTTCTCAACACGAAAACTGTATTGGACGGAGGGCATTGACAGCTAACCAAAATTTAACCATACAATGCTTGTATTAACACTAACGAGGCACCCGCGATGACTAAATCATCTGTACATGTAATCATTGCAACACATCTACTACAGTAGCAATACTGCCACCAACGGTTCATAGTACAACAGACGCAAACACCAAAGGTTTGCAGACATCTTTCACGGGGAAGCAGGGGCAGGTGGTTTGGGAGTCTGATTTTTCTGGTTCGTTGCAGCTTGGGTGGAGTTTTTTTGTGTCAGTCGCCATTGACTTCTTGATCTGATGATTTACAAGAAGGAAAAGAGTAATACATCAGCACAAAATGGAAACAAAGCGACCAACGCAAAGTATAGCAGATTCAACAGTCAGATGAATGTTCAGGCACAAGGGTTATTTATTAAACAACATTCGATAGGGTTGGAATTGTAATCGAGATTATGGGCTTATGGCGCATAACAATAGTAGATTGATTGATGGCTGTAGGGTACAAGCAGAGAAGACCTAGGTAGGTTTATAGAAGTATCACCACCGTAGGATGTCCCTGTGCCTATCCTAATCTACTGGTGCGCCAAGGGCCAAGTGCAGCACCGGGCCTAAGGCCCAGGCGAATAAGCCTGCTATGCTATTATATTAACCTCTCTAACAGGATTTTTGCCAATCCAATAGCTATAATTGACTGTTTCCAATAACAACAATAATTTCTAGAATATGCTCCTAAGTTTCAACATAAGATGGAAGATGTGTGGCTACATGCGCCCAATCATGGATGAAATTAGATGGATAGTTGCTGAAAACTTAAAAAAGGTGGGTACCAGAGCAAGCCTCTCCCTGTGAATATCATTTATGTGCTGCAAATCATCAAGTTAAAGGAGGTTAGTACAAGATGAACAAAGAAGAAAATAACTACAGGAAGAAATTTGAAAGCAAAGCACTAAGGAGAAATAACTATGTACAATATGAACTACCTGTTTCTTGTATAGTTTGATTTCGTCCCCGCTGAAGCCTGGCAAGGTGATATTCCAGCTTCTCTCTGCATTGGAGAACACTAAGCTATAACATAACAGCATTTTAAAGGTTGCCTAAAAGGGTAGCATCACGTATAGTCTACAAGATAAAACAAAATGGAATCACCTGCATGGAGGAGTACATCTTTTGCTTCTAGGGTGTTTGACTTCCTATGCTTTGCTAAAGAACAAGCAAATGTAGTGACCTGCTTAAAACAATCATCAGCATACGAAACTTAAACTAGCACTGGAAAGGGACCCAAGTTATAATTGATATCATGGCATGCAGATAAAATGATACACGATTAAAACTTTCAGCATTTTTCATTTGCCAATCATCTAATGGTATGATCTCCTATCTACAATAACAATACTTATGAGCAAGAGAACAAAAACATTGAAAGAAAAATGAAGATTAAGGAGCCCTTAAGCCCTGGAATGACTAAGGAGTTTTAGCATTTCAAGGAAAACTACACAGAAATATTTAGTCACTAAAAGATAAAACAAAACTAAGTTGATAATACCAAGGAAGCTGGGCATCAAAATAAATATGAATACATAGGCCAAGAAAGACAAATATCTTGAAATCAATGCACGCACCCTTAGGATGCTGGATGCATAAGATAACAGAATTTAGAAAAATGTGAGTGAGCACTTATAGTTTCAACCAAAAATAGATGTACCCCCAACTTGCTTGAGATTGAAAGGCTTTGTTGGTTTCTTCATGTTGTTGAAAATATAATACACTTCCAAAAGAAATCTTTGTTTATTATTCTTCTTGTTTAAAAGAAAATACATTTCCAAAAGTAAGCTTTGTTTAGGGGGAAAAAATCCTAAAGCAGAGCGTTGAATAACTTACAGACTCAACAAAATCTTCAGCGATGTCCATAAGAACATCTTCAACTTCAGGATCCAGCTTTTCGTTAGGATCAATCTGTCAAGTACCAACAAATGTCTATTGTTCACTATTCGCAACATTAAGATGATGAAGCAGGATATGCTGCGATAAAGTATCCTTTAAGTTTGCTCCTGTAACCATATAAATTTGAATTGTCATCTCCACATTACCAAATAAACATGCCTATTGGCTCTACTTATGAGTTTTATAGAAGGATAATTGAACTACCAAAGTGTTGGTTGCCACAACTTCGACAACAGAGCTAGCAAAAGATGGACTTGCAAGATGAATTGAGGAAAACCAGAGAGATGTAGTGGACCCTGTTACATAATTGCCATGACTTCCACAGGCACTTTACAGACCTAGCAAAACATGGATATGCGAAATAAATTGAGAGAACCCAGAGACCCACTGGACCTTACTACATGAACCTAGGTGCAAACTGATCACATGGTCGAGATTTAAGAGAGAAGAAGAGGAAAAATGCAGGACCATGTCCTTTTCAAACAACATTGAAGAAAAAGAAACATACCTGTGCAACTAATTCATGTATGCTTCTCTTGTTGAGTAGTCGAGTGCCAGTTTCACTAACATTTGCATCAGTTGCAGCTGTATCCACAGATTGCAAAACAGTAGCTTTTGCTATAGCAGGCGAATCAGGCTTCTGTGTCATTGTCACTGGAGTACGAGCAGCTTGCTGCTGAGAATGCTGTTGCTGATTTTTGGGTGTTGTATTCTGTTGAGTTTGTTGCGAGGAACTTTGCTGCTGTTGCTTTTGCTGCTGCTGCTGCAAAAGCTGATTGTGTGGTAGTTGCTGCTGCTGTGCTGAAATTACATTCTGTTGATGTGGAGTCACAGGTGCAGATTGTTGTGGTCTTGGTTGTGGAACTTGTGGCCTTTGTTGCGGTCTAAATGTTGATGAATTTTGTGGAGTTTGCTGTAACGCAGGGGAAGGAGAAGGAGAACTCACAGACATCGGCCTCATTAAAGCATGGGAGGGGGTTCTCTGCAGGAAAATAATTTTATCAAGCAGAGGTTGTGACATGAATTGGGATGAATAATGAGAGCATTCCCTTGTACATGGGACGGCAGAATAGAACTTAACCAAAAGGAACTAAGGTGCTAGTACCACTTAGGTGATACAATTAGATGAAAACAATTGCAACAAACCAAAGTCAGGTGACACATTTGTAGATTGATAACTGATAAATCCAAATTTGAAGTGAACTTCAATGGCATCCCATGACAAATAAATTGAATATGCAATTTATGCCTACATTAACTTGGATACTAAAAAATGTAACTTTTATATGACTAGAATTTAGATATATGATGGTGCATCCCATATAACTTAAACAGAATGATGAATTACCTAGAAGTACATTATTCATTGCTTTTAAACTGGAAAGGTTTCTTACCTGTGATCCGGGCATTTGGCTTCCAGATGGAATTGGAGTTGTTGATGGTGGAAGGCCAGGTCTTGGCTGCTGCGGACCAGATATTATTCCTGATCGCATCTGGGATGTGCTAAGGGATCCAACCATCCCAATATTTTGAATTCCAGGGGAAGGCTGCCTAAACTGGAGGCCATCAATAATAAGAAATCTTCAGTAAAGTCAAAAGCACAGGCAAAGGATGCAATCTACTGACAATGGAAAAGCACCAGATATTGCAGGCAGGACAAATTATAACGCAACGACGACGACAACAACAACAATAGCCTTTCAGTCCCAAGCAAGTTGGGGTAGGCTAGAGTTGAAACCCAACAAGAGTTACAAATCAAGGTTCAGGCACATGAACAGCACTAAAGCAACTCTTATCTAATCCCCACAAGTCATGGGTACTAGTGAGAGGAAACCACCAAAGCTAATAGCCTAACACTTACTAGCCATGGTTTTCCTAGAGCAAAACTACATTTCAACAATCTGTGCATAAATAGTAGCATAAAAATGAAATCGACTGGGAATGCAAACCTGTGAAGATGGCGGTGGGGGCAGGTCAAGGCCACGATGCATCGATCCAAACTGGTGGGCAAGGGAAGGCGGCGGCACGAACCCGGTGTAACCAGCGGGCGTCTGTGCGGGACACGGCGCAGGCACCCCAATAACAACCCCTCCCCTTGGCACAGGGGGTGCCAAGGAGGAAGAGGACAGAACGGAAGCCGAGGAGGAGGCAGCAGCTGTGGCAGCAGAGGAGGCTGAGGACATCGTGATTGGCGAGGCCAGGTGGGTGTAAGGAGGCCTCATTCGCGGCGGCGGCGGCCGCGCAGCAGCGGGGCTGGGAACAGGGGCCTCTAGAGTTTGAGCGGGGTTTGCTGCAGTACCCGGGTTCGGGGTATGGGTGGTGATGGTGGAGTCGGAAGAGGGTGCTGCAGAGGTGGCGGAAGTCGGTGGGTTAGGTGGTGGCGCTGGAGAGGGAGCAGAAGCTGAGGTCGAGGGCGGCGGCGCCGCTGCCGCTGCCTCCGGTTGCGAGGGCAGAGGTGCGTCCATGCTGTTCAGTGAATTGCCTGGAATGAGGATATGTGGTATTGAAAGTCGATGAAAATAAAAATACTATGTACATGCTAATAGTAATAAAAATTTAACATCATGTGGCAGCTTGAATATTCAACATGTATTTGACCATGGTATTAAATCAACAAATCAAGTCTTGTATCTTAGCTATTACCAGACAGTATAGCAATATATTAGTTATACATATTAACAGGGACAACCAGTAAGGTACTTCAACATCCAAATGGATCACAATGTCACATTGAGTAGTGTCGCATTTTCTCCTATGCTAGTTGTACCAAAATTAAGTTAAGGGAACTAACAGATATGTGCATACAATGCTAGAGTCAAAATCTTAAACCAATATTACTGAAGACCTTTGGTAACTTAGCAATAAATGGCATGTTACAGAACCAATATTCTAATCAATAACGCCATAACAGATTGCAGATTGCTGCTACCTGCTAGGGCCCTGATGAACAGCTACTTTGCCACAAGACCATCAGAGCCTGTTATGGCGTAATTGATTAGAATATTACATCAGGGAGTTCATTTCTTAAAAATTAAGTCTTGTGTCTTACCTATTACCGTACAGTATAGGGCTGGTTATAGTGATAACCATGTCTCACATATTCATACACTGGCGACTAAAGAAACAAACACGGAGACAGAGTTGACGTCAAGAAAAATTCACAGCTGCTGCTGCCGCGGTTTCCTGTATGGCCGGGAAATAAATTCAGCAAAAAACTACACGCACACGAGGCCTACCAGAAGGGTTCAAGTTGATGTTGTGTGCACTCTAAAGTTCATACCAGATAAGACTTTGGCTTGCGCGGCGACACATACAGTCCGCAAGCCAACGCGTCAGGGACAACCTCGACTATTTCGACTACTCGTCTCGATTAGAAAATTAGTCGGAGTAGACTTCACACCATCAACAGCTAGTCAGAATCGACTCCGACTAGTCGGCTTCACCAACAATCATTGGGGCTTCATCAACGACAACCTCAACTACTCGTCTCGACTAGAAAACCAGTTGATGACAATCTATTTCGACTACTCATCTCGACTACTTGGCGGACGAGCACTGCCACCCTGACATCCGGCTGCATCAAGTCGCCGACGGCTACGTCGACTCCGTCTCGACTAAAAACTAGTCGAGGGATAATCAATAACTAGTCGGAATTGAACCCGACTAGTCGGCTTCATCAAAACAACCGCCGCGATTTCATCGACGACCGCCACAGTTTCGTCGATAATCATCCACGAATCGAGCTAAGTCACTTTTCTAATTATTTTCCGGCTTATTTTCCGCATGCGCGTAACACGCGCTCTACTCGTCAGAAACTCTTGCACACAATACGCGCTCTACTCGCCGGAGGGCAGCAAACTCTTGCGCACAACACGCGCTATACTTGCCGGAGGGCGGCAAACTCCTGCGTGCAATCGCGCGCTCTTTTTATCGCAGTGCTGACTACTCATTTTTGTCTTGCCTTAAGGTCACTACTCTTCTCGAGCAGAACACGCCTTAACTCGTGAAAGCCTCGGGTGCACCTGTGACGCCAAATGCTAGCACACATACACGAGACCAAGCTCTCAGTTGTGCACACAGCAGTGCCCATACACGTACACGAGACAAAGCTCTCACACATGCAACAGCTACGGCTAAACGGGGACTGAGAGCCTAAAACGTAACAGGCTAACTACTCAGGAAGAGTATGACTGAAACAAGAGCATGACACACAATATTTATATTTATCAATGAATAAATTTCAGCAGCTTCAATATCCTACAAAAATGCTACATAATATATGCATCTTTTCTTTCAGATCAAGCTTCGGCGACGATGCTCCAGGACGCTAAGTATATCTCCAAAAGCACAGACTAGTTCTTGAACTCAGGGGCTAAGCACCAATCACTACTTGGAGTATCTCCAAAACAGCTCGGCTACCTTCCAAGCTCGGGGGCTGAACGCCGCAAAACTACCCGACATGGCTCCTACAGCTCACTTGGCGCATAAGTTCGGGGGCTTGACGCCACAAGACTACTCGGATGATGACTTGAGTGAAGATCCAAGATCATTGAGTTGATTATTCAATCCATTTAAGGCTCAGGGGCTAATAAACTACACCCAAAACTTTTTTAAGCTAAAAGAAGAAAATTAAAGATTTTGACCCTCAGCCTAATTCTACGAATCAACCTAAGGCTTGGGGGCTACTCCATATGAAGTGCGACTTTCGCCGCCCTCCATATATGAAGACTACAATATCAAGATGATCAAGGCTTTGAGCGCATCATAGCCTCATGGTAGCTTCGAGAAACTTTGAAGATTCAACCAAGCTAAAGTACTCAAAGAACACCAGAACTACTCGACGAGGATCTTAAAACTACTCGAAGACTGCTGCATTCGACTATGAAGCGTTCGGGGGCTTGTCGGGGATAGATCCCTAGTACCCATAAGGAAGGAAGAAGTCGGACTCCTACTAGGATTCCCCTGTAATCCGACTAGGACTAGTCCCGTATACTCCTACTAGGACTACTCCTTGTAATCCGACTAGTACTCTTGCCTCCTGAAGTATATAAAGGAGAGCAAGGGTACCTAGATCGGCAGGCACAACATGAGGGCAAATCCTCATACCTCAACACCCAAGCGCAGGGCGCAATATACAACACCCAAACAAGATGTAGGGATGCTACTCTAGTGGCCTGAACCTGTATAAATCCGTATCTTGTGTCCTCGCTTTTACCTTCCGGTTCCAGATCCGACGATCCCCATCGACAAATAGACTACCTCGGGTACCCCTTTGGTAGGCTGCCGGTATAAAACACCGACAGTTACTACTACAACATATCTTACTACTACAACATATCTAGAGGGGTTTTTTTTAGTAGTGTATCAGATCTACACAAAAATCAACCTAAACATGAGTGATGAGGACATCCCTTCCAATGATACAACCACGCCTACTACGCAGCAAGGACCAATGACAAGAGCCCATGCACGAGAGCTAAATTATCATGTTAACTCATTCCTCGCTGTCCATAAACCCTCATCTCAGAATTGGATGCTACTAAGTCATTGTGATGATTTTATTATTATTAGGAATGATGGAGAGGAGCCTAATGGATCAACCAATCAGTTTGGGCATCAAGATCACACAATAAGAAAGCACAAGATCGGACATCAAGTTCAGACTTCAAGTTCGTACAGCCAGGCAACATCAAATTGACATGGTAATATTTCTCAACTCCGGATGTTGTTTGAGGCATATGAGTACTCATTGGAAAGATCTTAAAGTTCACTTTCAGATGGATCCAACCTTATGACGAAATTCCACCGGAGCTGAGCAGAATTGACAAAGAGATGTTCGGCCTTCCAGTCTTGGGCTGAAACCCTTATATCTCGTGCAGCCCACTAGGGGCCCTTTCCAGCTTAGGGTTTACACCCTCCCACGCCTCCTTGTTGTTTCCCATGTATAAATACATCTAGCAGCCACCAGGATGAACTTGGGTTTTGTTTAGATGCAAGTTTAGCTACTGCTACTTCCTAGTGAACGCGTGTGTCGACTAGACCACCCGATTTGCTTGATTCAAGACCCCAACTCGTGATTCAGGTTTCATTTGGTTCAGATCCGTGGGTTTATTTGCTTGTTCATCTTGTTCTTGCTTGTTCTCGATTGCTAGCAGGTTCAAGGGTGTTCTTGGCCCGGCAAGAACAGCCAACGTCGGAATCGGTGTACCTGTTGCTAAGGCGCAGCATACTGTGATTGTTGTAGTCGGACAGCCAACGTTGATTCCACCCCCAAATCGAAGTTACCCCTCCTCTCATCGAAAGATTGGGAACAACCCCTGCCATATCAATGAGTCCTAACCATCAGGCCCAAAAGTGTGGAGCATGCATGCTTAGTAGCAGCAACAGCAGAATATGCAAATCATGAGAACAACCTCAACTACGGACAGCCCAAAAGCACCACTGCAATTCCTAGATCTAGGACCTGTAATCCCCCACAAATCGCACGAGCACCGCAATCTAAGCAGCAGAACCTATCAGATCTACACAAAATTCAACCTAAGCATGAGTCCTAACCATCGAGATCCGGGACCTAGAATCCCCCACAAATCGCACGACCACAATCTAAGAAGCAGAACGAACCTATCAGATCTACACAAAATCCAATCTAAGCATGAGCCTTGCCGTGTTCTTGGAGAGCTCGGCAGCCGGGTTCGCATATGATTCGTCCTACTTCTTGGAGAGCTCGGACCACCGCCACCGGTCGTGTAGGAGACCGGGATTGGCGTGGGTGATGCGTGGAGGCGGCCGTGGACGAGGGGTGGGGTGGGGTGGTGTGGGCGAGGCAAAGGCGTGGCGGCGGGGGAAAGGAGGTCAGGGCTGGGAGAAGATCAGAAGATGAGGGGGGAGACGGGAGTCTAGGGGCGTGTTTGTTTCAGCTTCTCTGTGAATTGATTTCCAAGAAGCTTGTGGCGCTGCCTCAAGAATCACTAGTAGGAGAAGCAAAGCGTTTGGTGTTGTCGATTTTTTTCACAAAGCCTCTCCCGATGCTTCAGCCTCGTCCCCAACACCGACAATTTTCCACATGTGGTGCTTCAGCGAGGGAGTTGGGGGGTGCGCCGACGACGCCGGAGCTAGGGGCCGCGCGAGGGAGCGGCAGCCGGATCTGGGGGGCGCGCGAGGGAGCTGGGGGCCGCATGAGGGAGCGGTGTCTGGAGTGGGGAGCGACGGCCGGAGCTGAGGGCCGCTTGAGGGAGCAGCGGTTGAAGCTGGGGGCGCGCGAGGGAGCTGGGGGCTGGAGCTGGGGCCGAAGGCGGGTTGCGGGAGGGAGGGGAGGGGTGCGGAATCGTGGGATTTTCGCCGAAGCAACAGGAGGGACGATTCTCTCGCGCAGTTATTTCGCTCGCTGGTGGGGGAATCGATTCGCATGGAATCGAACCAGAATCATAGCGTTTGTGTGGTTTGCTCGATTAAAATGACTAGAATCGCCCATAGAATCCTATCCAAACACGCCCTAGGGCGCTAGGCGGTGCGGCCGTGTGAGGGGGGAGAAGAAGAAGATGAGGGGAGGGAGGGGAAGAGAAGGAGACGACGATTCGGGAGTCGGGGGATTCGGGAGAGGAAGCTGCGGCGGAGGGCGGACTGGGAGTCGCGCTAGGGTTTGGTGGCCGTCTGGGGCCGGCTGAATATTAATGTTATTTTGGTGGGTTTGGGCCAGTCGAATTACTCAGGATTGGTACTTGATGCATGAGGAACAGTTATTTTTAGCCTGCTATGCATAGAGAAGACTAACAATTACACTCTTTTGCAGTGCGATCCATATTTCAATCGAGTTGGTTGCAATCATCCTAGATGCGAACTTGCTTATCCTACACCAGTATGTGAATAGAAATGCAAGGTGCATAACCAAGTTTGGGATGAAAAGAAGCATTTCAGTGTCAATGCGTACAGAATAAATTCTGATCCAGATGACATAATGTCAGAGGTCTACCTAAATGGTTTCGTAGAAGTTGGTTTCACAGTTTATGCGGTAATGTCCAGTTTCTTATCTTAAGTTTTCCTTACATTGTACCGATGTTCTCAACAGATTTTTTTTTAGCAGTAGTTACCGAGGACTATGGGGGGTATTACTTTGGAAGGACAAACACAAAATACTAAATCTTAGAAAGGCTGTCTAAATAAAAGCTGAGGAAGAACGGGACAAAAGCAGAGCCAGGGAAAGAGTACGAACCAAACAAACGAATCAAGTATAGACAGTACTGTGATTTGAGATCATTTTTAGTCTTTGAAAATATATCATCGATCGAAAAAGTGGCTCGGATTCACTTCTGTTTTTCGGATTTGACAATGCAAAAATCTCTCAGGACTTCACCCACTACAAATCTGGAGTATACAAGCACGTTACCGGTGGCATGATGGGCGGCCATGCCGTCAAGTTGATTGGATGGGGAATGATTCTGGAGAAGATTACTGGGTATGCTGTTGGATCACCATATTATTATGTGCATTGTCAAACAATGAGGCCAGCCCCTAAGTTGTTTTGTTTCATCCTCTCTGCTTTTCAGCTTCTTGCAAATCAGTGGAACAGAGGCTGGGGTGATGTAAGTTTCTGGCTTATCAAAATGACTCTTTGAAATGCAGTATCATGTGTTGAGCAATCGGTAATGCTTTGCAGGATGGCTACTTCAAGATCATACGAGGCGTCAACGAATGTGGCATCGAAGAGGATGTGCTGCTGGAATGCCATCGAGAAAGAACATGGTTAGAAACTACGGCGGCTCCTTTGGAACAGCTGTAGTTTGATTTGTATTTTTATAGCTGATGAAATTGGTAAACTAGCCTTGATGGCAACTCATATGTAGTTGTGAATCCAACATCAATTGATATAATGTAGCACATCATACTGAATAACAAGGCTGTGTAATTGATCGACAAACAGACATAATAAGAAGCCTGCTGAATAATTTGACATTACAGTGGATGGTTTCTCAGCGAGCAGGCTGCCTCCTCCGTAGCAGCAGGAGTGGTCAGCGCAACGAGTGTCTGGACAGGGACCTTGATCACATCCCGGCGAACGCCCATGTCCGAGACATACCGGCCGGCGCAGTACATGCCGGTGGTGACAATGGCGAGGCCGGGGGCGCTGGTGGTGAGGAAACGCAGCGGCGACAAGGCGACGGCGCTGAAGGCGGCGGTGAGGGATGCGAGCTGGCCGCTGCGGCCAACGCTGAAGGCGGTTTCGACGAGCAGCCCCGTCTTGCAGTAGATGGCGAAGTCCTCACAGTTGTTCTTGAAGAGGGAGTAGGCGCCGAAGCCCTTGTCGAGGAGGTAGCGGGCGCGGTGGACGACGACGTGGCCGGGGTCGGAGGCGGCCAGGGTGCAGGTCCCTCCGCGCGCCTTGGCGAGGAACAAGGCCGGCGAGACGGCGTAGTGGAAGAGGTAGAGGCCGCCGCCGTGCAAGAAGCAGTCGAGGCAGGACATGACGACTCCGTCGTCAGGCCTGACCAGGTGGCCACATCGCTGGCACTGGCCCCCTGCCGCCGCCGACGACGAGGCGGAGGAGCTGAAGAGGAAGGAATCCAAGAAGGTGCCCGTGCCAATCTCGTGGCCGGCAGCTCTGGTGAAATGGATGACCATCTCGTCCCCAACATAGATCCCTGGTGGTGGAGGATTGGCCGCCGGAACACCGTCAGATCCCTCAAGCAGCAGCAGCAGAGGCGGTTTGAAGGAAAGGAGGCAGGCATGATTACCGTGGTGGGCGTAGAGGTAGGCGGCCCGCCATGAGTAGATGTGATCCCCGGCGGCGAGGTCCTCCCGATCCACGCGTTTGGACAGCAACCCCGCCGCCATCGAAACTCTGAGCTGAATCTGAATGCAAGCAATCTGATTGTGACTGGCCAAAGAAAGCAATCTGAATCTGAATGCAACCCAAAGAAAGCAATCGCTTGCGTGCTCTTGCTTAGCGGCGAAGGCGGAATCACTGATGGGTGCCAAGCAAGGTAAAGGGGTCAACCCGGCCAAGACCCACCCCCAAGGAAGGGCCTCAAGTTTGGTTTTCCCTCTCAATTCCAACTGAAGATTACTTTGCATTCGTTTTTGAATTCATGTAAAAAAAATTGAAAGCGTTTTTCCCTTTTTAGGGGGGAATTGGCAAGCATTCTTGTTTTTTTCATCAGGGTAAAGCATTCTACAGCACCGACAGCATGAACAAAAAACAAGCATAACAAAACCCCATGCACAGCGTGCAAGTTTGTTCCTACACCTCCAAACGTTACAAAAATAGTAACCAGAAAATCATTTCATCGTCCATCTATCCAAAGCATCAGGAGGATTTCACCAGAGCCCGTAGGCGCTGAAGTGCTTCACCCTGAACTTCCACTCTCCCTTGGCTGCGTCAAAGGACACGAACTCCGCGCCCTGCTCCTCCGCCTTCATCATCAGCATGTCCCTGTACCTCTCCACCCGCGGGCCCGCTCGGTACTGCTCCCTGGTCTTCTTGTTCATGCATTTGATGTTCAGAAGAGTCACCTCCGCAGCCTTGTTCAGCCCCTCACCCAAGCCCCTCACGTCTGTCTCCCCCAGGAACTTGATGCTGCCATAGCCATGGCGCCCCACAACAAAGTCTTTCACCCGACTGCAGTAGCCTGGCTCACCAGCAGCAAGCTCCTCCAGACTAGGCTCCGTGAAGTAATCTTCCCGCGGGAGCTTAGGCAACAGCCTCTCAACTGAAGTACCCTTCCCATTCCCATGATGACTGGGTTCATGCTGCTGGCCATTTTCCACCAGATAACTGCTGCTTGGTGACTTGACAGTCTTATCAGCCAATGGACAATGTTCTAGTCGGAAGAGGCTTCTCAGCAACCTGCAAACCACCAAAATGTTGCAATCACACAAACTCATAGCACCCTTAGTACCAAACATTCCCAATGCACAACAACCATCTTGCTACTGTAGCTTCCATCCGCTCTACAAAAACAATTATAAAAGCTGGGGGGCGGTGACTAACCGGCAGACTTGATATTCCATATTGAACTGAAGGAGAAGATCCGCCATTCCCAATGGACATCTGAGGCATTGCTGGAAGTGTCCCAAATGGATTTGAAACAGGAGCAGGCTGCATGACCATATTGGACTGGCTAGGAGATCTGTTTCAAAATGCAACAGGATACACTGAGTTAAAATAAATAATGTATTACGTCAGGCGAAAAACAGTAATTTGTGTTGCGGAAACTCATTTGCAAATTCTGAGGGTAATTATGTCCAAGTTAAAACCATGTTCCTAGACTACAGATAAAATAACAATATAGCAGTTCCAAGTAATCACATATAAGCTAGTTGCTCAAAGAACCATTCAAGAACTTTTCTTCTTTGCCTACGCCGTCCATCTCCACATTAGACTGATCGCAACATAATTCCTTCCCCTTCTTGTATGTAATAAGTGTTTTCAACCATCAAGACGAAATTATTAAAAAAGGAAAAAGATCATGCACATTGAGAAGTAGCAAAAGATCATACTGTTGTCCAATGAGGGCCTGATTAGCAGTGTTGGAAAAACCAGGGAAACCACCTGTAGAAGCTGCAGTATCCATGAAGGCATGCATTTCCGCAAAATTAAGAAGCCAAGATTGGTTTTTGAAGATATGGATTATAAACAGAAGTGAACAATTTGCATACAAAATACTGACCTGGTTGAGTTGGAGGTTGGAAGGAGAATGTGTTTGGCGTTTGAACAGGGGCAGATGTCTGAAATGTTGGCTTGATAAGAAGCAAAAATGAACTTGTTAGACATTAAAAAGAACTAAATATGATAAAAAAATTATATAGTCAATAATATGGAAAAAGAAAAAAAATCAAGAGATGCTCACCGTTGAAAAAGGTGAAGGTCCGCTGCCAAACAGACTGCCAGGTGGTGTGCTAAATAGGTTTCCAGAGGAGAAAGCTGGTGTACTTGATGGTTGTGCAAATGTTGGGGCAGGTTGAAATAGTGGGGCCGATTGCGTGTTAGCCAATGACGAGACGGTGCCGAATGGATTTGGATTATTCGTAGTTGATGTGCCAAACAACGTTGATGAAGCAAAAGGAGTGGTATTTGCAAACAAAGATGGTGAGCTACTTGCTTGAAATGGGGAAACACCTGTCTGTCCGAACATTGTGGTACTAGTGGACGATGTGAATGGGCTCGAACTTGCAACTGTACTGTTAAACGAGTTGAATGGTGAAGCACTAGTTGAAACAGGCTTAGGAGAAAATGGATTGTTTGTTGGAATTGTACTTGGGGGTAGACTGGTTAAATACATTGCTTGTTGGAGAAATACATTGCTTAGTTGATTCTTCTTGGAAGAAAACAAACCACAACTTTGTACCAAAGAAAAGGGAAGAGTTGAAATCATCAGATTACTAAGGGTATTGTATGATATTAAGAGCCGGAAACAGAACAATAGCCAATTGAGGGAATCAAGAGAATTGGTTTTCTTGCTTTTGTCTATTTATGATGCAACTCTTAGTGAAACAGATTTGGAGATACTTCATCTCATGAATGAGATAGAATCAACTGAGTGCAGAACCATTACTGAAGAGGACCACCTGTGGGGATCTGCAGCTCTGAAATTCAGAGAAGAACTGAAACTTGATGTTTCAAAATCAGATACACAGAACATAGAGAATGCAGAAATTACTGAAAGAAGAAGGGCACTCTTTCGGGAGAACATACCCGTTCATTCCAAGCTCTGTGCAAAGACAGCTTTGCTATATTGCTATAAAAGGTCTTCAAGGGCTTCTGCTTTCTCCCTGGAACAACTTCAACTGGAGAACTTTACTGATAGCTTCGAGGTAATTTTGTAAAATAATAGTGTCAAATGAACTTTGGGCGTCATTCTAGATTTTGTGCTTTCACAATAATGTTATTTGAATCTGGTTCATTTGCCTTCCTCAATCTAATTCTGGTTGGCAGGAAACGTCTCAAAGAATGGATGCAGTTCAGATTTATGATCCCATTTCATACCCTTCTTATTGGTTACATTGAGCCTGCCGAATTTGCTCGATTAGGGCTGCTTGCAATAACACTTGTTAGTATAGCATCTCCTGATCAAGAATTGAGGATGTTGGGCTATGAATGCCTAGGAGCATTTAAAAAATCCCTTGAGGTACATGCTATTTCATTAACCTCGAAATTTTACATGTTGTCTTGATTGGTTTATTTGCTTATTAATTATTCCTATCTGCTTGTGTTAGATTTTGCATGTGACAAATTAGCTTCACGCAGTGAACATATTATTGTCTAATCTACATGCTTGTATCTGTATGTTTCAAATTCTAGCATTCGTAATAACGGTCACATGCTTGCATCAGTATTGTTAAAATTCCATTCAGACTTTACATTTTCTTTGTTGGTTAATGTTGTTCACATGTAATTGCTTTTATGCTTATTTGATTTGTATGATGTCAAAACATTTATTCTTATTAACATTCTAGGAGCAGTTTGAGTGCAAAGGGCACTTGTATAGTATTTTGTATCTGTTATCCTTACATGAAAAATATATTTAAAGCTATTTTCATATATTTACGGACTTCTCAGAGAAGCAAGGAAACGTGGCAGCTTCAACTCCTTTTGACATATCTTCAAAATGGAATATCCGAACAGTGGCAGAGGATACCTTCTATTATTACTGTTTTTGCTGCAGAAGCATCTTTGACGCTACTGGATAGCTCACATGCTCAATTCACTGCCATTAGCAATTTTTTAACGCATTCCACCTCGGCCAGTCTACAGGTGACTCTTCTTTTATTTATTTGCATATATGAACTATCTTGGAGTGTGTATTGAACAGTATGGTATTTTAGTATATGATTTTTTTCTTTCTTTTTGCAGAGCATTCTTTTATTTCCAACCTTGTTGTAGAGTAATTTAGTTCATTTTAAAGCTGAACGTTTGTGGATGCTTCAGTTACTATCTGCTGGATCAAACCTAGCTGATGATGCCAAAATATACAAGAGAGGAAGAGTCTTATAGGTTGCTCTTGCGTTCTGTTCTTCACCTGTTTCAGATTCTGAATCGAAGGTTTTAGTCCTTAAGGTAAATTCTGTAGTTTTTTAGTGCATTTGAATTTGAGTTCCTGGGATCTAGTATCTGCATAGATATTCGAACATATATGTCCATTTGATATGCTTGCTTTGCATTGTAGATGTTGAAGAGGTGTGTCAAGCTGCCAGTTCTAGCTCATCATCTAGCGAAAGAGTCTGGCCTTCTGTTGTGGTTATCCTCTGTTATTTCAATTGAAGGATCCGATGGTGCTGAAAGCTCCTGTTCTAGAGTAACTGAGTTAACGTTGGAGGTAAAATACTGGTAATAAATTATTTTCTGCTCTACTGCAAGCCCCTTCAGAAAAGGGGGGGGGGATAAAACACATGATCTGTCATCTTTTTGCATGAGTCTTCACTGCAACTGGCAATCCTTAATTGTTCCATGAAAGTTCTGTTGATGAACATGAGGATTATACTATCATTTTATTTATGCAGAACACTGCTTTAGTACTGTTTGATATATCATATAGGATATATTGATCTGTTATTTTGGTAAATTTTCTGCATTTAGTCAAACTCACTATGCTATTGTTATATAAACACCCTTGTGGGTAATTCATCATATTAGAGTTGGAACAGATGGAATATTAGCAACCTCCTTATTAATTGGTTTATGGACGTTAATCTTTTTTTACCAAATTTATGGATTCATCATTTCAGCTCCATATTAGGTTTCTTTTTTGTTTGTTATGCTTTTGTCTTTTGAGACAGTTAGCTACGCTGCAATCAAACTATTCTAGTAAAATTCTGAGCAGTTTTGATATAGCAAACAGTTGCTGAAACCCACATTTTCTTTGATTATTCTTTTTATGAAGGGATAGGTTTGGCACAACTGTGTTATTGTTGTCAATTGTTGTGTTTTTCATCTGAATGCTAGAATTACCTTGGATAAAAATGATCGAGTCACTTGTTCTTGTGTATGGCTTTTCTGCAACATCATGACTTCCTAGGTGTGTCATAAATCTTCCATCTGTTGTCAGACATCTTATTGTGGTCCGGAGACATTACTTGTGTATAAATTAAGTTTTTCTAGCTTTGAAGGTATTTGGTTTGGGGCAGATTTGCGAAGCAATTTTAAAATCATTAATCTGTAACTTGATTTGCTTTCTTTAGGTAGTCAATGATTTGATATCATCAAGACTAATTACAGATTGGCTCCAAGAATCTGCCCTTGAGCAACTCTCTGGTGATATCAGCAGACCTTTGTGTCCTTCTAATTAACAATGCTAAATTATTGAAAGGAAATGTTCCCTTATTGACTTCAGTGTTTAGTGTGATTACATCAACAATGAGGTTGTTTATGAAAAGGAAGATATACTAACTGCATTTTATCTTGTCCCTCCATGGTGTATTTAATCTGTGCCAAGCTACCGTTGGCAGCTCAAGAAGTGCAGAGCATAAGTTTACAATGGAACTTGGTATCGATGCCATTCTTATGAATGGTCCTATGCCAATTTTATCTGAAATGGTAGTTTATTCATGTACTGCCTGTAATCACTAGCCACTAAAAGCACATTTTTAGCAATGTTAATTTATTTTGATTATCTAAAATTGTGTAATCCTTATGTTCCTTTTTTGTAATATTGATCTGCTTGAAATTTCGTGGATTTATAATTATTTGTATACATATCATGAATGTTTAAGTTTTATATAGATAATGATTAGCATCATGAAAAATGTAATCTTATCTATGCGTACAAATTACCGAGCAGTTGTTTTTCTGCCCAAGGATATATGGAATGTTATGTAAATCTTTATTTTGTTTGACAGGATAAGTCAAGAATATAATGGTTGTTTCTTGGGCAACTTCAAACATCTTCTGGTTGTACTCTAACCAAAGGTCTATGTTGGAAATATCCTCAAAAGAGTCAAGCTTTTGCGCTTATTAGTGGCTTCTGTAATACTTGGGAGGATATCCAGCATCTCTCATGGAAAGAGTGGAGATCTTGCACGGAGCACCAGCAGTCTTGGAACTCTTCATTCTTTCTTGAACGATGCGTATGAAAGGGTTGAAACGGTAGAAAGTTGCAGTGCGAATGATACGCTACCTGTCATTATATTATACCTTCAAGACCATGTGCAAAAGAACAGTGATTCTTTGCCATCAGTTGTGATGGCTCTTTGCTTGTTGCTTCTTGACAGATCCAGTAAGCAAGGTACACTTCTGACTTTGCTGCATTCTAATGCTGATCATAAAGAGATTGGATGAACCTAAATTAGTCTATAAACTGTAGGTTGTCTTTGTGCTTTTGTTGTCTCCTTGCTGGAGTAACGAGGCATCTCATTCAATTTTTTTCCTTTTACCTTGTTGAAGCAGTGAACAAGCACCTGGCCGACAACCATGGAAAGATTGAAATGCTTTGCTCAAAGATACGGTGTCCTGCTGAATCTAATCCTTCATGGAGATGGTATGGGCTCTGAATGTAGACTGTTCAATTTTTATACGCTTCTCTGATGATGACACAAGCGCTGGACGTCTGTATGTTGCAGAATTTTTTAATGTTTATTCATCTTCAGGCATTACTATCAACCCTGGAAGGATCCTGCTGCGCCGCGAGATGGAGCGCTTGGAAGAGGAGCAGGCGTGCCGAAGCCTCCTGATCCTATTTTCTAATGCCTTCAGTGCCTCCCTGCCGGAATTTTCGGTACTGTCACTAGATGATGTTGAAAAATCTAGCCTGTTCCAGTGGGAAAGGGAGTCCATGGTTAAGCAGAAACATTGCGATTAGTTTGCTGAGGCAGTAATTTGACAAGTCATAGAACTGTTGGTGTGTAAAGGAATGCTTGGTCCTCAGTTGGATCAAGTAGAGCTCCGTGCACAGTTGGATCCACAGATGCCTCAATTAAAAAAAAATGTGGCCACAAGTTTAGTTGCTTCAGGCATGCGTTTTTTTTCTTTTGCCCAGGGGAATAGTGCACGAGGGGAATAGTGCTCGGGCCAGCCCAGCACGACGATAGTGCCGGGCCTGGGCCGCATTCCCGGCACGCTGGGCCAGCACGGCCCGGCACGATTTTTGGGCCGGCACGATGCCGGCCCGACACCCCCGCGCCCCTCGCCTCCCGACCGTTGATCTCCCTCGTCCCGTCGCCTCCCGACCGTTGGATCGAGCCGTTGGGGAGGGGGTATATAAGCCCCGACGCGCCGGTCGCCCACTCGCCCCGCAAACCCTAGCTCATTTCTTCCCCTCCGCCCGCCGCTCTCTCGCTCTGGTCTCTCAGATCTGGATCTCGCTCTCCTCGTCCTCTCCGCTCTCGCTCTCCTCTGGCTCTCCGCCTCCCGCACGCCTCGCCGGCTCGCCGGTCGCCGCCTCTGGCTCTCCTCCTCTCCGCCTCCGCTCTCTCGTCTCCTCCCTCGCCGGCGACCGCTGGCCCCCCTCGCCTCCCGACCGTTGTGGTGTTGTCTGTTGGTGTTCTACTGATTCGTTCTTGTTTCATCTTCTTCCTCCCCCAACCCCCTCCTCCTCTCGCCGGCGTCGGCCGCCTACCGGCGCCGCTAGCCCCCCTCGCCTCCCAACCGTTGTCTGTTGGTGTTCTTCTACTGATTCGTTGGTGTTCTTCTTCCCCCAACCCCCACCTCCTCTCGCTCCTCCCTGGCTCCGGTGTTCAGATCCGTTGTTAGTTCACCTAGCCGTGCGCTCTGGTGATCCGGATTCGTTGGTAAGCCGTTGCGTTGTTGTCTTCTTCCCCCACCTCTCGCTCTCGCCCACTCCTCTATCCACTGTCCTGTTGCCTCCTCTCGCTCCTCCCTGGCTCTGTGCTCCAGATCCGTTGTTCGTTGACCATCGCCGTGCACTCTGGTGCTCCGGATTCGTTGGTAAGCCGTTGCGTTGTTGTCTGCTGGTGTTCTTCTACTAATTTGTTGGTGTTCCTCTCGACCACTCCTGACTCGTTCTTGTTCCCTGTGTTTGAGGTTGATCCGTTGAGGGACCAGAGCGTTGGCGATGGACGGCGGCGACGATTTCCAGGAGCACACCATCAACGACGAGCTTCGGATGATGGGCCAGCGAGGTGATGATGAGAGTGACATGGAGGCAGAGCGGGACGAGCTCTTCGGTCGTAGCGCTGTCGATCCAATCGACATAGCTGCGACTGAAGCACCACCTGCTGGTCAAGAAGCACCTGATGCTGATCCAGACATGGTGAGCAGTGGCACCAAGAGGTCCCGTTCCACCACCTCTGAGTGCTGGAAGGACTTTGAAAAGATCTTCCAGGACATCAATGGGAAGAAGGTAAGGGTCTCTGCCAAGTGTAATCATTGTGGCATTATATATGCTGCAAGATCTTCCATTGGCACTGGCCATCTCAAGAGGCATGTTGAGAAATGCCCAAACAGGAGGGCTAAGGTTCGTAATTCCCAGTCTCTGATCCATTTCAACCCTGACGGTTCTGTCCGTCAATGGGATTACTCTGCTGAGGTAGCTCGTACTCAATTATGTCGTTTGATTGCTAGACTAGATCTTCCTCTGTGTTTCGGTGCATCTCCTGCTTTTGAAGAGTATATTAAACTTGCTCATAATCCTAGGTTTTCTGCTGTTTCTACGCAATCAACCACTAGAGATATGTGCAAGTACTTTACTGATTGCCGTGCTAAGCTTATTGAATCATTTGTTGTCGTTTCATCTGTGTCTATCACTTCTGATATCTGGTCTGGTAATGCTAAGGAAGATTACCTTAGTGTGGTTGCTCATTATGTTAATGCTGATTGGCAATTAGAGAAGAGGTTAATTGGTTTAAGGCTTATTGATGAATCTCACTCTGGCCAGAACATTTCTGATCGTGTGACTAGTGTGCTAGAGGAGTATGGTTTGATTTCAAAGGTGTTTTCTGTTACTTTGGATAATACCTCTGCTAATACTACTGCTATGGAGAAACTTAGTCCTAAATTAGCTGCTTATGTTGGAACATTGTTCTTACATCAGCATTGTGCTTGTCATATCATCAATCTCATGGTTAAATCTGCCATTAGTCTGATTGAGCCATATCTAGATGCATTTAGATCTGCAATATCTTTCATCAATGCTTCTAACCAGCGCATTGCTGCATTTAAGAGATTTTGTCTAGCTGTGAATGTTCGTCCTAGAAAGTTTGGTTTGGACATGGAGGTAAGGTGGAACTCCACTTATCTCATGCTCAAGCACTCCCTTACAGACAGACATTTAATGTTTTCATTGAGACTAACTATCCTAGGGGTGAAAGAGATCCTTTACTGTTGACAGAGGATCATTGGACTGTTGCACAGAGTATGTTATCCTTCTTTGAACTCTTTGATAATTGTACTGTTGCACTATCTGGTGTTTATTATCCTACCTCTCCACTTATGTTGCATCAGCTCATTTTGATTGCTAAGCATCTTAGACATTATGAAAATGATGAATTGCTTAGGCATGTTGTTGTTCCTATGAAAGATTACTATCTTAAGTACTGGAGAGACATTCCTATGCTTTATTCTGTTGCATTCATATTGGACCCTAGAGCTAAATTGAAAGGTTTTCAAAATGTGCTCAGGTTGTTATCTAGTCTTACTGGTACTGATTATTCTGCTTACTTCACTGATGTTAGAGCTGAACTGTCTACTGCATTTAAACTGTATGATGACAAGTTTGGTGCAGTAAAATTGCAAACTCCTCCACCTCCATCCACTTCTGGTAAGAAAACTAGTGCTTGGGATGACATTTTTTCCACTAGTTCAGATTGTGGTGTATCTGCCTTTGGAATTAATGATCTCCCTGGTACTTCTTTCTCCACCCCTCCTCCCTCTTTGCCTCTTGCTTTGTCTAGAAGGTCATCTGCAAGTGCTTTGCTGCAAGCAGCAAGCACTTCTGCAACTGCCAGTGGTATGGCTATTGGCAATGAACTCTCTACCTACTTGGACAGTGACACTGTCACCCATTTTGATGATAACTTCAGCATCTTATCTTGGTGGCATGAGCATAAAAGAACTTATCCTGTTCTGTCCATCTTAGCTAGAGATGTTCTTTCTGTTCCTGTTTCCACAGTTTCATCAGAATCTGTTTTCAGCACTACTGGCAGGATCATTGAGGAGAGGCGGCGTCGATTGAAACCGGAGACGGTCGAGATGCTTTCTTGTGTCAAGGATTGGGAGGCTGCAGAAGCAAGACTTCAGAACTTAATAGAGGATGAAGAACTTGAGGAGAGTTTTGCTAATTTGTACCTAGATGTCGATGAGAATTTAGAAGTGTAACACTGGCCTGTAATAACTTAAGTTTTAGAACTATTATTTGATTGAGCTGGGCTGTACTCTTTTTTCCTATCCAGGGTTTTTTCTCACGAGGTGTGAGTTTTACCTGGATAGGTTTTTAATGAGGCAGCCATTGCACCAGCTCAAACTTAAAATTTATAATCTCTTGTCTCTCTGTGATGTTGATCTGTGATGTGTTGATTTGTGAATTGTGATTTGTGAAGTTTGATAAGATCATTTTATTCTGTTGAAGTTAAAAGCTGATGTTCTTTTATATATGACTTGTGTAATGTGTATGTTGTGTTAGCAAGTATGAGTGGTCGTGAGACCTTAGTGCCTGGCCCGGCACTAGCACGTTAGTGCCTACCGTGCCACCGTGCCGGCCCGGCCCTAAAAAAAGGTCGTAGTGCCGGGCCTGGGCTGCCTGTTGGGCACGACAGCACGGCACGACAGAGGGGTCGGGCCATTTCGTGCCGGGCCTTTTCGTGCTAGGGCCGGGCTAGGGCCAGGCAGCCCATATGGAAATCTATAGAGCCAACCTACTTTTGTGGGTTTGGATCGGAGGGATGGGTTGGACCCAGTCTTTTTGTTTGGTTGAAGAGGTTGAGAGGGTTGGAATGGATGTCCTTTTAACACTGTTAGTTGTGGGCCCCACCTGTCAGCTGCGGGGCTCACCTGTCATCCTCCTCTCTCTGTTTTTTTTCTTCCCGCATCTATCTTCTTCTTCCCCGGCCACGGCTCCTCACTGGCCCGTTCCTCCCCTCGCCAGCACCCCGTTCCTCCCCGGCCGCTCTCTCCTCCCTGTCGCCCTCCTCTCGGCGGGTCGAGCTCCCCTGACTGGCTCCCGCTCTGTCCTCCCCGGCACCGCTCCTCACCGGCCCCACACCTCCCTAGCCCTGGCTCCTCCCGTGCCCCTGCCTCGCCGTGCCGGCCAGCGAGCCCCTGCCGTGCCGCTCCTCGCCAGCCCGCGCTCGTCGGCCCACGCTCCTCCCCACCAGCGAGGCCCCGCCGTGCCACTAGCAAGCCCCCGCACGCTGGCCTGCGCCCCGCCGCCAAGCACGCCTGCGCCTCCCACCGCGCCCACCAGCAAGCCTCCGCCGTTGGCCTGCGCCCCGCCGCCACGCCCGCCTGCGCCCCCACCGCGCCTGCTTCTCCCCGATGGTGTCAAAGCCGAGCGACTGGGTTGGAATGGTCCGCTCGTTTTGAGAGGATTATTCCAACCCGCATCTATGTGGCATATTCCCTACATGGGTCGAATCCAACCCACCTCACTTTCAACCAGACGCGGGACGAGGGGGTCCGACCCGTTCCAACCCACTAACCAAACACATGGTAACTTACCACACATGCTGCATCTTTTAGTTGGTGTGACAGTCTTAGCTTTTTGTATGACTAGAATATGAAACTATATTATTTTTGAAAGAAATATAATAGTGTATTGTACTAATTATAACACAGAACTGGCCATCAAAAGATGTCATGGAACTGAACAAACCTCAAAAAAATACGTACAGGACCGAAGCTCTGTCGATACTTACAGGCAACGTTGTTACTCCATCCAAATGTTAATCATCCAAATGTTAATCCTCAAGAAAACCGATGAACGAAAAAGGAGCCCTTTAAGAAGATATTGAAATATAAATGTTGCTTAAATTGCCATAAATGGGATGAACCAAATTAAGAAGCCATCGTCGATCACCCTGCAGTGCAGGGTGCATGCGCTCGGTGATGTGACCGGAGATGTTGCTGTGACGGATGCGCTCGCATGGTCACGGTAGGAGCCGCAGCATCACCACTGCCCACACCGCCGTGGTCATCATCATGGCCAGGAAGTACACCACGACCCGTGCCGCCGACGCCACCCACCCGTCGTCACCCGCCACAAGGTACGCGGCCTCGGGGCAGCAGCGACAGCGTCCATAGCGCCAAAAGAACGGTGGAGCTAGAGCAGAAAGGAGAGGAGCCTTTCTAAGATTTAGCATTTTGTATTTGTCCTTTCAAAGTAATTCACCCCATAGTAACTATTGCTAAACAAAATTTGTTGAGAACATTGGTACAATGCACGGAAAACTTGAGACAAGAAACTAGACATTACCTCATAAATTGTGAGAGCAACTTCTACACGGACATTTAGGTAGACCTCTGACATTATGTCATCTGGATCAAAATTTATTGGGTACGTATTGACGCTGAAAGGTTTCTTTTCATCCCAAACTTGATTATGCACCTTGCATTTCTTTTCACGTACTGGTGTAGGATAAGCAGGTTCGCATCCAGGACGATTGCAAACGACCCAATCGAAATATGGATCGCACTGCAAAAGAGGGTAACTGTTGGTCTTCTCTGTGTATAGCAGCTAAAAGTAGCTAAAAGTAACTGTTCCTCATGCATCAAGAGATCCTGCAACAAGTGCCAGCCCTAAATAACTCGGCTGGCCCAAGCCTACCAAAACAACATCAAGGGTACATTTGGTTGGGCTGTGGTTTTTGAAAAAATTGCTGTGAGCTGTGGGCTGTGAAAAAGCAGCTGTAAGAAAGCAGCCGTGGGAAAAGCAGAAAGCCATTTGGTTAGAGCAACTGTAAAACTGTAAGCTGTGTAAGAAAATACTTGTAACACCTAAAGATACGTAGGTGTGTTTATATGCAAATTGCTTGTAACAAAATAATATTTACTGATTCGGATGTAAATGACTATTTTAGAATGTACATTATGCTGAGCTAGTCCAAATAATAATTCCCATTTTATTTAACCTTGGCCCGTTCATCTCTTTCTCCCTCTTTCTGCAGTATTTACTTATTAACATCGGCCCTGTTTGTATACGCTTCTCCTAGCCACGCTTAGATTATAATCTAAGCGAAGATTTTCTCGCTTCTCGCTTTTCGCTTCTCGTAGTTCAAATTTCTGAAGCGACTTACCACATAAGTGAGAATCGGTGGAAATAAGCAAAGCGTTTGGCGGGATTCTCACTTATTTCCACCGATAAGCCGCTTATAAGCGGAAACAAACAGGGCCATCGTATATTTACTTTACATGTGCGGTAACACTTGAATTGCAATCATCATCACACGAACGAATTCGCTGCTAATATGAACAGCAACAGGACAATCAAGAAGAAGAAAAATAAGTAACACCAGGTGAAATGCTCCGTTGATCAGGCTTAAAAGACAGTAATAATTCGCAGCGATGAACTGTTTCTTCTTGAGTGAATGGATTAGCACCAGTTGCTCAGGCCATGGACGTCGAAGTGCACAGCGACGTCGTCCTTGCCGCTCCCGGCCTGCAGGGCGCTTTGCTGGCTCGCGGCGGCCTGGAAGGCGGCGTCAAAGTCTACCAGTCCCCCAAACCCTAGCGGACTCCAGTCCACCCTCCGCCGCAGCTTCCTCTCCCGAATCCCCCGACTCCCGAATCGTCGTCTCCTTCAGTCCTCCCGGCCGCCGCTTCCCCTCCCTCCCCTCATCTTCTTCTTCGCCCCCCCCCCCCCCCCCCCCCCCCCCCGGCCGCACCGCCTAGCGCCCTAGACTCCCCCCTCGTCTTCTGATCCTCTCCCGGCCCTCACCTCCCTTCCCCCGCCGCCACGCCTTCGCCTCGCCCACGCCACCCCACCCCACCCCTCGTCCACGGCCGCCTCCACGCATCACCCACGCCGCCGCCACGCCAATCCCAGCCTCCTACACGACCGGTGGCGGCGGTCCGAGCTCTCCAAGAAGCAGGACGAATCATATGCGAACCCGGCGGCCGAGCTCTCCAAGAATACGGCGGTGTCGGCGCCGACATGGGCGCCCTATCGGCGTCGACTTCGTCGGTGAACTGGCTAGTCGAGGACGACATCCTCCTCAAGAACGCTGTCGAGGTAACCCCCCGCCTCCACACCTTGTACCCCCAATCTCAGTTTTCGGACTCCATACTGTTCGTCTCGAGGTCAATGTTTGGCATTGCGTAGGAGTGAACCAACAGCTTAATCTAATCAAAATGGTTGCTTTCCTAATTCATACATCATGTTGTCTCAAACAGTCAAACTTTCACTTATTTGCCTTGCAGCTATATTTTATTCTTAGCAAATTTTCCCTCAAAATATATTCTGAGCAATTCTTGTTGTTTTATCTTTAGTAGCATACTGACCTTGTAATCCTAAAAACTGGGCTTGTAATTCTGTGAAGCCGATTCTGTATACCAAACCTCAGTGTAGAAAGCTTCTCCAACAGTTGGATCTACATGACTTTACTGCTAATGCTCTATTTTGTGCAAGTGCTAACTGGTCTTTGTGATACTTGCAGACTGGTGCCTCATTGGAGTCCTTAGCAAAAGGAGCTGTATGTTTTTCCCGTAAATTCACACTTCAAGAAATACAGGATCGATGGAATTCATTGCTATATGACCCAGAGGTCTCAACACAAGCTTCTTTCCGGATGGCTGAGTATGAAAATGAACTCTCCACATCTGACCCAGCCAAGGCACATAAACTTTTCAATTCAAAAGCAAAGGATTTTTCGTTTCAGAAACGGAAAATTGACAATGTGAAGAACCTATATTATGCAATGAGAAAGAGAGTATGCAACGATCCATGCAACACTGCAGACCTTGGATTTCTTGTTGCCCCCTGTTCATGTGTAGCAAATGGTAGTGAGTGTGTCTGTGGAGGCTTACCTAATAATATTGAGCTAGGGCTGAGTTCAGTGAGCCGCTATGGGCAAGTGGGTGCAAGCTACAATGGTGGACATACATATCCTGGAATGAATGGGCATTCTTTTCACACAAAGCATGCTGAGAGCATGGTAAGAGATGGGGATGACACCAATAACGTTGCGTATGGCTACTCAGATGTAGGTCAAATGTATGAGCATCATGCCTACACTGCCAATAATCATGGGAGTGGTGGCAGGAATAATGTTTCTCTAAAGAGTATCACGGATTTTCAGGATTCTATGCAGTTCCAGCGATTGGACAGCAATCAATGTGGTAATGGAGTGGTAGACTCCAAGGCATTGTTGATCCCTAACCATTTCAGTGGAAATGTGCAGGAACCTATCCCACTCCAAGTGATTGGTCAACCTGAGGGTTCTGAGGCACCTGGTGGTGCAATTTGGAGCGGGGTTCAGCGAAGAGGCACGCTCACTCTTGCTGATGATAAGAATGTAAAGTTAGAAAACAGGGACCCTCACCCATTTGAAGCAAATTTAGATGGTGGGATTTGCACATCTGGTTTAGAACACGAGGCAGATTTCATGGACTTCCCATTTTTCAGTAATAGTGAAGAATTTGATATCCTGAATGGTGAAAACTTTTTGAATTCTCCGAGCGAGGGAAACCAGGAGGATTTAGATGATCCTGCCTTCAAGGTTGTTCCTGGGGTTAGATCAACCATGCAAAGTCTGGCGCATTCCAATGAAGCCAATACGTCATGTGATCAAGTAGATCCTGGCCATGTGGAAAGTAATGTAGACGTTTCTGGTATAATGTTGGTTCCTACTTCATTAGTCGTGCCATGTCCTGGCGTGTATGTTGAGTGCAAATTGAACACAGAAGATCCTGAAATCCCTTGCAATGATGATGTTGCTACACCTCCTGAGTATCCTCTTGAATGCTGTACCTTGGGCCAGAAATCGGAGAACACTATCTATCCAGTCTCCCCTGCAACCAGCCCTGCATCGAATGCTGAACATTCCAAAGCAAATGACTTGGCCCTGATAAAGGTGGAGGATATGGCAAATGCCCAACCTTTACAAACAGTGAAGATTGACCCATCCACTTCAGAACAAAAAGAAGATTCAGTGGCACATGATAAAGGTGGTGTCCTAGGAGCTAAGCTGTTAGAAGGTCCTTCAACAACTGGAGGCCTTTTGACTACTGCTAATATTGTCACAAATGATGCAAACACATGCATGCTAGCTCTGCCCTCGTTCAGCGCTGCTGGATTTGGCGAAGGATCTCCTTGTAGTTTAGGACAACACGAGAATTTTATTAACTCTCATGGCTTGACTGTACAAAATTCAGTTCAAGCTCCTGATCAGATGCAACACAGCTCATTTGATGGTCAACCAGAATTAGGTGATGAGGCTGCTCTACAGAACTGTATGCCATCAAATGCACTATCGGATTTGGGTATTCAAGACCCTATTTCAACAGTGCCAACACCAGCTCAAGCAGAAGAATGCCCTGACAATGAAAACGATGTTCCAAATTACTATGATATAGAAGCTTTGGTAGCTATCTTTTAGCCCAGCTACTAGGATCTCTTTACCATGAAATTGCTGACTAGTCATGTACCGTGTTCATTGCAGATTCTTGACCAGGATCTCATCCCGTGGGATCAGGACTCTGATTTGATGCATCCTGAAGGTAAATGTGTATGCGTTACACAATTTGCTTGCTGTTCAAGATACTGTATAGAGATGCTCACTTTTTTGTTTTTAGTTAGCATCGGTGTTCTGTGATGACAGACTTGGCTTAAGAAGTATTGTGCTGTTGAGTGTAGAGTCATTAAAGGCAAAATTATCCATTTACATCAATTGGTTGACTGAGGGTTTAAGAAATGATCTAATTCATAGGCTCTAAACATATGAAGAATTAATAATCTAGGTGAAATCACTGTGAACCGTACCGCTAATTGTCTTCTTAGGATATGTAGCCGGTATGTCGTAAAAACTATGTACAATGGAAGATAATATGTTCTTATTTTCTTCTTTTTTTGTTGATTTCTTCAGTTACCAGATTTCATCACCCGGAAAGCAGGAAGGCATTGATAAGATTAGAACAGGGTGCTCGGTCTTATATGAACAGAGCTATCATGTCACATGGTGCCTTTGCAGTTATCTATGGATTGCACTTGAAATACTACATAAAGGATCCTGAGGTCAGCATCTTTTTTAGCTAAATCGGTTATAGGATGTGAGGGGGGATAACTACGTGTACAATTTTGATATCTATACCTTGTGGTGGACAGTTTCAGTGGTATCGCATTAACATCCAGTCACTCAGAGATACAGATGCATATGATTTTTGTTTCTAGAACTTGAGATATATCTGTCAATTTCTGAATAACACAAGGGTCACCATTTTGTTTCCATTTTGGAATTTTGTATTCTGATCCGAGAGTGATCCTGATTAGGAGCCGTGAGATTCAACTGTCTTGCTTTTGTGCATTTCTGGAGTATGCAGTGAATATTTGTGTAATATCTTGCTACCATCTTCTAATTTTTTTTCTTTGCTCATGCAGGTTACTCTTGGAAGAGAGACAGAAGATGTTAAAGTTGACATTGATTTGGGAAAAGAAGGGAGGGCAAATAAAATATCTCGCCGACAGGTAATTCCTTGAAAGTTTCAGTGTGCGTTAAGAAATGTCACTTATATTTCCTTATGAAATGGCTAATGCTCAATTATAGTGAACTTAACTGCATTAATGTTTTTTAAAAGATGACAAACATATATGCCCTGTAGTATGAGAGGTTAAATTTATTATCTCTTGTTTTTCACTTGCACACATCATTTGCATTGTCCTAACTGTGCTGTGTTGAAGGCAAAAGATTATTTTAGTACCTCAGTGGGTCTTTATCTGATCTGCAGCCACAGTTGGTCTATGCCGCCTTCATGGCTTTGATAGACGTTGTACTACTACATGTGTCTTGTTGCTCCGATGCTTTCCAAGCACATTTTGGCATGCAGGCTGTTAGGTTTGCTTTGAATTAGCAAGCCAATGCTTGCTGGAAATGCTTCCAGTCAATGAATTGTGTTTCAGCTAGGTTCCATTTTGTTAATATAATGAATTTGTGTTTCAGTTGGGGAATTTGAAGCATTAACACTGTTGTTTGATGTTTTGAATGCGTACTAGTGTATTTTTTTCCAGCTGTGTAAATTGACCACAAGTTTGTTTTGGAAATTGTCATGGTTTTAAAGGTGTCGCCTAGGCGACGCCAAGGCATCCAGGCGCTCAAATGATTCTGGGTGTCCCCGTCGCCTAGTAAAAAACAGCAAGAGACAGGGAGGAGGAAGAATCGAAGGGAAATCAAACAAAAAGGCCCAGCAGCTGCCGCTGCTCCATCCCCGCTAGCTCCGGCGCCGGCGTCTGATGCAGAACCCACTCCAGTCAGCTGCTGCACGGTCGATCTGAGAGGGTGCAGGCGCACAACTTCGTGGGGGTGCAGAGAAGCGATACTGAAGATGGTTGGAGGAGCTGTGGGCAGCAGGGGTGCAAGGAGAAACAGAGGGAGAGGGGGAAGCGAGCGGCGGTGCAAGGAGAAAGAGGGAGAAGCGAGCGGCGCGCGGAGAATTGACGAGCGGTGCACGGCACTTTGCCGACCGAACAGGGAAGGGGAGAAGGGTCGGGGAGTCTTATCCACAAGCCAGGGGAGGATTTTATGGGCTGTCTGGTGGGCTGGGCCGGCCTCTTGCATCCCCTTCCCCCTTCTCCTTTTTTTTTTCTTTTTCTTCCCCCTTCCTCCTGCTGTCTTGCTGTTTCTCTGATTTGTAAGGCATCGCCTTGCTCGCCTTGTTAGGGCCTAGGCGTCGCCTAGGCGGTTAGAATGTGGTCCAACGCCTCGCCTTACCGCCTTAAGAACTATGGAAATTGGAATTGCTGAAAGTGTGGCACTGGATGGTCATAATACCATTTGCAATAACTTTTGCATCACATCTTTTGATCATGTCATTCTGAACCATTTTCAAAAGCAATTAATTTTGTGGTCCCCCTTTAGTTTCATCCTGCTGACTGCATTACATACTATTCCCCTTTAGTATGCACACTGCCCTAAAAGATGATAATTCCTTGTTTTACTAATTCAGTTTCTTCAGTACACTTTTCGCACCATTATATTTAATATATGTATGTATTGGTCTGACAATCAGGCTGTTATCAAGATGGATGAAGCTGGGTCTTTTCATATCAAGAACATTGGGAAATGTCCAATCTTTGTTAATAGCAAGGAAATACCAAGCTGCAAACGCATCAACTTAAGCTCTGACTCATTAATTGAGGTACCAATACTTTCTCTTTCTATGATTTTAATTAAAACCTTCATATGTTCTTTTTTTACATTCTTTGTGTCCTTGATGTCTAGTCTTGGACTGTGCTAGCGTATATGCTTCCTACTAATATGAAACTATGAAAGGCAGAGAACCTGCCATGGTCCTAAAAAAATTGAAACCTTCACATTTTAATACATTTGTGACTTGGTGATTTATCAATTGACCTTTTTTTGGTAAGTATTCCGACCCTGTCATATCCTTTTGTGATATAACTATTAGAGTGCTGCACACCTGCATAGTAATCCTTATTCAAAAGCTATTCCTATTGATCACTGTATAATTTATAATTTTACTGATAAGACGTAACTAAAACTTTACTTCTTGCCATTCTGTTATTATGGACTTTATGTAGCATTTAAAAATAACATGACTCAATGTGGTAGGCATTTTATAAGCACATGTGTAACAATTGCTTTCCCTATTAACTGCTGTGCTAGGTTGCTGTCCTTGATTTTTGGTGGGAAAATGTATTTCATTAAGTATCCCATGCCATACTTATTTAGCTTCTGATTTTTGTTGCAGGTAAAGGATATGAGGTTTATTTTCCATGTAAACCAGGATGCTGTGAGACAGTACATCGATCGTGACCTGAAGCCAGAACGCTAATTTCGTTTCGTTTGCACGCTGCGAGTGCATTAACTAGGATAGTAGCAGTAAATGTTGTTCATTTAGGATGTTCTCCATGTGACCATGTAAGTTAGTCTCACTTGTGTCCAACCTGGGTCAGTTGTCTGTAAATGGTTGTAGTTTCATGCGTTTTTTGTCGTTCTGTGCTGTTGGACGAGCGAGCTCAAATCCTTCATGCCCTGCACCGTTTCTCGCAGTTTGTGCTTACACTCCCAGGCATAATTTCATTCGGAAACTGGCTCCCAAGATTGTGGTTGGTGCCAACCACTGCAACCGTGAAAAGAATCAAAAGAGGGGAAGATTTTTGTGTAGAACAAGAGTTAGCACATGCACTTGTGCAAGAAACCGTTGGATTATTGCATCAAAATACCTCTGATTCAGTTCTTGACGGTGGGTTTGCGTGTTGGCCAGGTGGGAAGCAATGTGCGTGCCACACAACCCAAAACAAAGCCTTGAGATGGAATGTGTGGGTGGGTCGTGGGCATTTCCTCAGCTGGGTGGGCGCCTCCAGTCTTGTGGGCTAGATCAATAGGTCCACTTCGAGTATACGATCCTGGGCTGGCGGTGATTCGCGCAAAAAGAAGTGAGAGGAGAGAAAAAAGATTTTCCCAATTTACCCCCTCCAGTTATCCATCCGACACCGCCGCAGCGGCAGACGGAGTGAAGCCGTCCCTCCCTGCCCCCTTCCGTGCCTGTACACGCTCCGCTTCCCATGGCGCTCGCCACCTTCAGGTCCAGAGGAGCCCCGCCGCCACCTCCTCCAGGAGCCCCTTCCTGCTCTCCTCCTCTCCGGTACCGCCGGTGAGGGTCCCGAGGAGGCCGCCCGCCACCTTCAGGTGCAACTACTACTACGGCGACGGCGGCGGGTTCCGCAAGAACTACGACCACATCCCCAAGCAGTTCCGCGAGGAGAATCTCAAGGATGGTCGTGAGTGCTCTCTCGCTTCCAGCCAGCTCTCCCCACCGCCCGTGATGTCTATTCCTACATGGTAGTTATCTATTTTCACATCTTCGTTCAACTTTAGTGACTAGTATCGCTGTTTTCGAGCCTATAGCATACGTTTTTATAGCTGAACACGCGTCCAGAAGCAATTTTCACGTCTTCTGTCCATCCTCACATTTTTTATCCCGGTGGCCGGTATTCCTGTTTTCGGGCTTCCACGACATATAACATAGATTTTCATGGTCGAAAACGCGTCTGGAGGCCATTTTCACCTGTTCAGTCCAACCCCTACATTCTCGTCCTCAGTGGCCGATGCGGCGTTTTCGGACTCCCATGACCTATTTCACACGTTTTCATGGTAAAAAACACGTCCGAAGGCCATTTCACTTGTTTGGTCTATCCCCTACATTTTCGTCATCGGTGGCCAATGTGGCCATTTTCGGGTTCCTGTGACCTATAGCACACGTTTTCATGGCCGAAAACGCGTTCGAATGTTATTTTCACATCTTTGGTCCATTCTTACATTTTCGTCATTGGTGACCGGTACGGTCATTTTCGGGCTCCTGTGACCTATAGCACACGTTTTCATGGCCGAAAACGCGTCCGAAGGTCATTTTCACATCTTTGGTCCATCCTTACATTTTCGACCCCGGTGGTCGATGTCGTTGTTTTTGACTCCCGTGACCTTATAACACAGGTTATCATGGCCGAAAACGCGTCCGGAGATCATTTTCACTTGTTCGGTCTAGCCCCTACATTTTCGTCCTCAGTGGCCGGTGTGGCAGTTTTCGGGCTCCCGTGACCTATAGCACACGTTTTCATGGTCGAAAACGCGTCTGGAGGCCATTTTCACCTGTTCGGTCCAACCCCTACATTTTCGTCCTCAGTGGCCGGTGCGGCCATTTTCGGACTCCCATGACCTATTTCACATGTTTTCATGGCAAAAAACACGTCCGGAGGCCATTTTCACTTGTTTGGTCTATCCCCCTACATTTTCATCATCAGTGGCTGGTGTGGCCGTTTTCGGGCTCCTGTGACCTATAGCACATGTTTTCAAGGCCGAAAACGCGTCCGAAGGTCATTTTCACATCTTTGGTCCATCCTTACATTTTCGACCCCGGTGGCCGATGTCGTTATTTTCGGGCTCCCGTGACCTATAACACAGGTTATCATGGCCGAAAACGCGTCCGGAGGTCATTTTCACTTGTTCGGTCCAGCCCCTACATTTTCGTCCTCAATGGCCAGTGTGGCAGTTTTCGGGCTCCCGTGACCTATAGCACACATTTTCATGGTCGAAAACGTGTCTGGATGCCATTTTCACATTTTCGGTCCATTCCCCACGTTTTCGACTCCAGTGGCCGTTGTCCACATGCTTCCATGCCTTCGAGTTAGCAGGGTGACGCATTTTGCCATCATGGACCAATTCTTCCTTGTGCCATCGCATTTGTGATGATGTGCTCTCTATCATATATAATCTTTGTAGCCGAGGAATAGCATTGTCGTCTACTGTTTGATGTTTGATCAGTCTGAAGTTGGCTTTTACTTTTAAATTGCAATGTCCAACTTTTTAACCATTGTTGTTGCAGGATATATTGTGCCATATACTTTCCCTTCTGCCACTATCAGATGCTGCCCGTGCTGCCTGTGTCTCATAGATGTCTACGCTCTTGGAGATGCTTCCCTAATCTCACATTTAATCGGAAAACTTTTGGCTTGAAATTGAATGAGGGTACATCATATGCAAGGGCGAAGAAACTACTTGACAGAATTGACCACATTATTCAAAACCACTAAAGCATTGGGGTGAAGAGACTTAAGCTTGACGTTCGCTGTTGCGCCGAAGTCATCACGGCTGGCCATCTTGACATTTGGCTCCAAGCTACCATTAGATCTGGAATTTTAGATATTTCTGTGGAGCTTCCTCAACATCTCATGCTAGACTACAACCCCGCATGTTCACTTTTATCTTGTGCTGCAAGCTCACTTCAGTCTATCTCCCTCTTCTCTTGTGCTTTTCACCGGACATTAAGAATTGGTTGTTTGAAAAGCTTGAAAAGCGTGTGTCTGAACCTTGTCCACACTACTGGGGAGGAAATACGATGCCTTTTCTCCAGTGCAATTTCATTGGAATATATTGACCTTACCAATTGCAATGAGACCACTTTCTTGAGCATACCTTCTCATCTGCAGGAGCTTAGTATTCTGAAGGTGTATATGTGCACAAGGCTACAAACTATAGAAATTTATGCTCCAAATCTTACCACTTTCTTGTTCAGTGGCCCACCCATGGAAATATTAATCAGCAACTCATCGCGACTGAGGTCTGGTTTGGTTTCTTTGCTTATTTTTAGCACATGTGTTTAGATACTAATTAAGAGTATTAATCGTAGACTATTTACAAAACCATTACATAAGTGGAGGCTAAACAGCGAGACGAATCTATTAAGCCTAATTAGTCCATGATTTGACAATGTGTTGCTACAGAAAATATTTGCTAATGATGGATTAATTAGGCTTAATAGATTCGTCTCGCCGTTTAGCCTCCACTTATGTAATGAGTTTTGAAAATAGTCTATGTTTAATACTCCTAATTAGTATCTAAACATTCGATGTGACACGTGCTAAAAATAAGTAAAAGTAACCAAACGGGTCCTGAAATACATGACTATGCATGGTGTATATTACTCTGGCATGATCCAATATGCTCATATCAAACTCCAATCCATCGCGTCGAAACTTCAAACCCTTACCTTGTCATCATCAAAAGAGGTCTCTGAATCTAAATTGTTAACTTATTCCATGTATACAATACAACTTGGAATATTTATTGTTTTCTTGAACAACTTGAAGCATCTATTAACCTTGGCATATCTTTCTTCGGACTTTCAATACGCTAGTGTTGCCTGGCAAATTCCTCCACCTCAAGGGCTTGAAGATTTATTTTTGTGGCACTGGATTCGAAAGCTACGGTTATTTTTCTTTGGTTTCTTTTCTTGAAACTTGTCCAACCTTGGAAACTTTCTTCTTGTCGGTAAGTACGTTAATTTCTTAGAGACGTACATGCTACAAAATTAACTTTGAGTATCTCAGTACATCTTCTACATAATCATTTGGCTAAGTTTGTCTTTCATATGATACTTATTTGGCCATGACATAAGCTTATATTTCTCATGAGTTGAGAACTACTCATGCTTAGTATTCTGTAGACATTATTATTTATTAGGTGCCATGGATGATATTCATTACCATGCCAAACACACAACCTTTTACTTGTTCTAGGACTTAAATCTCCTTCTGTGCAGGGCAACTTGTTGGTGACATTTTCATTCTGTAATTCTTTTATTCTGCTAGCTAATAGATCTGCAATGAATATTTATCGTAATGTCCGTGTACTTTAAAGCATTTGGTCATTGGAGGATAGTGGCATCAATATTGATTTTGTGCGGACAGGAGCATATGATCTTGCACGACAGGACACAATACCTCAAGATTTCAATGCAGATTCATTACATATTAGGAGGATTCCAGAATTCCACCATGCCAGCCTCAAGAAAGTATCAATCAATCAATTCTTCTCCTCAAAGAGCTTGATTGAGCTAACATGTCAAATTGTTGAGAATACCTCATCACTACGATACCTTGTGCTCGATACAACCAGCAGTTTTTACCCTAGAAGCACATGTAAAGGAATGTATATGCATGCTATCAGAAAAGCCCGCTGTGCTGTTGAGGCTGTCGAAAGATATATTGTGGGGAAAGTTCCCTCAAGTGTTAAATTTAAGGTTTTGGAGCCCTGCAGCCAGTGCCATGTTGCCAATCTTTAGGTTCTTCTAGCTACGTTGTGCATGCTGTGTTCGATGTTAAATTTTGAGGGATTGTTTGTGGACCCTATCTATTCGATTTGTTCGAATTTATTAGTTTGATGTATTTTTTTTCTACACCAGCTTGTCAATCTACTTGCTATCTGTGGTGTTATAAAATTATAATCTGGTCTCCCTCATGATTCTGTCATCTGTCATTTTTAAATTTCAAATTGGTGGAACTGAACTCTGCAAGCAGAAGCTAGACATCCTTAATACAATCTGAAATTTAAAATGGCAGATGACACTTGACTCGTACTTAATGAATAAAATGTGGTTAAGTTTGCAAGACGACTGACCTTTTTGTAAGATGACTGAACCGAAGGCATGTAGTATTTGTTCTGTTGTCGACAGATAATGCTATCTGAATGCATATGTGAGCGCAGTTTCTAGTTTTCAGAGTGCGCATTTGCAAGCTGCAGGTTTTCCGGATTCAGAAAACACTGTAGGAAATGTGACAGGTGTGTGTGGATGGATTTGGTCATCATTGCTGGGTGCCTTTGTGGCACTGTGCTAGTGTACTACTTGTCATTTTGGATAGCTTAGGGTGCGATTGGTTTCCTTCTCTGCCGAGCCTGGCTCGCACCACTCATTCAGGCTCCCGTCGACCAAGCTCGCTAGATGCAACCTCCTTTTGATTGGTTGATGTTTGCATGCAGCCTGGCTCACGTGGGAAGTTGATTGGTTGTCTGCTCCGCTGCGTTTTTTTGCCCGCGTGCTGCATCCATGCATCCGCCGCTGCATCTCAGGAGCCTGGCTCTGGAGATATGAAGGATTTGGTCGCATCATGGGAGCCAGACTCCAGACGTCCTTTTACATCCTGTGAGCCAGGCCCAGCAAGCAGCGCAGACAACCAATCGTATGGAGGTCGCACGGGGAGAGCTCACCCTAACATTTCATTTTGGATAGTGATACCGTACATATGGGCTGCCAGTTGGCGGCGGCTTTCATCCGGAGCCGTTAAGTGGTGTCAGATCGAACGGCTGTGGCGGCCTCCACCGACCTACCTGTATTATCTGTATAAAAGGGAGGGAAACGAAACAAACCCCCCAAACCCAAAGCACCCCCTCCACTTCGAAAATCGAAAGCAGAGGCTAACCAATCCTCAAAATCCACCCCGTCCGGCCCCAAATTCGATCAATACCTCCGTGTGAGCTGCCGGGGTTGGGCGGCGACGGGGGGCTGCCGTGGAATGAGGACGGCGAGGAGTTTGACGCTGACGAGGAGGAGGAGGATCATCCCGTCCCCATCCGCAACCTCGACGCCCTTGCGTCCGTCATCGACCGCCCCGACGACTTCCCAAACCGCTACCACGTCTGCGTCGTCGGGGTCCTCTTCCGCGACACGCCGATGATGCTGAAGCGCCTGAAGGAGGCCGCCGCGGCGGACATCGGGATTTCGTTCGTGGGAAACTTGGACCGCCTCCGGCAGGCCGGCGACCTCCACGACGGCCTCACTCGCCTCTCCGAGTCCCTCCGGAGCCTCCGCGCCACGCTGGGCACCGACGGCGCCATCGACTGGCCCGTGGTCCGCCGCGCCCTCGAGGACGAAACGCCTCTGCTCGCCGGGCTCTGCAAGGCGCAGCCGGAGAGCCTCCGCGACCGCGTCCTCCCACTCCTCGAACGCGTGAAGGCCATACTCCACGCGCTCCCTGACGGGCGCGCCGCCGACCTCGACAACGCGAGCGGCGATGCGGACGCCCGCCCAACTACTCCGCCGCGCTCGTCACCAACGCCGCCGACCTCGGCAACGCGAGCGGCGATGCGGACGCCCGCCCCAACTACTCCGCCGCGCTCGTCACCAACGCCGCCGACCTCGACAACGCAATCGGCATTCGGCAATGCGGACGCCCACCCCAACTACTCCGCCGTGCTCGTGACCAACGCCGCCGACCTCGGCAACGCGAGCAGCGATGCGGACGCCCGCCCCAACTACTCCGCCGCGCTCGTCACCAACGCCGCCGACCTCGGCAACGCGAGCGGCGATGCCGACGCCCGCCCCAACTCCGCCGCCGCGCTCGTCACCAACGCCGCCGACCTCGACAACGCAAGCGGCGATGCCGACGCCCGCCCCAACTCCGCCGCCGCGCTCGTCACCAACGCCGCCGACCTCGACAACGCGATCGGCGATGCGGACGCCTGCCCCAACTACTCCGCCGCGCTCGTGACCAAGGTCGCTCAGCTCCTGGAAGATATGGAGGCGCTTGTGCTTGGAGGCGTGCTCCTCAAGTACCCGGGCCCCGGAGCCGCCACCTTCCTTGCCATGGAAAAGGAGGGCGCCCAGGAGCAGGCTGCGGAGCAGCAGCAGCGGCACGTTGTCTGCATCGAGGGGCGGCAATACCTCACCACTATCCTCGAGGAACCGCACCGCTACTTCCTGCAATCCGACTTCTCCATCGTCAAGTTTCAGATGGCTGACGCACAGACCATGTTCAGAGACATTGTGAAGGCAGTCAAGGAAGACGGGTGGTGGGTCGGAAACACGGACCGGCTCGAGCAGGTTTCCAAGCTCCATCGTAACCTATGTGGCATTTCTCAATCTCTCGAGTACGTGACAATGATGCTGAAGAATGAAGAGATGGACTGGTGGGAGCTTGACAACATCAGGAGGACCACACGGAAGCTCCCCCCTCTATGCGAGCTCCAGCCAGACAACCTCAGCGCCTGCATCCTTTCACTCGTCCCACGGATTGAGACAATACTTAAAGCGCTCCCCGACAAGCCTGACAATGTAGAAGATGAACCAGAATACCCAGCTGACCTCTTCGCCACTCTCATCCCTCAAGTGGCACAGTTGGAGGAAGACATTGAGGGCCTCTGAGGCATTGTCGTCCAGTACCTTGATGCAGAGGTGCTGCCGGCGTCACCCCCACCGCAACCCCACACACACTACTAGTTGATCCTATTGACAAAATCATGCTTACTGTCCAGTTTCAGAATACACTGTTATAATTTTACTGTCCGGTTTCAGAATACACACTAGCAGATCCTATTGACAAAATCATTCTTACTGTCCATTTTCAGAATACACTGTTATGCTTTACCTATCGGCCATCACTGTCCAGAGTCAGTGCAGCCAGATTTTTTGTTTGTTGGTAATACAACTTCTCGGCATGTAGGAACTTCCTTTGTTGTTTCCTTTAACAGGTGGAATGGCAGCAATTCACTTCGTGTTTAATGCGTGATTGTCTGATGAAATGCTTGTGAGGAGACTTAAGAACTGCTAGAACACTGAACGCTCCTGATAATTCAAGGTCACCCACAGGTCTCAGAGTTAAAACCTGAATCATGGATCTCAAATTATCAGGAAAGCATAAAAGAAAACCTGAATCATGAATCTCGGTCTGTAAATTATGGATTTATGAACCTCGGTTTGATGGTTACAGAATTGAGTTTCGAAGCACATGATTTAGATTGGCCACAAAGCACAGGACACAATATAGATCAAGAAGTGCCAACCCGTAACAAGTTGGGAAAAACATGTTGCATATCAGATTGCATCCTTCCAAAGTTACAATTCCACTATTATTTTTTCTTTATCAACAAAGGTATCACTATACATAATATTGTGTCACTCACTGGAATGATATCTCTGAAGCTGAAATTTCGCAGCAGTCTGACTAAATATTTAGGCCCCGTTTGGTAGAGCTTCAGCTTCTCATAAAACGGCTTCGGCTTCGGCTTTTTCGGTGGAGTGGCTTTTTTAGTGAAGCTGAAGCCGTTTTGCAAAACATTTGGTAAAACGGCTTCTCAATGGCAATATATGTAATTTTATGATCACTTAATGCTTGGAGAGGGAGGAGAAGCCGGTGAAGCCACTTTTTTCGGCTTCTCCTCTCTAGTGTAAGCCGTTTTGCGGCTTCTCCCCGGCTTTGGTGGTGAAGCCGTTTTGAAATTGACCCTTTGGTAGGGCTTCACCAAAAGCCGGTGGAGAAGCACTTTGAGAAGCCCTACCAAACGGGGCCTTACTAATCACGACTGATGAAATATGTCAATGTGCAGGAGGCTAGTACCAGTAGTGTCGAAGCTTATGAATGGAAAGATGGCGCAGAAATCCCCTCTCTTGCCTATCTTCCTGACCCTGCCTGACTTTAGTTCAACAGTGAAGATTCCGTCATTTGTGTTTATGAAAATGGAACCAGCACCTTCTGCAAAGCCAACTATATCAAGCTTGGTTGAGGGATCACCAATGGCAATGGAGTTCATCATATCAAGCTTGATAACACTGCCCTGCGCTCATTCCCCAATGCCGTCAGGGCCAATCCGCCACGACCATAGGTGCAGGCTGTATCCCTTCACACCGGCGGTTCCCAGCCCTCCGTCCTCAGCCGTCACGAGGACCATGTTTCCTCCATGGAGGGGCGGTGGTTTGATCACCGAAAGGACACGCCCAACCAAGTCGTACTTGAGGATTCTTTGTCCTTCCTCAAGGGTGAAATAAAGTTTATATACCGTTGTCAATGTGCTCAGTGATTTCATCAGATACTGCAAAGTCCCATATGTTATTTATTCCCAGACAATGCCATCAAACCAGGGATGCTTCTTCACAGCTTCAGCACCACTGGTTCCGGGCTCGCACTTTCCTCTACCGCAAGTAGCTGTCGAGATGACATAGAAGAAATTAAGAAGTGCTAGTGTATGAAATCCGAATAAGCTAAAAATAAATGGATTGCAAATTTGCAATTGTGGGGATTGGATATAACCTTGGTTATGAGGTCAATAACTTCCACGCTGAATGTCGATGGAATAACAAGGTTGGCCTTTGGCAACTTTTGTAACAGGTTCCAGCATGGTCAAAGGTTGTCTCACGAATGCGAAGTGGAAGATTGGTTGCTCACCTCTTGCTTGGTCACGTTGATGCCGGGGACAGGAACTTCAACTTTGGTTGTCATGCATTCATATTGGTAGATCATGCGCCCTTCGTCATCTTCCGTCTCAATTTCACCAACATCGCCATCGCATGTGGCATCCTCCTCCTGTGGCCTTCTCTACCTCAGGTCTCGCTTCATTTTGCAAAAAGTTCAGAGGCAAGAAAGGTAAGGTACTGAACATTTGGTCTCTGTGTTCTGTCAGACGTGGAAACCAAAGAGTTCTGTTCTCTGTACCTTTTACTGACTTTGGTATTAAAGAGCTGGTGAGAGCACAAGATAGATGATTTTTTGGGTGACACCGTACTGATCAGGACCTCCAGATTTGGGGAAAAGCTTTCTGATAGTAGGAGGAGGTGTGGAAAGATTCCTGGTATTACTTTGTTTTTGAAAACTGATTCCTGGTACTACTTGGGTTCTCAAAGGCACAAGTTAACACGTTGAAGGCTGGACACCTTCCTCGAACACGGGACGATCCCGGCTGATGAACATGCTTCTCGTGCACTGAGATTAATGCGGGTGTTTGTTATTTTGGTTTCCGAAAACACAGAGATAGTTAGTGGTATTTTTTTTAGAAAGGGCTTCCACTCAGATGCTGTTTTTAGTCACCCTGTAGTCCTTTTACCAAACCTTAATGGTCAGCATGTGTTAGTGCTCATTCATGCGAATGGTATAATAGTTCTGATTAAAATGCTGAAACCTAAATTTCAATACTGGACTCATTCGGATGCTCACGGAAGGATTTAAAGGTCCCATGCATGTAAGCAGAACTAAATAAACACTATATGGTCAGCATGTGTTAGTGCTCATTCATGCAAATGGTATAATAGTTCTGATTAAAATGCTGAAACTTAAATTTGAATACTGGACTCATTCGAATGCTCACCGAAAGATTTAAAGGTCCCATGCATGTAAGCAGAACGAAATAAAGCAAGAGTAGCAATAAACATGGAGAAATAAAGACTATCTTATGAATACAATTTTGGGACTATCAGACCTTAAGTCTCCCTCTTCCTGCTATACTAATACAAAGACTCATGTATCTGCTGCACGCAGTTGTTTCGTTTAAACAAGAACTATGAATAAAAAGATCTTTTTGCAACCAAATACTGGAAGTGAAACTGAACCAAATTCACAAGTAGGTGGAAAGTGATTTCCACAAAAATATTAGAGGATGATTTGACAGACTTACATTCACAGATGGAGGTGCTCTACCCTTGAGGATCGCAAGCTTTCTCTGGTATGAACTGCCATGCGCCTTGCAACAAAAATTCAAAAGTGGTAAGATGCCTTTAATTACCAAAACGAAATTATCAGGTATACTTAGGTGTTAAACTCTTGGAATAGATATGGTCATAATTCACAATAAGCAGGTGCAACACACATGAACTACCTACCAAATATTTTGTTGAGTCCCAGTTGAAGAACCTAGTAAAAAACAATGGCTCATAGATTTTGGTGTTTCTCGTGAAAGTTTTTTCATAAGGAAATCAAGAACAAGAAATTTCTGGCAGTTACAGTGAGAAAGAAAGTAAGAAACGAAATAAAAGAAATCATGATTCCTCAATTGGCAAAAATAGTATGCAGTATATTGATAGCATGTTTATTAACAGAACTAATGACTGGCTGAATAGCATTTAACACGTGAAGGCAGTGTTCAACAGTAGCTGTAAATTTGCAAACAAATGGAGTTCTTCATTTATAGGTACTTCAAATTTCCCCAAATCCTTTATATATAGAATAGATGCACGTGCTCATACATTTCAGTACAGATACTTTATACTTTGCTCAACTATCAAATATATGATCCACTGAAAATGCTTATATATTCTATTGTACACGAAAAGGCTAGCAAATCATAAGAAAATAAGAAAGCTTCACTCCAGAATCAACAAAAGGTACGCTTGATGACATGAATCAGTCAGCAAGGCCAAAGATTAATCAGGCTTACCTGCTGGTCACAGAAACGTTTGCAGGCAGCCGTACTAAGAGAAGTGTGTAACCTTTCTGAAATGCAAATGCTGGCATATCGTCCTTGCCCTCATATTGCTAAAAGTTTGTTGATCCAAGAACTAAAATAGAAGCCTTGATAGTGGCTTCACTATCAAGTGGTAGTACCATTTAATAATCTGCAAAAATGAAAAGATGAAACTTTCAGGTGACATGACAGTGTAAGCAACTTGCAAAGAACCCAAGATTGCATCTTGGCGAAATAGTGATTGTGAAACCAGTAGAAAAACTCCACATTAACAGGACATACTTATTGATATTTGACAGCTAGATATTCAAATTGTGTCAGCTCTCAGTCCCACAAGTGCTTGTGATTCTTTCCTCCACATGCTCTAAGCAGCTATCAGTGCATATATTCCAAGAACAATAACTTAATAGGGATCGAGGAGCGAGAAGAATCCATCTTTACACACTGAAATTTCAGAAAACTATTTATTTTTAGACAATCATGCATTACTATTTGTTGACGCCTTTTCTGGCCAACACACGAATGCGCTAGATCACGCGGGTCGCGAACGGACCAAATAGCAGAGATGTTGCGCAGGCCGGTCAGACCGGTTTCCTAGGGTTTAGCTCAAGTCGGTCGTTCTAGGGGGTAAGAACCACACTTACGTGGTGGAGGATGGCTAGGTTTACGAGTAAACCAGCAAAGAGATAACTAACGCACTTACGTGGCGAAGAACGACTAATTTACGAGCAAACTAGTATAGAGGTTGGAAAAGTTTTAGGGTTGAGAAGATAAAAGTAAATTGTATATTGATTCGATTGGGATGCCCTCAATCGGCCATGACCCTTTATATTTATAGGGTAGGGAGGTCTTGCCCCAGTAGGAGTCAAATATTACATAAATCCCGTGTCAAAATACAACTTCTAACTTGGATTTGGCTGGTCAGACCGGTCAAACTGCCCATCCAAACCGGTCAGACCGGTCAGCCCGGGGCTGAATCTTGTCGAAGCCATAACTCTCTCATCCAGACTTCAAATGAGATGATCCACATATACATTTCGATCGCCTCGATGAGCTCTACGTAATGGTGAAGTCCAATCTGCATTTTGAGCACTTTTGTTCAGACCGGTCTGACCGGTTTGGTGACCGGTTTGGTTTGCCAGATCGGCTGCAGGACCAATAACCGGTCAGATCGCTTCAGTAGGCTGGTCAAACTGGATGGCTCTATCATATCAGCCATGTCTGCTACTTTTGGTGTCGTTCCAGGTGCTGATTCGTCCTTTTTAGCACAATTACGTCCAAAGCATCCAAAACGACCCTTTTGACCTGCACAATTCATATTCAAGCTAAACTTGCAAAATATCAAGAGTTAGAGCCAAGCAATTCTGATCTTAACCTCACATATCTCGGGTCGTGCCACTGTTGGGCGTCAACACTATTTATATGGAAACCCATCATTACAAATACTATACATCTCATGTGTCATGTTTTCTGAGCTTATGTGCCTTTGAAATAGTTTCCCCTGTGATCACTGAATTTAAGAACAGTAATGTAATTTAGGGGACAAAGAAGGAACAGATGTGCCATAGCAAGAATCCGTGCAATGTTGATAACTAGGGTGGAACATTCAGATAATGAGGGAATATGGACAACGTGGTGGAGTCTTTCAAATGAAAAATCATTTTTTTCCCAAAGGTAAATATACCACTTCACAAGTCGCCATTCGTATAGAGAGATATAGAACATGTTGTGCTGCCATACCCTGCTTCAGATACAGTCGGTCATGATGCTATGCACTTTTTGCACAAAGACATCCTTCTACTCCTAGTGTGGTGTTTATCAAACTTTGGAAACTGGATGGTTAACGTTAACGTCTATTGATGTTACAGCAACTGGGATGTTTTTCTTTACTGCTGCTAGCTATCTCCACTCCAAAATCTGAAGAATATATATGCTTGAGAAGGCCGGTGAAGAGACTGGTAGGCCACAAAGAGACGTGGCTGATCCACAGTGGGTATGCCTGTGTTAATATATCTTGTAAATTGCACACACCATATAACAACTTATAAGTAATGATACATTATTTGCTGCCGGTTTAAAATGACCAGCTGTTATGCCTATTTCTGCTATATTGCTTGATCAAATTTGTTTGTTTTTGCTTGCTGATCAGTAAGCTTATAAGTTCATTTTATGAAAGTATAAGCTGAGAAGCAAGACACAAGCCAATCACAGATACATAAAATAAAACAAGTTGTACAAACAACCAACACATTATTAAATAATAACGATAGACTGGCACCCACTATTTACATGAAAGGATTAACCATCCAAGAGGCGAGAGAGCGCTAAAAAGGGCACATTATTGTAATTCTACCTACCATCTAAGCTGCTACGACTTTGTTCCTGTAGCTCCTTGCTTCCCATAGGCGCAAACAAGGCAGACCCAGAAGGCAAGGATGGCAGCAATGAGGATGCTTTGAAGGCAAGCCCAGGTGATGAGCACCCACGACTGGTCATTAAATAACATCGAGAAGCTAGAGGTCAAGGCAACAGCAAGGACAATCCCCTTGTAACCGACATTGAAGAGAGTTTCCCGCGCTGCTAAGGGTGCCTCCGGCAAGAAGAGGGTGATGTAACCCGTCGCCAAAAAGACCACTGCTGGGTAGACACCGGCCAACATGATAACGGGCAGCCACCGTGGGAAGTCGCTCCAGAAGGATTTGCTATACACGATGTTGGCTGCTCATGCTGAACTGAAGATGAAAACAGGTGGCATGCAGACAACCATTATCCACTGAGCACCGGGAGACATGTTTAGCTATTTGTTCCTTTCCCCAATCATTAATGCTGATGATGCTGGTGACGCTATTACCCACTGAAAAGCACCGGGTATGTTCTTGTCCATCTTCAACTTCAATTCCTGACCGGTGGTTATGTTGTTGTCCATCTCCAACTTCAATTCCTGACCAGTGGTTATGTTGTTACCCATCTTCAACTTTAATTCCTGACCGGTGGACATGATTCCAGTTAGCAAGTGCCTCTCTCGTCAGCACAAAGCAACTCTTGAAAAATAAGATGTGATGTCCTAAAAAATAGAAGCATTTCCTATCACAAGTCTTCCAAAAAAAACCATAAAGACTATCGTAACCAAAACTGCTACACTCTTCCCTTTCTGAAAGATGTTGTCCGTCACCAAACAAGAACACTACAACCGTCTCATCAGCGGTGGTAAATCCTCCACCACGATCCCGACCTCGCCCAGCTGGCTGCCCTCGGCGACCCATCCCGACCTCGCCCAGCCGCCTCTGCTCTCAGCCACCCAACATCTAGAGCTCTTCACCACCACCACCCAACACTAGGTCAGCCGTTGCCGGTGCCCCGTACCGGAACCCTAACCCTAACTCTAACCTCAGGCTTACCTCTGCTAGAACATGGTAGGGGAGGAGGATGCACCTTATGTGTTGGCCGACATGTTTTCTTCAGACCGGTAGGCTGTATATTTATTTGGTATGTCATTTGGAGCAGCTTATTGCCATATCTTTCTCCGGTATGCATGAGATTATTTTTGGGACTCGTCAATAACTTACTTCTCCTTGATCCACATCTCCAGGAAGCCACTAGAATTTAGAAATCCAACCACTAGATCTGAATACTTACTTTGCTTCCCCTTGTAATGTATCCCCCCCGGTTATTACTCTAAGCCTGGTCTGATTGGGTTAAGAAAGCGCTGGTATGCTATATGATGCATGATTCCTGATATGCAATGTTTGCTTTGATACTCTGATGACCCAATGATTGGGTTAAGCTGCGGCAGCTGCTGCTTGTGCTCTTTTGCTTTTACTTGTGCTTGTGCTGCTCCTGCTGCTGCGGCAGCTACTGCTTGTGCTTCTGCTTGACGCCTGCTCTTATTAAAGATGGGGGTTGATTAAAATTTTACCTATTAATGAAACTTTAATTAAGCCGAGAGCTTGTCATGATCTATTGAATGAGCACATATTTAGGCCCTGTTTGGTTTGAGTTGCTTATGCATAAGCAACTAAAAATAAGCAACTTATTTGCTTATGAAACCAATCAGTTGCTTATTTGCTTATGAAACCAATCACCCTTGCTTATTGGGTTGCTTATGGGGCTGCTTATTTTTAGCCCATAAGCAACCCTTGTGTTGCTTATGAGGACTAAAAGGTGGTCTTTACCCCCTGCCCTCATTTATAGCTGGGTGACTCCCCCTTTCTCTCTCCCCCCATCCCCACTCTCTCTCCCCCACCGATCCCCTTTCTCTCTCGGTCTCTCCCCCAGATCTCTCTCCCCTGCGTCCCGTGTGCCATCCCTGGCGGCGGCGCCCCTGCGCCATCCCCCCGCCGCCGCATGCCGCTCCCCCCGGATCCCGGCCGTCGGAAGCCCCTGAACTCGCCGCCGCCGGTGAAGCCCCTGCCACGTCGCCCTAGAAGGTGAGCCCGCCGATGTCCCACGGCTCCTCGAGCCTTCCCAGCACTACCTTGCCCCTGAGCCCCGGGAGCACATCCGCCTCATCCCCCGCGGCTGCAGCCGCCGCGACGACCCGCAGCACGCGCCGGAGCCGCCTAGCCGGCCGCGGGAGCCGGAGGAGGGAGGATGAGGGGAGTAGCCGCCTGGAGGTGGGGGATAGGGCTTCTGGTAGCGGTGGGGGATGGGCTTCCAGCGGCGGCAGGGCTTCCGGCGGCCATCGTGCTCGGGGCCATCAAGACAAGGAGGAGGGAGGGGCCCCGCGAGGCCGCGCGCGGGGAGGCGTGAGGTGCCGAAGGCCATGAATTTGGAGCTCTGCCATGGAGGAGTGGGACTGTGGGAGGAGGAAAAAGGGCAGGGGCAGCAATAATTAGGGGCAAGTACGTCAATGTCCACCTCATTCAATGCTGTTTAGCCCAAGCAACCAAACAGCTAGGACTAAAAATAAGCAACTCCAAATAAGCAACTTTTAGCTACTTATAATAAGCAACTCAAACCAAACAGGACCTTAGACACTTCTTATTCTTATGATGGTCAATCTTAGCACATTGATGCACTGTCTTGTTTTATTATATTCAGATGCTTAACCCCTACGTTGTGATCCAGGTCATCGAGAACTCCATCCTGACTGCAGCAGCTGCACTTCCTGTTTTCTTGGCATTGGCGCCACTGGCTGTATGGGTTATGACGAGGTCTGTGGATAGGTAACCTGTTCGCTTCAGCTTATTCAGTCGGCTTATCAGCCACCAAACAGTATTTTTCTCTCACAACAAATCAGCCGTTTCAGCTTTTCAGCCGGCTTATAAGCTGAAGCGAACAGGCCCAGGACTCTTCGGCTTCTGCGCCAAGCATCCCTTTGGGCTGCAGTCATGAACAGCGTGACATGGGTTCTGTTCGCTTTCATAGCTGCCAAGTGGGTTGAGTGCATGGAACTGGTCTTGGCATACCCCATCCTTCTCACCCTAAATTTCACCTACCTGCTTATGGTGTACGGTTACCGCAAGAACCTGTGGATGGTATACAACAACCTCTATGTGTACATTAGTGTTTTATTCTGCCACTATGTCTTCCCTAACGTATCTTTCTCTTTTATATTTTGATTGAAGGCTGCAATTCTGAGCTTGCTGGTTCTACCTTGTCTGGGCTATGTGTTCTACGCCATAAAGTTCGAATCATTCCTACCAATGTCTTGAGAAACCATACTAGGAATTGTTGGCCTCCTCGTCCTTTTGTTTTCACATGGCTGCTTCATGGATGACATTATGGCAAGTACCTTCTGGATCCCGCATTCCTGCTTATCACGCTGCCTTGATTGAATTGTAGCATTGTCCTATACCTTCAATTGAATGAATTGTACATTGCGGTAAAATATTGAATGAATTGTCCTATACCTTCGAGCAACAGTACATTGTGGTAAAATATTTGTCCTATACCTTCAATTGAATGAATTGTAGCATTGTCAACAAATGACTTCAAATTTAAATTGCAGTACTCTACTTTGCTTGGATTCATCAATGCCATAATAGAGTTTATGCTTCTGATCCACAAGGCAATACTTGACAAGTTTTTAGGAGGCAACAACGGTAAGGAATTTCTTGCAAACATAGCCTGTTTGGACTAAAGCAATGATATCTGTTTGTTGTTCTTTCAGTATATGTTAGTTCTTCGGAGGCTATGTTTGCTTTAGTCCAAACAGATATCATTGCTTTAGTCCAAACAGGCTATGTTTGCAAGAAATTCCTTACCGTTGTTGCCTCCTAAAAACTTGTCAAGTATTGCCTTGTGGATCAGAAGCATAAACTCTATTATGGCATTGATGAATCCAAGCAAAGTAGAGTACTGCAATTTAAATTTGAAGTCATTTGTTGACAATGCTACAATTCATTCAATTGAAGGTATAGGACAAATATTTTACCACAATGTACTGTTGCTCGAAGGTATAGGACAATTCATTCAATATTTTACCGCAATGTACAATTCATTCAATTGAAGGTATAGGACAATGCTACAATTCAATCAAGGCAGCGTGATAAGCAGGAATGCGGGATCCAGAAGGTACTTGCCATAATGTCATCCATGAAGCAGCCATGTGAAAACAAAAGGACGAGGAGGCCAACAATTCCTAGTATGGTTTCTCAAGACATTGGTAGGAATGATTCGAACTTTATGGCGTAGAACACATAGCCCAGACAAGGTAGAACCAGCAAGCTCAGAATTGCAGCCTTCAATCAAAATATAAAAGAGAAAGATACGTTAGGGAAGACATAGTGGCAGAATAAAACACTAATGTACACATAGAGGTTGTTGTATACCATCCACAGGTTCTTGCGGTAACCGTACACCATAAGCAGGTAGGTGAAATTTAGGGTGAGAAGGATGGGGTATGCCAAGACCAGTTCCATGCACTCAACCCACTTGGCAGCTATGAAAGCGAACAGAACCCATGTCACGCTGTTCATGACTGCAGCCCAAAGGGATGCTTGGCGCAGAAGCCGAAGAGTCCTGGGCCTGTTCGCTTCAGCTTATAAGCCGGCTGAAAAGCTGAAACGGCTGATTTGTTGTGAGAGGAAAATACTGTTTGGTGGCTGATAAGCCGACTGAATAAGCTGAAGCGAACAGGTTACCTATCCACAGACCTCGTCATAACCCATACAGCCAGTGGCGCCAATGCCAAGAAAACAGGAAGTGCAGCTGCTGCAGTCAGGATGGAGTTCTCGATGACCTGGATCACAACGTAGGGGTTAAGCATCTGAATATAATAAAACAAGACAGTGCATCAATGTGCTAAGATTGACCATCATAAGAATAAGAAGTGTCTAAGGTCCTGTTTGGTTTGAGTTGCTTATTATAAGTAGCTAAAAGTTGCTTATTTGGAGTTGCTTATTTTTAGTCCTAGCTGTTTGGTTGCTTGGGCTAAACAGCATTGAATGAGGTGGACATTGACGTACTTGCCCCTAATTATTGCTGCCCCTGCCCTTTTTCCTCCTCCCACAGTCCCACTCCTCCATGGCAGAGCTCCAAATTCATGGCCTTCGGCACCTCACGCCTCCCCGCGCGCGGCCTCGCGGGGCCCCTCCCTCCTCCTTGTCTTGATGGCCCCGAGCACGATGGCCGCCGGAAGCCCCGCCGCCGCTGGAAGCCCATCCCCCACCGCTACCAGAAGCCCTATCCCCCACCTCCAGGCGGCTACTCCCCTCATCCTCCCTCCTCCGGCTCCCGCGGCCGGCTAGGCGGCTCCGGCGCGTGCTGCGGGTCGTCGCGGCGGCTGCAGCCGCGGGGGATGAGGCGGATGTGCTCCCGGGGCTCAGGGGCAAGGTAGTGCTGGGAAGGCTCGAGGAGCCGTGGGACATCGGCGGGCTCACCTTCCAGGGCGACGTGGCAGGGGCTTCACCGGCGGCGGCGAGTTCAGGGGCTTCCGACGGCCGGGATCCGGGGGGAGCGGCATGCGGCGGCGGGGGGATGGCGCAGGGGCGCCGCCGCCAGGGATGGCACACGGGACGCAGGGGAGAGAGATCTGGGGGAGAGACCGAGAGAGAAAGGGGATCGGTGGGGGAGAGAGAGTGGGGATGGGGGGAGAGAGAAAGGGGGAGTCACCCAGCTATAAATGAGGGCAGGGGGTAAAGACCACCTTTTAGTCCTCATAAGCAACACAAGGGTTGCTTATGGGCTAAAAATAAGCAGCCCCATAAGCAACCCAATAAGCAAGGGTGATTGGTTTCATAAGCAAATAAGCAACTGATTGGTTTCATAAGCAAATAAGTTGCTTATTTTTAGTTGCTTATGCATAAGCAACTCAAACCAAACAGGGCCTAAATATGTGCTCATTCAATAGATCATGACAAGCTCTCGGCTTAATTAAAGTTTCATTAATAGGTAAAATTTTAATCAACCCCCATCTTTAATAAGAGCAGGCGTCAAGCAGAAGCACAAGCAGTAGCTGCCGCAGCAGCAGGAGCAGCACAAGCACAAGTAAAAGCAAAAGAGCACAAGCAGCAGCTGCCGCAGCTTAACCCAATCATTGGGTCATCAGAGTATCAAAGCAAACATTGCATATCAGGAATCATGCATCATATAGCATACCAGCGCTTTCTTAACCCAATCAGACCAGGCTTAGAGTAATAACCGGGGGGGATACATTACAAGGGGAAGCAAAGTAAGTATTCAGATCTAGTGGTTGGATTTCTAAATTCTAGTGGCTTCCTGGAGATGTGGATCAAGGAGAAGTAAGTTATTGACGAGTCCCAAAAATAATCTCATGCATACTGAAGAAAGATATGGCAATAAGCTGCTCCAAATGACATACCAAATAAATATACAGCCTACCGCTCTGAAGAAAACATCGCAATTATTAGTGCAACTGCAAGATTAGATGGGAAAAGATGAAGAGTTTTCTTTTTATGAAGCAGCAGACAAGACAAAATGTCGACGGAAACATTAACTGGACCAAGACAAAAGCCCAACCAACAGTCCTGCCCATCATCGATTGTAGCCCATGAGAGGTACTATTGGGTCAAAACCAGCCCAACCAACAATCCTTTTGCCTTCCGGGCCATCTCTCTTCTTGCCTCTCCTCCATAAATAGGGATCCCTTTAGCCTTCCGATCCATCCTGTTTCGACTCGCGACTCGCCCCAACTCTCCGCCGTAGCACCACCGCCTCCGCCTCCTGATCTGGTGATCCCCTTCCTCGATTCTCCTCGACGCGGCGAGTCGGCCAACACATAAGGTCCGTCCTCCTCCGCTACCATGTTCTAGCAGAGCGCGTCCAACACATAAGGTGCGTCCTCCTCCCCTACCATGTTGTAGCAGAGGTAAGCCAGGGTTAGAGTTGGGGTTAGGGTTCCGGTGCGGGGCACCGGCAACGGCTGACCCAGCGTTGGGTGGTGGTGGTGAAGAGCTGTAGATGTTGGGTGGCTGAGAGCAGAGGCGGCTGGGCGAGGTCGGGATCGTGGTGGAGGATTTACCACCGCCGACGAGAGGGCTGTAGCGTTCTTGTTGGTGATGGAAAACATCTTCAGAAAGTTTTGGTTACGATAGTCTTTATGGTTTTGTTTGGAAGACCATTCTTATGTGATAGTAACTGATATTAGACTATGCTTCTATTTTTTCAGGACATATCTCATCTTATTTTTGAAGAGTTGCTTTGTGCCGACGAGAGAGGCACCTGCTAACTGGAATCATGTCCACCGGTCAGGAATTGAAGTTGAAGATGGACAACAACATAACCACCGGTCAGGAATTGAAGTTGAAGATGGACAACAGCATACCCCGTGCTTTTCAGTGGGTAATAGCGTCATCAGCGTCGTCAGCATTGACGATTGGGGAAAGGAACAAGAAGATGAACATGTCTCCTGGTGCTGAGTGGATAACGGTTGTCTGCATGCCACCTGTTTTCATCTTCGGTTCAGCATGTTTAGCCAACATCGTGTTTAGCAAATCCTTCTGGAGCGGCATCCCATGGTGGCTGCCCGTTATCATGTTGGCCAGCGTCTACCAAGCAGTGGTCTTTTTGGCGACGGGGCACATCACCCTCTTCTTGCCGGAGGCACCCTTCGCAGCACGGGAAGCTCTCTTCAATGTCGGTTACAAGGGGATTGGCCTTGCTGTTGCCTTGACCTCTTGCTTCTCGGTGTTATTTAATGACCAGCCGTGGGTGCTCATCACCTGGGCTTGCCTTCAAAGCGCCCTCATTGCTGCCATCCTTGCCTTCTGGGTCTGCCTTGTTCGCGCCTATGGGAAGCAAGGAGCTACGGGAACAAAATCGTAGCGGCTTAGATGGTAGGTAGAATTACAATAATGCACCCTTTTTGGCGCCCTCTCGCTTCTTGGATGGTTAATCCTTTCCTGTAAACAGTGGGTGCCAGTCTATCGTTATTATTTAATAATGTGTTGTTTGCTTGTACAACTTGTTTTATGTATCTGTGATTGGCTTGTGTCTTGCTTCTCAGCTTATACTTTCATAAAACGAACTTATAAGCTTACTGATCAGCAAGCAAAAACAAACAAATTTGATCAAGCAATACAGCAGAAATAGGCATAACAGCTGGTCATTTTAAACCGGCAGCAAATAGTGTATCTGGTAGATTTGTTAGTTGTTAGTTGTTACTTTTCAGTACCGGTAGATTTTAGTGGAATTGATAGCAGAGGGAAGTTACTTCGGAGCTTAGATAGTACTTGGGATGTTGAAGATTGCTGCTGTGGAAGCGTGGTCCTGGGATAATGGCATGTGAGTATGTGTAACAAGTTGATGACCTTTGAGAGCCATTTGTGCTAGGAGAGCAATCAGCAATGTCAGGTCCAACCATCCAAGTGCAAGGATGCAAATCCTGGTAGGGCTTGAACCTGTGTTATTTTATAATCTGGCTCAATTTGGTTATTGAAAATTGCAGCCTGTGCTTATTCGTATTTTCATACGACTTCATTGATTTGGGAAGGGAGTTAGCTTCAGATAAGTTGAGATTGAGAGAAGGACTGCAGAATTGGATGTACTATTGGGTCTAAGTTTCTCATATAATAGTTGGAAATTAAGGTGACAAGATTACTGCAGGGCTGAGGGAATATTTTTAATTTAAATTTAGAATTCTCTTTAAGTTTTGTTTCCATTAATTTAGGATTTTCCTGAATAGAAACTCCTATTTCTCTTAGTTGTGAAGTTGATCTTCAGAGTCCAGACCAATGTTTGGAAGATGTAAAAACAATTTTTTTAGTGGTTGCCTTATCTTTATACAAACAACTTCCCTGCAAGAACTGATTGAGAAGTTAAAGATGCCATCCCCTGCTGTGTTGATGAAGATTGCTATTGCTTACTTAAATGATTCCTCTATATCACTGGAGGACCACTACCATGCACTGCAGGAGCTTTTAGTTCTCGTTGAGTGCATCGCTCAACAATGCTAATGGTAAGTATGTGCTTGTTTGCTAATATAGGCGAATGCTCTAAACCTCATCCTTAGCAAGCCAACCCATGTATGAGCATGTAGTTACAGATGCAGATGTCCCTTTTCTTTACTTTTGTCCATAACGGAGAATATGTGCAGGTCGTTATTTACTTGTAATTGATTCATGTTTAGATGATCCATGTACCTGTTACATAGTTAATTGTTTTGAAGGTTAGAAGTATGTTTTGCAGTGTTTTTATGTTTGTTTATTATAGTATATGTAAATGCAAACTTGGATGACTTCCTTTTCTTGATTCAAGAACTTAACTATGTCAGCATGGGTGCTGGGTAAAACCTGTCTGTCAGCATGGGTGCTAGGAAAGCCAGTCAGAACTATGTTTTATTCATGGTGATTTTTTCTTATTCAGTTCTACATATCCTTACAGCTTCTGTTCTTGCTTTATTAACAGTATGCCCATTTCGGTAGGTGGATGTCGCAACGTTGTCGTCTCACATGATGGAACACACAACAATTTGGTCAGGTGAACATGGCTATATATTTGCCTTGCTTTTAAACAAAATATCACTCAATGCACAACAATTTGGTCAGGTGAAGGTAGCGCTAGGATACTGATTGCCAACATTGATGACCTGACCCATCCGAGATCATTTTTTGCTTCTGTTCTTTTATTCAGAAACTTTTTTGCTAATAATATTCAGAAGATGCTTGTGATATTCATCTTAGTACTTGAGCCGCCTATAGTCGAGTACATTCTAATCATGCTGTGTGGTGAAACTCCAGTTTGCCAGCCTGAAACTTGAAGCGATCATCCTCAAAACAACAATATATAGTGCACTATTTATTCTTCACTTATCTGGTTGGGATACAAGCATTTTTTCTGCCATTAATATTATATGATGCCATGTCAACATACTAGGTGAATTCAACCTATCTCTATCGTTTAATCCTGAATTAGCAAAGATGCATTCTTAGGGACTACTATTCAGTGGCGGCTTTGACATGCATGGGTAAACTGCATGAGCTATCTTTTTTTGGCTACCTATTGCTAGAATATGAATGCAGAACAATTATTCTATCTGCAGGTCATGCTCTAATTCAGTTCAACGAAACACATGAGTCTATGATTACACCTTTTTTAACTGCAGTTATGATAGCTTCAAAGGGACAGAGATTGTATATTGCATTTTTCAATTTATAACCATCTTGATAAAAAGAAACTCACTATACTTCATCTTTGTAGATTAAATTCTAGGTGTCTTGTCAACCTGGTTGATTCCTCAGTACTACCAACTGAGGAAGATGCTGGGTCGCATTGAAAGGGAGTCCACGCGCTACTCCTGCAAGAAGTGAGTTCCTTTATCCATTGCTCCAATGCAATTCTTTGCTATGAATACACTAGCCTCTGGCGTTATACTGATCCTGAGGCACTCTTCCTGCACCCTTCTTTCCAAAATTTATTCTGTTGCCAATTGCATCTTCTCAAGATCAATGGATGGTCATACTGTCTGGCATCTGGATTCTTAATCCAGGATTGACTGCTTCAATGCGGGTGCTCTTTGGACACTGCCTGGGGCTTTGCATATTTGGCAGCGCACTGTTGGCTCTTGGGTACAACTTCTTCACGATGTGGATCTCCACCTTCGAGACATTCTAGCAGAAGAGGGACGCAACAGTTCAGGTACCGCTGCTGTTAACCATGCCTTCCAACAAAATTGAGTAAGATGGTATGTAGGGCACAATCAATGGAATCTGCACCTAGACCATGATAGCATTCCAACTTTAATTTAGAGGCTTTGCAGAAACTTCCTTTGCCATCAGCAATCATCTCCGGTTGTCGGACAATTAATAGCTCCTTGCTAAAGACTTCCTTTTCATGCTAGAAGAAATTGGAAATTTTAAGTTGTCTCTTATTGGAAATAAATACAGGAAAGTCACAATAAGCTCATCGATTATTTTTTGTTTAACCAATGCCTCTGGGTGATTTCATTGGCATTGTATGAAAGCAACGATCTATAATAAACTTGTCTTTAATTGGTGGAAGAAATGCTTTAGTGTCATGTGCCTCAAACCATGTTAACATGCCGGTTTTTAAGATCAGTTAGGTTAGTGTCATTATGTATCACATACTGACACATTCTGAAGTTAATTTGCTAGCTTAAAAGAAAATGTTGGGCGGAATGTTACACTTGGCAGGAAGCATGTTCTAGGTTTGGAATTTTGTGTCTAAACTTGCACTTCTATTTTTCAGTTGAAATTCAGAGGGTGTTAAGGGGACCATGAACTTTGAACTAGAAAATAATCTTGTACTTTTTTCAAGCCCTTTCCTGTGCTTAGTGTCTCATGAAGTGTTTTTTCTTGTATAGGATGGTTCAGTTTCAGATGTCATTGGCCTTAGAGGCCATTTAAAGCAAGTCTGAGTGATGCCCTCTCAAATTTGCGTGTATGCAATATTTGTCCTTTGCTGGCTGTAGTGTGCAAATAAAAAACTGATGGAAATAAGACGACAGGCTGAACGAGCATGTTCCAAATGCGAAATGCTATACAAATCAAGAAAAGGTTTTGCCCTTGCATGGGTTCATATTGAATTTACCAGACCATTTTTATATTGAATAAGTCAAATACTTTTAGTAGATTGATCGTGGCCAGATCCCAACTTACAGACTAGATTTACTTGACCATGTACGTTGATGGCAGTGCATCTTAGATTGCCTCGTATATTGTATTATTTTGAAGGTGAATCTTAAAGGTTTGTAGTTCACAAAGGTCATATCTCTAAACAACCTTAGGTGTTGATGGTAGATTTTTAATCATGGGCTTCTAAGGAGGTGCTCAGTAAAGTGAATTACAAGTTGTACTTGCAAGACATTTGACAATAATACAAAGTGAAGGTTACCATAACACTACTTAATCGGAACTATAATGCACATAAGATATTTCTTTCATATATATTAGCTAGAAAATACATTTTCCATTTGTCTCAAAAAGAATGTGAATTGTATTGTATTTTTTTGGACTGAGGGACCAGAATCGTTGGATTTTGAAACCCGTAGCAATGCATGGGCACGGGCACGAAATCGTTGGATTTTTGGCGAGATGTTCCGACGTGCTGACCTCAATAAAACTGTGGGTATCTTCTAACATAGGCATTTGTACACATTTTATATTTTAGAAAGGCTAATTGATTCATTCTATTATGAATAAATAGCGAGTTGGATTGCGGAAAGAGATCTACATCGATTTCTTTAGGAATCGAGGATCTTTTAACAATTCCCTTTAAAGAATGATTAGGGGTGTTTGGATATCTCGGACTAAACTTTAGTCCCTGTCACATTGGATGTTTACACACTAATTAATAGTATTAAATATAATCTAATGATAAAACTAATTGTATAAATGAGGGTTAATTCGCGAGACGAATCTATTAAGCCTAATTAGTGGGCTAATCATGGACTAATTAGGCTTAATAGATTCGTCTCGTGAATTAGCCTCAATTAGCTTTATAACTAGTTCACATTTAATCCAATTAGGCTAATCATGGACTAATTAAGCTTAATAGATTCGTCTCGTGAATTAGCCTCAATTAGCTTTATAACCAGTTCACATTTAATCCTTCTAATTGGTATCAAATATCCCATGCGATTTGAAATAAAATTAGTCCAAGACACTATTCCATGCGATTTGAAATAAAATTAGTCCAAGACACTATTCGGCACGAACACTAGCTGCTGCACGTACAGTGCTACACATAGGCACAAGCTTTAGTGCTTTACTGCACATGCACCGAACGCGCCCATTGCAGTCGGTCCTTGGTCAGTCTACACACTCATCGGGTTGTTATTCTTTTTAACCGTGCGTATTATTGACTTGTTTTGGCGCGGTGGTAGGTCATTATTAATTAACATGCTGGCTGAAGGTTTGCAGCGTGCCCAATTGTATGTGAATGAAACAAGAGGCCGATAAACATCATTAGTTTACTGTGAGAGAATCAAGAAATCTCATAATAATATTTCCACAGCATATAATATAATTGTGATTTCGTGTATTCTTGATGAGGGGAAAAGCCGATCACAAGTATCTGTCGCAGGCGGCCCCGACGGAGTCCGGCAGCAGGTCGCCGTCGGCGGCGACGACCAGGTCGCAGCTGACGTGCATCCTCTGGCTGCCGGAGTGGAAGGCGTTGGTGACCCTGAAGCGGATGGCGGTGGTGAGCTGCAGGCGCAGCGGGACGCGGCCGGCCCGGACGGCGGCGGAGAAGGTGGGCCATGAGGCGTCGGTGGTGTCGGGGCCTCGGACGTCGAGGCGGCCCGTGATGGAGGTGGTGGTCTTGTTGGGCTGGTACCAGCCGGCGGCGAAGGCCGGGCCGGAGGCGACGAGCGCGTCGTAGAAGTGGACGGAGGCGTGCATTGCGTCGTAGTAGATGCCGATGTGGCGGTTGGGGTTGCGGTCCGTGACGTTGAAGGCGAGGCTGGCGCCGGCGGGGCTGGAGTCCGGGTCGAGGCCGCCGGCAACGGAGAAGGAGGCGATGTTGAAGCGCGGGCGGTGCGGGCGCAGGCCGAGCCAGAGGACGAAGAGGACGACGCCGGCGACGAGGAGGAGGCCCAGGAGGAGGGAGCAGAGGGTGTTGGCGAGGGCGGCGGCGCAGCTGTCCCGGGTGCGGCGGGCGCGGCTGCCGCCTCCTCCTCCTTGGTGCATGCTAATAATAACCAGCTGCTAGCCAGCCGATTGAATTGATGGAGTATTAACCAGCTGTTAGCACGCGGGTGACAGTTAATTAACCAAGGGCGAGAGGATACTTGAAGGAAGGAAGCTCACTCATGGCGGCATTCCCTTCCCCTGACGGCGCGGCGCGGTTTCCTCTTTCGGCAAGCTTGGAATCGCCCCAAAGCACGGCAATGCAAGCAAGTTCCATCCCATGGCCATGGCATCCATCGCTGCTGGCCTCGGCTGGGCGTGGCCGGCAACCACCAACACAAGCACGCCGTATTCCTGATAGATTGAGAATCAAGGACCAAAGCATTCTATAACAAAGGTCACGAAAGAGAATACATCACCAAAGTGGCTGTAGTTTAGTGGTGAGAATTCCACGTTGTGGCCGTGGAGACCTGGGCTCGAATCCCAGCAGCCACATCATGTGTTTTTTTTATCTCTATCCTAAGTTCCATGTGTGCCGGACCCATTTGGAGTCAACTTTTTTTTTGGCAACATGTGCAGTCACTATTAGAAAAATATTCAACGCCGGGCTAGTAGAGAATATAAGGGGCAAAATAATGTATTTTTTACAATTCATTACCACAAGTCAACAATTTTCGTCTGTTCGTTCGAGTGTGGGCAAGTAATACATTTCAACTTCCATCGTTGAACAGAATACTAACCTACAGTGGACGATTACCTTATTCTGTCTTCATTCACTCGATACATGGAAGGAAGCCGGGAACAATCATGGGGTCAATACTCTTTACACATAACAACTACCACTCTCTTGCTCTTTACAACCCCCGGCCTGTGGTTGTGGGCTTGTGGCAAGTCCCATATACAGCCTCTCACCACCTGATGTTAGGTTTTCTTTCCCTGCAACTGACGAAGAGAACAAATGTTGCGTAAGATTAGAAGCCAACTAGCTGTGCACATCTGCGGCTGAAAAACAAGAAATTTTTTTCCACAGCTAATTACCTTTTTGAGGTACTTCTTGTGAAGCTTCAGTGCAACAGCACAAGCCCTTTGTGCATCCAAGTCCCCGTTAATATTGTTCAATATCTGAGTTACACAAAAAAAAAAAGAAAGCAAGAGTTACATGATGCTAAATCCACATACAAAACTTTAAATGTTTTCTCCTTTTTTCAGGTCTGGGAACAATTCCCTTGCAATGTCCAGTGTTCCCCTTTTCCTGCTCATATGAGTCTTTGCATATGTCATTCTACTCCTTCACAGTGTGAAATAGTGATGCAGCCTTATGTGTTTCTTTTGTAAAGCAAGAACGGAAAAGAGAGATTCTAAGGAAAGGAATGGCTTGATCCAGCTTACCCTGATAACGTCATCGATCCCTCGAGCTTCTTGCAGCAGCTTTGGACCGTTCTCTTTCAGAACACTAGCAACCAGGAAAACCGAAATAGGGACAGGTCCATCACCATCATTTGCCCCATTCTTCATATTCTCCCTCTCGTACTTGCCAAACTGACGTATTGATTTTACCTTTGGTTTAAATCCTTCAATTTTGTGGGTTGCCACCCCAGCTTCGTCATAAGTAGAGAAGATGTCAGGATCGTATTCTAGAGCCCACATCATCTGCAGATAGGATGTGGAATAATATGGCCATTAGTCATCGACCAATTTATTCACAAGCCACGTACTAAATATGGTTGGCTAACTTCCTAAGGTCACTGAACAGTTACCAATGGTAGACCACAACACACTTTTTGAAAACAATTAGATGGTAAGTACATTGCGCACTCCACGGTTCTTCACAATTATCAAAGTTTTGGCTTCTTTTCTTTTGGTGCAGAAAAGCCAGAGTTAAATGCAACTGAAGATAGAACATATATCTTTGTTTTTTTGGACAAAGTGTGCTGGCCTGCAGGATGCACCAGACTCAGCACGGATCCATGTGGATTGATAATTTAACCAAAGTTCAGATAGTGTTTTTAGTGCCACCATGTATTCTAGTCCCTAATCCCCAACTAGATAGTGTTCAGAACTGTTGTTGATTGATCTTGCATTAAAATTCTTACATTTTACATGCTGTAAGAAATTCTAAGATAATTTTGAGAGAAAAACGAGAGATGACTAGTAACCACCACCAGCTGTGGTCACATAATTTTCTGAAGTAGGCATTTTAAAACCTCACACCATGCATTTTGCGAGTGGACACATTGTGTAAAATGAAAGAAGCCATCCACCATGTTGGATGGCATCAGTGACCAAACTTATTCTCGATATATTTGTAGAGGAGAAGTAGTAAATAACAGAGCAAAAGACTATGACAAGGAAAAAGTTCCATTCCTTGACAATTTGAGGCCTAAATAAAATCCAATGGTCCTAGTTTAAATATTGTACTTCATACGGGTAGATCAATTGTTTTTTATTTAAAACCACATGTCAAGATGTAACATTTACCTCCCAAAGGTACAAGGAGTCCCCAAATGACAGTTCTCGCCGGAACAGTACCATGAACATGCGAAATGCAAAGAGATAGTCACCCCCACCAAGTGTTTCTGTGTTCAGGAGTCAACATGAACCAGTTACAGAATGCAAAACCAGCAAATGGTGACACGGGTTGAATGTCTCACAGCTCTACAAGTCTCTGTTCAGTACCTAGGTGGTCATGTAACTTTGGGTCGAGCACCTGAATAATAGAAGCAAGATGTTGAAGCTGGTTTTCCACTCCAACAGACTGCTGTGTGCATCTGAAATTCCCTCGCTTGAAAATTTCAAGCAGACGGCGATTAAAAGAGATGAAAGAATCATGTCAACCAAAAACTGATGGAGAAGCAGTATGTACCAGCCTACGCATCAACCTCTCAAAGCACCAAAATGCATCTGCTTCATCATTGAGCAGTACTATCATGGGTGAACATAAATCACTCATTCCTAATCAAGATGAGGAAAAGAAAAAAAAAACAGAAACTTATGTAAGATACCGTGGAGACAATAAACAAAAGCTACTGTCAAAGAGCGAGGTACCCACCTTGACAATAACCAACTTCTTTGTCAATCCATGCATAGACAGCTAGAATATCCCACAACTTTGAAAGATTTTCTTTGTTCTCATAAAATACCATGGAGCGGTCAGTGCGTAGAACATCAAGGCCTATGATGCAGCTTCATTAGGAAAGAAGAAAGCAATGGAACAATGGCAGGCAAGAGTATTGAAAGAATCGCAGGTTAGGCCTTACCAATCTGATGCAGCGTAAGTTTCCATTCAATGATTTTCTTATCCATGACACGGTTCGGGGAGTCGCTGACCTCAGCTCCACTGCTGCTGGTGGAAGTAGCTTGTGTGTCCGAAGCAGCCTCGAGTAAAACCAATGGATCCTTAATAGGGACTCCATCCTCAGTGATGATTGGGGCGGTGACAATTTTACCACTGCCAACGTGAGAATCCATCTCTCTGCATTCTTCCTTCCATCTAGCATACTGCATCCTGGGATAGTTGTTGTTTACGGCAGCATTCAGTTCATCAAATTCCGCAGGGAACGTCAAAAGGGGAAGTACTAGTTCACAGTATGAGAGAGTGGTCACCTTCTCCTGTGCCTAATCTGTTCCCGCTCATCGAAGGTGCTCTCGGGGTCATAGCAGCCAAGCAAGAACTCCCAAACCTCTCCCCTGATGGCAGGGTGGACACCCTAGGAAAGCAAGCAGATACAGAGACGGTTGAGGTCCAGATGAATTTATTATATTGGGTATGAGCAAGGAACATCCTAGCAGCGTAGCGTACCCCTCTCTGTATGCGGCTTAGAACCGAAGCGATATCCAGGCAGCCTTCACGCGTGAACGCAGCGTGCCATTTCCGAACGCTCAGTGTCTTGCCGACCTGAAACCAAAGCAGCTGGGGCTTGGATCTCGAACCAATCGGGGACGGGGAGGAAAGAATTAAGAAGTATGAGCTCACTCACCTTGATCTTGAACCTGGTGCTGGGGACGTTTTGGCTGCAATCGGGGCGGACCTGGTAGAAGGAATCCGCGGCCTGCCCGCTGCTCCCCCATCTCATCATGTGACCCGACTCCCCTTCCTCTTAGCAGCAGATCGATCCTCCCAAGTACGGGTGAGCAGATCAAGAAGAGCACAGGGCGACGAGAGCTGAGCTGGATCCGGGGGGGGGGGGGGGGGGGGGGGGGGGGGGGGGGGAGGAGGAAGAGTGGAAGACGACCAGCGGAGCAGCGGTGGTTGATTAGTTGGCTGGGTTAGAGAGGAGCCCCAACTGCAGCAAGTCCAACCCCCTTTTTCCTTTTTGTTTTATTTTTTTATTTAAAAGTTGGTTCAGAATTACTTATAAAAAGAGAAAATTAGAATTGGTTCAGAGTTCCCCAGGTCACAATTGAAATTGGAAATCTTTGGGAGGAAATCCATATACATTCACCGCAATCTAGACACTGAGGATGAGACCAAGTGGCGCTGGACAGAAAATGAAAAATACTTAAAAGTGCATAGCTCATCCAGTTCCACGGCCGGACAAAGAAAATCAACGTCACCCCGATATGGAAGGCGAAAGCAGAGCCGAAATGCAGCTACTACATAGGAAAATTCTAATGGCAGGTAATTTGGCAAAAAGGGGTTGGCCAAATGATCCGATCTACAAGCTATGCAACGTGTAACCAGAGATGTCGACACATTTATGCAAGGAACTGCACATACACCGCTACGGTGTGGAACCGTTGGGCTACATGGTTTGATCTACATCACGTGCCGCAGCGAATGGGACATCCTCAATTCACAAACTGGTGCAAGTGAGGTAGGATACTGATTGGGATGCAGAACCGACCGCTCTTCGATGGGTTTGTCATCTATTTTTGTTGGAATGTCTGGAAAGAACGAAACAGAAGAAATTTTAATCAGGGTAGTAAGCTTTTTGAGGATGTGGCATTCCTTATTAGGGAAGATTTCCAGCAGTATCAGTTGTCATCAACCAACACCTCCACCCAAACGTTTAGTTCTTGCGCAGGGAGTTGTTAGCTGTAATCGTGCAGTGGTGGTTCTTTTGGTTTGTTTTTTTCTCCTATACAGTTGGGCGCCCTTTGGCGCCACCGGTTGTAATTCCTTTTAAAACTTTTCTTTCTCTTCTTTCTAATAAAAATTCAGCAAAGTTTTTGCTGTCTGTTCAAAAAAATTGGAAAATTGGGCATCTTTCGTTAGAAATTATATATATATATATATATATATATTTCAATTTACATATAGTCCCTTCCGAAGCAGGGATAGCTACTGCAGTAAAATCCTACACGGCTTTCCACTTACGATAACTATACACAAGTACAAAAGCTTGGGACTGCATATTGGCTTCAACTATGAATTAAGAGAAGAGATTGAGATGATGTCTACAGTCTACTGCCTGCCTGTAGATATGATGGAATCTGGTAGTTTACCGGACTCCGGAGCTAATTAATTAACGTTTCTGGAAGTTGAAGAACTTGATGGAATAACCAAAGACGAAGAAGAAGGCGATGATGTAGGCGAAATGGACGAGCACGACATAGCCTAGGAAGTCATGCCGGATGCCGAGATTATCCTTCAAAAACTCATTCACCGCCACGGGCGCCCCTCCGGGAACTGAAATCGAACGACCATTCTCGCCAAACTGTGATGCCACGACACCGTAGATGGTCCAGGAGACTGGGTTGGCCCAATAGTACCACCTCCACCAAATTGGTATTGCCTGCAATGCAGCAATTAATATGATGGCGTCATTATTAATAAGGTCACAGATAGTCAGATTGCATTGCTTTGCTCACCGGTCTGACGACGAGGAATCCAGCAAAGAGGTTCCATAGGGGTAGCGCAAACGTGATGAGGATGTTTGCCAGCAATGCAGAGGGAGTGCATGCCACCAGCATCATACCGAACGTCGTGAAGTAGTTGAAGCTCGCAGTGATGAAGAACAGGAAATAGAAGAATTTATCAGCTTTCCAATCATATCCAATCATCGCATATATCAGGACCGTGTACAGAATCCCCTGAAAGATGTTGTAGATGACCTCCACACATGCCTGCCAAAATTTCTCTAATTATATACTACTAGTATATAAGGAAACTGAGAAAACATCATAGCTCAAATAATGAGAAATTTTAACAAATTAAGCTCATAATTTCAAAGAATAAATATGAACAAGTAGTATATCATTATAAATATACTACATGGACAAGTAATATATTAATTTCAAATGGGCTCAAACATTAATTTATATTAATACCAACAAGGTTAAGGATTATTACCTGCGCAAACGCGTAGGATAATGGAGAGTACATCCCCGCTGCCTTTTCGCGATAGAAAACTGCTCGCTCAATTGACACAACAGGCTGAACAGTGATGCAATTGGAAGCCCCAAGAAAGAAGGTAGCAGCATACGTGGCTCCAAGTAGGTTGTATAAATCTTGTTGTGAATCTCTGTAAAAAAATATATAAGCATTATTAGTGCCACCACAGAAGCTAATATAGAATTATTTAAACAATTTTTGTTTCAACTACAGCATCGAAGAAGGGTCATACATGTTCTTTCCTTTTTGCCAAAATACTGTACCAAATGCAAGGCCAAAGAGCAGTGTCATCAGATAGCGCATGGCATTGTAGGGTGGATTCTTCCAGTAAGAACGATATTGCTTCCAGAAGTTTGCAACAAATTGACCATAGAAATTCTGCGAATATTTTGTAGGAAATGACAGATCCTGGTAGTCTGGTGAGGGAATGCTCAACTCCTTGATTAGTTCTTGGTTTTTCCTGATCATAGTTATGAAGTAAGTGTGAAGAGTCAAATATTGCATTAATCATAGTTTTAATTCCTCAATGTACAAGAATTGTGAAACCATGCTACCCAAGAAAATAGACAACAGGATGAATGTGACAGCTGCTGCCATTTTTCACTCTCCGCTTTCAGGGATTTTTTTTCTTCGAAAAAACAAGGATTTGTACGTAGAACAAGTCAGTGATAAGGTGAGGCTAGTTACCTATAAAGCACAGAGTTAGCATAAATTTCAGCAAAATTCATGTTCAGGCGAGCCTCAGATAGAGGAGAGCTAACTTCCAGCACCCACGTCGCAGGATTATATCCTTGCGTGATCTTTGGTACACCTGGAATCGCCTGCAGGAAATGAGATTATTCACTTGTCATATGTGTTAGCAAGTTACGGAATCAACTAAACCTTTGTCATCCCCAAACTGAAACACATAAGAAAAGAGGACTGACCTCAAAATACTCGACTAGTTTGTGAGAGTGGCGACCAAGTTCACCAGCATAAATAACCTGCCCTCCTCGTTTCAAAAGCAGAAGCTGGAAAAGAAACCAATTGCCTTGCATTGTGAGCAAAAAAAAATAAAAATAAAAAAACAGTTTTGAGATTGGGGGGGTTATAGCTAGAGAGATGAGCTGAGAACCTCATCAAAAGACTCAAATATGTCAATGCTGGGCTGATGGATTGTGCAAACCACAGTACGCCCCGTGTTAACTGTATTTCTCACTGTACGCATGACAATTGCTGCAGCTCGAGCGTCAAGACCAGAAGTTGGCTCGTCCATGAAGATGATTGAAGGGTTTGCTACCAGCTCCACGGCAATCGTCAGCCTTTTTCTTTGTTCAGTTGATAACCCACTCACTCCAGGGAGACCCACCAGCGCGTTGCGCAACACATCAAGCTCTACAAGGGCCATCACTTCCTCCACAAACATCTAACAGTGCAATATATAAGTCAGAAACGAACGATTAGTTGCTGTTTATTTTCAAGTAAGTACTCCCTCTGTTCTGATTTACATGACGCTGGTTAGCTCAAATTTGAGCTAGGCAACGTCAAATAAAAAAAGAACGGAACGAACTGCTGCTAGTACCTTTTTCGTAACGTCGTCAACATCTGAGGGAAGGCGCAGCCACGCAGAGTAGGCTATGGATTCATACACGGTAACATTCGGGGAATGGATATCAGTCTGTTCGCAATAGCCACTGATCCGGGCAAAAGTTTCTTGTTTTTTGGGGTAACCGGACAGGGTAACATCTCCTTCAACAGCTCCGCTAGTTTTCCTTCCTGCCAGGACATCCATCAAAGTGGTCTTTCCAGCTCCACTCACACCAACTAATGCTGTCAGAACCCCTGGCCTGAAACTACCACTGATATCGGAGAGCAGCTGTAGACGGCTTTCTGTGAATCCTTGTTCCTTCATTTCCTGAAAAAAACAAGATAAGGAACTTGTGTCATGAATCATATGATGATGATGTGTGTGCATGAGAACTCATCAGGAAGAACGTAGCTAGGCTTACTGCAGGCATGTCCACATAATAGTTTATATGGTTAAAGCAAAGTGAAAGAGGCTGGAAAGGCAAAGTGACGCGTGACTCTGCTGCTCTCTCTGTTACTCCTGCATCTTTGTTTCTTCCTTGTTCTACCATTTCACTTTCATTGTCTTCACCTTCTGAAACTTGTGCATTGGAGCCACTACTTGCTGGACGGAACAAAACATATCAAGTGATGTAAGTCCCCCTCACCAAAGTGTCCACAGTAAGTAAATACAAGAAGAAAAAACAATAGTGCTTACGACTCAAGTATGTCAGGGCCCAAAGGTAGAGGGCGTTGAACAAAATAATGAATCCTATAAGGGCTCCGATGGAAAGCCAAAATCCCCATTCTCCGGTAAACAACCCTTTGGATTTAAGAATAGCTTTGCCTACTGTTGGTGCGTCAATAGTCGTGTCATTGTTTGGCTGTATTAAAATGGATGTCGTTAATTCAAAATCACAACCACCACCTTTACTAGAAGAAGAAAAACTTACAATAGCCCATCTACTGGCAAGGAACTCATTGATAGATATTGCATTTTGGCTATACATCATAGGAGATGCCCAGTAACCCCAGATCCACCATGGTTTGATGTCATCTGTCCATATATCATATTCAGGAATCAAAAGGTTTTACTTCCATCCAATTGAATGAAAAGATGTAAATGAATTTTATTACACGGCAGCATACTTACTTCTACGGATGACAAATCCTCCAAAGATGAAAATCATAAGCAGCACGAACATTCCAAAAGTATTGGCCACGACCATTGTTTTCAAAATTGCTCCAAGAAATCGGAACAAAGCCATTGCCATTTGATGTGTGGCAAAGAAAGCTATAAACTGACGAAAGAACCTATATATTTCCGACACACAGATGAACTCATCATGAAGCTGCTACATGATATGATCAAATGACGAAATCCGAATGGTGAAAGTTGGTACAAGCTAGGATTATGCATACCTTCCTGCAGCAGGTGCAAAGCCCATCACATAGTACGTGAGAACAACCCATACTGCTGCTTCCACGAGCGAGACAGGGACCTTCAAGATTATGTTTGCCAGCCCAAAGGTCCACGCAGGGAAGAACAAGAAATCCCTATGCTTGTAGAAAACTGGAAGCTTCTTTATGGTCAATTGTAGCTCAGCGAACCCATTGAACATGACCGTTATCAAACTGAAAGTCAGAGCCCCAAAGAACTTGGTGCCATCAGAAATCTGGCCATGCGGCATCTTTGTTCTGAGGAACACAGTCATGGACATGAGCGCAAGGATGATCAACTGGGTGACCTTGAAAATGTAGATGAAGGAGTTGCGCTTCATCAGCAGCTGCTCTCTCGACATCACCGCCTTGAACGATTCCCAGCTGGAAAGCCCATACTTTCTGGTGGTCAGCGCAGCAGGATGGGTTTTGGACTTGTCGAAAGGAGTTTGCAGCTCCTTGTGCATCAGCTGGCCTACATGGGAAGACCTGAAACGTTCTGCAAACTCTGCTACGGATACATAACGATACTGATCCTGATCAAGGTACCAGTATTGCTGCTGGTCTTTCTTGGAGGTGACCTCTTGAAGAAAGTCGGCGACACCTTTCCTTTCAGGGCAGCGGAAGCCAGCAGACTCAAAGAACTCCAAGATGTTCTCCCGTGGCCCATGGTACACTATGTATCCTTCTGATAGTAGGATTATGTCATCAAAAAGATTGTAGGTCTCTGGTGGTGGCTGGAGCAGAGAGATCATGACAGTCTCGTTCATCACATGGACCAGCTGACTCATAAACTTTACGATCTGGAATGTGCTCGAGCTATCCAGACCAGTGGATATTTCGTCCATAAACAAAGCCATTGCCGGTCCCGTTAGCATCTCCCCTACACACAAGGGAAAAAGAAATAGACAGATAATCCTGGTGGGTTAATTTGCATAGAAAATGAATTGGCCTGGTATGATTTGTATCCATACCGGTTGTCACACGTTTCTTTTGCCCACCAGAAATTCCTCTGATCATCTCATCGCCGATGGTGATATCAGCACAGATGTCCAGCCCAAGCACCTGATGAGAAGACAAGTTTTTGGTAAACGCAATCCTGAAGTTTTTTGACCATCTATCAGTAAACTCGATCAGAACCTCACTCACCTTGAGAGTGACGTCTGTTACAATATTAGTCTCCTGTCCTTGTACTGCAGTAGCTTTCATGAAAGCGTCGATCTCAGGGTCTGGCTTAATGCCTGCGTCCCGCTCCCTTCTCGCAAGTTCTGCGAGCATCTCATATCTGGCACCGATGCCTAGGCACCTCCTGGAGAAATCCAACGTCTCTCTTACAGTCATCTCTGCATTGTGGAGATCATACTGACCAACATATGCGCTCGTCCTCTCAGGATAGAACTCTGAAAGTGGATGGCCACAATATGTGATGCTGCCAGAGACCTGGTTTTGCAATAGAACGACACAGCAGCATGTGACATATATAAACGGATATAGGCGAAACTGACAGAATGGCACAAGGTGATGGATGGATCCATGCTAAACCTTGAGATTTTTGTCAAGCTTTCCCGTGAGTGCTCGCATGAACGTGCTCTTTCCTGAGGATGGAGGCCCAAGAAGAAGCGTCATCCTGAAAACAGATAGCTCAGTAGTTGCTTTCATTTATTTCTAGTGGTTTTTTACAGTGCTCAATACTATCAGGTAGTAGTATAGAGTAGGGCAAGCGGGAGCATATATGATGCAAAGAAACAAAACTCATAGCTGGAATTTCTTCTAGCTAGGAAGATTGATTGGCACATACGTACTTCTGACTGAAACAGAGTACGTGAAAGTATGATATATAGAAAAAGGAAGAAAATTAAAACACCTTATTATTTGACTTCATCATAAAAGGGTAAAAAAAAGTAACGTATTCCTCTTAAGAAAATGATGCTGCTAGTGCTAGCTAGACCAACTACTTTCGGTTAGCTGAAGGAGAGGACACGGAAAGCATCAGATGATCAGGTTGAGTTGGGTTGAAAGATCCAGGGAGCAGTTGGATTTGGATGGCGACACAGCACTAAGCAAATAGGTGCATGTGTACCTGGATGGCTTAAGGACACCATTGACATTCTTAAGTATGGTGATGTTCCTCTTGTTTGAAGAACCAAACCGTCCAATGAGGCCCTGCAATGCAGCATATATCGGTGAGTTGCGTGCTCTGTTAGCTCAGATCATACACAGCAACAAGTCATATTGATTGAAGTTGAAAGGAGACAGCTTCTAGAACATGCTAAACTAACTGCGGTCAACATTCTTTCTCGGAACGAAAAATAAAGAAAGAAAAGGAAAGCAGTTGCCGGCCTCTCTTCATAATTACGGTACCATATCATCACAGATGCTGATGTGTCACTATATTTAATGTGCATAAAACTGGATGGGTTGTTAAATATTGAAAATTGAACTATGGACAGGCTATAATAAGTAGAGTTTGTTTGCAACTGATAGAGGTTTTCTTTTTAGCAGCCTTTTATAAAAATTTAAACAGGGCATGTATATACTTAGGTTACTTCCTCTATCCCCAAATATAAGCATTTTTAGATTTTTTTTCAGAAGTCAAAGGTTTTAAACTTTGACCGTTAATAGCGAAAAAAATTATAAAGGTTGCCAACGTATAAATGATGTTTCTAGATTAACCATGAAACAAACTAGCATAATATGCAATTCTTTCTATTTCAAGTAATTTATTTTTATAGATATCATCGGTTAAAGTAACGTATCGAAGATCGTGTCAATGTCCTAGAATGCTTAAACACAAGGAAAATAATTTGGTTAGTCATTTTTTGTGCTAAAAGGGATTTTATCAAGCCGTTGCCGTCTCAGACTTGATTGGTGCTGGTACGATATATGGAGGTCGTACTCCCCGTTGAATATAATTGAAAGCAAAACAGGGGCACAGAACATGTGCAGGCGAGCGATCATCCATGCCTATTTCAAGGGAACTAGTCGGTCAATTTGAATCGGTTGTCTTTTCAACTTTAATTTTGTGTGCCTTTTGCCATCTCTCAAATAAACAATTGTTCTTGCTTGCTTGACTAGTAGCTAGTACGTAGGTAATTTCTTAACCACATACGATTACTACTACTTTCTAGCGTGCGCGCTGATGATGTCATAAACAACCTAAATATTTTTTTTGAAAAAAATAGAAATACGTGCACGTGCCGTGCCTAAAGTCAGGTTAACGGTACGGGCCTGTGCACGTGGCATGCATGCCCCAACAGAATGAAGCTTGCATATATGCATGGAGGCACGTCATAATCACAGTGCATGCTATCTATCTATACCTATGTACTGTATCTATCTATCTATCTATCTATCTACATGCAGATTATTAGTTAATTTGATTGATTAAATAGTGAATGAAGTTGATGAATACTCCCTCCATTCTTAAATATACGACTTTTTACTTCCAACTTTGACCATGAGTTAGTTAACTAAAATAAATATAACTTGTAAGTTTATTTATTTGCAAAATAATTTGTAGGAAAGATGAATAGGAAAACAAATAAAAATGAAAAAAGTTAATGGTGTCAAGAACGGAGGGAGTAATTAACAATGAACCTGGAGAAAATTGGTGGCGGCGTTCGAGAGCGTGGGGAGTTCGCGGCCGGCGGCGACGACGTCCGCCTCCACCGTCAGCTGCTCGTAGCGGACCTCGATGGTCGGGAGCTCGATGCCCACCCTGCAATGAATGGTCATCAGCCGGCGATCGATATATGGCATATCGAGCTAGAAATCGATGCATGATTACATACATGTCGATGCGATCCCTGAGCCGGCGCAGGAATCGCTCGCTGTCGTCCTGGAAGAGGCGCTCCAAGAGGGCGCGGCCCCCGTCGCCGCCGGCGAGCTTCTGGATGTCGACGACCTCGACGCCGCCGCCGCCTTCTTGTTGGTCGAGCGCCCTCCTGAGGATGCCCTGCCGCATGCGGTCGTAGGTGGGCAGCTTCTCGAGCGCCGCCCAGCGCAGGTTCTCCTCGTCGTCGACGCGGTGGTCGTGCTCCGACTGCGCCCGCCCGAAGGGGTCCTCTGTCTCCATCTGCCGGAACGACTGCGAGATGGAGGAGCCCCAGCTGAGGCTCCGGCGGCTCGACGACGCCAGCGCTGGCGCCGCATGCTGCTGATGCTCGGCCATCACGAGACTTGGATGATGATCGAGTTAGCTAGCAGCCATGAGCTAGCTGTATGTTTGAGCATGTATGTGTGTATATATAGTGTTTAGGATGGAGAGAAGCACATACACACTGTGCATATATGGGCCGGGTATGAATTGTATTGCTGCAGCCGGCCTGCTCCGCTCCGCGGGAATTAATAATCGATTGTTGGAAAGAAGAAAATCCGATGGATATGATATCATGATATGGTGGACGTACGACGTATGCATCCACCACTCATTCTAATTATGTATATGTATATGCAGCACAGCGCACATGTACAGCATGTGGCCGGACTGATGTCAGCAGATGCGTCGCCGAACCATTCCATAATGTACTGTACTAGCTAGGACTCCATTGCTTTGTTGACCAAATTAAAGATCTGGTCCATCGGCCAAACTAAAATTCATCTTGCTTCAAGGTTGCTTGCCGCTGACTCCAAGTAATCCCAGAATGCAGTTAGATTTTTTTCAAAGTCAAACTTTTTCATTTTTGAGCGAAATAATCATGAAGACTAAAAATAATGTTATTAGATTTATTGTGAAGCCAACTATTATAATATGTAATCTTTTTTATTTGAAGTAAATTATTTTTAGAGATATTGTTGATCAAAGTTGAAAAGTTTGGCTTTGGAAAAACCTAAACGTAGCTATATTTTGGGACGGAGGGGTAACATTTTCTCTGTTGCAAATTAAAAGGTCTATTTAATTTTACGATTCCAAACAATTAACTAGCTTTAATTTGTGCTGGATCGGAGCCAGTAATATATACAATCAAAGCGACATATAACATGTTTATTTATTTGTGGGAAGAAGTTAATTAAAGAGTTGCTTGGTTCGTGCGAGATTCATATATATCACAAGCATGCATGATGAATGTGATGGTCGTTTTTCACTAAATATTGTACAGGTCTATCTATACTATAATGTGTACAACTTTGAACGACGACGTTTTATTTCCATGTGTAGACCGACCGCATCAAACTGATGCATAGACATACGAAAAACCGGGAAATTAAAGCTGCGACCGGCCCGGTGGAAGTCCAAGCTAGCTGTGTTGATTGGATTTTTTTAAAAAGAAAAAAAAAGCACAAATGCATGCTGTTTTCATGAATGATAGGGTTAGCTGTGCATGGAGCATGCATATATATTAAGTAATTAATTAATTAGGTAGGTTTTGAATTGACCGTGGAATGAATCGGAACATTATATTATACGTCAGGGCTGGGCTGGGCGGCGACGGCTGCGCAGCCGGCGGCCAAGCCAAGCTAGTGTTGTTATACATTTTGCTGGGTCTTGCATCAGCTGAATCCTATATATCTATCATTCTGTTCATCCATATCTCTGCCTGCGTACGTAGTCCATGATGATTCCGATCAATCCGGCCATCGGAAAATTCAACCACCACATGCGTATGCTGCAGTACCAGGTAGTAGCCTAACATGTATAATGGTCGGTGTTAGAAAATTAATTTCATAGGTACCTAAATATACACTAGTATCTATCTAGATATATAATAAAATCTATAAATATAAAATATGAAAATGACCTACAACTTAGAATGAATTGCCCATGAGATGTCATATATATATGTACATCGAATCGAATCGAATCGAAGAATTATAAATTAGGGAGTTGTATGCGCCATAAACATGTGCACACATGTGTTCGCGTGCGATATTATAGGCATTTATGGATACATATATGACAAATTACATGTATATATATAAATCATATTGAAGGACTGAATAAAACTTGTCAAATCCATCAACGGTAGGAGATGACATTATCCATGACGCAAATGAGAGCACCTAACCTATAAGCTAATATCTTAAACTAATTAATTAATTAATGATCCGAGCATCATGCAATCGCCATATGAACCCCGGCCCATGCATATATCACAAGATCACCTAACCCACCGTCTCATAAGAACTGCAATTTCAACATTTGAAAAAAAATAATCTCATAAAAAATTGCAATCTTAGAAATTAGACCACAAGCCGTGCCCGCTTAATTACCTTACATACCTAGTCAAGTGCCCAAAACATATTTGCCAGCCTTAATTATTATCCTGCGTGTTGTGATTTATGCCAGAAAAAAGAAAGCCATAAATTGATGGATTTGACTAATTAATAAGGGTACTTGACAATAATACTAATATGTTGAAAAATACCATAGACTAGCTATATAGAAATATATTAAATTAAATATATCATAAGTATACAAATTTGGTGGAAACGACTACTTGGCAGGCGGGTATGACATGTATGCCATGTTAGCAGCTAACGTGTCCACAACGGCGAACCCAAGTGTTTCTAGGAGTCTGGGCAATTTATTTAGCTGAGCAAGGAATTAGACCTCTCACCATATATATGCACGTGGTACTTGATGATTGGTCCAATGGACATGAGAACTAAAGATCTCGGGCGGGCGCCTAGGGTTGCTGAGCCCTGGGTCCGCCACTTGTGTCCATAAATAAATGTGTGGTATTGTTGCAGATAGCTCCTAGTTTAGTTTAATGTGTCACTATTAGCGATTCGTCCACATCACTTATGGAACTTAGGTGGGCATGTTCCAACACAAGTAGCTTGTTTTGTTGTTGCCGCAGCACTATCAAACCCTAGACGCTCAAAATCCAACATCTGGAATTGATGCCTGAGCTAGGCAGGTCTCTCAACAACTTGAAACAAACAAACTTGAAACAAACAAGTCCAAGGAATCTTAACACCCGACATCCAAAATCTACTTACAGCCCACCACGTACACATAGCACCTCTCTATTTTTATCCTTGCTTCGAGGAAAAGATCGTAGGTGCTATGTTTGGAATGGTAAGGATTATAAGTTAGCCCTTGTCCTTAAACTTTCAAAATGGTACCACCGCACCACAACCACAAATGGGTTATATGGGTGAAAGAAAACGGTACTCGTATAGCCTAATAAGACAGGAAGGGAGTGAATTAGTTAACTTAAAAACTTAATTAAACCTATGACTTCCACTAATTACATGAAAAAAACTAGTTCATACTATTTAGATGTGCATCTAAGCCAGGTTGATCACTTCCCACGCCCACAAAGAGTTTGTACCATAAAGCTAATCTTAGGAAGAACTACTCTAAAAACGTAAAGGCACTTAAATGGCAAGTATGAAATGCGGAAACGTGAAGGAATGGTTTATAAAAGATGCAAACTCAGCACAAAGATTTATCACGTGGTATCAATATAAGCAATGTTACCCCTAGTCCGGAGCTCCACCAAGAATATGCTCTCGGTCAAGGTCTTAGGCTTGACATAGGGGCTCTTGCTAAAACGGATGAGAAGCTTACCACAAAGATAAGGCTCACCATTCCCTCTCTTCTGGTCATCTTACTGCCGACTCCACTATGGAGCTTCTCCATGAAGTAATTAAGGGGTCTCTCTCCTCCCTCGAACATGGTCGTCCTCGCAGCTCCAAACCAAGTTGGAGGATCGAAAACTTGTTGGTGAGCTACCAAGGTCCGCGAAAGTGTCGGCACACCAAACTTAAAAGATTGGTTCACTCCAAGAACCACACAGGGGGTAGAGACACCTAACTCTCTATCACTTTAGGCATAATCTAGCACTAATAATCACTATATAAGCTTGTGCTAATTGCCTAAGATGATCAATCTTAGCACTTTAGTGGCATGAATGTTTTCTTGATGTGTCTTGTATTCAGCACACTACAATCACTTCAAAGGATGAATAGAGGAGTTATAAATAGCTTAATAATTCAAAAGAGTCGTTGCTTCAACGGTTAGTAAAAGCCAGTGAGTATTGATCCCATGGTCACTTTGGATAGGCATTGGATCGTCATCCGGTCCACATAAATGCTCTTTATGCCTCCTTCACAATCCAACACAATCCTAATTAATATTACTTCAAAAGCAAATAGTATTTTAGTTCGTCCTTATTGAGCCAAATTCTTAAAATAGTTAGGCCAAATCATTAGGCCCTTTTACCACCTCTAGGTGTATACTTTTTGACACAGCCATTGTAGTCTCCGTACCAATTTGTCCAACACTTTATCTGATGTTGTCGGGGATAGATCCCCAATAACCACAAGGAAGGAAGAAGACGGATTACTACGAGAATTCCCTATACTCCTACTATTAGGACTCATACATTGTAATCCTAATATGACTCATATCCTGTAATCCTATTAGGACTCATATCCTGTAATCCTACTAGGACTCATATCTTGTAATCCTACTAGGACTTTGACCTTGTAACCGATTAGTAATCATGTCTCCTAGAGTATATAGGACTCATGCCTATAATTCTACTGGGACTCATACCCTGTAATCCTACTAGAACTCATATCCTGTACTATAATCCTACTAGGACTTTAACCTTGTAACCGATTAGTAATCCTGCGTCCTAGAGTATATAAAGGAAGGCAGGGTCCTAAATCTCCAACCAGGATACCCCTCAGGAGATTTTGCCTATTTCGTTTGCGGAGTTAATCCGAGACGTTAATCTGGGCCCTGCAGCCTCTTTCCTTTCTGCGGCTGCGCTTTTGCCCTCTTCCGCGTTCTCCACCAAGCAAGCAGCAGCAGCAGGAGAAGAGCAGATCAGCAAGAGCCGGAGAAGCCTCCCCTAGCTTCGCTATGCAGCCCATCAAGGTGTACGCCGACCGGCGGTCGCAGCCCTCCCGAGCCGTCATCATCTTCTGCAGGTATTCCGTTCTGTTTCCCTAGTCATCCGGCCGCCGATTCTTGATGTCCACCACCGGTTGCAGGGTGAATCAGATCGATTTCGAGGAGGTCACGGTGGATTTGTTCAAGTCCCAGCACCTCACCCCACAATTCAGAAGTACCATCCTCAGACCAGTCCTGATTTTCTTCATTTTCTGTTTTTGAGATGGGGAGTTGCGAGAATGTTGCAATTATTCCAACTTCTCAAATTGAGCGGGAATTCTATGCGATAATAATGTTTCATATTAGCAGTTCTGCTCGATGTACGCTGATTGCTTCTTTTGTCTCTCCAGAAATAAACCCACTGGGGCAAGTGCCTGCAATTGTTGATGGAAGATTCAAACTATTTGAGAGGTATTGTTTACCTTCTACGTATTGTTTACGAGCTGATGTATTTTTATTCTTACAAGCGCGAATAGGAACTGGGGAGGTATCTGATACCTAAAAGAAAATGTTCTGGACTTCCCAATAAAGTTATTTAATTACTTTATGATATAACTAGGATTGCCTGGTTACATTACTATTTCATTACATGTAATTGTTTTTGACATGCTTAAACTATGCTACTAGTAGTATCAGTATGATACATCTATACTTGATCTTTCATGACAAAACTTGTCCTTTTGTGGCAGTCATGCTATTTTGAGGTATCTTGCGTCCGTGTTCCCTGGAGTTGCAGATCACTGGTGCGTTACATTTAGTAGTGACACTCAATTAGTGCTGCTTATTTTTATTTTTTATAAAGTGCTCCTTTGTTTGTTGATTGGTGTTGTGTTGCATACTAGTAATGACACCATTTAATTATGACTATTGTGTGCCACAAGTTCTTTAGTCTTTGTTGGAGTCTTTCAACCGTCAGATTGTTCAAATTGAAATGCGAGTACATTCTATTGGATTTTCCATCGAATAGCTCCGGTTTACTTCTATGCCACTGAATCGTGCCTTTTGTTTCTTATATCCCATCAGCACCATTAGAGCTATGTTAGTTGCTGTAAAAAGATACTTTTGCCCCTGCATATGGGTTCTTGAATCTGCTCGTGCTGCTTTTTGGTGTGCAGCTCTTGCATCCGCTGCTGCAGCTTCTAGTTAGGCCTGGTGGTGCATGCACTGCCAATGCAGTTCACAAGTCCAAATGAAACCGAAATAACATATACAAGAATCATGTCCAAAAAAGCAGATGAGAGCAAATTTTCACATACAAGTAACATGTCCATCTCCCAAATGAGAGCAAATTTACACATCCAAGTAGCATTTCCACCTCCCAAATGAGACTGAGATAACACATTGAAGTATTTTGAGAGTCAGTATTTTGAGAAATTCATTGGAGCTTGATTAACGCTTATTGACGGTGATGGCGTATGAGGATTAAGGAATAAAACATGCTATTCAGTGACTGTTTGATTTCGTTTTCTTTTCATATAGGTATCCAGCTGACTTGTTCACCCGAGCTAAAATTGAGTCAATCTTGGATTGGCATCACTCAAATTTGCGTCGTGGTGCAGGTGAGAGCCAAGGTTACTCTTACTCATGGGGCTGGTTCTACCAGGCTCTTGTGGAGTTATCATTTACCATGTAGGATGCTTGCTTTGCATCCAATCATAGTTCATCATAAAATCGTCCCATAACTTTGATAGGATGATTCAATTCCTTATTTTTGTACCAGCCTTGTGCTTATAACTTTATAAGAGACGAAATGATGATGGAACAACCCACTCTGTTCCACAAGCTGAACAAGTGGTTTATGTTTAGAGTTGGCACCTTAGCTGTGTTCACTAGAGATTATGCCAATTGAGTTTATCTTTTGATGAAAATTGGTACTGCTTCAAAACAGTAATGAGCATCTACAGTTCCAGTAGCCACATGATCACATAAATTTGTCTCAAACTGAGCCCTTTTGATTGTTTGTACTTGCAGCAACACTTGTAATGCACACAGCATTGGCTCCCTTTCTTGGTCTTACGACAAGTCCTGATGCTGTGAAGCAAGCAGAGAAACTTCTATCGCAGTCACTGGAAAGGATTGAATCAGTGTGGCTGAAAGGTGGTGCAAAGTTCTTGCTAGGTAGTCCCCAGCCATCGATTGCAGATCTGAGCCTTGTTTGTGAGATAATGCAATTGGAGGTAAGTGTGTTTCCTGTAGCTATCTAGAGTGCTGTTGTGAGATTGTGCTTAACTGCAATATGTGGCTTTGCAGATCCTTGGCGATGACGTGCGTGACCGATTTCTGGGAGCTCATGAGAAGATCCTCGTCTGGATGGATAACGTGAAGAAAGCCACGAGTCCTCATTTTGAGGAAGTCCATGAGCTCCTCTTCCAAGTGAAGGCACGCATGCTAAGCAAGGCTGCAGCAGCAAACCAGACTTCTGAGCCAAGCACAAAGCACAAAATTGCATCAAAGCTCTGACCGACTGCACCAAAAGAAATAAGAAACTGTTGCAAGTATGAAACAAGCGTCGGCAAGAGTCTATGACTCTATGTTGCCCATGATGAAAATAAAACGAAACTGGACTTGTATGAAATTGGTTATTTACGCTGAACAATGATTGAAAGGACTTTCCTCAATGTCTGAATCATTATTTACTGTGCACAACATGGTCATGCTTTCATGTACCCCAAATTTATTCAAAGGGAATTACAATTGTTCTTCCTCATCCAGCGGCACAGCTCCTACCGCTCCACTATTCTTGGTAAAGAGATGACACAGCTTCTAGTCCGTCTTGAATCTATGCGAAAACTTCTCTAGGCCCTCCTTGCAGTCTTCCATTACCCTCTTCGACTTGTCACCCATGGTTGAACCAAATGTGTATACACTATCCTGCACTTCTGCTGATACCTTGTTTGCCTTCGAAGCAGCAGCAGTCCCAAACTCAGTACACCAGTGCCTTGCATCTGCCGCTTGCTGCTTTAGGCTTGCAATAAAGGACCTCACGTGTTGCATCACTCTCTCCAGTGCACCATGAGACCGCACTTTCATCTCAGCAGACATTGACTTTAGCTTCTCCAGCAAAGATTCTGCCCGGTTGATAGCTTCATCAACTGGATGTTCTTTGCCAGCGTTAGCCCATGTGACTCCAGCTGAAGCATCCTCCTCAAGTCCTTCTTCAACAACAACTTTGATTCCTTGACGTTCCCATTGGTTCCGGGCCTCCTCAAGGGCCCGTGCGTGCTCCCGAGCTTTTTTCGCTTCCTCTTCCGCCCAAGCCCTGGTTAAAGAGGGTGTGTCAATTGATATGGATTACTGATATATATAACATCAGAAGAGCATTGTGGCAGCCTATTAGCTATCATGCAGTATGAAAATGCAGACCATGATACAGATGGCCATCCTGCAATTAAGGAGTTATCTTGCATACAAAAGCTAGAAATCTTTAATAAGATAGTTCTCGTATGAACTTTAGACCGTGAGTATTTTTTTAAGTTCCAAAATCAGGCATATCTAAGAGTATAGCAATCACCAGCAGAATTTTATAATATTCTTAGTAATTTATGTGATATCCAGGATGTTGCAAGTCCCCAGATGAAAGTTGAGCATCCAAACTCAAATTATTAGCGATCAGGAGTTGAACATTAAATACATGATGTCCAGAATAACAAAAACTTTATATCAGCGCTCAGCAAGATAAGAAACCAGTAAACCACCTTGTCTGCACTAGAATGCAGAGACAATATAGAACCTAAAGAAGGGTTGGGGTTCAGGGTCGAAAAACAAATTTAGTGTAGAGGAAATCTCAAGTGTCAAGAATTCTTGCCTGGCCATAGATAATGCCTTCCTCTCCACTTCAAGCTCATATTGAAGTTGCACAACAGCCAAGTTTTCATTCTCTATTTCCTTTTGGAGTTTTTCAATCCTACTCTTCTCAAATGAGATCTCCACCTTCTTGCTCAGTACACTCTGCAGCTGTTCCTCTACTTCACTCCTCAACTTTGATAGAACTTCCATTTCAGATTCAATAGCAGCTCTGCCCCTGAACAGAATGTTCTTTTCCTCTTCTCTTTCTGCTCTCAATCTATCAAGTTCAATCCTTGCTTCTTCAGCTAATCTTTCAAGGGTCTCTACCTTTTCTCTTTCCTTTTTAAGATCCATTTCAAAACTTGCATTAAGATCTTTCTCAACTTGAGCAACCAATGCAGCATGTGCATTTACAGCTGCTTCAGCTATTTTCTCAGCCTCAATACGAGCAACCTCCTCCAGAACCACCTCAGCGGAATCACCAGTTGAAATTGCTAGGGCAGCTTGTCCTTTTGTGACAGGTTTGCCCGGTTGGAAAAGTCTTGTAAAACCTTCAAGAGAAGAGGTTTAGAAATGACCCTGAATCTACAGAGGAACATCAATTATATAAAGAGCTTACCAAAGGCAAGAGCTGTAATGCTCTGGTCTCCAGCACCCAAGTCAGCTACCAAAGCAGGCCAGGCAGCTGTGTGTATCTTATCAATGTCTATATAACCAGATGCTTTGAACAACGACTGAGAGAGAGAGCATTAACGTAAGCATAGGCAGCTGGTTTCAAGAGAGGATTATGAATGATAAGATATTTTTCATTTCTTACATTTCTGTCAACTTCAGGTAGTTGCCTCTTATCCAGGGCCATTTTCCAACTCACAAGGTCTTGACGTGACAGAGGACTGCAAGGAAGATTAGGGGTTTGATTAGAGCAAACGAGAGAGCGACCAGCATGCAACTGAATGACCATCACCTCTCGGGACAAAACAAGTTATGATTATCCTGAAGATCTTCTAGAGTATTCATATCAGATCTCGAAAGCTTGCTAGAAATCAATCCAGCTTCTGCTAAGCCTACATGTATATTGAAATCAATAAGAATGACATAACATTCCACAATGATGATTCACAAATCAAACTATGTGATTTTTTCCTGACAAAATACTTCCATGCCTCACCTTGTATAAAAGGAAAATCAGGATCTTCAGGTGTCACATCATCAAATGCAAGTTCAGTGACATTATCAATATACATTGCTGGATACACTTTTGAGAAAGTGGCCCTGTTTGGAATCCAGAAGAATACACTGGTTAGTGGAATAATCACCTATGAGAGCAGAAAATCTAACAGCAAGAATCTTAAATAGATCAAGAAAGTGAAGGCATCTGGTTTAATAGGACAAAAGAAAAATGGAAACATACTGCATATCTCCCTGCTTGGGAGGCTAATTGATGCAAAAGGAAAGATATGCACCTTGAAAGGCAATTGCTTGCAACTACCAGCCATCGAGCATACTCACGTCGGGTACACAGGTCACCAGCGCCAATACTGGGTTCAATCACCTTAAAAGAGGGTAAATTATCAGGCAAAGAGTTCCATAAAATTCTTAACATGGGCAGTCTCACAAACAACTCCATTCTGCAGTTTACATCATGCAAATGAGATGATGCAACATATAAGGTAATACTTATCCACAATGGCAACAGAAGTCCAGGTTAAGGTCCAAGCCTCGGCACAACAAACAATATTGGTTCAGTGCTAAATAGAGGGTTTTTTCCGTATCCTCAGAGCACCCCAAGTTTACCGACATAGTAAAGAAATAATTTGCCATTCAGAGATGAAAACTGATATAACAAGAATCTTCATCAAACGGTGGACTCATGAAATGTACCTTTAGAATTTGCAGTGCAGCTACTGCATTTTCCTGGGTTGGGTCAACAGAAGCTGGAACCACAATTTGCCCAGCAGGCCCCTTTGAAGCAGTGGATACTAGAGACGGAGCAGGAACTCCAGCAGAAGAAAAAGATTGCTCAGCAGGTGTGGCCTTGAATTGTTTGTTTTGGTTTTCTAATTCACTTTCCCTTCTATATAGATCCTTTGCTAAAATTTCCTCCCCGTCTCCTGGCTCGCTACTCCCCATGCGTAAATCATCCGAGCCAGGTGGAAGCATTCCATCGGCACTTACATGTTCCATATAATCAGGCAATATGGATGGATAAGCTTCATCTTTGTTATGAATTTCTGGATTCTGCTCGATGCCTTTGTCGTCTGGCTGAGATGCAACCACAGCGGCACCGCTAGAGATTTCTTGGATGGGCACAGCATCATCTGAATCTAGAACCATCACATCTGAAGTCAAAGTTTCATCCAGATGCTGGTTTTCTGGCAAAGTGATTTTGGGATCTGATGTTGCTTCTAGATTAGGAATTCCCTCCGAGAGGCCTGCATCATCAAGTTTTGTAGATGATACATAAGCATCCTGAGCATATTCAGCTGAGATGGGCAAAGGAGGAGGTGATGTCGGACTTTGAGTACCATCTGAAGCAACGAGATTGTCAAACTGATGCGCTTCTTCACCGACAATGTGGCTGCCATTAGTAGCATGCTCAGTGTTTTGCAGTGGGAGCTCCATTTCACATTCAGCTGGCTCCCCCGTTATCTCGTTTGATTCTAGAGGCGTCAGTAACTCATCTGTACCATTTCCCTTGTCGAGGCCTTCGTTGTCATCCTTGCAATCAGTTGGTAAGGAAGCCTGGGCACCTTCCCTGATAGAATTGTCATCGCGGGAATCATAATCCGAGTAAGATTCCGTGGTAGCGCTATCCGAAGACAAGTTTTGCATTTTCCCTGCATAGAGAACCGAAAGACAGCAACTGGGAACTTGCCTTGTTGGAGATGGAATGGAAAAGCACATGGCATTGCATGATAGGAGCTAGGTAAGAGAATGAGATGCGTACCCGCTGCGGAGTTGGTGCTGCTTCTGATGGAGACTGCAGCAAAGGTAAGACCAGCAAGGAAGAAAAAGGCAGCAAGCCCAGGTCCTAGAAGCCCTGTGAAGGAGCTACCATCCAAGTGTCATTACCAGCATTCTCGCAGGAACAGTAACTTGAAATTCGATTGATTCGTGTGCGTGTGCTGCCTAGATGGGATGGGATATTGGGATTGGTGCTCGTGATTAGCTATAGCTAGGGTCCGTCGGTGACTGATCATCAATAAAGTGTGTGGAGAGGAGCAGATGGATCATCAGTAGTAAGAAGATGAATGGAGTGAGTCTAACCTCCTGCTTTCCCGAACCCTAAAGGAGATTGGTCGCCGCCGTCGCCGTCCGCGCCGTCGGAGGACCAGCCAGCGAAGGAGTTGGGCGAGGGCGAGCCGGGAGACGCTCGGACGGGACGGAGGCGCGGGGGCGGGAGGAGGAGGAGGATACGAGGTGGGGGTGGGGCAGGGGCAGGGCGGCGGAGGAGGCGGAGCTGGAGGCAGCAGGCCATCTTGGCCGGGTAGGCAGCCACAGCGGGCATCTTGCTCGATCCTGTGGATGGGTCCAGGGAAGGCATGGCAGCTAGGTGCTGCTGCTGCTGCTTGGGCTCCTTTCCTCGGCTCAGCTGCCTCGCCGTCGCCGGAGCAGGAGGTGGACTGGAGATAGAGAGATAGGGAGGGTGAGGCGGTGAGCTAAGCTGAGCACCCCACCAAACATACCTTTTCTGATGAGGAGGGAGGGGATGAGAATTGATGAAGAAGGTCCAGCCCATTTCACTTTCGGCCCAGCTACGCATCTCACTCACTTCTAGGCCCAGCTACGTTAATAAGGCAGCTTGGTTGTTGGTGCATGGCCCCCGGTTTGGCCGCTCGCCCGCTGGCTCGCATCTCTCTCGTTCCTCCTCCCTCCCTCCTGCCATCAAGAACAGAACATCGAATCAGAACGCAATCCAGTTCATCAGATCGAGGAGACGAGGACGCATTGGCAACATGCATGCAGATACTTGAAGCAGCAGGACGGCGGGGAGAAGGTGATCGTGCATGCATCCCCAGCTCGCTAAGCCAATTGCTGTTCTGAATGGAATCTTCATCAGAACAAAAAATAAAAAGAGGGCAATTCTGAATGAATGAATTATTCATCTCCTCCTCCTCCTCAGCTAGCAACAATGGCCGCAGCAGCGCACTGGCGACGCCACCGATGGACGGCCCTGCGGTCCCTGCTCCTCGTGGCTCTGCTCCACCGCCTCCACTGCCTGGCCTTCCTCGCCGCCTCGTCGCCCGTGTGGCTGCTCGCCGCCTTCCTCCTCGGCGTCGTCCTCGTCCACAGCGAGCCCAACGTCCCGCTAGCGGCAGCATCAGAGGATGAAGACCGCCACCTCTACAAGAAGATCCGCCACCTCTCCTCCGCCGGCTCCTCCTCCGCGGAGGACGACAGCGCAGACGACGGGTCCTCGGCCACCAGCTCGGAGGACCATCTCGTCGGCGGCGAGAAAGAGGAGGAGGAGGAGGTGGTCAAGGCGGCCGTGGCCTGGACGGCGGACGACGAGCACAGCATCCAGAGCATCGGCTCGCTGGAGCTGGAGAGGGACGCCAGGCTGGAGAAGCTCATGTCCAGGCGCAGCATCCACCGGAACCTCATCGACCTCGACGTCCACATCCCCGCCGTGCTGACCAAGAACCCCTTCGACCTCCACCATCATCATCATCATTGCGACGACACCGGCTCGGCCCCTTCGTTCCTGCTCGGCCAGCACAGCAACCCCTTCGATTTCCCCGAGATGCAGATGAGACGGCACGAGAGTTTCACTGCCGGCGCCGCCGCCAGGCCATCGCGCTTCAGGCCCTACTTTGTCGCCGACGTGCCGGAGGGAGGAGGCGGGGACGCAACCGGCAGAGACAACTCCAACTCCTCCTCGAGCACGTCGTCCTCGGCGGCCAGCGACCACCACCTGCAGGCTCAACAACAAGCCGCAGCAGTCAAAGTAGAAGACGAAGCACCGGCAGCACCGCCGCCGGAAGCAGCAGCGACGTCGCCGCGCAAGTGGGGCGAGAACGGGATGGTGGCGGCGGTAGACGTCGAGCTCATCAGCGACTCCTCTGACGACGACATGTCGCTGCCGGGTGATGGTGCCGCCGCCGGCAGCCTGAGCAACCCCCCGGATGAGGACGAGGAGGACTCCTTCGAGGTAGAGAGCATCACGCAGCAAGTAGCTGCTGCAGGTAACCCCCATGCGAGTGCCGTGGAGATGTCGTCGTCGGTGCCGTCTCCGTCTCCGTCAGTGCTAAGGCGGCACGCGACCATCAGCAGCAAGGAGTGGGTGGCACCCACTACGCTGGCGTCGGTGGAGGAGAACGAGAGGAGGGAGAGGGAGCACCACATCTTGGGCCCTGTTCCAGTGGTCATTGACGACTCCCCCGCCACCGTCACCAGAGATGGATCAGCTGCAGGCGCAGTGGTCGCAGCAGCGGCGGCAGCAAAACCACCACCGCCAGCAGCAGCACCGCCGCCGCCAGCAGCGCCATCACCGTCACCGTCACCACCAGCACCATCAGCAGCACCAGCACCGAAGCCGAGCAGCAAGTCTAAGGCCACCTCCAAGAAGGCTGTCTTCGGCTTCTTCCGAAAATAATGATGCTTTTCTTTTCCTTTATTGATTGATTGACAGTCTCTCAAGCTTGTACTGTACACAGACAAGAGCAGTTTAAAGCCAGCCCAAGAAACAAATTAATTATAAATAGCAAACGATTCTCAAAAAGAAAGCAATCCACGATTCAGATTCTTACGACTAAGCAGTTAGTTGGATTTCCTCTTTATCAATGAAATAGGCACATTCTTGTGCTGCTTTCATTCAAAAAAAAAGCAGTTAGTTGGATTACATCCAAAGAAAGCAATCCCTTACTTCACATAGTAGGCAATGGATGGTGCAATGGACATCACGTTCCATTCATTCCATGCCACACTCAGGAGTCCATCTTATTCTTAAACCACCAACCAAGCAAATCTGTCCAGCTGAAAGCTCTACATCACATATCTAGCACCCCTTCAGGCGACCTCTTTCATCAAGCCAGCCCGCCCCTTCCCTTTGCTCACACACCCAACACCATGAACTCCACCTTGGCATCTATCTCCTTCCAATCCCCCTGTTTCAAGCTTCAACCAGCTTCTCAACTGCGCCTCTGGCCTCCTCGACAACAGGAGACAAGCGGCGCTCACACAAGGAAACAAGGACTTCCCCTAAAGCCTCTACACGCAGTACTAGGAGCAGACAGAAACCGCAGACTCAAAAATGCTAACCTCAGAGGTTCCACCTTACCATCTTCGCCCCTGTCAGATGTTGTTCAGGAGTTTTACTCCTCCCTCAATGAAAAGAACAGCAAAAGGCTGGATAAGTTGATTGCACCTGATTGCATCGTCGAGGATACCGCATATTATAAGCCACTGGATGTCAAGGTCATTTTCTCATCTGCTTCAGCATTTCACAGTCCGATTACCTCTGCATGTTAGATTGGAGCATAAGCTATTAGGGCCAGGTTCCTATACTTAAGTTCACAAAAAGAAAAAAAAATATCACATGCAGTGTACCCGTATCTACTTCAAAAGACTGATGGAATCCATGGGAGAGAACGTCAAATTTGCCATCGATGAGGTTTGTCAAGGTGCAGAGCACACCGCTGCAGTAATGTGGCACCTTGGTAAGATTCTCCATTGGGAATCCAAATTACAAAGTGATGGGAAAATCTGATAGGGTAATGATTTCGCCATATTGCTTATTACAGAATGGAATGGATACATTATCCCCTTTACCAAGGGCTGCAGCTTCTACATAGGTTCTGAAAATGGAGCAGTGCTTCTTATCAGGTCCTACTCTCCCCCCCTCTCTCTCTGTCTCTCTCTTTCATTTTGTACCATTTGCATGAAGCAAGTGGCTTTATTATTCTTTTTTAAAAGGCAAAATTTGCCACAGGACTCTGAACTTTGCTGGTGTTTGCTATTTCACACCGAACATTCAATAATTGTCTAGGAACCATACAAACCAATCATTAGAATAATAGTTCTGTGATTTCAGTGAGAGAACTCTGTAGACGACACCCATGCCCTTGCAATACTATGGAGCGCGCAAAAGCTGAAGCCACTTTACAATCCTCCTGTATACACGCAAATCAATGACATCATTTCATCCTGTGACAAATACTATGATCCAGCTAGGGAAAAAAAAACATGCTACCTAAAATGAAGGGCAAAATAGTCTATTCACTATCTCACATAAAATCAAAGGAAATGTTATTCTAATGGTCGCGGTGTATTGTGGCAAAGATCCATAAATTCGTAATAGTATGTAGCCAATTATTGAAAGTTCGGTGTGAAATAGCTACTGCCAACAAAGTTCAATATGGTGTGACAAATTTTGCCTTTAGAAAAAATAAGCATGCTTCCCTTTACCTGAGATATCAATGATTTCACATACACTGCAGGAAAGTTCACATCTTTGATGAGTCACCACTGAAACCAGGAAAGTGGGCATTGGTAGGGCACACTAATGAGTCTCGTGTTTTTACTGTTGTATGCTGTATCATTCCGATTGAACGAAGCCATAGCTTGCACTAATCATCTCCCATGAAAAATTCCAATGCCTGCAGGAAATACTCAATATTGTCACCAGCTTACTCAACATGTTCCCCAAAATAGCTGAAGGTATGTGCTTCATAAGATCAACAAAGGTTCGGTATAAACTGTTATTACCTAAAATCTAGCTAAGCATGCCAGTATGCCCGCAGGTTTCCTCAAGGATCCAGAAGCAGTAGTTCAACCTTTCGTAAAGCTCTACAAATTTTATGTGGAGCCTTTTATCCTCCCTTTTCTAGCATACTACACCCACTTTTGGACATATGTGGCTCGAGGATTGACTGTGGTGCTCCATATCTTGTATAACTTATTTAAAAGGCTCATATAAAGAGCTAAAGTGACTGAAATTCAGAAAAATAAATTTGCAAAGAATCATCTATATTAGTATAGTATTAGCAGTAACATCAGGAACGAGTGGAGAAGCAACCAGCCCATGAGAACCAGCTGTACTATGGGAAGAATTAATGACCCAGAACTTTTTCATATGATGCTATTCTGGTTATCATATCCATGTCTCTGTGAAACAGAAATTGGCAAAAATTCACTTTTGAAGGAAATGACTACCAGCATAAAGATGCAGATATTTACATGAAATGGTTGCAAGGAATACAGAGTATTTACTTTTGCTACATCAGTTTTATTAAAAACATCGAGAAAAATGTATCCTGAAAGTGCCACCTGTAAATCTCCCAATGGTTGATTGTCAGTTCTATTGGTACATAATATATGCCAGTTTTGTGATAAAGGAGACAATGGACTACATTAGGCAGTACAGTACTACAGTTCACAAGTTTACAGGAAAGATCAAACAAAAAAAAATCAAACCACGTTTCTGTATTACAGCTTCAAATAGTAAAAAGATATGGTACTAACTTTCTATCTCTAGTATTATGTATCATAATTTGAGCTTGAAAATTGACTGCATTGAGCAGAATAGTTTTTCTTTTGTGACAAGAAGCAACTATTCAGAGCATCTGCTATCTGAGTATGTTAGCACAGGATGCTTACCAGAATTGAAATAAGCGCTGTTGTACAAGACAATTGATTAATTTCTGCTGGTTAACTGAGTAAGTGAAGGTGGTGGATGCCATGTATTGTATGTAGTTTCTGTGCAATTAAATCTCTATAAAATCTTGAAGGTGGGAAGTGTCTCCACACGAACAAATAAGCAGACTCTGAATTAACCTTCTTTTCATCACAAGCTTGATACGGAGTCGTTTTTCTTATATTGAAGAAATTTCCCAGAAATAATACTTCCGTTTTCTTGGGAATACATAATAACAAGAACCCAAGCTCGGTGTACAGAAATGGATTGGCAGCCCATAGCTTGGATACCTGCACCCCTCATCATCCCGCAAACCTGTCTGCTCATTGTGATCTTGTATCCGAGGAGCACCATGATGCCTGAAATACATATTCCGTATTACTGAATCTGATGGATCCAACTCCAGTGCCTTGTTTGCGATATATTTGCCAACCACCGGATCATTGTGGAGCTTGTAAAATGCCAGCTGGGTCCTGTAAATTGACAAAATCTAGCTGAACTGGCATTGCCTCGATGGTGTGTGCCACCTCTGCAAGACGGCCTGCTTGTCTTAGCATATCTAGAAACCATGTGCAGTGGCTCTTTTGTGGGGGAACACCGAACAGATTCATCATAGAGTAGAAATGTTTGATTCCAGTGTCAACTAAGCCACCATGACTGCAGGCGGAAAGCACAACTGAGAAAGTGACCCCATCAGGCTGAGCTCCAGTCAAAATCATGTCTTCAAAAGCCGACAAAGCTTCAGCGTAACAGCCATTAGATGCCAGCCCGGATATAATAGCATTCCAGGACACAACACTGGGTTCCCTGATTGACCGGAAAGCACTCTTAGCATCCTCCAAACACTTGCACCTGCTGTACATGTCAATAAGGCTGTTGGAGACAGATACCTCATCACTCAATCCCAATTTGACGGCGCAGCTGTGCAGCTGCTTCCCAGCCTCTATGGATGCCAAGGTTGCAGCAGCGGAAAGGAAGCAAGCTAGGCTGAAACCGTCAATATCAACCTCCTCGTGGAACATATGAAGTATCATCTCGAGGGCCCTGTGGTGAAGCCCCATCTGATTCAGCCCTTTGGCTAGGCTAGTGTATGTGAATCTGTCCCTCACGAAAGACATTGTGGTAGCCACATTCCACGCATCGTCCATTCTAGCAGACCTTGCATATACATTGACCAACGAGTTCCCAACAGTCGCGTCCAATGACTCAAAGCTGGTCTTAAGCACATAGGCATGGATTTTTGCAGCGAGTAGACATGCATGTGCGGAGGTTGAGCCTTTCAGAAGAGTGGACAGGGTGAAGGAGTTGGGCTGCACCCCGGTAGCCCGCATGCGAGCAAATGCTGCAAAAGCCTCTTGGTCCCTGCCATGGCGCACGAGTCCAGCGATGAATATAGTCCAGGACACCACGTTGGGTGTGTCGACGGCACGGAAAGCATGCAGCAGGTCGAGGAAACGTGTGGAGGACTTGCTGTAGAAATCCAGGAGCGCGTTGCAAGCAGAGGTGTCGTGCTCCAGATGAAACTTGAAGAGGCGGGCATGGAGCAGCCGCCCAATGTGCAGCGAGTGGGCCGCGGCGCAGGCAGCGATGAGCGCTGCATAGGTGAAGGCGTTGGGTGGCACCGCGGCGCGTTCCATGTCACGGAACGCCCGCAAAGCATGCTGGAGCTGGCCACCCCGCGAGTAGGCGGTGATGATGGCCGTCCAGAGCACGACGTCGGTCTCGGGCGTGGCGTGGAGCACGGTGCGCGCGGAGGCCATGGCACCGCAGGCGGCGTACATGTGGAGGAGCGCGGTCTTGAGGACGAGACTGAGGTGGGGACCCCAGCAGCCCCAGCGGAGGAGCTGGGCGTGGAGCTGGGTGCCGTAGCGGCGCAGGCGCGTGGAGGTGCAGGCGGCGAGCAGCTTGGAGAAGGTGTGCTGGGTGGGCGCGCAGAGCGGGAGCATGCGCGGGTAGAGCGCGAGCGCCCGGTGGCGGTCCCCGGCGCGGAGGAGGGCGGAGATCATGGCGGTGTAGGACACGGCGTCCGGGTGCAGCATTTCGTCGAACACCCTGGTGGCGCTGGCCATGTCGTCGCAGTCGGAGTAGAAGGTGAGGAGGGAGCATGCGAGGACGGGGTTGAAGGCGGCCAGGCCACGACGGCAGGCTTGGGCGTGTATCTGGTAGGCCAGGCGGCGGTCGCGGCAGCGGAGCAGTGCGGCATAGGCGAGCTGGTCGGAGGTGGCGACGGCGGGGTGGGCTCGGAGGACGCGGCGGAAGACGGTGAGTGCGGCGTCGTGGCGGCCGGAGCGCGCGTGGTCAGCAACGGCGGCGGCCCAGGAGGAGGCGGAGCGCTGGTGGCGGAAGACGGCCATGGCTGCCATGCGCGACTCCTGGCTTGGGGGTGGCGGCTGCTTGGTTTTTTTGGATTTGCATGCGGTGATGATTGCCAAGAACAGAACCACAGCATATCTTTCCTTCCTTTCCCAATCATCACCACCACTACCATCATCATCATCATCTGAAGCAGCAAAGCAGCCGTGGTATGTAATGTAAGTATGAATGAATCGAGAATTATCCATCTGTTTCTGAATCCTCCCGAGGAGCTCAATCTTCACCACCCCAGCGATGCATACAACAGCGTGTGGAAGCTTAAAGGATTGTGAAACATTTTCCTGCCAACGGAGTTACAGAATGCAAACCGCAAACACTAAGCCTATAAACACCCTTTGCCAATCTTTCAGAGAGCACTCTTGATCTATATTAATCAAAAATTGTTACTAATTAATATTACCGCACAAAATCACGCTCAAGAGCAAACATGAAAAGGAACAAGATACCAGCAGTCAGCTGACCTTCCTCCGATCCTCATCGGAGTTGCAAATTAAAGAATAATATGACGCAACTAGCATAGCATAATATGACGCAAACACAGGAGTTGCAAAGAATTTGGGATATAAAAGAGACTCAGGGGCATCGACAAGGGGGATGAGCAACAAGGTGAACCACAAGCATTTCTCACCGTGTACCAAACTACAAGACCACAAGCAGCTCTCACGTGCCCTTAGATTCATAATTAAAAATATTTCCCTTCATTTCAAACTACAAGACCTAATTTTAACTTAACATGGTCTTAAAAGATCATACTTCTATTGCTAATTCCCTTGTAATATGTTGTTCTTAGCAACAAGGTTTCATCATTAGAAAGTATTTCTAAATATAGATCCGACGTAACTACTTTAATCTGTAGCATAAACTTTTATAGTGTTGGACTAATAATTGTTAAAGATTACCATGTTTGAATCTTGAAATGTGGCATGCCTTTTATTTTAATAAGGTGGAGGGAGTATTATTTATGGTTATAGTTTTGTTTTTAACAAAATTATACTATATAAGAGGAATTATATGTCGAAAAGCATAACTGTTGACGGAAAAGCATAACTGTTGGCACGTTAACAACACATTTCAGTGTTATTTTAGTGATATTATTGGATTAATTCTTACACTAACACATCACTTGGTATCTAAAATAACTCCATACTTACATGCGTATTGTATTTTGAATTATATTACAAATTGATAGGAAATATGATATAAATATATAGTTTTTGCATGAGTTTGATTTGGACCTGGACATTGAATGGTGCAAGGAACCCACACGAAAGAGGGAAGGACACGAAGGCCATAGGACATGCTGGGTTGATCGGCCTAGAGCCCATTGACATATCAACCTAGCCCATTATACCCTCTAAATACGTCCACACTTGATTGACCTTCATTCCAAAAGAATTTGACACGAAGGTCACAGAACATGGTGGGGCTGATCAGCCTAGAGCCCTTTGACCTATCGGTCTAGCTCATTATGCCCTCTAAATACGTCCACACTTGATCGACCTTCATTCAAAAAGAGTACGGCGGCAAAACATTTGATGTTTTGGCAAATTAATCTCATGGTTAAGCGAAAGAAAAACAGATCAACTTGAAAAGATTTATTCGCTTCAGCTTATTCAGTCGGCTTATCAACCACCAAACAGTATTTTCCTCTCACAACAAATCAGCCGTTTCAACTTTTCAGCCGGCTTATAAGCTGAAGCGAACAGGCCATTACATTTTCATATGAAAGTCGGCAAGACCTAAATCAATTGGCCATGACGTATTTCCTTTTCTCGCAAAATGCCCTCTAAATACGTCCACACTTGATCGACCTTCGTTCCAAAAGAGTAAGTGGCAAAACATTTGACGTTTTGGCAAATTAATCTTGTGGTTAAGCGAAAGAAAAACAAATCAACTTGAAAAGATTTACATCTTCATATGAAAGTCGGCAAGACCTAAATTAATTGGCCATGACGTATTTTCTTTTCTCGACTTTGCATCTTTCGTCCCATGGCATCTTCAGACAATTTATGAAGAGAGGGGTGGAAAGATTTTCATTGAGGCTCTGAAAGTTACCGACGAGTATCATCAGAACGAAACTTTATATACTTATTTCCGAAACTATAAAATCTAATGAAACTGGACTTGAGGCTAGAGACCGTCTTGCAAATAAATACTACAACCAGCCTATAAAACTAGCAAAATAAAACTCTCCATTACCATTCCTTGTTTCATTCGTTAACACGAACCTATTTCGGCCAATCTAAACTGCGAAATGGAACTCTCCGGTGGGAGCGGAATTTTGCTTCTGTGGGGATACCGATATCGCCGTTCTCAGGATAGCGTGAAAGCCATGGCGTCCGCCGTCCACCACCTCCTCGCGCTCCTCCTCCGACCTCTCCCTCCCCCGGCTTGCCATCCCCGCCACTCCTTCTCGCCACGCCCTGCCCGCCTCCATTCCTTCTTCCCGGCTCCCGGTTGCCGCCTCGGCACACATGCCGTTGCGCTTGCAGAGCCAGACTTGGTGCCCCCGGATGAGGAGGAGGACGACGACGACGCCCGGTTCGTCGTGGTGACCTTCTACAAATTCGTGCCCCTCGAGGATCCCCGCGCCGAGGTCGCCAGCCACCTCCACTTCCTCCAGGTTCTCTTCCTTCCTGCTTTGCCTCCGTCTCATACTACTGTGTGCCTGTGTCTGTGTCTGTTCTCCACCCAATTTGCCGCACTGCGAAATGAACTCGTCATATTGATTTTGACGCCAGCTCCATTCTGGATTTTTAGAACCACATTGCCACATGTCTCCTCTAGTTCTTTTCAATTTTGTATCTTTGGTCATCCGAAAGACTGAAACGATGTAATTTTCCATATACTCATGCGTTGCGTTATTCTTCGTCTTATGTATCAGGGACGCGATATACATGGTCGCATTTACTTGAATGAGCAGGGAATCAATGCTCAGGTAACACAAGCTTCTGCTTCCCCGAGTATTTCTCATGATTCCAGTTATGCGGGCATGGACGCCTAACCTATGTTCTCAGCAAATGCCTTTGCATCCTGTCTACTCTTTTTTCAAACAACTGTAGGCACAAGCAATTTTCCACTTGGGACAATATTGAAGTAACACTTATTATATGATGTGGAAATTTAGAAAGTAGCTTGCTAACTGTTTTAAGTGGTTATATTAATGCATGTGAATGCGCTAGGTCCTATATTTACATGATCTAAAAATGCCGCAGCGGTGATATTTTTTCTAAGTTTTATTCTAAATTTTTCTATTGCCGCAGTACAGTGGTCCACGCAAAGATGCAGTGGCATATGCAGACTGGGTTAAAAAAGATCATCGGTTTTGTGATATGCTTGTTCAAACCTCGCCAGCTTTAACTGGGCATGCCTTTCCTCGACTGAAACTGCGGTACAAGCCATCACTTGTTCAGGTAAGCAAGCCCTGTTTTCTGTTGCAAAGGAAATACAAGGTTCTGTAGCATCGTATTGGCTCCACGGGTAGCTTACATAATCAAGGGTCAAGGAAATAAAGTTTGAGCAAATGTGTGTGCTTCAGTAGGAGAAATTGTTAGCTGACTGTTTCAGGGTTCAATCCCCGAGCTTGTATGTCTAAAGCTTAGTTACTTCGTTACAGACCCAAAAGATTATACGTTGACGACAAACTTCCACAGTTGTGCCCCTATCTCCTCTCTCTCGTCATCTCGTGTTGCTACTGTTTCACTGATGAGGAATTACCTTGGATACCTTAGGGCCTGTTTGTTTGAGCTGCAGCTTTTGGCTTTTGGTTCTGAAAAGCCAACAATAGCTTTTAGAAGATGTTTTTAGCTTTCTGGGCTCAGCTGAGCTTTTCATATAAACTCAGCTTTTCTAGTTTTCTGGCTTTCCGGAAGATTGGTTTTTCACGCTGAGAAGCTGCCTAGAAGTTCAAACAAACAGGCCGTTACTGATTTATGTTGGAACTAGCCTGAGCTGTTCCTTCTTCTGATGTATCCCTAACTTGCTTTCTGATGGAACTGGCTGAAGGCCTTCCGTCTAGAAAACAAATTTATGGGTCACAAAATTACCTCTTAGTTCAGTATTGACCAGCAATGTACAGTTTGTTCATTGAATGTTAGTTCAGACAAGAAATTTGGTGCCTGTACAAGTTTACATGCTAGCAGTTGTTAGGTGACAACTGCTCCCGCTCTTTTGTAGATCTGGAGTTGAAAGTGCAGCGTTATATGCTAAACACGTGAAAGAGCAGCATTTCAGTATTTGGAGCTTTCCATGCCATCATTGTCATCTTTAGCCGATATTTGAGCTACCTACCTTCAGCTTCACCGCTCCCTCTAGGCTGCACACTTGGTGATTGGTTCTTTTAGCCAAGAGTTTCCAATCAAGCTGCATTGCTTGTGGTAGTTGTTGTAGGTTCGTCCTGAGGAGTTCCAGGCCAGTTGAGACTTTGAGAGGCCCTTGAGTAGGGAAATAGTGTCATTTGCAGATGTCAGCCAGGGGCGCATTTCAACCCTTGAAGAGGCCTTAAGGTTCTTCTCGTAGTTTATTCATTTCTGAGGACAAAGCAGGCTTATTATTGGTACCACTTTGGAGGGGATCAGCTTCAGGTTAGGTGCTTCTCCTGCGTGCCATCCACCGTCACTGTTGAGCTGAGGGGCTATCTCCGATTGTTCGCTATCCTAGCCGTGTCTTGCTCGTCATGGTTTTTCCCTTGCCAGGCTGTGGCTCACTTTGCTATTGCTACTCTTCTCTGTCAAGCTTTGTGCAACGGTGATCCTCTCCTCCTCATCAGGACTTTATTTAGTTCAACGTGTCAGAGGGTTGAGTGCTTGGTTTTATCCTTCTGTTGTTCATGCCGTGTTTGATCCACAGTTGTGCTGGCTGTGTTGCTAGTGGGCATTTTGCTTTCAGCCTGGGGTTTGAGTTGTGGGTTCTTCTCGAAGTCTCCATTTAGATCTGGGGTTGTATCTCTTTTTCCCTTTGTTTTCTGCTACCCTATTAATATAAATCGGCAGTTTCCTTGTCTAGTATTATTTTGTCCCAAGACATCTTATTTCAAACGATATTTCCAGTTAGAAGGAGGGAGTTTGCATCTTCCATTGCTGGACCCTAGCATGCGCGCGACGCCATTGACTCCATCAAAGTGGAAGGAAAGACTTAAAGCTAAGGCATGCCTTGATGTGCCCTCAAGTGAAACGCCTGGAGATACATCTGGGAGGAGGCTTCTGCTGCTTGATGTCAGAAATGGTGAAGTACTTTTACACTGCACATAGATACAAGCACTTGGGTTCGGGATCAATACTCGCACCTTATTCCTTCTTTGAATGGCAAATCAGTGTGTTCTTATCTTGGATCAGGCTATGAATGGGATGTTGGGCATTTTGAAGGTGCTGAGCGCCCTAACGTGGACTGCTTCAGAAGCACTTCCTTTGGGCTCTCCGAAGAGGTAACACGTACTGCCCTGGCTCTGATGGATCGTCTGTTTGCGACTGTTGGTTAAACATAGTACTTGGTGGTGTACAGATGTCGGATCCTCTGAATGGCCTAGACAAAGAGAAGACGGATATACTGATGTACTGCACCGGCGGGATAAGATGCGACGTATATTCAACAATTCTCAGGTAATATTATGCTGAACATGAGCGTGTCTGTAATATGCGTGTGTTCTTGAGGACGACGTACAGTTAGAGCTTGATGATCAACTCCGACAGCCGACAGGGCTATCTGCTGATTATATTGTTGTGCAGGAAGAAGGGCTTTCGGAATCTGTACACACTGGAGGGAGGAGTGTCCAACTATCTCAAGGCGGAGGGGCCTGCCGGGTGGGTGGGGAATCTGTTCGTCTTCGATGGCCGGCTATCGCTGCCGCCGGCGACGTTCAGGCGGCAACTATCTCAAGAGGAAGAAGCTGCTGGTGCTGCTGCTGTTGAGAAGGAGAGGTGGGTGGGGCGCTGCTACTCGTGCGGATCGGAGGTGGTGGAGCTGCGCCACCGCAACTGCGCCAACATCGACTGCAACCGCCTTTACCTGTGCGTCAAGTTATCGTCTCCATCTCATCTCTCGTCTCTCCCATCATCTCTGACTGAGCAATGCCAATGCATGCGTGCAGTTGCTGCGGCTGGTGTGCGGAGGAGCTGGCCGGCTGCTGCTGCTCCGACTGCAAGGCCGCCCCTCGGCTGCGGCCGCTCCTGCCGGGCCACCAGAGATATTTGAAATGGCATGTCTACCGTGATGGATTGCTGACGGCCCACGGAGAGGACGACGATGCTGCTGATCGAGGGTTTTATTAGTTGATTGATTGAATTGAACACAACACATGCATGATGAACATGAACCAGGTGGGTGGGTATTCAGATTTCAGGCTGACAGTTTGTCCACACCACACCACACCACACAGATGGATCCATCTACCTATGATGAATGTAAATATTTGTGTGGAAATGAAATGAAATGAAATGAAACGCCATATATAAAATGGAGTGATGCATCATGTCCCGAACCTCCAACAATGCAATAACAAAACAATTATATCGCAAGTTAAAGTGTTATATTAAAGGTGTGTCGATGTCCTAAATGAATTACATTTGGAATTAAAGGGAGTAATCGACCGCAAGCATCATAAAACAAAATTATTAATAAAGTGCACCTAGATCCTTAAAAAAATTTCAAGGTCCAGTTAGCACCTGTCTCCTTAAAATTTTTAGGAGGTCCACATTAGACCTAGAATAATCTCAATAGTGAACCATTTGTACTTGGGATTTTGGAATCAATAAATCTGCTGACAGGCTGTATTATATTCCTTCCACAACCATACAAGAACTGTAGTACAGCTGGAGTATCAGCACACAAAACAAAACAAATAGTTTGGGTACGAAACAAGGGAATGTACAACAAACCAATCATCCATCCATCATACATGAACTTCACATACGCTGTTTACAGACGATGACGCCATATAGTATGTACGTATACATATATATACTAGAAAGAAAACCAAAGCTGTTCCAAACTCATCCCAAGAAGTATGTACTGTACTGTGCTATTCCTCCCAATTGCCGTTGATCCATGTTCACAGTACAATCACCTTGTGCTTGCTGCGGAATGGTGACAGCAGGGAAAACGACCGAGAAGCTGCAGCAGCAAACAAGCATAGTGAGTATTTCACAAACAAGTTCTGGAAATAAATTCAGATAGTGCTCCCGCTTGAGCATTGGGACCAAGAAAAGGAGTTTTCGCTTCACAAAATAGTATTTTACTGGTGACAATATTCAATTAATGCATATGAATATGAAAATACATTCAAAAGACAAATTGTGCTTGTGCTATTAATAGTAACCTTTAGAAGAAGCACTAGAATCCTCTTGTGAAATAAGATTCTTCAGCATCGACCCTGAAATATTAAACACGGCAATGTGGTGAGCATTCTTGACAAAAGCATGGGCATATTTAAGCGCTGAAAGATATTTTCTACTGTTCCCTCTTCTTAAACAATATTAGCAGAATCCCCTTGGTATATAATGGTCTTATGCAAACAACATTATTTAATAAGTCAACTATTTGGGACGGACTACATACCCTCTCCCGCTGGGGCATCATCAACTGAAGACGCGTCGGAATCCATTGCACCCTCACTCAAGGCTGATGCCTGGCTTTTCCTGCCAAATTTCAAAAGTTTCCTGAAGCCTTTTGGCTCTTTGCTTCGAGGTTTTTCATTTACCTCATTGCCCTCAACTGAAACTGAGTACACAGGCTCAGGTACTCGAGCCTTAATGCTATCCACATGCACAAGCGATCCAGATTCTTGCACAGGTAATTGACTGTAGTCAGAAGCATTCTCCAGGGATGTCACCCTAGCAAAAGGGGCCTGGTAGGGTTTCTCCATGGCAGCCAAGGTTGGCCTCTCAGGTTCATCTTTTCGACACTCAGTCACCACCTAGTCACAACAGGCATTCTTTTAAAACTCTAGCTTATGGGATCCGTAATCAAATAATAATTCCATCATAAAAGGATGCATTCAAGTTAATAGTAAAGGAGCAAATTTGGCCATTGAATTGAAGACCGCATACATACCAAATCAGAAATACTATGCAGAGAAATGATGAGACAGATCACGACGAACAAAGGCTTGAATGAGAACTGAAAAGAACAGCATAAAGACCATACCTCATATGAGTTCCCCTGGTCATCAGGTCCATTGGTGACAGGGCTCTCAGCGTCCGGAAGAATAAGTGGAGAAGGTGGACCCCTGATGGCAGCATACTCCAATTCTGGGCTGGGCTTCTCTGTCCTGTCATCACTAGAAGTTTCCTTTGCTGCATTTCTTCCAGAATGTGGAATGACTAGAGGTGTTGAAACCACCTCATTTTCAAGCATCACAACGGTCTTCTCAACCACCAAACTATCATCACTGCTGTTCATCCTTGAGATGTTACCATCAGTTTTCTTTACACCAGCAGTTTCTGTTGTAGGAGCTTTAGCTCCATGTGAAACCTCTTTCTTTTCTTTGGCAGCTACTGCATTTTTCACAACAGCAGGAGCTTGTGGGGATTTTACTTTCAGTTCTGGTAGTGTTGCTGATTTACTCTGGTCAAGTTGCATTATAGCTGAAATTTTCTTTGTCTGGGTATCCTGTGGCATGCTTCTTCTCCGTGGGTGGTCCACACTTGCTGACTTGGAATTCGAAGGATGGTCAGTCAAACCGTTGTTTTTAGGTTCAGCAAGCTTTTTCAATCGCTCACTGGATGATTCAGCTCTCCCACCTTTCTCCTTCTTCACATCTGTCAACGATGAGGTTGACTTACTAACTGCATTTGTATTATCATTTAGTTTGCTTGCTTTTACTGTTTTTCGGGGATCAGTCCCTGTGGTAGTTTTGGCAGGAAGTTTTCTGAGAGGTGAAGAGGATGCAGGTTCTGCATCGCTGAACTTTGAGCTCTTGTAGGTACTGGGAGAAACCTTGGGAGAAGGTTTCACTTTTGGCTGCTGTGGTGCAGTTGACGCACTGGAAGTGCTACTTCTTGCAGCAATTCTCTTTTGCCTCTCCAGCTTAAGCCTTTCTAGCCGTTTGATCTGTTCCTCTTCCTGGAAATGCAAAAATTCACCAATTCAATGTTGCAAAGTATTAGAAATCTAGCAGCAGCAACCAAAGTTGTCCGGTTATACTAATTTATCAATAAATAAACCTCCATTATAAGAAAAGACAGGACAACAAGGATCACTACCCCAATTCGAGTTATTCTTCATGTTAAATCACTTGTATTTGTATGCCTAAACAGCGGTTTAGCCCGTTTAAACACTGCACAGTGGCCAGTTGTCCCCAATTAAACATCTGTTTATCCCGATTAAACAGACATTTTTCCTCAATAACATCGTTGGAGGCTGACCCAGCTGCAAGTTGCACCACCTGCTGGTTTTGGTAAGAACCTGTAAGGCTGTAAGCACTTGGTAAGAGCTTGCGTGTGAGTGCCTTCAAATTTCCCACTTTTTTACATCCTAGTAGTTGGTAGGCACACATAATCTTGCTGTATTTTTTTTGTTGTTTTCTGCTAACAATGGCAGGTGAGCAAGGTGTATTTTTTTTGTTGTTTTCTGCTAACAATGGCAGGTGAGCAAGGTGAGGAAGATGAACCTCTCACACCAAAGACACAAGCAACCAGGGATTACTTGGCACGCTTACTGAATGAACACACACTGAACATCACAGCAGCGGTGAATGAGACCAGAGAGGCCTTGAACAACAACACCACCGAAAGGTTGGGACACTAAAGCGGTGCATCATGATAGGTCAGACTGGAGGGCAGAGGCAGTATTTAGACATTCTGGTTGTTTTAAAAATAAAGCTCACAATCATATTTCGCATCAAAACTACAGGATTCTTGACAAGCTAATAAGAGAACATCGTATGTGAAAATGTAAACTGTGTAAAACACTAACTAGGTCAAAAGGACAAATGCTGAGGGGCAAGGAGCATCATACATTGTTATGCAGAAGCATGTACGATAGAATTCGCAGAAAAGGATCGATGGGTATAAAAAAATCAATGCACCAATACCTGCTCTTTCTTTGCCTTTTGAAGATCCGCTTTATATGCTCGCAAGTTTTGTGCACGTTTCTGTGCATCAGTCATTGGGCCTTTTGATGATGATAATCGCCTCACTAAAGCATCTTTCCTTCGTTTATCCAAACTCTCCTGTGAACTTCTTAGCCGCTTATCTTTCTCTGGCTTTACTTCATCCACATTGCTCAATGCTGCCTCTTCCACAGGTGCATCTACAACCATGGCAGCAGGTTGGCTCTGCATCTGACTGTTATAATCCAGTGCCGGATCATATCCAAATGAAATGTCTTCACATCCACGCTCTGGCATCAACTCATCTGGCTCATAGAAAAGCTGATCACCAGCTTTAGCATCTGATACCTTTTGAACAGTTGAGGGAAGCTCAACATCTATGTCAATTGCAGTACGGCTTTCTGGTCCAAGATTATCCTCTGAGGTGAACCTAAGAGGTATCATAAAGGACTCATCTGCCATGCTGTGCGCATTTTTTTCCACCAGGGTGGGGTTCTTGTACTGTGCTTCTGCAAGAGGGTCCAAAGAACTCCCTCTGTGCATTGACTTTTCCTGTCCATAAATCATGAAGTCATCACTTGCACCTCTTCTGTATCTCCCATCTCCAGCTTCAATCTCCTTTATGCAATCACTAGCAACACCACTACCTTCCCCCGACATCATAAGTTCATCACCAGACAGCATCTGCTGTGGCCTAATCCTCCCATTTTCTATATTGAAACCTACTGTACTACGTTCATTGGCACCAGCAGAATCTCGCTCTGCCAAGAGAATAGAATCATCAATGCCTGTGCTCTCCTTCCTCCTTGCTGGGGGTGGTTCTTTTTCACTGGCGAATAGGTCGGTATCATTATCTCTTGTCTTCTCATCAGATCTTAGCAGGAAACTCTGGAAGACATTCCAGTTCCCTGGGTCTCCATCTTGCCCATACGACATTTCATCCTTATTATATTCATCTGCAGACTCAAGAATGATCTTTCTAGCATCTTTCTTCTTTGAAATTGAGCTCTTATTCTTTTTCTTTCTAGACTTGGTGTTCAGATCATCGCTGTCCTCAGATGCTACATCTGAACCTGTTTGTGATTCACTGTCTGATGATCCATGCCTTTTTGATGTTACATTTATGTTTCGTATGACAACCACACTGGGCTTCTTCTTGCCTGTCCTTTTATCCTTTTTATGGGACCTGTGACCATAAGAAGTCTCCCTCTCTGAACCGCTCTGGTCACTTCCATCATCTGAAGTTTCTGAGTCCTTGCTATCTGAGGAGTGTTTCTTTGATGCTCTCCTTTCTGAGTGGTGGTGCCTAGTATCGTCCATTGAGGGGTAGGGGGAAGGGTAATATGGGTTCATTCCAGGATAGTAAGGCATGCCTTGCATAGAGTAAGGCGGATGCATTGCCCACGGTGGATATGCTGACTGATATGGACCATGGAAGAACTCATGGGGTGCTCCAGAGTGCTGAGATGTCCTCTGATCTGTCAAGCAACACAAGTTATTGCTGAGATCCAAGGACATTTTTATTCAGTCATTAATGGGAAAACAACTCTAAAATCAAGCATGGGACAAATAGCTTCAAGGAGTTGAATCAACAGTTGTGCAAATAATGAATGAATAGGAAATCCAGCATCCATCAAAAGAAAATGTTCCTGGATAGTAATTATCCAAACTCATGGAAAAATAAGTTGCTATGAGCTTTTTAGAATGTAAGTTGGTCATTGCACCAAACAGCATGAGTCTATTAGCTTGGAGGGTGTTAAGACATCAAAATATACCTGCTTTAGAAGCATCTTCTCCATTTGCATCTCCATTGGAAACAGACATGGTTTCCATAGTTTGCTTCATGTTGTCCCCCATAAACATAATGCCAGAAGGATTAAAGGGAGCAAATTCCGAGCGTGCAGACATTGCTTCAGGTTCAACTTCAATCCATTGTCCGGTTTCATGCTTTTGCTTCCACAACCCAATGAAATGTGTACATGCCTTCCTATTTGTTGAAAGTACACCAAAGCGGTTAGCATGAAAGGATTTAATGTTAACGCTGTGAAAATTTGCTTTCAGGCAACTGTTTGTAACTTAGTCAAGGAGGTCAAACAGCAGTAAGTTTATGCGCTTGTATGGGCGTGAGTCCTAGGTACCCAATCTATTAATTTGTAGTTTCATGTCCCTGAACTTGCGAAGTGGTTCACTAGAGGTCCAAACCTCCCTAAGTCACTAATTACTGTTGATCCACCTGTTTGCCATCTCCATGCCATCCAGGTCACCCTAATTTTGCCAACCCATCATTCATATCACAACTAGCCCCCACATGACAGCCAATAAACAAACAAAGATTCTGATGGTACCCACGGCAGAGAGATGAGGGAGAGATGACCCACACCACTGACTTGTGGGTGCAGCATTTAGTGTCCAAGATGGCACATAGTCAGCATGCCATGTAAACGATCAGGTATCAACTGAGAAGGTTTGGACCTCGGGCAAAACACAAACACTTAAAAACTTTAGGTGCATGGAACTCAAATTAATAGTTCAGGACCCCAGATAATGCCCCATAACAAGTTTAGGGACTGCAGTGCACTTTACTCAGTCTATGAAAGAACCATCCACAGCATGGCTCAACAATGATATGTGATCAACTGATAAAGCCATATAGTTGAAGCTATTTGCATATTGCAACAACTTCCGATATTTGGATTCTCTCAACAATTTCAACATTTGGAAAATAGCCTCCTGGCTCCCACATTATACTGTCGCCAGAGTAGAATCCAAGAAAACAGCACATAGATATGCTACAGAGTCAGGTGCAGATAAATTAGCAGTCCTATCGTCATGAGACAGATGTACAGGATACTCAAAATGAGATATCCAACCTATCAGGCAAATTATTTATTAGACATAAGAAGGCTATACTTACATCAAGCGAGAAGCACCAAAACGCTCTGCAAATGTGATCAAATACACCAAGTTGTCAATATCAAACCCTGCTGCTACAGCACGTGCAAAGGCCATAGCCTGCTCTTTACGCAAGACTGTTTTGCGAGTCTCCAACACTCTGAGCAATTGAGCTCTACAAAATACGAAGTGTGTAATAAGATGATTGTATTAACAGCATCCTGTAACGCGGTTAAATTCAGCATGCAAAAAAAAAGATGAACGCTCCAGAAACAAAAACAACTCATCCAAAAATTAAACAGATCCCGGCCATATACACTGGTGTGTCTCCCTTATCTAAGAAAAAAATAAGCATAGTAAAAGAATCAAATGATGATGATGCTAGAAGTATATACATTTCTTCATTAAATGGAGCATATGTTACTCAACAAATGAAGATTAGTTCTATTTTAAACATTATGTATTATCCATGAAGATTCCATTTCAAAAAAAAAGTTTTGTTGCCATACATGAAAAACCTTAAAGTACCACATTACAGAAAACAGAAAGGGATGTTTTAGACATAAGTACTTTGAATTCTCCTCCTGAGTAGCACCGTTATTCTGCACTGGTAGAGTTGGCTGTGTGCCAGCCTGCCAACAATATGGAATCTCAGAATTAGATAACACATTTATACCCTGACTCTTTTGCAGAAAGAAAAGGCGAGTTTATCCATACAACTTTACCTTATATGGAACAAGCGCCATATCTGCATCAGGATCGAAAATTGTCTTACTACCTGTAAGCAGATGGATCAAGGACATTCAGCAACAAGGCAAGAAAAAAAAATACAAGAGCCATCTCCAAATCAAGTTGCAGCTCATATCCATCCTTATTGAAACATGTAACTAATTTTTAAAGCAGAAGAGAACGATCTCTTCTTAAAAATGCACAACGCGATAATTAGCCCCCATCTCAAAATGTACAGCTTCCAGTGAGCTAGCTAAAACTAAAACAATTAATTTCACAATTGATAAGCACTACTGAAGGTTGCTCATGCATAAACCAATATATATGTTGGCATTTTCCTTGTGCAGCCTAGTGTATTGAAAATTAAAGCTATCTATCTGTACCAAATTCAACATATGTGCCTGATGCTACATCTCAATTTGCAGCAAACCCTAATAACGAATAAATTCTAAAAGTACATCCTGCATTGCAATTTGCCAAGTTTTTGTTCAAGGAAATACAAAAAGTATTTTTTTCTCAGTAATAAGTAAGCATTGCTGAGTACTTAGGTGATAAAACAAAGAGCTTCAAGATATGCTGTTTTTTCTACGGATCATGATGAAAGAAACAAGAAATGCACATCGGTGTTTGACCTTCCATGCAATCCACCGATTTCCCATTATGGTCTTCCACCTAACAAAGTGCAAATAAGAACATCTCATCTTTCTGATATTACTATGTTAATCACAAGTTATCCAGCACAGATGTCTACTTACAGATCTCAAACCAAGGCTGTCGTTGCCCTGGACAGCAATGGCATCCTCAATCTGCAATATCTCAGACTCTATTGTTGTGACCCGCTCCAGGACCTCCGGTGTACTCACAAAACGAACAAACCTGCCAAGGCCAACCATGCAAATCACCACCCCGATAATCTAAACAAAAAGATGCAAATCGCCACCCCTGACGCTGTGAAATGCAATTGGGTGGCAAGATGAAGAGAAACCGAGCACCAACCTCTCCACTGTGCCCCTGGTAAACCATGGCGCATCAATCTCTGGACCCGGCTCAAGTGTGATTGAATAGCCTCCCTTGGCAATCTGCTCTTGTGCAACCTTAAGATGCGCGACGAATGGGTTCAGCAAACCAGAGGCTATCTTCTCCTTCCATCCATTTGCCACCACAACTAAGTCACACCTACAAAAGATGGGGAGAAGAGAGAAATAAACTATTATGATGTGCTTGCTACTGCACCACAATGGCAGAAGCATTGGCCATTACAAACGATGGTAAGCCCCCCTGTCTGTTTCAGTTGGGATTGTGAATTATAGCTTTTACAATCGCAAGCTGAAACAAACAAACAAGCAGCCTTTCATATACAAATAGGACCTAGGTTGTGTCCCTAGTATCCGATCAGAAAACAATTTAGAGCATGAGCACATCAGATCTATAGCACCGCAGTTATGCGCGCCACACACAGCATTGAGATAGTGAAGCCTACATATGAGGCAAAGGCGAAAGCTTTTGCCATTTCACGGAGAAATAACCATCGGCGGCTTCCAGGTGGAACAAAGATGGCGGCTTTGCCATATATATGCCAGAGCATCCAGAGGTCGCCCCATTTTTGGCAACACGCCACACAACAGAGGACCGACACGGTATTAACCAGTCAGACGACACAAAAAAGAAGAGCAAGCAGTTCTTGAGATGAAACCGAGAAATATCGCTGCGAGTTTCTTGAGCAGATCCGGTAGCTCACCTGGTGCGGGTCGGGGTGAGCTGGAACACCGCCGATTCAAGCCGCGTCTCCGGCCTCATTGCAGAACAGTTGTAGTCGATCCCCCTTGGGTATCAGATCTTGCAGGAATGGATCAGAAGACTAAGGGGATGCTAGAGTGCAAGGAAGATTACTGATTTTGGAGGAGGAAAATGCTGAGAATTACGATAGAAAACGAAAGGGAACCGAAGAACATGAGCAATTAAAGAATCAAAGAAGAGATAAATAGCAATCGGGAAAATAAATAATGAAATATGGGGAGGCAGAGAAAGAGGTAGAGAGTGTGGGTGGTTGTTGAGTGCAGTGCAGACTGCAGACATACAACCAGACAAGGGTGGAGAGAGCTCTGCTGCTGCTGCTGCTTGCTTTTGCTTTTATTTATATTATGCCACACGAAATAAAAAGTTCATAATTTTCCAAAAAAAAATAAAACGTTCATGTCACGGGGGTTACTACTCTCCCATTTTGGCTAGCAAGGCTGAATAGGCTGATGAATAGATTGTTGAAGAGGAAAACAAGAGAGATTCTTTAGTTTGAAAAAAAACTAGAGAGATTCATTATTTATATAACAGAAGATTGTACATAAACACAAGCAGAAATTGGCATGAACAAGTAGAAAGGTGGAAAAGAGGATACGTCAGCCTTTTTCGCTTAGTTGGTGGCTGCAGCAGATTAGACGAGAGAGGGGCACGCAGCAGATTCGTTTCTAAGGGATCATGACGTCTCAATTTCATTTGGAAAGTGAAAGCTGTGCTTGTAACTTCGAATCATCTTTATATTTTTTTTCCAAAAAAATTGAGAGCAAATATATATAAAACGCACAAACCTACCACCGTGCATCATATCAAAATGGGACTGTCTACACAGTAGTATATCAATATAAATTGACTTAATTTTTAATAATAATTGTGTGGGTGTGTGCATGTAGCAGCACAATTAGGGAAAGCTTATTAGAAAAACTGAGGTCCATGGTGTTTCGTTTGTTGTGCTGCCAACATCACAGTCTGTGACATACACAAGGCCATCTTGATTAGGTCGGCCTTTTTTGTCATCTAGAGTATTGTGTAGGGACATTCCTGGTTGTTTTGTTTTGTACCTAGAAAGCAGAGAACAAAAGGAAACATAAACTAAATAACCTTACATTTATATATCAAGTAATTACCAGAATACTCCCGACAATTTGGAACATTTTAACTTTTTTGTTAGATTTATCTAGATATAGTGTATCTATGAATCTAGAAAAGTTATAGTGACATACGATTTGGAACGGAGGGAGCAGATGCACATTAATTAAGAAGCCTACGGCTACTATGCATTATGCTTTGTACTAATTAATTAGTTCCGATCCAGTGACTGTGTGTAACTACGCCTGCAATATACGTACATTTTTAAGTATGCTATGAATATGTATCTGGGATGGATGATGAGGTGGTTGACAAATATTAGGTTGGTAGGTACTTAGTCTATTCTATATATGCGCATCTCTTTTGATTGATTGAGGGAGTACGTAGTACCTGCTGCATCCATCATCTCCTCCCAACCTCCTCATCGATCAAGCTGTTATAGTCGCAGTTTGTTGTTTAAGTGACATTACCATATACCATAATCCGGTCATCATTATGTCTCCCCTCCAATGCATGAAAATACATGTAAATTGTAATAGTGTAGAATGATGCAGCTGCATACTCCCTCCGTCCTAATTTTGGCTTTTCTAAATATATTGATTTTGTTATATTAGAAAAGACAAGACGTCCTGCTGCAATTTGCAATGGATGCTATCGTCAATGTGTAGCAATAACAAGCTAGTACTGGTGGCCAGCAGTTTTGTACATACACAGCCGAGCACGGTCTTCCTTATATGAAATAATTTTTTTTTAAAAAAATAGACACACACACGAGAAGCACAAGCACACCCGAGGGTGCAGCTCCACCGTTGCCGTCCCGTCTGTTTTAGTTTGTGGCTGCATGCATAACATGCCGTACAGTTATTATTTTCTTTTTAGTTTGTGGCTGCATGCATCGAGTCTGCATGTATATAAAGCAGGGGAGATGGATGCCATAGGGCGTCGTCCTTCTCCTCCTCCGATCTTGTCAACGTCGTCATCTCTCTCTCTCTCTCTCCGCGCGCGTACCTGCAAGAAGCAAGTGCGTGAGGCCGCGTGGAGAGAGAAGAGAAGAGAATAAGCTAGCATCAGATCGTCGGAGATGGCGACCAAGACACCGGCGGCGGCGGCGGCGCTGCTGCTGTGGTTGGTGGTGGTGGCGTCGTCCCCGCGGGCGGCGCTGGGCAACTGCCGCGACGAGTGCGAAGCCGCCTGCATTGGATGGCCCATCGTCTGCAAGCTCTCCTGCGCCAGCGCATGCATGGGACAAGCCGGTCAGTAGTATTGTTCAGTGAATGGAGATGAACATTCGATCTATTTCAAAAACAATGAACTTTATATATGATCAGGGATTGCAACAATGAGCACGACGGCGTCGGCGGCGGCGGCGGCACCACCAAAGCACCCAGCAGCATCTGCACCAGCACCTTCACCTTCAGGTGGCGGCGTGTTGGTGCTCAGGAAGGGCCTCAAGCCATCATCAGCAAACTAAACCACCACCTTCTTCTTCTACTTACTAACTGGAGTAAATAGATAAGAGTACATGATATGAATATGATGGTGGCCCGCCCATCACTTTCCTTTCCTGCTGCTGTGTGCCCAGGCCGGCCCATTTATCCTATCAATTATATTCTCATGAGAAATGAAATTCTGTATTCATTGTCCTTCTCTGCTACATACAGTTACACCAGCACAGTAGCACAAATTATAGCCTATCAGCCCAATATAATCATTCATGTACAGCCCTCAAAACTCAAAAGTGTATAGCTAATCAAGTCACCAAAGGAATGAACAGGCGCTATGTAACACAAGTAAACTGATCATCATAAGTACATTTTATAATTATTAGGAGGACTAGATAGACGACTAGTGAGTGTATAATCAATCAATCAATCCATCCATCACCTTTAGTTTCTAGCTACTTCCAGAGCTTCACGTATCTGTCATGACTGGCAGAGGCAATCATCCCCGTGAACGGGGAGTGTGCCAGAGCAGCTACCAGCCCCTCGTGCGCCTGGATTGGGTTCCTCTGGTTATCCGATAAGCTCCATAGCTCCAGCGTCTGCATGCAGATCAAACAATCAGCGCACGCATCGTCTGCTGGCATGGCATGTCGTTACAGGCAGCATTTCATTTACCTGATAACCACCAACAATCAACACTTTTGGGTATCTCGGGTGGAACACGCATGACTGATATTGGTTCCCATGAGATCTTCGCTCATGAATGCACGCTCCTGACGATACTGACCACACTTTCACAGTGTCTTGACTTACAGAAGCCAGATATTCACCACTTTCATCCCAGCACACACAGTTTACCTCACTGTTGTGAACCTAAATCAGATTATAGAAAAAGGAACACTCAGCTACTTTTGCATTGCAAATTCTGCATAACATTAACCATCTCAGACATATTGATTACCTTTGCTGGAGAGGGTAAGTTTGCCTGCTTTTCAACATCAAAAATGTTCACCATGCTTCCACCTGCCACAGCTAGGAGCTGCCCACTTCGTGGCTGAAACCTGACTCTTCCGGTACCACCCTGCTTCGCCTGTACCACATTGTCAAAAAAAGTACATCCCTATTATTGAACTACAGCAAGGGTCAATGGTTTGTGAAGATGGGAGGCATGCGTCAAGGACCAACCCTTAAAACATGGGTCGATGTAGTTTGACCAACTTTCCAGAAGCGAATTTCTCCATTGTCATCACAAGAGCAAAGGACCTCTGTCAATCTTGGGTGAAAATCTACTGACGTTACATGAGAGGTATGCCCATGAAAAGTTTGTAAAGTGCCACTTTCCTACAAAAGCGGAATAGTCATGAACTTAGGGTACCACTACAGTATTAATCACGCTATATGACAGTTGAGCCAACAATGTTGTGAAGCAAACATAGATCAACAAGAACTAAAAATAATATCAAGGTCTTTCTATCGCCACATAAAAATGAATTCAAACAGTGTGGCCAGCAGCTATGTCCAGTAAAAATAAAGCCGTGTCCTTTACTCCTCGTCCATATGCAGCAAGTGGTCAGGCGGTGAGAAGGACCAGGAAATGGTGGCCAGTAGCTACGTCCAGTAAAAATAAAGCAGTGTCCCTCACTCCTCCTATTCCATATGCAGTAAGTGGTCACTGATCAGGTGTGCATAATCTCGTGAAAAGGACCAGTTTATATTGATATCTAGCAATTCTACCCTTAGGCCTTAACAAATATCTCATATTCAGCTGTAATTTTTTTAGGATATTTTAAAAAAAGAGGCTGCAGAGACAGGGCCAGAGGGATTTGAAGACATGAAGTAACTAGAATAATCTAAGGAAGCTGCCAGATTCAAACTCGTCAGTGGCCTGTTTGGATGGTGTCCACTACTTGTCACGACACAGGTTAGGTGCGCCACAGTTTCTTAGGCAAGTGTTAGGTTCTCCGCTACAATTGTTGCATGCCATACTTTCTCAACTCTATAGCCCACCCGTTATGGATTCGTATCTTAGCCAAACCTCGCAGACAAATTGTTAGCCACACCTTAGGCAAAGTTTGGCAAAAAGGTGTTGCACCACATGGACACCATCCAAAAACGCTAACATTTATTTCCTACATAGTACCTTCAGCTTGACATATTTGGTTTATTTCTTGGTTTCAAATAGGCATCCACCTAGCAATTAAATAAAATATAGTCGTAACTGATCTTGCAGATATATGACAGTAAGAATGGCTCACATCAGCAGCATTCCAAAGTCGAACAGTTCCATCAGAAGATGATGTAGCCAACTGAGTGGAATTAGTTTTGAACCTTATGTCTGTGATAAAGTTTGTGTGGTCTTCTATTTTGGTATCCATCTTAAAATTATCCATATTCCAGAGGAAGACCTATAACATCATCAAAACATCAATACATAAAGAGTTGAGAAAAATAATTTCATAAATTACAGAAATACTTCACCAACCGAGACTCAAAAAGAAAAAGGCAGCCTTCCTCAAACTAAGGCAGAAAAAAAATTGTTCGGCTTCAAAAATAAACTGACGAAAAATGTGTACAGAAGATATGACATGTAAACAATTTTCTTACTGGGACGTGAAAACATAATTGTGAATATAGTCAGCAGTGACAACTTTGATGAAACTAAATGCTAAATTGAAATGCATCATCGTAATTTAAAAATAAAGTTTGCATTACAAAGATAACGTTCGAACCACCTGAAACTTACCGGCAACTTGCTGCAAGAGAAACTATCAGGTATATCCAAAGTTAGAACATTTTACCTTCTTCTCATGGCCAGCACTAGCTAATAACTTTCCATCTGTAGAGAAGTGACAGCAAACAACCTTGTTGTTGCTTGTGCGGTTGTTACCTACCTCACTCAAGGAGAGACCTACACACAAAAAAAAAAGAACAGGAGCATTCAACTTTATGCCATTATGATGCAGGTGCAATTACCCTCTCGCTGACATGTAGGGTTATCTGACTCACTGATAGTGGTCCAGGATAGCAAATTGTATGCTACTCACCCCCCTCATAATAGCAAATGGTTAAATTACCCCGATGTACAGCTTCTGAACTATGTTTTTTTCTTTTCAGAGCACATTATAGCTCCAAGGTTAAAATACTTACCCTTTAAGGACTCTGAATTGTGCTCTGAAGACCCTTTTTTCAATGCTGCAAACATGTCTCTTCCGTCTCCATCATCATTCGACAAGAATGAATCAACATTTTCATCAAAATCAACAAAACTATCCAAAGTATCCTGTCAGTAACAGAACTCACTTAATCACAAACAGAGCTGTAGAGATTGAAAGCATCGGCACAAAAGCATCAACAGAATCATACCATCTGATTTGAGGACGAGGCAAGTCCACTGGTTCCATCCGTGCCGCAAATCATTGAACTCTTCTGTAAAATATTAGCATTGCTAGTCACTGGTACCCCACCACCTGGAGTATGAGTGGATGGAGTTGATGGAGGAGAAGGCCCAACAGTATTTCCTGTGCCAGTACTATTAGCTGCTCCAGAAGAAGTTGGCTTCCGCTTTCTAGTGTTCTGGATGACAAGAAAATAGGTAAACTCGTTTAGTATCTGCCACAAGAGGCTACAAAGAAACTTGATGTTCTTCACCACCTGTTGTTGCGGCTGTTGCAATTCCATAGGCCGGTAGCCTGAGGGCTGCTGCATCTGGGCCATCTTCAACTAAAACATTGCAAATATGTACAGTCAATGGCAGCACAGAAAAAAAAAAGCAGTGAAAGGGGCGAATTTCTCAGGAAAAACAAAATCAACAGAGAATATAATATTTGATGGCAAAACCAAACATCATACATTTTGTTTGACTCAGTTTACCAAGTTAAACTAAACTGATTACGCACTGACCTTCATCAAATAATCCGGATCATCTGATCGAACATTCGGTGAAGCAGATGGTGCTGGAGAACTCATTCTAGTAAGGTCATTCGGTGTTTGTGCCTGAGCAATCAACTGTTGTTGTGGTGACAAAAGTTGGAACTGGTTTGAAGATGGCACCAACTGCTTCTGCGCACCAAAATTGGACCGGAGTTGGTCGATACCTGTGACCTTTAGCAAACAACAAACATATGTAAGCATCCAAAAGCAGACAGATATGCAAACATAGACAGAATTATGAACTCACCGTTAGAGGCCAGCCTTTGAGCGGCACACTTCCTCCAGCTTGATTTAGTCCTAATTGGAGGGTAATGAATTGCAAGAAAATTAGTATCAAGCAGGTCAACAGTATTATGACTGCCAACTCAGACAGAGACACCAAATCATTAATGTTATAGGCCTAGGGGGCTTCTGAATTATCCATCTATACCTACTGCAGTACTTCCTACTTTAATCGAACCTACACTTTGATTTCAGGTGAACAGAACAGCAGTGCCAGGTCTTTGAGGCCCCCTGCCATTTTTAAATGCGAATATGGTTTACTAATTTCCGTGATTCTTCTGGCAATGAACCCGTATATTTATGTGCATACTAGGAGGAAGTTTCAACTCAATTGTATGAAAACCATTCTAGCCTGCCGATTTTCCACAAGAGGTTAGTAGTACTAGCCATTAGGAAGGTTGGTTTGTTTTTGTGACACAGTTATTGGCAAATTGGTCTTCATGCCACAGATTAAGTTGCATTAGGTTGCTCTTATCAAAATCCTAACCACGACATATTGGTGCCTCTCGCACCTACAAGGAAGGAAAAAAGCATGAAAGGTGCCCGTTTTTGACATGTTAGGAACTGGGAGGATTGAGTTTACAATTGGTTTACATGAGCAGAAGCAGAAACAGATGCAACGGTAATTCAATTGCTGGGAGTTGGTAAGTTACGAACCAGCGGCGAGTAATGGAGGTTTTGGGTGCATCATCCCTGATGCATATAATGAAGAATGGTCCGCTGGCACTGTTCTCTGTGGCATAGCAACATCGGGCTTGATGTCCTTGAAGATTGATGGATAGAGTATAAGGGGTATTTAACAAGTTTGCTTGCAATGAGAGGAGATTAGATAAAAGGTGGAAGGGGTATGTTACAAGTTGCTGGTTTCTTGGGTGAATCTGCTGCTGCTGCATAGGGGGTGGCCTGAAAGGAATCATATGTGTTACATTTATATGATGATACATAGGATAGGATGATGAGAGTGTTTGTTACCCAGTTTGGTTAGGTGGTGACTTGAGAAGTGCGATCCTATTTGCGTCTAGGAGATGCTGTGATGCGTCAGAGTCGGCCGGGTTGGGGTTCCTGATGCGGTCCTCCATCATTTTGGAAGCGAGGACGGCGGAGACGTCAGGTCCTCTGGTGTGGAGTTGGGCGGCGTTGTGTTGGTGCAGTAGCTGGAGCCTCATCTGGTGCTCCCTCGACTTGTTGATCTAGCAAGCAGCAGTAGTTAATTAGTTGAGAAGGTGTGGTGGGGCATGGGCGATGACAAAGAAGGCCGTACGTACATCGTGAAGGGGAGGACCGGAGGCGGAGGAGGAGGCTGGTTTTGCGGTGGAGGAGTGGAAGATGTCCCAGAAGATGGACCACCACTCAAAGAGGAAGCCGCCGGGGGCGTCGATGGCGACGGGGTCGGTGGCGACCTTGCCCTCGGCGATGAAGGCCTTGGCGGTGGCCTGAAGGTTGCGCTTGACCAGGTAGTCGTAGATGTAGACGTCGAGCCTACAGACGGTGGATGGTGGATGGGATCAGCAGCAGCAGATCGAACAAGCAAGCAAGGATACTCACATCTTATCGGCCTCCCAGTTGGTCCGCGCCATGGATGGATTCGTCGGTCGATCCGAAAATCCAAATCCTATCCGCCGCAAACGGAGGAGGCGAATCGGAAGAGGAACGCCAGGAAGACGATCGCTAGAAAGCTTTAGATGGGAGGGGGGCAGACGAGAGAGAGAGAGGGGTAGCAGGCTAGCAGCAGGAAGGAGATGAGTCCCCCCCCCCCGCCCCGCTGGAGCTGCACTCGCACGCAACGAGGAACAGAAAGAGAGGCCCATCCCAGCCCAACCTGCTGGAGCTGCCATTCTGGGCCGTAGTATTTCGAGCTGTCCTCTTGCCGGCGATGCTTCTTTCACAGGATCAGCGATATCTTCAGCTCCAAACTCGTTTACCTTCCACAGCTCCAGGCGAATCATCGATGGTGGTCTGCTCCTTGATGACAATCTGTAACAACCCTACCTTAATTAGGTGTGGTTAAACTTAAGAAAGTCATTAGTCACTAAGTAGAGGAAGTGAAATGTCCAAATTGCCCCTAAAAAGCTCATTTTTGGAGTTAAATAGGAAACTTGAGTTTTTATATACAAACTTAAATTTTTTTATCCAAATAGAATTTATTAATAGCACTTTGTCTAATTTGGAGTGGGAGAAGGTCAAAAACACGAATTAAATCAGGAGTACATCAAAGTCCTGCAAATGACCTAAGTCCTGAAATTCATGTTTTTCCTCAACTTTGCAACATGTTATCTTACAATTCTATATCTAAACTCGAGTCAAACCCCTAATAGAAGTTGTAGTGCGGCGAGTGTATTACAACTTTGTTATACTGACCAAAGTCTAATCCACAACCAAACCTGTTCAAAAGCTCGGTCAAAGTCACTCAAAATAGTCAAACCAGCACAAATACATTTCTGCTATAAGTCTGGAAGAACGACCAGAGTGCGCATCTTGGCAGACCCGATCCTCCTAAAAGTTGAACTGAACTCAAGAAAAGTCCCAAATATAAGTTGAAGTCCTAAGATCAAAGAACAATTCTTTCAATAACACCCTTTCCTAATTCAAATCCTAAACCCCTCAAAAGTTGCATCGAAACCGGCCAAAATTCCTCAAAATCAGCCAAATTGCTGAAACGCCTAAGTCTGAGAGGAGCGCGTTCCCACCGACTTTGGAGCCTCGTAACTTCAAATCTGTTTCGTTTTTGAGAAAACTCTTTTTTGTAAATTTTGAGTTGGACAATAGGGCTACATGTTTTATTTTTGAGTTTCACGAGTTCTTTTGAAAATTTTTGAGCAAAAGACTCCCAAACCTGGCCCTTTTGGCCTGCCCCGAGGCACACCCCGCCCAGAATGCGCCCACACGTTCGCTCGTGCACCGCCCGCCGCGTGGCCTCTACTCACCGGCGTCTCGCCGCCAACCAACCCCCGTCTCGGACTCGACAGGACGACGAGCCCTGGCTACCCAATCAAGCGGCGTGCCTACCTCTTCCCCTCCCCGCGATCTCCCTTGCCCAACCGCGCGCCAAGCTCTGCCCCTCCACTTGCACCACGCCACCGCCGCCCGCTAGCTCCACACCTCCGCCCAATGCGCCACCCCGACAGCGACTCGACGGCGCCCGACTCGCCAATCCCTCCGCCCGGCAAAGCCGCTACTCCACACCCCAAATCGCCCGCGTCCAGTGAGCCGAAGATCCTATCTCGGAGCTTCCGTGCCCGTCTCCAATGGAGCCCCTCTGCCAATGGCTTGCCCGCAACCCCACCGCACCCTCCGGTCTTATCCGTTGAGCCACGCCGACGCCTTGCCTCACTCCCCCGCTCCCTCCCGGCGCTATAAATAGCACCAATGCGCCGCCCGAAGCTCCCCGCACCCGAGCTCACCTCTGCTCTGCTTTCTGCTTCGCGCCGTCGCGCACCCCGTCGTGGAGACCCCCTTTCCGCTTAGCGCCCTCACTCGCCACCATCCCCAATCGCCTCCGCACCACCCCGCGAAGCTCTCCGCGCCGCCCGTTGCCCGCCAGGGAGCCCGCCGGTACCGGAACACCGGAGCTCCCCGCCGTCGCACCCGCCTTTCGTTCCCACGGCCGTTCGCCGTCGTTTCGCCTTCGCCACTGCCCGAGACCTGCCCTAAGCCCCTCACGATGAGCACACCCGCACCCCTGACCCCTTGTTCCCACGAGTCGAGCCCTAGATCACCGGGATTCTACCCGCCCGCCGCCGTGGACACCGTAGGGACCACATTACATCGGTTGCATTTTATCCAGGGGCCTTAGCGCAAGAACTAGGGACCCATGCGCAATTAAACCATAGGCGTAAGGGTTAGATTGTAAGTTTGTTTAGGTTAATTGTTTTAAACTGGTAGAAAATAGATTAAACTTTGTAAATGCACCATAAATCGTAGAAAAGTCAGAAAAATGCCAAATAAATTTTGTTGGACTCAGTGAATTGTCTAGTTTCATATAAAAATGATCTTGCACATGTTACTGTTAGAAATATTGTTTTATGATTTATTTCTTATCTAGGTCATTTAAATCATAGTAAATCGAAGAAAAATGATAAAAAGGTAAATCCAACTCTCAGATGTATGTTTCAGAGAGTAGGAACTTAGAAAAATATTTAGGAGTCTAGCATAGACTTTTAAGTCACTGTTTTAGTTGGTAATTGAAATCTGTAGGTAGACCTTTCTTTTTGCATAGGTTTTAATCCAGAGATGATAAAAATGTGAAACCAATTGGAATAGGTCAGTGGTGAAGCGTAGTTTGTAGGAAAAATATAGAACCTAGTCAAAACAGAAAGAAACCCACTTTTCTTTTTACAGAAAGAGAAATTGGACTAATATGTGGGAAATAGTTGTCCTTCACTAAAAACCATGAAAAATTCACCAAAGTTTCTGTAACACGCCTTCAACCCACTGTTAAAGTTTCTCCCCCAGAATCATTGTAGGTTTTGAGATAAAAATGGTGAAGTACATGCTACCCTTGGATAATAAAATAATTTTAATTATTTTTTACTAATCTAATGGATCCCAAATTTTTACAGTAACTCATTGATGACATGAGTGAGGTACTGCTATTTGTCAATACCATATGTTACTGTTTGAGTGTGAAAACAAATTTTGGATAAGGAATCAGTTTAAATGAATAAAGAAAATGTTAAGTCCTAGTAAGCTTAATTGGTACTTTTTGGAAGAGGTACATCAAAACATTCAGAAATAAATGACTTTTCAAATGAACCTCGAACAATCCTAAAAGTGACCCCCCCTTCCTTGTGAAGATCTAAGTTGTAAGAACCTTAAATGTGTACACAATCACCATCAAAGTCAACCCCGAGTTTTAAACCACAAACACCTTACTTCATGAAGATAATGAAAGTTTAGAACCTTGTTTAGGTGAATGGGGTCGAAATGCAACCTTTACTTCAATAAAAATTCATGTCTTGCATCCTTCATATAAAAGCATGGAGAATTTGAACTTTCTGCATATGCATGTCGTGTAGAAGTTAATATCGCCGACGGAACCTACGAGCTCCACCCTGCGCTGGAAGAGGAACCCGTCGCAGAACTACATCACACGGAAGTTGAGCCCGAGCTAGATCAAGACCCTGAAGACTCACTAACTTTTTCTGAACCTGAAGGTAAGCCCCGGTGCATGCTTCCCTATTTTTAAATTATGCAATATGTTGATGCTTATGATTATGCATTTACGTTTATAGGAGTTGATTGAAACCTTATATGCATGAACTTAGTACCTTGATTTGAACACTAGTTGTTGAAGTCGAGTAGTTACTGTGCTAAATTAGGACTCAGTAAAAGTCGAGTGATTGCCTGTCACTCGCGAGTTACAGGAGTTGTTTGTTTACTCAAGCTACAACCATAAGGATGACGGACGGGATCGGGAATGGTTCCAATATGGTGGTTTGCCCCGTCTGTCTAGATGAACTTGCTAAAGTCGAAACATGTTGGCGTTCGTGATCAAGTGTTTGAAAGTACTAATCTCATACCTAGTATGGGATGGGGAAGCATAGTACCTGATTGAACTGGGGCGTGACTTATATTCCTGCTGTCCTTAGAACGTCGTTTCCATGGTGCATCATGTGGGTGCAAGTGCGGTCACAGTACGGCAGAGGGCGGAACTATGGAGCATTGCATACCAAAGGAAGTTTGGACCTGACACGTGCCTAAGGGATCGATGGGGACGGCTGACAAGTGAAGCGACCCTTCGTGATGCGCGGATGTTGTGGGATTATGTTCGCTATGCATGGTTAATAAATTCGAATCGATTCGTTTGCCTCTCACAGTTTGGAACTGCTTGATTGCTATTCCGCACTGAGTAAAGATGGAACATGATGATGATATTAATCTTGATGCTTATCTTTAATTATTTGGAAACTATGCTTGCTTAGTGTAATTTGCTAATTTAGACTGGTTAATGAACTTAAAACTTGAGCTAAAATGTTGAAAGTAAGGAGCAACTTTAGTCGCTTTTGGCAAAAACAAACGCACAGCCAAAAAGCTTTGCATGTCTAGGAGTTGGTGAAGTAGCTATCACCTGCCGGTTCAGTCTTGCTAAGTATTAGTTGCTCAGCCTTGCTTGTGGCATAACTTTTTAGATAATATCTTGTCGCATAACTTTTTAGATAATATCAATAGTTTGGCTGCTAGCGTCACTTGGCCTACTCAGCTCCCTCCGGGTTGGAAAGTCGAGTGAGATCCCTCCTCAAACGGCGAGGACAGGGTCATTGATATCATGATCGGCTTCGCTATGGTATTGTGTATCGTCGTGTAGCTTCTGTTTGTTTTATTTCTTTATTGTTTACAACCTTGCAAACTCTGTCTGAATTTCAAAAACTCTGAATTTCGAAAACTTTGATGTAATAAATTGTTGAACTATGTTAATGTGATGAGAATGTTGTAATCTCTGTACCCGCTCACCTTCGTACGAGCAATGTTTCTCGATCCTGAGTAAGTGGTTTATCGGATGAAATCCGACGAACAGCAGATGACTTAAGTGCATTTTAGTCAGGTTAATTTGAGTGGTTCCGCCGCACAATTCCCCCCGGCTTGTCCCCGAGCCGGAGCCGCCGGGAAATGTTGTCCAAGAGTAGTGCCGGGAAATGTTGTCCAAGTGTAGTTTTATTCTGTCCATCGGCGTAGGGATGATAAGTGTAGTTTTATTCTGTCCATCGGCTTAGGGATGATAAGCTGAGCTCATTTTTAGATCAGTGCCGGATAATTTGAATAGCTCTTGCCAAAAGCTTGTCCCCGAGCTGGAGCCGCCAGGAAATGTTGTCCAAGTGTAGTTTCATTCTGTCCATAGGAAATGTTGAATAGCTCTTGCCAAAAGCTTGTCCCCGAGCTGGAGCCGCCTGGAAATGTTGTCCAAGTGTAGTTTCATTCTGTCCATATTCTGTCCATCGGCTTAGGGATGATAAGCCGAGCTCATTTTCAGATCAGTGCCTGACAATTTGAATAGCTCTTGCAAAAAAGTGCTTGTAAAGATTAGAAATAATGCTCTGTCCCTATCAGACCCGTGCAACTTGTACATATTATCCACGTAGAATATGGCAACTTTCATAGCAGTGAATGGATGAGATAATGGAATAAAGCGAGCATATTTAGAAAACTTATCTACTACCACAAGGATGCAATTAAAGTGCTTAGAAGTTGGCAACCCATTGAAGTCCAGAGATACAATTTGCCAGGCATAATCAGGGACAGGGAGGGGCTGCAGCAAGTTTGGCTTGTTGACAGATAGAACATTGAGTGACAAATGCTTGCACCATCTTCTTGAGACCAGGCCAGGCAAACAGGTTCTTAATTTTAACATATGTTGCATGTGTCCCAGAATGCCCTCCAACAGGACCGGCATGAAGAGCTTGTATTACATTCTGTTGTGCTGTTGTGTTATGTGCTAACCAAATTCTGTTTTTATATCTGATCAACCCTTGCTTTAGAGAAAAGTGTCCAATAGGGGTGCTGACAGATAAAGCAGCCAGTAATTCCTCGAGTTCTGGTACAGTACTATAACCCTCTATGATACGCTGCAGCCAAACTGGTTGGAGTTGTGAGAGTGCCAAAACCTCTTGCTGCTCGGGTACAGTAACTCTGGGTAATGCACCTGCTGCTTTGTTTTCATAGCCCTTTTTTAACATATCTTGTATTGTAAACCCAATATTTTGGTTAAAGCTTTATGTTGCCAAGGTGTGTTCAGCCTCTATTCTTTTGATCAGTGAGTAATAAACTCTCCTTGTATTGCCTCCATGATCTATAGCCATTAAAATTGCTTCAGGCTTTGCTTGGGAGCGGATGGGATACAAATGCATTCGCGTTATAAAGCAGCAGCATTACAGAGACAGACCCACACAAACCTTGACGACGGAGCATTACATTTTTATTACGTACCATGCACAACGACAGAGCAAAGCTATGTAGGATGATGATGCACATCCTCCATACTTATCCTCCATACTCATATATACATACATTCAGACCCTTGCCGTGGGCTTGTCTGCTGCGTAGTGATCTGCCGCCGGCGGGTATCCATGATGGGCCGGGAACTGGTTGCCGAAGAGTCCGGCGTGGAGCGCGAGGACGTAGAGCAGCTGGGTGAAGGCGAGGATGATGACGAAGGCCTCGAGCACCCGGAGGCGCCACCCGCGGTGGCCGCCGATGTGGATCTCCTTGCAGGCGAGGCCGAAGGCGAGGGCGGTGATGGCCCAGGCGATGAGGGCGGAGGCGGCGCTGGTGGCCAGGCTGTCCCCGCGCCAGGAGCGCACGTGGTGGATGCCGGCCAGCTTGGAGGCGGCGCCCACCACCCCGGCAAGGATGGCGAACACCAGGAAGTAGAAGGTGGCGCCGTTGCCGGCAACGCCGGGGTAGTTGGTCTCCCCGTTGATGAAGTGGTTCAGGTTCCAGCTCGCGAACCCGATTACCACCACGTACATGATCAGGTTCAGAACCAGAAGCGGAGCGATCATGCCGCGGCCCATGCCGGCCATGGTTGCTTTTGTTGGTGGTGTGTTCTGATGATGAACCAGCTATCAGATCAGCAATGGCGATGCGAGGAGGAAGATGATCTGCTGGTTGCCAGCGGGGGTGGAGCAGCATAAATAGAGAGGAGTGGATCGGCATCGGAGCTGATGAATGAGATCGACGACACGTGTGCTCCGCGGCCTACAGGTGGTGGGACACGTGCCGCCCCGCCTCTCCACCTAGCCTCCCTTCTGGGACCTTCCTCCTCCTTCCACCATCTCCCAGGCATCTCCCCTGCTACTGCTAGCTTGCCACCGCCAGCCATGGCTGAAGCGCAACGCGTAAAGGTCGATCTCTCCCTCGATCGCCTCTCTTCGATCGATCTTCTGCCTACTCCGATCCGTATGCATATAAAAAGAAAAAAGCAAAGGCGCGCGTAAAGGTAAAGCTAGCAGCAGCACTGCCACCGTACCGGCTGCTGCTCTTCTTTTTTACGGTGCTTGCCACGGATGCTTCCTGTTGCTTCTCTCTCAATTTGCGTGGCGCAGTTACCGCACCCTCCTCGGCCCATGCAAATTACACAAACAAATGGCGCTACTGCTGCCAGTGACGCGGGGTTCGTCATGGAGAAAGAAAAATACTGAGAGGTTGCGTATACTCCCTCCGTCCCGGTCAGTGGCGGATCCAGACCAGCGGTGGGTCGCGAGGGGCCCTCAAGCCCCTACTCATCCAAAAACAATGGAGCCCCCCTCCATTTTTTAGGAGAAAGGAGAAAGAAGAAGAGGGAGCGGGCCGGGAACACTGTTCGACTGCCTGAAGCGCGCGTCGGCGGCGTCAGCGCACCACCGCCAGCACGTGGCGGAGCGGGCGCGGTGGAGCGGCGGCCCGGCACGGGCGCACGACGGCGGCCGCCGCGCCTTGCGCGGGTGGAGCGAACGGCGGCGGCCTTGTGCGGGAGGGACGGCGACGGGGCCCTGCGTGGGAGGAGCGGAGCATACGGCGGCGGCTCGGCGCGGGCAGTCGGCGGCAGCAGCGGCCACGTGGAGAGGAGACGACGGCGGAGAGAGAGAGGGAGGTAGAAGGCACGTCAACGTACGGTCAGCGTGCCACGTATGCAGTTTAACGCGGGGTCGCGGAGATTTGGACTAGGGATTTGTTCCTTAAAAAAAACAAGTTTAGGGAAATTTCAATGTGCATTTTAGAAGTTCAGGATCTAGATGATACACGCGGTTAAGTTCATGTACCGTCGCGGTTAAGTTCATGTACCGTCGGTGCATTTTACTCGTATTGCTGTAAGGATTTTTTTTCCTCTTACCGCGTGTATATTTTTTTCCTCTTGCCACGTGTCCATCCACGTGTGGGTGACGGATGCTCGACCTCCAGACAACTACTTCTTTGGTCACCTTCATGGTCTGGGTCGGCCCCTGCGTTGTCCGTGCCTGCTCATTATTTCTATATTTTTTTCCTCTTGCCACGTGTCCACCCACCCATCACCCATCCACACGTGGGTGACGGATGCTCGACCTCCAAACAACTACTTCTTTGGGTCACATTCACGGTCCCTGCGTTGTTCGTGTCTGCTCATTATTTCGAATTTATCCCTACCGTTGCAGCCCATAATAGTCTAATCCATAGCACGTGGGAAAAGTAGGTCCACGAGAACCTCAGTGCCATTCCCACGAGTGTTCATGTGCCTCGCGGGTGCCTGACGTTGTCCCACTCCTGTTTCGTGTGATCTGACCCTCAAGGATCACCGGCCTCTGAAGGTATTGAGTTACTATGTGCGCGTGCTAAAAAATTTACTGTTTTCAACAATGATATCTTGTTGCGTATACACTGCATGTCGCTAATTTAAGTTGTGTTCCATAGGCAGTAGACCCCCAACTCAGTGCTTGCTTAGGGGGCGTGGCCTCGACCTTACCGGTCGCATTCATCCTACGCGGAGGGTTCCAAGCATCATCCTTACCTTGCGATTGTTTCGGCGCGCTCTTGCTCGCCGCCCCTTCCATCTCCGCCTACGGATCTCACCCCCGATGCTCGCATGCACCATCGCCGCCGCTGTCACCCGCACTAGCCCCCTCCTTTTATCCATTGCTGCCCGCACTGAACCCGTCGTTGTTGCAACTCAACAAACTCGATCTCCCCTAAGCTATTCACTCCTAACGCCCATCCCTTTATCCCTCCCGTCGTGGTGTTCCCCACCCCCAATTTGTGTCCGGTCCGCGTCACGACCGCTTCCTTGGTTTCCAACACGAGCAACATCCTCTTTTTGTCCCCCTACCTATTGTTGCGACCATCCTGGAGGCATATGTGAACACGCACAGTGCTCTGCGCCCGCGTATGATGACCGCTGCGAGGTCAATGATGAGCACTTGGATGCCGTCATCAACCACGACAGTGCCATCTTCTCCACCAGGTACAAGTTTTTTAACGCTCCTAAGGATGCCTTTCTATGCGCCACCAATGTCACAGTGTCACGTAGAACAACCATCCATCCTAACTTTTGTTGAGTTCAGTTCTCTGCCTGAGTACCCGTATACCCTACATCAGAGAACATCCTTATGTACATTTTATCTTTTCATCACCAATTATGCTGGAGCTCATCCTCCACATGTGCGGCGTAACGCGCCAATCTTGCTAGTTATTATGTATGGACAAGATGAGACGCTCTCTTGGCTTGTGCCTCCGATCCTCTCCAGCATCGCTGCTAAAAATAGTAAAGGGACATGCAAACAAACACAACCAGCGCTCGCGACGACGATCCCCTGGGAAATGCTCGGGCCAGTGATTCTACCAGTTTGATCCCCTCCTCCGTCTCGCGACCCCGGCGGTGCTGCTGCCGCTGCATCCCATCGCGGGCTTGATGTTGCCGATCTCCATCTGATTCTTCCGTCGCAATGGTATTGACTCTTTCCCTTTTGCTCTAGCTAGATCAAATTAAATCTCTTTCTTTTTTTTTCCAATCCATTTTTCCTGCTGCATTGCCTCATGATCGAGCCTCACCCCCTTCAAATGTTCGCTGAAATGGCCAAATGCAATGCTCGCTCGTTCTTCTCTTCTCCTGCACCCGTTGTTGTCAGTTTTTGTTATCGCAGCCTCTTGGGACATTTCCATCGAAATCGAGTGATCGGGCAATGAAGGTGTTTGATGTCTGTTCCATTGCAGGCGTCCAAAAGCCGCTTTGTCGTGGGCTCTCATGTCTGGGTTGAGGACCCAGACGAGGCCTGGATGGATGGCTTAGTGGAAGAGATCAATGGGGATGAACTTGTCATAAACTGCACCTCTGGAAAGAAGGTAATTATCTGTCTTGTTTGCGATGCTCCATAATTTTCTCATTAAACGACGTCTGTCGTTTTATTCGTTTATGCAATACTCTAAATAACCAGTGTGTTTAATTTGATGGCACAATCCTCCTATAGGTGACTGCTAATGTTTCAAGTGCCTATCCCAAGGATACAGAGTCTCCACGCGGTGGTGTGGAGGATATGACAAGGCTAGCATATTTACATGAACCAGGAGTGCTTCAGAACCTGAAGTCTAGATATGGACTAAATGAAATATACGTAAGTTGTGTCTCTCAACACATCATCGCTAATGCAACAGAAGCATCTAATTTGCACCTCTATGATGTCCCATTCTTATCGTCACATTTGATCATGTTATGCTTATTTTGAACAACAGATGATATGATGTTTAGATACTTTCGTTAACTATTGTTTCCTCTCGAGAGCAGATGCCCATCTTATACTTCCTACATTGTTTCACTCTGTTGTGCTCATTTTTCCCTTGCCAGGGGTTTACCTGTCAGGTCTTATCTAATTCACCCCTTAATAAATACTATGCTAAATACTACATGCAGATCTTAATTTCCTACTCCCTCCGTCCCAAATTGTAGGTCGTTTTAGCTTTTTTAGGTGGATAGATTTTGCTATGCACCTAAATATAGTGTATGTCTAGATGTATACAAACATCTATGAACCTAGAAAAGTCAAAACGACCTACAATTTGGAACGGAGGGAGTACCTTTTTATTTTGAACAAACATACGGCTTAGTCATTTTTCTTTAAACAATGGTCTCCTCCAGCACTGAAACACGATTTTAGGTTCTGTTGGAGTTCATATTTGGTAGGAGTTTGCAGTTTTGCGACCTTATTCATGCTTTTGCAGATTCTCTAATGGATTGAATTGTTCTTCCAGACTTATACTGGGAATATCTTGATAGCTGTTAATCCATTTCAAAGACTTCCTCATCTATACAACAACCATATGATGGGAATTTACAAAGGAGCAGAATTTGGTGAGCTGAGCCCCCATCCATTTGCTATCGCTGACCGTTCATATAGGTGAGTTTTCCTCTTGCATGAATCGTTAGGCATGTCACATTCTCACGTTTGAATCCCTTGTGATGTGCCCTACATTTCCTCTATCCAGACTTATGATCAATGATCGTATAAGCCAAGCAATATTGGTGAGCGGAGAGAGTGGAGCTGGCAAGACTGAAAGCACTAAAATGCTTATGCAATATCTTGCTTTTATGGGTGGTAAAGCTCAAGCTGAAGGAAGGTCAGTGCAACAGCAGATCCTGGAGGTGTGTTTTTCACAGGCACTTTCTATGTTGGGATTCTTTCTTTTTGCTGCTAGCACAAGTACTACAGTTTACCTAAGAACAAGGAAATTAAGATGACGTGTCTGGGTTGGAATGAAATCATTTTGATTGGCTGTCAACTCATGCACCTCCTTTTTAAAGAATATTTATTACAGAATTATCAAACAAGTTATCTTCTTAGGATTACAAGTTATCTTCTAATTCGCCTACTTTTTTGACAGTCTAACCCAGTTCTTGAGGCATTTGGCAATGCAAAAACTGTCAGGAACAATAATTCAAGGTAATGGACTTGATGTGCTGGATCGATGCTCCTTCACATTTTGGGTGGTTGTGAAACTACTTATGGAACTTCCTGATTTGGTTTTAAAACTTATCTATTATTTTTTTGACAGTCGTTTTGGAAAATTTGTTGAGATTCAGTTTGATGAGAACGGAAAGATATCAGGAGCTGCTATAAGAACCTATCTTCTAGAAAGATCACGTGTGTGTCAAATATCTGATCCAGAAAGAAACTACCACTGCTTTTACATGCTATGTGCTGCACCACCAGAAGTAAGACCATGTCATCTATAACTGCTTCTATGAAATCTTGTAATACCATTTTTCATACTACTAAGTTTGTCTAGTTAGACTTCTAAAACAGTATTGCAGTGACAGTCTGGTAGCTGATACTATTCCGCATTGTAAAAGTGTTAAGGAACTGTAAAAGTAATCTCAAACCAATTCAAGAAAGAGAGAATGCGTGACACATTCATGGGAAGCACATATATCTACTTGATTTGCCATATTAAAAGATTAGTTGTTTTTTTGCAATAAAAAGATCATTTTTCTGCTGGAAATCCACAGGTAGGTAGCTGCAGAGATAATGTTAAGAAAATCTAAATTGTTAATATCATCATTTTTTCTGTAACCTCTGGCACACCTTTTCTCAACTGAATGTTCCTTCATAAGTTTATTTTCCCTCTTGATAATATATGTAAATCTATTTGTCCATATCATTATATGTAGTTTTGAATATGTCTATCAGGATTGCAAGAAATATAAATTGGGAGATGCCAAATCATTTCACTATCTAAACCAGTCTAATTGTATTGCGCTTGATGGGATGGATGACTCCAAAGAATACATGGAAACCCGACGAGCTATGGGTATTGTGGGTATCAGTTCTGATGAACAGGTAAAACTAAGGTTTTGTAAGCTATCTATTTAGGACATCACTAGCAGAGGAACAATCTTCTACATGCAAATTTCTGTCCTGCAGGATGCAATATTTAGAGTTGTGGCCGCTATTCTTCATTTGGGCAACGTGGAATTTGCAGAAGGAAGTGAAGCAGATTCTTCAGTACCCAAAGATGAGAAATCCCAATTCCATCTTAAGACAGCAGCTGAGCTCTTCATGTACAGTATTTTTGTAGCACTTTTGTTTAGGAAATTTACCTTAAATTCCTTTTGTGTTCCTTATATGCATATATTTTGGCACTCTGCAGGTGCGATGAAAAAGGTCTTGAGGAATCTTTGTGTAAGCGTGTTATGGCAACACGTGGGGAGAGTATTACTAAAAATTTGGACCCACGAGCTGCAGCTCTGAGTAGAGATGCATTGGCTAGGATAGTTTACTCACGTTTGTTTGATTGGTATGTTTGAAAAAAAGCATCATTTTGAAATGTTTCTCATATACTGCTCTGTATTGTACTATAACTGGAGTAGGAATAGTAACAATTAAAATAATCGCATCTTTGACCTTTTCAGGCTTGTAAATAAAATCAATAGTTCAATTGGTCAAGATCCTGATTCAAAGATTTTGATTGGTGTCCTGGACATTTATGGTTTCGAGAGTTTCTTGACAAACAGGTGCTTAACTGGTATGCCTTTGCATTTAATCTGCCACTTATGTTCACATACTTATAGAAGTCACATATATAAGTTTAGATTGAGTTTACCATTCATGTATGATACACCTAAGCACTTAAGCTTTGGGCACAAGCTCTGCTCATCTTGCATGGCTCAAGTATAGACGTGAAAACCAACAAAATTCCCTGGGAAAAATCAAGAATTATCACAAAATCAACCTGGATCTAGAGTTCCATAAACAAGAGTTATCACAAAATCAACAAATGCAATACTATTTTGGGTAAACCCCTCTTTCAAGGCAAAGCATTGCATATGAATTTAAAATCCTTCATACCTGCTGATCTGGATCATTTATATATATGTAATGCACAACTACAGCTAATGAAAAGAACTATATATAATAGGGAGCACAACGTTACTTAATTCCAGATGTCACCATCTCCTGTTCTTTTATGAATACCGTCTCCTTCTGTGGAGTCAATAAAAAGGTTTCATCCTCTGTTTCGAGATGGGAAGGGGCGGTAGCCACCCCCCCTCCCCCCCAGTCTATAACAAATAGCAAAACTATATGATTTGCTCTAGAATTGGATGAGAGTTAGTAACTACTGCATGAATAATCATCTGCTTATGTCACATTTAAAAGAATGGTAGTTCTTATATGTTGACATTTTGATGTTCTGCAGCTTTGAGCAATTTTGTATCAATCTGACTAATGAGAAGCTCCAACAACACTTTAATCAGGTTACAGAAAGAAAATACCCTATGCTGATAACTCTTAATCTTGTTTGATTTAGGTTATTTAACTATATTAGCCTGAGTCCTTTCTAACCATCATATGTCCCATGAACAGCATGTTTTTAAGATGGAGCAGGAAGAATACACGAAAGAAGAAATTGACTGGAGTTACATCCAGTTTGTGGATAACCAAGAAATTCTAGATCTAATTGAGAAGGTGAAGAATTTGGATTCTTGATGCATTGTCGTCTAACCAATAGGCATATACTAAAAAGTGACGGCATTTATTAAGCAGGATAGTCTACACTTAAAATCTGAGCTAACTGCCAACTACATTAAGCAATCTCTTGCATCCACATTCCTGTTTTAGGGTCATTTACCATCACAAAGAGGATCAGTTCTGTCTTCCAGCATCAGTGATTAGCTAGTAAATCTTTATACAAGCTTGTACACTGTGATGCTAATAATATCCATCACAAATTTTCTACATGTCATATATGCATTTTAGTTTAGCTGTCCATCTTATTTCTTGCCTCCTTTTTTCTCCATATGTATACTGAAGCAGAAATTTATTCTCACATGACATGTTTGTGTGCCTGCTGCTTACTTGATTTTTGTTCGTGCATTCTTAACATCTATGAACTGTTTAGCTATAGATTCTATTGTGATGCTTGGTCCATTATGGATTTGCTCGTGCTGTGAAACCTTATTTCTTTTTCTGATTTATTTCATGTAGAAACCTGGGGGGATAATTGCGCTTTTGGATGAGACATGGTATGTGCAAATAAATTTTACACGTATATGTGTATCCTTTTATTTCGCCAGAATCCAAGGTCTTTCTAACAATTTCTTTCTTGTATGCTCCAGCATGCTGCGAAATTCAACCCACGAGACATTTGCTGAGAAGCTATACCAAAAGTTTAAAGACAACCCTCACTTCAGTAAACCAAAATTTTCACGGTCCGACTTCACTATTCACCACTATGCTGGCAATGTAGGTAACATTTCCTTGATGTACATTTGAATATTAAGGTTGTTTGGAGGGATTTATTTTGACTCTAGTTATTATGTAGTCTGTCTACACTCAAAATCATCATTGTTTGTATGCCATATATGGGACTTGTTGTGGTATATAATACTTCCTCTAATCAAGTGCCAGTTTTTGAAATTGACATGATCTCTATAGACATCTTTGAAAAGTAATTTCTATAGCAAAATATTTGTAATACCTCATAAGTTTATTAATACAAATCTACTTCTAACATTTTGTATGACCAATATAAATATTCACGTAGACATTAAAAAAAATCTCAACCTACGGGGGGTAAGACAGCCCCCGGGCATTTGCTAAGAGAAGACCTTCTCACGCAGGTCGAGAAAACCCCTGAACCCCTACTTTACCCTTACACAGCGGCACCATAGTCCGTGTGAGATAAGCAACGACCTGGGCTGGACCTTAGACCTGTGCTTTGGCGTGGGACACACGAGGGGATTTTTTTTAACCCTAGCTTGAAATTTGCTCCCACAAGGAGTCGAACCAGGACCTGAGGAGTGCTACTGAAGCCACCTATCCAACTCAGGTAGAGGCTCGTTCACGCATAGACGTTATTGATCATAGTTGAAATAGTTGACTTCATGCAGTCAGAGATGACTTCAATTTAGGGTTGGAGGGGGAGGGTGCAGCAAGGCTGTTCTAGTTTGGGTAAAATGCAACCAAAGCACACTTGCTTTATCCAAAATAAAAACTAAGCTCTCTTGCCGGTTTGAGGGGAAAAAACATATCATTAAAAGGCTATCATTTTTAAAAGATTCAATGTGGCCTACTAATCGACAAATAGGTCTTGCTTAAATTAGTATCAGAATAAATAACTCAGCTTGGGCGTTGGGGCATGTACCAGAAGGATCAACATGGACATGGCTTCAACTGAGTCAACATTTGTGCATAACTGCATATGTGTGTGTTGCAGGAACAACTTACCTTAAAATATACTTTGGTCTTCATAACTCTAAAGCATGCTACCCGTATTTTCTCATACCACAATTCTTATAAAGATAGAATACAGTATCCATCAATTTGGTATTTGATTCAAGAGAGTCACTGGTTCATTGTGCTGGCTATTTTGTTGGTGCTTCACTCATACTGATTATTTACAAAGTTAAAGTGTTGCAACGAATTGTATACCTCTTTATTTTGCAGGTCACTTATCAAACGGACCATTTTTTAGATAAAAACATCGATTATGCTGTGAATGAACATCAAGTCTTGTTAAATGCCTCAAAATGTTCATTTGTTTCAAGTCTTTTTCCACCCTGTGAAGAATCAACAAAATCAACAAAGTTTACTTCAATCGGCTCAAGTTTCAAGGTAAAAAGAAATTCTTTCATTACTCCATCTATTTTTTTTGTATTGACTCTTATTTTTTGTATGATATTGCAGCAACAATTACAGTCTCTGCTAGAAACTCTGAGTGCAACAGAACCACACTATATCCGGTGCGTAAAACCAAACAATGTTCTCAAGCCAGCAATATTTGAGAACATTAATGTTCTCCAGCAGCTTCGTTGTGGGGTAAGTTGTGCTTTCTTTGTATATTCATTAAACATGCAACATTTTGACTGAAAAGATGTCTAGAGACACTGTTGGTACTATGTTTAATATTTCTATGGATAACAGAATGGACCATTTTATTTATTAATTGAAAATGCATCTTCATGTGACACAGGACCAGCTGAAACATCTTGTAATTCTTTATGTGTCAATTGGTTTACATAAGAAAGAGATGGTTACTGGATTTCAAATTTGTACCAGGATACCTATTTATTACATAAAAAACTTTATATGTTGTTCCTAAGTCAACTTTTTTTTGCTTTAATCCTCCAAAAGGCAGGAAAATGTTACAATTCACTGGTTTATTTTAAGTTTGTTATTAATATATTAAGCAATGAAGCCTACGAGTATAATATACAAAGATGTCATGATTCAATTCTATTATCAAGGGATTGCTAAATTTACGTTAGAATCAGAAAAAAAGAAAGAAATAATACGAATAAGTGTCACTCCACACATCCTAAACCCTAGAAAGAAAGAGTTGTTCATTTGAATTGTGAGATTTATCGTTCTTTTTTTACAGGGAGTTTTAGAGGCAATAAGGATAAGCTGTTTGGGATACCCAACTAGGAGAACATTTTATGAATTTGTTAATCGATTTGGTATTCTGCAACCCAAAGTTCTGGGTCGAAGGTAAATTTGTGATTTACTTAACTGATTAAGTTTTTTTTTTCAATGCGTTGCATATCTTTTTGTGTTTCCTTGGCAGCCACAATGAAATTACTGCTGCGAAGATGCTTCTTGACAAAGCCAATCTTACAGGCTATCAGGTAACAATTAGAACAAGTAGTAGTTGTTTGATATTATTAATTTGTTCCAGCTCTTGAACCTTTCAAGAACCTTTCATGAGAAGTTAACATTCAACAGATGGCGGTGTATTCCCCCATAAATTGTTTATTTACAGGCATTCCTTAACACATAATAATCCCAAACAGAATTTCAGAACCCAAATGGCAACCGCAAAGTCATAATGTCAAAAAATTAATATGCCATTGCATTACTTGTTTTATGCGCCTCACTTTCTGATTTCAAATGCACAGATAGGAAAAACAAAAGTATTTCTTCGTGCTGGTCAAATGGCAGAGTTAGATGCTTTAAGAACTGAAGTTTTGGGACATTCAGCTAAAAAAATACAAAGCAAAGTTCGGTCATTTCTGGCTCGGAAAAAATACATCCAGCTTCAACTATGTGCTACACAACTCCAGGCAGTATGTAGGGGTATATATTCTTGTTTAAAAATTGAAATGAGAACTTCCATTCTCCTATTCGTTGTTTCCTAGGAAACATGCTTTCAGTAGTGAGAGTGACTTCTACACTGTGTTTCCAAAGGAACAATTGCAAGAAGGTGTTATGAAAACCTTCGTAAGGAAGCAGCTTCATTGAAAATTCAGACCTGCTACCGTATGCACCATTCAAGGAAATACTATGTAGATATCTATTCTGCATCAACTACAATCCAGTCCGGTCTACGTGGTATGGCTGCTCGCATCATACTCCACTATAAGCGGCAAACAAAAGCTGCAGTCATTATTCAGGTACTTCAATAACGTGGTTTTTGTTCCATAGGTAGCTACTACTTCTCTTTAAAGAAATTGAGTAGGAGATAAACCCTAGGGTCATAAAACAAAATCTTTGACGCATTATCTGCATCAGATGATATCTGACTCCAAAATGCAAATATCTCTATATGTTTTTCTTTCTCAAACGCGCAGGAGAATTCACATTGTTATATTAAGAAGAAAAAAAATGTCTCTATATCAAACTTGATCTCTATATCAAGTGATTCTTTCACCTGCAATCAGTCATAAATCCATGTTTGTTAATTACCCTACCTTTTTATGCCCGTGTTCCTTGCAGAGTCGTTGTCGCTGTTATTTAGCACGCTCACAATATGTTAGAATGATGAAGGCCACAATCACGGCTCAGTGTGGTTGGAGAAGAAGAGTGGCCAGAAGGGAACTCCGAAACCTCAAAATGGTAAGAGACCCTTTGTTTAAACATTACTGTACTTCTTTTTTATCCTATTTGTCCCTTTTGCCCTTAGTGTCTAGCTGCACCAATGGTTACTGAAGTTTCTCAGATCAACAAATTTCAGTTATATGAGTAAAAGAACAAACATATAATTGGATTTACCAAAATCATAGTTATTTCAAATATCAAGTCCCCCTTCTTGACCTCTTTTTGCCTGGCCACTTCGTTCTTACTTTCAGGCTGCAAAAGAAACTGGTGCTCTACAGGCTGCCAAAAGCAAACTAGAGAAGGAAGTCGAGGAGCTTACTTGGCGACTGCAGCTGGAGAAACGTATTAGGGTATCTTTTATCATTCAATTTACAATCTCTTTGGTTTTACTTGGTACAAATTTCCTAGGGGAGGGACATCATACTGCAATTTTAACTGCATTATCTCTAGGAGTCTAGTGCATCCTTTTTTATTAGTTGACCTCAAGAGAAATATATCCCAGGTAAACATTTTGGTGGGCATAAAACCATTCTTTGTTATCAGATGAGTTTATTATATTCGTATGAGCTATGGACAATGTTTTTCTCTTAGTGTGGGATATCTCCACTGCAAAAAGAGTACTGTATTTTAATAATGAAGATAGCATCTCAAACCTGCATTTGAGTTTTTAAGCAAATACATATGTTCATTCTTCCTACTTTCTAGAACCTGGTACCTCACTCCTGGGGCCTGATAAGCTTCTCTAATGTGTCATGTACATTAAACCTATCTTGTAATAATCAATAGAAGAGGGTGTTCGTATTTGCAAGGTTGTTAATGCTACTAGGGTAGCAGATACCAGTCCTATGATAACATTACATAAAAGAAAATAAATTGATCATCACTGAGCTTTGCATGTTTTGGTATTTGCAGGCTGATATGGAAGAAGCCAAGACACAAGAAAATAAAAAGCTCCAATTACAATTGCAGGAACTGCAATTGCAGCTCAAGGATACAAAGGACCTGTTGAAAAGGGAACATGAAGCTGCCAAAGAAGCATCAGAGAAAGCTTCTGCAGTACCAGAGATCCTTGCTGATACAGCTCGAGTCGATGAGCTTACTTCTGAAAACGAGAAGCTCAAGGTATCAACATAACAGATTTTAAACGGTTGGTGTATGTGCTGTCCAGGTAATGCCTCAATTTAGCTAATGATATGCTCCTCTTTTTATTTCCAGATATTGGTGGCCTCTTTTGAGGAAAAACTTCAGAAAACAGAGCAGAAGTTCGAAGAAACAGAGAAAGCTAGGGAAGAATTACTCAATAAAGCCACAGATGCAGAGTCAAAGATAAATGAACTGAAGAACACAATGCAAAGGTTCTTATGAAAGTTACATGAAATTGTTGATTCTATCAGTCAAGTTATCAGGCGTTACATGTTGTAAATTTTGCCATGATTAGCCTTCAAGAAAAGCTGACTAATACGGAAGCAGAAAACCATGTTCTTCGGCAGCAGGCTATGAAATCAAGACCTGATAATATGCCTTTGCTTAACATGCATCGGAAATCAGTACTCTCTCTCTCCCTTTACATTATCTTGTGTGCGTGTGTGCGTGCGTGCGTGTGTGGGGGGGGGGGGGGGGGGTTGGGTTCTTAATATTATGGAAGTTTGTCCTATAGATGTTCTCATGCTTCTCTGTATTTGCAACTCTGCAGAATTTGGCTAACGGAAGCGTACAATCTGATGAACAGGTGGGTGGAGCATCAACCTTATAGGTGTTTATAGCTCACCTTTTTTTTCGTTTTATAATCTAATATAGTAATTTCTCCAGACACCTCACGGCACTCCTATGGAATTTGGAAGGAGATCCCTCGTTGAGAGACATAGTGTATATTTACTTGGCTAATACTTAATATCTAGAAGCATTTAATAAAAGAGAAAAATAAATAAATTATGGTTTCATCTAACCTTCCTTTCAGGAGAGTGTTGACACACTGATAAATTGTGTTGTTGAAAATATCGGATTCAGTGAAGGAAAGCCAGTTGCTGCAATAACCATATATAAATGCCTTCTTCATTGGAGAATTTTTGAGACGGACAAAACAAATGTTTTTGATCGATTGATTCAGATTTTTGGTTCTGCGATGCAGGTATTCCTTTCTAGTATTCCAAGCCTAAATGCTTCGTTTGCCTTTTATCTCAATATACTTACCTTCCTAAAATGTTATATATTTCTCAGAAACAAGATAACAATGCTGATCTTGCATACTGGTTGTCAAATTCATCATCTTTATTGATTATACTACAGAAGAGCCTCAAACCTCCTGGCTCATCTGGAACAACTCCCATGAAAAGACCACAGACTCAGACATCATTCCTTGGAAGGATGGTATGTCGGAACTATCTGTCATTGCATGGTATATTTTGCATTTTAGCTCATTGGAACCATTGATCCCGTGTTTAGACGAAGTTTGTACTGTTTACTATGTTATGGGCATATGGCAGCAGTTGTAATAGTAACTTTCTTAGGCTCGATCCATTGGGCTCGAGTATGAAAGTGTTGAATATAACAGGCTGTTACCACATGTATTCAGGATTTTGTGGATTATGCTTATCTGCCCATTGCTGTATGTAAGGTCTGTCAGTTGTTAGTTTGAAAAACACATGGGGATTACTTCGCCCAATCCATATTTTTTTATGTTTTGAACTTTTCATGGTATCCAAGGTGCATCTTTAACCACTGGTTTCTCTCACTTCTTTTTTCAAGGGTATAGAGTATAACATTGTAAAGAGTTAAACTGTTCAAAAACAAGAAAGATATGATAATTTTTTAACCACATATACTAAGTTAATTTACAATAAAAACAAATTAGGATTCTCTGACTCCAATCTAGCTGCAGTAATTTGATAAAATTTTGGGATAGTTACAAAAGGTTATCTTGATTTTTTCCTTTGGTGTTAATATGGTCCTCAGGTATTTCGTGCTTCAAATATTACTGTTGATATGGATCTCGTGCGCCAAGTTGAGGCCAAGTATCCTGCTCTCCTTTTCAAGCAGCAACTAACAGCTTTTGTGGAAGGCTTATATGGAATGATCCGAGACAATGTGAAGAAAGAAATATCATCAGTAGTCTCACTAGTCATTCAGGTTACCCCATCTATCGAAAGTCATCCTCAGGTTAAATATCAATTCATATTTTTGACTGTTCCAGCAGGATTAGTACAATTTTCAAAACAAGCACAACCTATATTGGCAATCTAGATTCACCAAGTTCTAATTGCAAGTACTACATCTGATCAAAAATAATTGATGCTTTTGACTTTTGTGGTCTTCAAGGTGCAACTTTGACCAGTATTTTTCTTGGAGAATATAGTTATAGTATCTAATAGACGTATGATATTATGGAAAGTGTTTTTCAAGGCAACATGATTTTTACATATTCATATTAAATATTTTGAAAGCTATTGACGGTGAAAAGTTTGACCGGATTTTGGTCAGAGTGTCTTGTGACTAAAGGAAGTGGCATGATTAGAATAGTGCTGATTTTAACTTACCTAGACCAACTCTCACTATTAGCGTTCATTCAGTAACTTGCCGTTACCACTGGCATGCTGAACACCCCGTGAGTGATCTGTGAAGACATTAGGATATTCCTTCTACCATGCATATCTTCTTGCTGTTATGAGGTTCTGCTAGCTGTTGATTAGGCTGTCATTTTTTAACTTGTGTGTTACTTCTATACCCGTGCTCTATTTCCGGCCATTATTTGTTGTTGCTAGTCTAGTCCCAATTCTTATATATATCCTTATTGATTCTCAAGGCACCAAGAAGTGCAAAAGCGGGTTTGATTACAGATCAAGGTAGCTATTGGCAGATGATAGTCAACCATTTGAATGACCTCTTGAAAGTTTTGCAAGAAAATTGTGTAAGTTTTATCTGTGTTACTTGCATTGCATTAGGTTACATGGTGTTCTGACTTCTAATCATTATGCTGAAATTCTAGGTACCGACAATTTTTGCACGGAAGATCTTTACACAGATCTTCTCGTTTATTAACGCTCAACTCTTGAATAGGTAGGGTTTGTGGATCTATAATTCAGCCTGGCATAGTTTTTCTGTTTCCAGCACTAATGTTTTCTTCTCCTGTAACTACGTTCTAGTCTTCTCGTGCGGCGAGAGTGCTGTTCTTTTAGCAATGGGGAATATGTGAAACAAGGGCTGGATGAACTCGAGTCATGGTGCACACAGGCCAAGCCAGAGGTAAATGAAATTCTATGCCTTGAAATTCTAAAGGTGGAGCAAATGGACCCCTGTCTTTTTCTTCCTGTCATGTACTTCGTGAAATGTTTACAAGCCAACATAAACAGTTTTTATTTTGTAGTAGTACTTGCTAGGTTTTTAGATACTTTGGTTTTTCATAATAAAGGCAGAATAGTGTTTCGTTACAAATTAAAGGCATTAAAATGATAGTGCAGTTGCAGTATTATTATCTCCCATTTATTTTTCTTTTTCACTAACTCGCAAGCACTAACAGTATGCAGGATCTGCATGGGATGAACTTAAGCACATATGCCAAGCTGTTGGTTTCTTGGTATGTAGCTTCGGCCACACAGCTTTTGTTTTTATTTATATGCCTTATCATGGAGATAATTACTATACCTTTTTTTCTGTTGGCTCGCACGCAGGTCATTTTCAAAAAGTTCAGGATCTCATATGATGAGATCATCAATGATCTGTGCCCAGTAAGCCTCCAACACACAGAAATTGAACGCATACTGGCTAGGGGAAAAATGGTGTGCTTAATCATATATTTGCATTGCGTTGATGCAGGTATTGAGTGTTCAGCAGATTTACAAAATATGCACGCAGTACTGGGATGACAAATACAATACGGAGAGTGTATCTGAGGAGGTCCTTGATGAGATGAGAAAAGTGGTGAACGAGGGAAGTGGCCAGCAGGGCGCTCCGCCGGACTCTAGTACATTCTTACTAGATGAGGAAATAAGGTATTATTCTTTTTCTTTTTGGGTATTAGTACTTAGTTGATCATTAATTTGGGTATGTACAGCATGCCTCTATCGCTGGAGGAGATCGCAAGCTCTATGGACGCCAAGGAATTTCAGAACGTGAGCCCACCGCAACAACTCCTTGAGAACGCGGCTTTCCAGTTCTTGAGAAGCTGAGAATGAAGGAAGGCCTCCCTACAAAGCATACATACATAGGTAGTTAACTTTTCTAGAAGGAAAGAAATTGAAAAGGAAATGGCCTTAATTATTAGGTGGTGTAGATTATATTATTACAGTATCAGATAGTAGGTAGATGCATGTAGCCACTAGCTAGCTTTGGAATCTGCTGGCTTTGTTTCTGATCTTGCTTGCATTGCTTCCCTCCTTGTAATTATTAGTTGCTTATTCATTCTTCATTATTCACTTGATGGTGATGATGATGATTAGGTGTTGTTGTAGTAGCTGCTTAGCTCGAAATACTAGCAAGATACATTACATTTTTTTTTTTGCGGGGGAGCAAGATATACATTACATGGATCATGGCAGACTGACTATGAGAGACAGCAGGCAGCAGCAGGCTGAAGCGCAGATGGGCCGTGGAGGCCCTTGTCGTTGTAGTGGCCCAAGGTACTCTGAATCCTGCAAGGTCACGCGTACCAGGAGGAGTCAAGCAAGGAGCTAGCTCCTCATCATCAGAAAAAAAAAAGCAAGAAGAGTCGTGCCATTTCAATTTTCAGGGCACGAGCTACAAAAAATTAAACTAACTTTTCCGTACGTATTGGTACGGTAGGCTAGTCATTATTTAATTTCAAAAAAAATGCTAGGGGTGGTGGTTTTCGGAACACGACACGTGTGCGAATTAGTGGATGCAGAAGCATACTTGTAAAGCTAATAAAATCTCATTTAAGTAATTTGTCCCTGCATTGCCATTTTGTAATTTGTCCCTGCATTGCCATTTCGGAACACGACACGTGTGCGAATAACTAACTTTTAGAATGGCACCTACATATTTGCCACCGGAGAGAAGTTTTACCAACACATTTGCCATTTTGTCCGACGTGGCATGCCAAATCACCCATCCACGCTGGAATAGCGACGCGAAATGACTCCCGTGCCCCTGGCCTCATCCTTCTATCCCCGCACCGCGTCCCGACCCGAGCCAGGCCAACCATTCCCTTCCCCACCCCCTCTCGAACCCTAGCTGGACCCCGAGGTAGCGGCGGCGACTATGACGGCGGCGCCCGTGTCAGATCAAAGGTAAGTGCTCCATGCTTCCTCCAAGAATGGTTCTGGATTGCCTTGGGCTCCCCTAATTTGCATTCTTTCACTGTTGTAGGCTGGTGTTCAAGTAGATGCTTGGTTCTTGTTGTTCTTAAACATGGAGCCTAGTGATTGCCCTCCATGGTAAGCTCAGTTGAACTCATTGCACCGCATATGCATGTCTATGGGGTTAGGCATTTCTAACTTCAAAATTGTTTTATTATTTATGATTATGTCAGGATTGATCCTGGCAATGCTTTTAGAATAGTGGTTAAATTTGAAAAATTTAAGGCAATTCTGGAGTACTCTGGAGTTTAGATATGGGTGAGCAATGGCATGATCTGTGGATTGATAGATGCAGTGGGTACAATCTTAATTCATTTGTTACTGACATGGTAGGTAAGATTATTTGGGGTCCTTCTCAGACACTTGCTGTGTGGGTAGTTGATACTGACGGTGGTGCTGAATGGAAGATCAGAAGGAATGAGCACTTTGAGAAGATGATTAGGTCCAGATTTCATGATAGGTTGGCTAATGTTGTAGTGGAAGTAGTTGAAAAGGGCTATCGATAGGATGAAGAGTAACAAGCTTGGGAAACTAGAGGTGGATCTATGGCCCGTTCTGGTGTCACCAGCCAAGCACAACCTGTACCTACTTTTGCTGAAAGCGTAGGAGAGACATTTAGTTCTAATGCAGGGGCAGATCAGACAGTTCAGGAAGTTTCGGTAACCAAGATTCTTGATTGGGACTCTCTGATTCTCCCTGAGCCTGGTTGATGAGGAAAGAGTGCTTGAGGCTATGGGTTTCAAAGATGCAGATGAGAGAGCAGAACAAGCAGCAAGAACAGAATATCCCATTTCAGTCACTCCAGAAGAAACGCAACAGGACATGACAGATGTAGGCTGTAGTGTGGATGATAGTGATCCTACTGAACCTGTTATGGATTCAGATATGGATAATCCAGAAATGTATGTTAGCACAAGCTATCCTTCTATGGTTGATTTCAGACTAGCAAAGTAGAAATTAGGTAGCATGCCATTGTCAATGAATTTGAGTTAGGCACTAAGAAGTCTGACAAGTCCAGATTCAGGGGCTTTTGCAAGGCTACTGGATGCCCCTGGGTTATTAGGGCTAAGACATAAAAAGATGGTTGCGTGAGGGAGCAGTGCGCGGTCGGTCGGAGCGGGGCGGCGGCCGACGAGCGTGGTGCAGCTTTTTTTTATTTGTTTTCAAAAAATTTTAGTCTAATGGACCCCTTTTATCTTGAAAAATTAATTTTGTTGTGTTGATCAGGTAAGAATCCTTCAGGGTCGGGTTCACTTTTCAAGGACTTGTTGGCCCTTTCTCCATAACATTCTGATAGATTTCTTCTTTCCCCGTAAGTGACTATCTCTAACACCCTGAACCACTACTTCATTTTTTTTCTTTTTGGTCTTTCTAGGATGGCACTTGGAGGGCATGTTACTGTTTTGTATGCATGCCTTGGTTCGAAGTTCACCATACTAGACAATGTTGGATACTATTGAACTCTAGGACGCTTTTAACTGTGAATGAGGATTTGAAGATCCTGTCTGATTCAGTTGGGGTACCCTGCACTAAAATGTTGGCTCCAGACATTTTAAATCCATCTGTACGGCCTACTAGGTATTAGAAATATTATAATCTTGTTAGATTACATGATTTATAGTTACGGCCTCGCTCGTGACCCTCCCCGTGGTCGTCCCTCCAATGGATTACGGCCCTCCGATCAATAGTATGATTTTGATTTGGTATTGCAATCATGCTCCAAAAGTCTCTAGCTAACCTTATTCTTTTGGACCTTGTCAGACTCGTCCTGTATCCTGCACTTGTCTCGATGATAAGTTCAGAAAGCAAAGTTTTTTAGATGGATTAGTTTTTCTATTACAACATGCTGGAATTCATTTCAAATTCAGATGTGCTTAGGAAAACAGCTACTTAAATATAACAAAAGCAATTCTAGCACTCTTCATGTCTTTTTGAACAATCCAAGTGTATTTATTTCTTGATCTTCAAAAGTCTTATCATTAATTGTACTTGGTATTTTGAGATGTACCATCCGTAGCAACACATGGGCACGATCGAGTGCTACGAATCCACTAATGAATCACCTCCCTCCTAACCTGTCAACAACAGTTGAAAATGCCCGCCGGAGTAGACGACCTCCAATTGGGATTACGATGGATGGGTGACCATCAAGGGAAGGGAATGCAACAAATAGTCAAACAGCAGGACCAAGCTAACCGCAGCACGTGCGGGCGGGTTGGGTAGCTACTACCTAATTTCATCAACATGATCCCAATATATATATGGAATACTCCATAGACTGCATGTAGCAGCAGCTACCCATCATCGATCCTTACGAACAATGGCGGCGGCGCCTGATGATGATGCCGCCGGCGGCAGCAGCAGCCGCCTCCGCCTCCGCGTGGTGGACACCACCCTGGTGACGCCCGCTGGTCCCGCACTGCCGCCGCTCTCCCTCCCGCTAACCTTCTTTGACGTCAAGTGGCTCCACCTCCCCCCCGTCGAGCGCGTCTTCTTCTACCGCCTCTCCTCCCCGGAGGCGGCCAACGTCGACACCATCCTCGCCGCCTTCAAGGACTCTCTGTCCCAGGCTCTCCGCGTCTTCTACCCGCTGGCCGGGCACATCGTCCTCCCGGTGGCGAGCCGCCACGAGCTCGTGTACCGCCCGGGCGACGCCGTCCCCTTCACCACTGCCGAATACGACCTGGACATGGATGACCTCGTCTCCTACGACGACCCCGTCAGCGTGAGGAGGTTGGCCCCGCTCGTGCCGCAGCTGCCCAAGGGCCGCGCCGTGCTCGCCGTGCAGGCCACTCTCTTGCTCCGCCGCCGGAGCCTCGCCCTTGGCGTCACCGTCCACCACTCCGCCTGCGACGGCGCCAGCTCCACGCACTTCCTCCACACCTGGGCCGCAGCGGCGCGCGCCGGAGCGCCACCGCCGCCGCCCCCGGTCATCGTCGACCGCATCCCGGACTCCAGGGGCCTCTACGACATCTACCTCAAAAGCCTGCCGCCGATCATCTCCGACGACGCCTTCGAGTTCGTCAGCAAGCCGCCCAGCTCCTTCGAGGACAGGCTCCTGGCAACGTTCACGCTGCCCCGGAGCCTGCAGGAGAGCATCAAGGGCGTCGTCGCCAGCGAGGCGGCGCGACGCGGCATCACGCCGCCACGGTGCTCGTCCATGCTCGCCACCTACGCCTTCATCTGGTCCTGCTACTGCCGAAGCCGCAGCGGCAGTGGCAGCAAAACCACCAGCTACTTCCTCTTCTCCGTGGATCATCGCGCTCGGCTGATGAAGTCGGCCGTCCCAGCCACCTACTTTGGCAACTGCCTCTGCCCGGCCATCGCCGCCGCGCCGGAGGAGGAAGTGGCGGCCGCGGGCATTGCCGGCCTGCTGGCGGCCTGCGCGGCGGTGGCGGCGGCGTTGGAGGAGGAGGTGCGCGAGGGGGCGCAGGACACGTGGCACGCCTGCGTGGACCGAGTCAAACAGGCCGTGGCCAGCGGGTCCCTCCTGTCCGTGGCCGGCTCGCCCAGGTTCCGACTCTACGACGTCGACTTTGGCTTGGGCCGGCCGGCCAAGGTGGAGATGGTGTCGGCGGCCAAGAGCGGCGCCATGCCGATCGCCGAGGCACGCGTCGGCGGCGGCGTCGAGGTGGGCGTCTCTCTGCCGGCGGCCGACGGTGCCATGGAGCGGTTCCAAAAGAGTTTCGCCGACGGCATCGCCTGCCTCTCTCTCTGCGACTAGTAGTAATTAATAATCACTGATTTCCCAGGCGTTCCGTTTCCAAATCCAAATGAAATAAAAAAATGCAGTTTCCAAATAATCACTGATTCCCCGGGCGTTCCGTTTGCCTGATGATTTGCATCTAATCGTTCATCATACTACTCGTTCCTAGATTTTAATTTCTCCCCCACCATCACCACCACCTCGTTGCATTTTTTAGCAGGAAATAGCCAAATTCCATTCTTAATACAAGGCCGCAGGTTAAGGATAAGGGAATCTGATTTATGATACATGCCTGGAGCTATTGTGATACAACCCAGATTACTTTTCTTTATTTACTGATGAGTGTTCATCAACGGAGAGAGATCCTACTCAAACCCTACTCAGTACAGGTTTAGGGATGCAAACTTTTTCACACTCAAACACAGACCACGACTTCTTGAAAATGAGCTTAGGCAACTTCTCACCTAGTTGACTAGTCACATCTTTATCTGCTGGCTTCCCTCTCTCCATTCCTCCTTCGGCTTTGAAGTAGACATTGAAACCGTTTTAAGCCTAATTAATCCATGTTAGCACACATTTACTGTAGCATCACATTGTCAAATTATGGATTAATTAGTCTTCTGTGCAATTAATTTTGTATACTCCTAATTATCTAAACATTCGATGTGACATGGACTAAACTTTAGTCCGTGGAACCAAACACAGGTACATTGGCACGAGAGCTACTATGCAGCTACACAAATAATCATAATCCTTTTAACCTTTTAATCATTCATTCATTCATTCCTTATCAATCATCCATCACTTAACTTATACTCCACTAGTCAGTACACATCTATCGCGCTTCCGCGGCGCAACAAATAAGGCGAGAATTAAAGGAAAACACACACAAGAACAACAACAAGAAAAATTAAAATTGAAATGTGTGTATACTTGTTGTCGCATCACATGGGCAGCAGGTACTGAAATTCGTAGTCGAATGGAATGACATCCACCACCTCCTCCATGTTGATGAGATGGTGGGTGTGCCCCCTCAGGCTCAGGCACTCCACCATGGATTTCCTCAGCGACCACGACGTCGGCAGCTGCTCGCAGATCCACCGGAGCAGCGACTCCATGTCCTTTGCAAAGTCATGCATGCTAGAGTGTATCAGGCTCGGGATCAGCAGCCGCCTCGTCGACGTCACCACCAGCGATGCCTGCAGGTACTCCAGCTTCGCCTTCTCGAGATCCATGGCGACGCGATCGGCTTTGTAGATCCGGAGCTGCTCATCATCAATTTTTATATTAAAATTGCAGGAGGCATTTGCAGCATGGCTAATTCGTACTAGCTAGTATACAATCACTTACTGCTGGAGATGATCTGATGCCGCAGCACAGTGCAAACAGAATGTTAGGCTCTGAGCTCTTGAGTCCATAGAGCTCCCTCACCTGCTGCTCTTCCACGTCCACATCGCATTTCCAGAATTCCTGTTCATCAGGTCAGATGTTACTGTACTGTTTGCATCATTGCAGGTGCCTCTGATGATGACTCACTTCTTTCACACTTGACGGCTGCCTCAAGATGAAATTCTCGATCACCAGGGCGTTGAACTTCTGGCCTGACACGTTGATCGTGGCCTTGTTCTTGAGTGCAAGCAACTTTTCCGAGTTTGAGGGCAAGCCATGCTGCAGGATGCCCTGTAACGACACAATATTTATACAGTAGTAATAATTAAAATGGATATAACATGGATGGTGAGGTACCGAGGTAGCAGCAGCTAGCCCATACAAGTCGAACAGTAGTATAAAGTAGTATTGAGTACCGTAAAAGACCTCGGAAATTACGTACGTGCATGATGCAGGTGTTGTAGGCGTTGAGCCAGAATGCCAGCTTCTGCTGGTGGTTGAGGAACCGTAGATCCACCTGCTGCAGCGCCTCTAGCATCCCCCTGAGCTTGGTGAGCAGGGGGGAGCTGGAGAATCCTCTGAGGTCCAAGGAGGAGCTGGAGGTGAACCTGACGAGATTCTTGTAAGGGCCAATGTCCCTGACAATGGCGTCCTGGATGGCAAAGATGCCGTAGTGGTCCTGCTGCCCCCTGTCCTTGTCCTTGTCCTTGGCGGCGGCGGCGGCGGCGACGTTGAGGCCGGTGTCGATCCTGAAGCTGAAGCTGGTGGCGAGGTTGCCGGACTTGTCCATGTCGGCTACCCGTGATGACCTGAGCAGCCTGATGAAGATGCAGATGAGGCACTTGACGATCCTCTCGGACAGCTTGTTGGGATTGACGCTCTGCTTGCTGCTTATGGGCAGCTCGTGGAGGATCGTCGTCTTTGCTGGCTGCTGCTGCTTGTCAAGCGAATGCCTGCTTCTGGTTGGCGGCGGCGGCAGGGCGAAGTTGATGCTGTTCTGCTTGGGGCTGCTGCCCATTGGGGTGGCCACATGCTTGTCCATGGCCGCCATGGCCTGGCTGATGAAGAACATGGACTTGTTGAGGTGGTTGTTGTTGCCGGCGGCGGAGGGACGAGGGGATTTGCTGTTGGTTGTCGGCGGCGGCGCGTCCGGTTCCGGTGGTGGCATGGTCATGCCGCCTCTGCCTCCCTGCTTCATGGTCTTGATCTGGTCCTCGAGCCTGGCGATCTCTTCCTCCACCAGCAGCAGCTCGGCGAGCAGCTCCTTGGCCTTGGCGGGGATGAAGGCCGGGATGCTCAGGACGGCGGACCGCGCCGAGCTGGGCTGCAGAGCACGCTCCAGGATCTGGTGCACCGTCTGCTCGTCGGAGAGCTGCTTCTGCAGGTCGGCGACCTCCTGCTCCAGAGCCTGCCGCCGGCGGTGCTGCGTCATGGCGCTGCCCCGAGTCCGCTGCGACTGCAAATTAACAAAATGTTATCCATGCTACCTGCTAATTGATCCATTATAAAGCAGGCAGGCAAATGGAGTTCACCACAGGCGGAGGGCGGTGGTCGGCGACGGCGACGGCGACAGACTCTTGAGGTTGAGCGTTGTAAGCAGCAGCGTGCTGCGACACCCGGGCGACCATGTACTCCATCGCCGCCGGCCCTAGCGACGCAATCTGCCGCCGATCGATCAGCTCGGAGAATATGAAGGAGCAGGATGCTGATCGAGACTGAAAGATGGAGGAGTATGTAGGATAGGAAAGGTTGGGAGGGAGCTGTCGGCGATGCTGCTGCTGCTGGTAGAGGATCGGAGGACCAGCAGCAAGCTACTAAGCAGGTAAGGAAGGTAACCGCCGGCCCATCATATCGTATCATATATATACCCACCGACGACGACGTCGATCGCCATTACTGAGCTTTCGCGTGGTGCGTGCAACAAGTGATCGAGCTAGTGCCTTGGTTGGTCGCTCGCTCCATGTCCATGCCACGTCACACACGCAGAGAGAGAGAGAGAGAGATGGAGGATTACATCGAGTAACCGTTACGCACGTTAGGTCGTTGGTTGCCAAAGCAAAGCACCGTCAGGTAAGCTCGCTTCAGACCCAATATAATGGATCAAGTGACCCGTCAGGTATGGTCCGCCTACCGCCACCACTACCACAGCAGTGGTTACCTGCTCTCTCTTTCTTTTTGTCTTGCCTTGTAATCTAGGCAAATTAATAATTAGCACCACACACCTATCCATCTAGACAAACTATTAATCGTCAGGACATGAATCAGGTGATGCGTCTAATGTACTCCCTCGCTCCATCCCAGACTATACTATACTATGTATGTACCGATACAACTTATGATTTTGAGACCGATGGATTATACTACTCCTATATCCATCTTGAGTGCAACCCAATTAAGGACCTTAGCTAGCTGCTTGTTGGCAATCCATAAGAAAAACTACTTCTTCATTACTTAAAGAAAAATAGTACTTGAGTTATGTGTATACCTGGAAGCACTACATTGATGTGAAAAAGGGAGGGACAAATTGAATTCCTTCATTATCTCCTATTCAACTCGTGTCTTTCAACTACAGTTCGAGGGATGGTTAACCAAGTTTCCAACTCTTAACAAAGCTTCTCCCTTTTCCTTAACAGAACAGAAAGCAAAGCAGGCTACTACACTAGGTACAAACGGAACAGCAGGCCAATGAAGCACTGCAAAATGAATCGGGCTTCTTTTTTCAGCCCGGCCCACAATGCTCAGCTCTAGCCCTAGATATGCCCTCTGAAGTTAGAAGAATGTTTTGGTGTTCACTTCTTCTAAACAAAAGTAGGGAATGGATGAATGTTTTGACTCCATTTTGTCACAGTAAATGCTAAACCTCCTGCTCATGTAGAGCGTTCAACTCCGTGGTTCACGGTTTGCTACAAGAAGTTGTTTGCCTAAATCACAGATACAGACATAGTCTAGCAGTGGCAGATTATTCACCCTAATCAGATCGTGTATTGGAACCCTTGCACGGTTTTCTCTGGTTTGGTAGCTGTTCAGCGCAATAAAAAACCGCTCCTTTCATCGGTAAAACAGTGATTTTGATATTTTTCTTTCAACTATTTACTTGCAGGAGTGTTCTTTACTCATAAAAGAGAGCATCGGCTTGCTGTTCTAATAACTTGGAGTAATAAAAATGGGGCTCCATTTATCTGGGGAAAAAGCTTATAGTGTGTAGTATATTTGACTATTTGTACTCACTGGATCATTGCTTGCAATATCAAGCCCTCTAAAAGAAGAGAAGTTGTTACCATGTTATTTAGCACAAATATAAATGGTCATTTTACATTGATTTCTATTTTAAAACTACAGTACTCCCTTCGTTTCAAGTCGTTTTGATCTTTTTAGATACATAGTGTATCTAGGCATCATTTGTATCTAAGTACATTAAAAAAATTAAAAAGTTAAAATAACTTACAATTTGAAACTGAGGGAGTAGTACTTAATTGGTCAGCTGTATACTATGGATAAATATGTATTGTATGAGCACCTATGTTTTTGTTCGTCACAAAATCAATCCATGTGGCCATGAGTGTTGGTAATTGAGGGTCCATCCATTTGGTACGGCTCCGGACCCTCCTGTGAATCAGTTTTTTTTTTCTCTGAACGTTTGCAAAACAGTTTTTTTTCCCCTTCGCGATTGCTGTGAGCCCTACCGAAGGGTCAGGCCCCTGAAGACGAGGAAATAAAGAAGAGACGGCCGCGGCGGGCGAGGGGTTCAAGAAAGTCGGCTTGGGGGCGGGGTCCGGTCGCCGCCGGCCAGTCGGCCACAACCGCCCCACCCCCTAGAACCCAGAAGGAAGGCGTCAATCCACCCGGCGCGCCTGGATTGGACAGACCGGCCGTCAAAAAGTCCCTTGGACGGCCACCGTGGAAGACGCCGACGTGTCAACGGGTGGATATCTGAGGTGAGGGAAGGGGATTCGATTCGATTCGATTCCGCCGCGAGGCTATTCCCCTTCCCCTTCCCCTTCCCCTTCCTCTTCCCTCCTGCATGATAGCGAATCAGCGATAGCAATCCTCTACACGGCATTTGGCTTTGATTCGAGTTGAAGGCTGCTCCTTGAGGGAGGCGGCGGCGGAGGTCAGGTCGGCAGGTCCCCCATCACCTTCCCGTCGCATCGCATCAGATCAGTTTGAAGGCGACATCCGGTACTTTCCTTGCTTATCCCACAAGCAAGTAAATCATCTTGTTCCGATTCCAACACCATCCCCGTCCGTTCCATTGATTTCCGTTTCAAACTCTATCTGTTTTTCATCTCGGATTTGTTATTTATTTACATATTTCTACTGTTCTGTAGGAAACAATCGCAATTCCTTGTTATCTCCACCAGAAGAAGAACACCAACAAGGGAGGAACCATGGTTTTCTACGACCATGACCCGGATATCACCCGATGGGGCCTTCACCTCCTCCTCCCCGCTGCACATGGATGCTCTGCCCATCATCACACCCAAACCACCGCCACTACACCTTATACCGCCTACACTCCGCAGCATCCCAGCTCCAGCTCCGCTGAGATCAAGGTTGAGCATGTCCCTCACTGCAGCGATGATGCCGTTGACAACGACGAGATCATCGCGCAGGCCCTGCAGGAGGAGCTGTCCCACGTCGCCCTTGCAGAAGCATCCGGAGCGTCATCCTCCCATGACGACAACCATTCCGCTGTTCTCACGCAACACTGGTTCCGCCCACGCACCATCCATGTAGCATCAGGTACACATCTCATTCGTCGTCCCCAAAATCGATGCATCAGAATACATGTAGCTGTCTTCTGTCTTACTGTTCGCTATTTCTATCTGCAGCTTCTCAAGAGGCGGAGACCAGGGAGGAACCTTTTAGTTCATGCTCAAGCCCTGGGGATGACAATGTCCAACATGGCGAGGCTTGCTTGATAGACCTCATGGATGACTTCTCTGTCATTGATGGTGAAGTTGGCAAAAGATTGAATGACATGGTTCCTGTTCCTGTAAGTTCACTTCCTCGTACGCAATGTTACATCTACTAATATCAGCGTTCTTAACGGCTTGTTCCTTTTCCTATCGCAGCATGTCCCCAAGACAAATGGAGAGATTCCTTCTGTTGATGAAGCTGTTTCAGATCATCAAAGACTCCTTGACAGGTAAACCACACTTTTGTGTATGTGTCGCCAGTAATCACCATGCAAATAAGCCATACTCCAGCAGACAAACTTGAAAAATGTTCCCAGTACAACTTGTTTTTTTTTTAAATTTCACTCTTGTATTTTTTTGGCCTCTGTATGTGGACATAACTGTTTACCTCATAAATAACCTATTCATTACAAATGACCTACGCTACATCAGTACTATGATAGTTTGCTGTTTGACTCAAATGCAATTTCATCATCTTCTTTTTTTTAAAAAAAGATTGGTGCTGTATGGCTTGGTTGAGCTGAAGGTTAACGGAGATGGGAATTGTCAGGTTTGTGTACATGATCCATCTTTCCCCTTTTGCATGATGGCATATCATGATATTGAACTATTGATTTATTTGTATGGTCTGGTCTCTGTTCTCTATGGCAGTTTCGAGCATTGTCAGATCAATTTTACCGCACTCCTGAACATCACAGATTTGTTCGCCAGCAAGTGCTGAAGCAGGTTGGTATTGTGAAAATGACTTGTTAACTGTCATGGGCAATTTAGTTGCATTTCAGCCACCCCTGACATGCATTTCATGGGCAAATGCTTACACATTCACTTGTTAACTGTCATTCTTCAATGTTGGGATTTCCATGTATTCCCTCTGAGCCCCTTGTACTCTCTTGGCAGCTTGAATTGCATCCTGAGTTTTATGCGGGATATGTCCCTATGGATTACAGGGAATATCTCAAAAAGATGTCAAAGTGGGTATTTTCTCTGCTCTCTATTTATAACAAGATGTTTAGTTTGTACTTTAAATACATGTCCTCATTTCGTCATGCGTAAACAATGCAACCAGGAGTGGAGAGTGGGGTGACCACGTTACATTGCAGGCTGCTGCAGACTCGGTAAACTTCATGTATCTTGAACTTTCGATGTTCTACTAGTGAATGCCGACCCTGTATAAGCAATATAATAACTCCTGATTTTAGCAATGTTATGAGTGGCTAATGAATGTTGCTGTAGCGGAAGGATATCCCAAAAAACATATATTTTCGATGCATTCACAATTGGCAATAGGTCCTGCCAAACAAATGATGATCCACAGCTCCTGCTTCTGTGCTTGGTTGGGCTTTATGTCCAACGTTCCAGTCTTATGTAATCTCTAGTGTTCTTTTATGATTTGGTTTCTTCTGTTAGCATGCTGTTTCAGCTTAAGGTTTTTGAGCTGATCGGTTGGACACTGTTAGAAATTGCATTGCATTTCTATGGTTAAAAACTGGGAGTGCTGCTTTTCTTTTTCTTTCAATCGGACTACAAATCTATTTTGAGATGAGTGCGTGCGTGTGCCCTTTCTTTCTTTTTTATGTTTTACCAGACCTTTTTTTTGGATCGTTTGAAACTCAAAAGTGCTGCGTTGCCTATTTGCAGTATGGTGTGAAGGTTTTCATCCTGACATCATTTAAAGATACATGCTACATTGAAATCCTTCCTGTTGTCGAGAAGTCAAGAAGAGGTAGCTAGTGTTTCCTCGTCGATTCAAAGATACATGATAGTACATTATTATTAGGATTCTAAAGTCTGCTGTGTGTTACGAATTGTGCAGTGATATGCTTGAGTTTTTGGGCTGAGGTGCACTACAATTCGATATACCCGGAAGGAGAAGGTACTTGATATTTTGGGTCATGCATGCTTATTTATTTGGTGCGGCCTTTGATTCCATTGCCACCTGTTGGTGCAGAGTTGCCCATTACGGAGAAGAAGAGGAGGAGTTGGTGGCCCTTCTAGCAGCATATATAGAAGAGTTGCCAGGAAGAAGATTATATGGAGCAGCTAACCATCATACATTGGTTTTCCCTCGTCGGATTTTGTGGTCTTGACTGACGACGATGGATCGATGGGGTGGTTTCCCGATAGGGCATGTAGATACATACATACATACTACTACCACCAGTATCTGTACAGACATAGGGTTGATTAGCACAACAGACATTATTCATTCATTCTTCTGTTCTTTGTGGATACTAGATCAGACTGTAGTTACTTGGTTGGATCTCCAGCACTGACTGTCATGTTAGGAGAAGAAAAGGAAAATTGAGACTTGAGCTCCAGCGTCGTGTCCACAGACTAAATAGGAGGATTAAACTAATTATAAAACTACATGAAGGTCAATTTGTAATTAGTCCATGATTTGAGAATGTAAAGCTACAGTAAATATGTGCTAATCATGAATTAATGCTGCGAGGGAGCATTGGAGGAAGAAATTTGCTCAATTGTCATTGAGAAAAAATCTATATTGTACTAATTACATATATCTATAAAGATATAAATCGATGATGCCAATTTGTAATTTGGTATTTTTCGAATGCAAACAGTTTTAGTCAATTAATTAATCTAGAAACAACAGTGCTGGCCTGTTGCAAAGAAAAGGGGCTGGAACGTTCTAGAAAGAAACCGGCCTCTCGCCCGCCTTCTTTTCTACGCCAACGCCGCCTGCTACCAACCCAACCCAACCCAACCCACCCCCCACCTTTCGCTGCCGCCGCCGCAAAACCCTAGCTAGACCCCAGGCAGGCATGGCCACCATCCCCACCACCGATTCCGCCCTCCTCCTCGGCTCATCCGCTCTCCACAGGGCCTCCAGGACCAGGAGGGCCTCGGCGGCCAGGCTGCCCGCCCGCCGTCGCCCGCAGGCCGTGGTCCGCGCCTCCGCCAAGGAGATCGCCTTCGACCAGAACTCCAGAGCCTCCCTCCAGGCCGGCGTCGAGAAGCTCGCCGCCGCAGTCGGCGTCACCCTCGGCCCAAGAGGTCTCTCCCTTCTCCTCTCTCTGCGTTCCATCTATCTACCTTACCTCCGATTTTTTGATTCGTGGACCGGAATGGATTACTTCTTAGGTCGCCTAGTTATCCTATGACCCATGCCTTGAATTCTAGTTTCATGCTTTGGTAAATGTCTGATTTACCACATGCTCTGCTATGCTAGTTGGGCGACTGTGTGTCGCGTGTTGCTGCCTGCAGCCAAACTAAGCCATGTTTACACAGGCCCTCTTTATAAATAAATCTATACTACTACCAGCATATAGTAACAAATGGGAATAACCCTACCAGATTTAGCCGCGACACGCGGATGTGACACTATCCCTTTACCTGCGACTCGGGATGTTCGCTTTTTTGGATATGTGTATATAGGTTTCTATTTCTATAACCGGCGTCGTTGTGCGCCAAAAATCCTTGGCTGATGTTGACTTTCTTTATGTACCCTTCTATGTCTGCAGGAAGGAATGTTGTCTTGGATGAGTTTGGAACACCAAAAGTGGTCAATGATGGAGTTACCATTGCTCGTGCTATTGAGCTCGCTGATCCCATGGAGAATGCTGGTGCCGCATTGATCCGTGAAGTAAGCATCATTCTCTCTAAATGCATTTTGCTTTATCTTGTTTGTTTCCTGCATTTGAGTAACTCGTTCACCACATACTTCTTATGCATTTATCTACCAAATCAAAGGTTGCTAGCAAGACAAATGACTCGGCTGGTGATGGGACCACAACTGCATCCGTTCTCGCCAGGGAGATCATAAGATTGGGCATGTTGAGCGTTACTTCTGGGGCAAACCCGGTGTCTGTTAAGAAGGGCATTGATAAGACTGTTCAAAAACTGGTGGAGGAACTTGAGAAGAAGTCCAGGCCCGTGAAGGGTGGCGGGGATATTAAAGGTTACGTCTTGGCTCTTCTGTTAGTAATGGGTCTGATATCTCTGCAAAAAGGCATGCTTCGTATAACATTGATGCTCTTTTTTTTTTCAGCTGTTGCTGCTATATCAGCTGGAAATGATGAATTTGTTGGGACCATGATCGCCGAAGCTATTGACAAGGTTGGTCCTGATGGTGTGCTCTCAATCGAGTCTTCGTCATCTTTCGAGACCACAGTTGAAGTTGAAGAAGGGATGGAGGTATCAAGGCTGGCTATGATTGCTCCTCTGCTGATACCATTCTCTGTTTTGTGATATGTACAGCTGTCATTCTTGATTCTGAATTACTTCCCCGCTTCTCCCATATGTGCAGCTTGACAGAGGATATATCTCCCCTCAGTTTGTCACCAACCCTGAGAAATCAACTGTGGAGTTTGAAAATGCTCGAATTCTCGTCACTGACCAGAAGATATCATCGATAAAGGAAATCCTTCCTTTGTTGGAGCAAACTACACAGTTAAGAGCACCACTTCTTATAATTGCAGAGGATGTAAGTGGTGAGGCATTGGCAACTTTAGTTGTCAACAAGCTTAGAGGAATCCTAAATGTGGCTGCAATCAAAGCTCCTGGTTTTGGTGAGAGGCGCAAAGCACTTCTTCAAGATATTGCTATTGTTACAGGTAACGTACTACTTTTCTTCTAAGTGTACTTGGACCATGGTTGGTTTTCACATGGTGTTTGTCTTTGTTAACCAAAATCCCAGCCCTATGTGTTGATTACTCATACTACCTTGATACATTGTTTACATTCATATATTTGTGCTTGTTTAGTCGACGTGAGATGAGGCCTGCCTTATGTTTCCTGCTTCAATTTATATGCACCTTCCTTCTGTACCAGAATATGGTAATGTTCAATGTATTCGTTGCCCTCTAGCTGGCCAAAGATGAAATATCTAATGCATTCTTTTTGGTTGTAAAATGAACTGATTGGAGCTAGCGAAATACCACATACATATAATTTCTAACTTGACCCTGGAAGATCAATACTATGGCTGGCTGATGTGTTGCTGCCTTTTTGTCTTTTCCTGTCTTTGTTCAGGTGCTGAATATCAATCCAAAGATCTTGGCTTACTAGTTGAGAATACAACAGTGGAGCAGCTGGGCATAGCCCGGAAAGTGACAATCTCCAGCTCATCGACGACAATTATAGCAGATGCTGCAAGCAAAGATGATATCCAGGCCAGAATTGCGCAGCTGAAGAGAGAGCTTTCTCAGACGGATTCGACATATGATTCTGAGAAGCTGGCGGAGAGAATTGCAAAGCTTTCTGGTGGAGTTGCTGTGATAAAGGTTGGAGCTTCGACTGAGGCAGAGCTTGAGGACCGCAAGCTCCGTATAGAGGATGCGAAGAATGCAACTTTTGCAGCCATAGAGGAAGGTATTGTACCTGGAGGGGGTGCAGCCTATGTTCATCTATCAACATTTGTACCGGCAATCAAGGAGACGTTGGATGATCCTGAAGAGCGCCTTGGTGCTGATATCATCCAGAAGGTATTGTTCTACTTGGCTGATAGCTGAAGTTTGGTTTCTTTTTTCTGATGTTTGTTGATTTTGATACAAATCACCTGTGATTTTTCAGGCCCTTGTGGCACCTGCAGCACTGATAGCGCACAATGCTGGGGTTGAAGGCGAAGTGATTGTAGATAAAATCAAGGAGAGCGAATGGGAGTATGGCTACAACGCTATGGCTGACAAGCACGAGAACCTGGTAGAGGCTGGTGTGATCGATCCTGCCAAGGTCACGAGATGCGCTCTGCAGAATGCCGCTTCGGTGGCTGGAATGGTGCTGACCACTCAGGCTATTGTTGTGGAGAAGCCAAAGAAGAAGGCTCCTGCTGCTGCCGGGGCACCTGAGGGTTCATTCGGCATGTAATGCTACTAAAAAACTTTGCTAGGCTAGGGGCATGGGCGTGCATCATTTTAGCAAAGATAGAACCGGAGTGTGTGTGTCGATCTGTCGCCGAAGCTGATAAACTCTTTTGTCACCTTGAATTGTTTAGCTGGCGAAGTGGGCAAAGAATAAATTTTAATCCAAGTGAGATCCCTTTGGTTCATGTGCTACGGTTTGGTTCACTGTCGTTGCAAAAATGTTGAAAGCAACTTGATCACCTTGTGGGATGCTTCCTGTTATTGTTGGGGATGCTGGTCTAGTACCAGCAAGCAAGCAGAAGAGAGCCATGGATGGCTGCAAGTAACAAATCGGGCTAGGATGACGATGAGATGCATGTTACATACACAAATCGTCGGCAGGTCGTCGTGCTAGTGCTACTGGTGGCGGCCATCGTCGTCTTTCTTGCCACCGGAGCCGGCCGCCGGGCTGCAAGCCATTGCCATGGCGTCTGCCTCCATGGCTGATGGCTCGCCCGTCCTCAGCACCGGCGAGGAGGTGAGAGGTTGGTTTTTACTCTTCTCCTGCGGATTTTCGTTGCGATGGTGGTTGGTGCAAAAAGTTTACATGGAGTAATCCATGTCCTGACCCTTGTCTTTTGTCATGTTGTAGCATCATCGTCCATCAGTCATCATCTCGTCGGTGGCGTGGCATATAGTTGATATTATATGGGGATAGATGGATGATTGCGTGGCAGCCGGTGGCCCCCACCTGGCAGCAAGTTCATGGTGCTCCTTGCGCGCCTTATCCTCACCTGGGCTGCACTGCACACATCTTCTTCTCAACCGCAACGCGCAAGCTGCCACCAGCTAGCTGCAGCAGCTGGTAAAAACGCTGCTGAATTGCTGATCAACGATCTCCTCCCCTCCCTCCCAGCGTCAAACCTTGAAAACGGATAGGAAGCAAAGGGCAGGGAACCAAACAACCTCTCTCGGTCCTGCTCTGTCCTCTCTCTCTCTCTCTCTCTCTCTCTCTCTCCAGCCTTCTCCCCTCCCTCCATGAATTCCAGCCGGAGCCTCCTCTCGTCGCCTCTCTTTGCTAGCTCATCTCCAAACTTCAGGAGCAATACTTCTATACCTTCCTCCCCTTCCCCGTCACGAACCTCAGGTCTGTACTTGGTGTATTCTTTTGTTTTGCTTTCTGATAGTGCCATCAATGGAAATCCTGTTGGCTGACCCGGTTTGGTCTGCAGTTCCGATGATACATGACAACACCGGCAGAGCATCCACCGCGTGCCACTACTCACCCTCGCTTGTGGCAGAAGACCAGCTTCATGGTTCCAAGGATACCTTAACCTTGAAGGGAGAAAAGGCTTTGCTTGAGTTGCTGCTCGACATGGTGTGTCGTGCCACCTTGCTTCATCAGTATTCTACTACTTCATATCGTCACCACTTCATTTCACGATAGCTAAAAGCGGATTGTCTTCACCAATTTGGATCGATTTCTTTTATGTTTTAGTGCTCAGTGTTAATTTCGCATTTCTGATGAGTTCTCCCAGGCTCTGGACCAGCATGTCGACGGGAAGAAGCTCATTGGTCAGGAGACGGAAGATAGTGATTTCGAGAGCTATTTGAGAGAAGCAACAAACCTGCTTTACCAGCCAGCATTCACGTACGGTGGTTTCTGTTTACTCTTTAAACTTATTTTGCAGTTTCATGAGTAGTTATCAATCCTTCCACCCCTTCTTTTATTATGACCAATGCTACGCGAATCCCTTTTATGGCAGTTCTGACCTAAATCTATTGCAGTGAAGAGGGTGATTCTACTTCACAGAGCTCTTCAGCGTCAGCTTATGAGCCAGTTGGTTGTTTGGATCTTGTCACACCTTCAATAGAGAAGGTGACATCGCCAGAAGAAGAATCAGGCACTTCAGCCACCCAGTTGGATGTGCCACACTTTCACCGGTTTGTTTCTTTGTGCTTCAAACAGTCTAGTGGTAGGATCAGTGTAGGAATGCAACAAGCATGACATGCTTTTGATTCTAACACTTAACCATTGTGCTCACAACCAGTGTGGACCCAGACCACTCATATGAGGAACTGCTCAGCAAAGGTCAAGTGTTCGTTAGGTCCAAAAGGTTACTTGAGAGGAGATCAAAGAAACGTAAGGTTCCCAGAGCATTGAGTAATGACGTTCTGTGCAGTGTTGTCAACTCAAAGAAGAAAGAGAAGCCAAAGAAATTTGGCAGAGTTCTTGACCCAGACGAGCCTTTTAAGTTGTTTTTACGGGATCGTGAGACGACAGAATTCTTGACAGCAAAAGAGGAGAAGCAAATGTTCAGTCAAATACAGGCATGTCTTATTTTTCGTCCTTAATGCCCGGATGCACTTTTCTGCCCGGCATATATTAATAGAGAAGATGATTAATGCCCAGATGCACTTTGAGGTTACTAATTCAAAAGTATGGTAACCTGTACAGAATCTTATGAAACTAGAGGAGGCTCAGCGCAAATTAGAAGTTCAATGCGGTCGTGAGCCAACAGTTGCAGAGTGGGCTGCAGCTGTAGGAATGAGCTGCAGGGAGCTGCAGTCTTCTATTCGTATTGGAAGACGATGCCGAGAGAAGATGGCTCGCTCCAACTTCCGCCTTGTGATACATGTAGCTAGGAAATACGAGGGATATGGTCTTGACATTCAGGACCTAGTTCAGGTTTGGCTCTTTTACATTATTATTAGGACTCCTCTGATTAGAGGCCATGGCATCATTATTTTTTTTTTGAAAGGAATGGCAAGAGATTTGCCACAACTTTTATTAGAAGAAAGAATAAAACAAACAACAACAGACAACAAAAACGGCATCATGTTTCTTGTTGTAAACTGTTTCTTGCCTGTAATGCCAGGACGGATGCTGTGGGTTGATGAAGACCTTTGAGAAATTCAATCCAAGCAAGGGGTGTAGATTCCCGACCTACGCATATTGGTGGATACGCCAATCAATTAAAAAGTCCATATTCAAGAACTCAAGGCTAATCCGATTGCCGGTATGTATGATTGCAGATTTCTGTTGGTGCAAACTTTGTTTGCTGTGCGGCTGTATGAATAATTCGTTGCAGGAGAGTGTGTTTGCGCTTTTGAGGAAAGTTGGGAAAGCAAGGCTGGAGTGCATAATGGAAGGGGAACAGCCCACAAATGAGAACGTGGCAAGGCGTGCTGGCATCACAATTGAGAAGCTGGCGAGGCTGAGAGCAAAGACCAGAAAACCACGGTCGATGCAAGACCGGGTTTGGTCAGATGACGGTGTCACGTACCAGGTACCGTTGAATTTCATTCTTTCGGTATTTCTTTCACCTGAGAATCATCACGCCGAGAATGCTAAGTATTGTTATCGTTGATTGACATGGACTGGACGACACGGCAGGAGATCACAGAGGACCCAAACTTTGAGCCCCCAGAGCTGAGCGTGGACAGGCTGATGATGAGGCAGCAGGTCCGCAACTTCCTGGCGATCCTGAGCCCCAGGGAGAAGGAGATCATCGAGCACCGGTTCGGGATCCACGACGGGGAGCCCAAGACACTTCATGTGATCGGCGACATGTATGGGCTGTCAAAGGAGAGGATCCGGCAGGTGCAGAACAAAGCACTGGACAAGCTCAAAAGGAGCGTATCGGCACAGGGCTTTGACGTTTACTTTGATTTGCTAACGTGAAGAGGCCAATAAGTTGGTTTTGATACCCCCCCACCCCCCACCCCCAAAGAAAAACAAAGGGATTTTAGCAGCTAGACACGTCCCCAAAGCCAGTGAATGACCATGTATAGAACTGAAGCAACAAAAAAAATGCAGCATAATTGTGTATAAAGGAGATTCAGTGTCATGATTTTTTTGTTGATGCAAGTGTGCATTCCCAGGAAAGTGTTGGTGCATACTGATGCTGCACTTCATTCTGATTAGGTTATGGATCAGGTGGTGGTGATTAAATTAGCTTCTTCTTCTTCTTCTTTGTTTTTTATATAGTATATTGTACTCCTGGATGAGTATCCATCCAATTGGATTACTGCATTCGGAGCTGGAAGTGGGCCATGCAAATGCTAGGCAGGGATTGTTTGCAACTCATCCCCTGATCAGACATCATTTCAGACAGTGGATCTGCTGCACTTTGACTGACCCTTGTTATCTGATGACAATGGATCTTAGGATTCCTTTTCCATGTTGGCTGCTGCTGGCAGTCAGGCAGTGGCAAACAAATGGAATGGATTGCATGTTTGCATTGCACCCATGTGGATGTGAAACATTGTGAATTGCTGGCTGGCACTGGCATGGAGATCTGTGACAAGTGGACTGGCAGGCTAGTACCACATATACATAATCACATACATTAGACTTGAGCATTGTCTGGACGTGGCGTCAGTGAAATAAAGATACATGATTATGTGCTCATGCTGCTACTGGCAGCATAGAATAGAATTATATTCCATCCATTACACTAGCTAGGAGGTAAATAGATTGATTCTGCAGCTGACTAAAGAAAGGTATCAACGGCCAACTGATGAATTGACGCAGTCTCAAATGATAAGTTAGCAGTTGATACCTCATTGCAAAGGAAAAGGCACAAGAAGGATCCTTTTATTTGCATCTCGCTCTTTCGGCAAGATAGGCATGTAGAGTATACTGCATGTATATATTTGATCGATCCACTTTTAGTTTTTATTTCCTCCTGTTTCATCAGGTACGTTGTACGTAGTCCAGGACGGCAGAACAGCAGCCTGCTTGCCTGCCTGAGATGGTGAGTTTGAGGCTCGACTCCCTAGTCTCAACTAACACAACACTCCAAGCACTACTGGTCATATAATAATTAAGTTAAAAAAAGGTTACAAAGTAACAAAGAAAAGGAAAAGAGTATTTTGGAAAACATTTCTTTTTCGCCCTATTGTTACATGGGAAACATTTCTTGTTTTTTTTAAGGCTACTGGTCAATATATTATATTAATAAAAGGAAAGGAAAGGAAAACATTTCTTGTTGTCGAGATGCTCCAAAACATCAGGATAATGAAAATTTCATGAACAAAGGTTTTTGCTAGAAACCTAAGAGGACTGGAAATGTTAATAAATGATCAAGTTTAGCAAGGTCTAGCATTGCTGAGCAAATGCACATATGGATTTGAGTTTCAACTCAACACAATTACTCTTATCTTTGACTAATTGTTCTTCAACGACAACATATGTATCGACGCCATGGGCGTATATGGTGAAGAAAAAAAGGGTAAGGGAGCTTATTAAGCCTTTTATCAATATTTTGTCGTTGGGAAAAGAAAAGGAAAAAAAAATCAAAAGCGGCGGAAAGCAAAAGCAGAGCAGAGCAAAGCAGTAAAGACGAGTGAAAGAGGTTGCCGTCTTGCCGAGCAGGAGTGGCAATGGCGTTCCTCCTTCCGCCATCCTAGCTTCGGAATCGGAGCTTCCTCCTCCTCCTGGGAGAAGTCGCGCGCAATGGAGGTGTCGGCGGCCTCCTCTGACCAGTACCGCTCCTCGTCCTCCTCCGCCAGCAGCCCCGCGCGCCGCTACTACTTGCCCAAGCCCGGCGCGCTCCGCCGCCCCATCTCCTTCGAGGACTCGCCCGACTGGGACGACATCCACCTCGACGACAGCATCCACCTCGCCACGGCAGCCTCCGCCTCCGCATCCATCAACAGCAGCGCCTACCCGTCCCCGTCGCCCTCCCTCCCCGTCACCACCTCCGCCTCCGGTGCCGCATGCCGGGAGCGCAAGGTGGCCGGGGCAACCCTCGTCTGGAAGGACCTCACCGTCTCCTCCCTCAGCGCAAGCACGAACCGCTTCTCCGACCGCCTCGTCAAGAGCTCCAACGGCTACGCGCTGCCGGCCACGCTCACCGTCATCATGGGACCCGCCCGCTCCGGCAAATCCACCCTGCTCCGAGCAATTGCAGGTCTCCACTACTTACTTGCTTGCTACGAGTAGCCCAATTCCACTAAATTAATTAGTCCTCACTCCACCAGGGAGGCTCGGTGCCACCGAGAGGATGTACGGCGAGGTCTTTGTCAACGGTGCCAAGTCTCGCTTGCCCTACGGCTCATATGTAAGCAGAAGCACCTCCTCCTTAGTTGCTCCATCTGATGATGAGACGCTCTCAGAGCTTTCTATATATGGGTAACATTTTACAGTTCCCAGCGCTCTTTTCAGATGGAACAAGAATTCAAAGTTGGAGTTTTTCATCACAACTTCCAACAGCTACTACACTGATTAGCTATATAGCTGAAGTTATCATAGATGATTTATGGCTGCTGTTCTTGGAACACTTGTAGGGCTATGTTGATCGAGATGATGTACTCATTGACTCTCTCACAGTACGCGAGATGCTATACTTCTCGGCACTCCTCCAACTTCCCGGTTTCTTATCTTCGAAGAAGTCCATAGTGGAAGATGCCATCGCTGCCATGTCATTGGGTGACCATGCTGACAAACTCATCGGTGGACACTGTTTTATGAAGAAGCTTCCTAATGGAGAAAGAAGACGGGTCAGCATCGCGAGAGAGCTTGTGATGAGACCACACGTATTATTCATTGATGAGCCTTTGTATAATCTTGACAGGTCCGTTTCATCACCAATACTCTGCATGATTACCTTTCCCCACCTTTGGTTTCGAAAGAAAATCTAAACTTGACATCACCATATTTGTTACATGCATGCTTATTTTGAATAGCTTAGTACCCTTCAACATTCTGCTATTCGAATGGGGAGTATGATTGTGGATCAAATAAGGTGCAAATTTGTTTAAATAACTTCTCTTTTCTCTGTCTTGTTGCAGTGTTTCTGCACTGCTCTTAATGGTAACGTTGAAGAAACTTGCAAGCACTGGATGCACCATCATCTTCACAATGTATCAGAGCAGCACAGAGGTTTTTGGGCTTTTTGATCGCATTTGCTTGCTTTCGAATGGGAACACGCTCTTCTTTGGAGAAACATTGGCTTGCCTACAGGTGAAACAGTTGTTTTTGTGTAGTGTGAAATCCTTGCTCTACTCATGTACATTTCAACTGTACTACCTATCCACCACTTGAATGGATCGATGGTGCCTGAGTTGGGTATAGTGTTCTGCTGATGCCAGGAGTAGTTGGACAGAATTGTTTTCTGGGTTCGCTGAATCATACAACCAATTCAGTTGAACAATGCATTGCGAGAAACAAAAGGTCACTTAAAGCAGCAGTTGGTTGCACAATAGCTTCCGAAAAAAGGATTAATCCCTGAGATAGCAGTCTCTTGCACGATTCTTACTACTCTTAGCTGCTTGCTTGTCCTATTGTTGCTTTCTTGATTCCTATTGTAGAGCATGCTATTTTTCTATTTCAGATGTGTTGCTCTTATCGCTGTGACATATGTTATCTGAATTTCTGATTTATTCCTTGTCACGCCTACCCTCCTACTGTAGCACTTCTCAAATGCTGGATTTCCATGTCCAATCATGCAAAGTCCATCCGACCACTTCTTGCGGGCAATCAATACTGACTTTGACAGGATCATAGCCATGTGCAAGAATTTACAGGTTTCTGCTAAATTCATTTTGATACCATTTTTGCTTTTTATCTTCAATAGTGCCAGTCAACTCAATGGAGAAGTTAGACTTGGCCGTAAGAGATAAAAAACCCTTTAGTTATTGATAACAGGATGATCAAGGGGATTTTTCGTCGGTGAGCATGGATACAGCAGTGGCTATTCGAACACTTGAAGCAACATACAAACAATCAGCTGACTCTGTTGCAGTTGAATCAATGATTGCAAAGCTGACAGAGAAGGTAACTCTTGACGCTTCGTGCTTGTATTTGTAAAGAACATGAGGCGTACCATCACCCTGCAGTCAGACATACTTGTTTATGTTTGATCACATTTTACATTGCTGAATAGGACTCTCCAAGATGCATAGCATTGAAATAATGCCTTTATCCACTCCTGTATGCTGACTTGTTTGAAGTTGCTTCAATGGCAAATAGTGTATTGAGTAACTATAATGCACGATAATTGTTGAAAATTTGTCTCCTAGTTTCCTTAGAATTATCTACAATCTACTACTTCTGTTTCCAATGACATTTGGTTCCAATCCAGATAGTGACGTGGAACTTGGCATTTGGTGTGGCCTGGAGTAATCTCAACCATGCTCTTTATTGTAGGATAGTTGAAGTATCCTGAATTGTTGTACGCATACCATGCTCTTAAGTTTTTTTTCCCAACATGGTGTAATGCAGGAAGGTCCCTACTTAAAAAGTAAAGGCAGGGCCAGTGATGCAACAAGAATTGTGGTTCTTACCTGGAGATCCTTACTAATTATGTCAAGAGATTGGAAGTACTACTGGAGCAGGCTTGCCTTGTATATGTTTATTGCTCTGTCAATCGGGACAATATTTTCCGACATTGGTCATTCACTATCATCTGTAGTGGTCAGTATTATTAGACTGTTATGTTTTGATTCGTTGAATTCATGCTTGGTGACATGAGCTCATTTTGTTTTCACAGGTAAGGGTTTCTGCAATATTTGCATTTGTATCATTTGTCATCCTTCTAAGTGTTTCTGGAGTACCCGCTCATATCGATGATGTCAAGGTTAGTTCTCTACCTCTAAATGGTGCATTTGCTGCTTGCATATTGAAACTTTGGCAGTGGCCTGTCGTTGTACAAATCTACTTCTACTTCCTGGATTTCTTGGTGGTAGCTGTCCTTCTTGAGAGAGAGAGAGGGGGGGGGGGGGGGGGGGGGGTTATAGATTCATGGATGCAAGAGATGATCTGTTCTAGTACCTCCAGACAGAAACCAGGATAGGAATGTTTGAATGTTGCAAGGTGACTGTTGTCTATACTGTGCAGATTTATTGTCACGAAGAAACCAACCGGCATTCTGGGGCAATGGTCTTCCTGTTGGGGCACTTCCTATCAAGCTTTCCTTTCCTATTCCTGGTTTCCATTTCATCGTCATTGGTTTTCTACTACCTGATAGGGCTCAGGAATGAGTTCAGCTTCCTGATGTACTTTGTAGTCACCCTGTTTATGTGCCTACTAGCTAATGAAGCACTCATGATGATTGTCGCATATATCTGGCTGGAGACATACAAATGCACCTTAACTCTCAATTGCCTATACGTAAGTGTTCCTGGCGCTCCTTTTCTGTATGCATGTTGAGTTCGATTAATAAAAGGTTGAAGAAGCAAGGGGGGTTTTCTTGTTTTCATTTTCAGGTTATCATGATGCTTGTGGCGGGGTATTTTCGAATACGAGAAAGTTTACCTTATGCTGTATGGACTTACCCATTGTCCTTCATTTCGTTTCACACATACGCGGTGCAGGTAATCTAGCTAAAGGTTGTTTTTTTTTTGGATTGTGATGAACTAGTTATATATGACTTGATAAACAAATTTGCAGGGCTTGGTGGAAAACGAGTATGTGGGCACATCCTTTGCTGTTGGACAGATAAGGAGTATACCTGGCGTCCAAGCCGTCCGAGGTTCATATGACATCTCATCTTCTGCAAATGCAAAGTGGGTGAACCTCCTGGTGTTGCTTCTGATGGCCATCGGATACCGGATTGTTCTGTACATGTTGCTCCGGCTAAATGTGAGGAAACACGCGAGGCGGCTTGGCAGCTGGAGGTCTTGCTGGTTTAGTATCCACGGTAGTGCTAGTGCAAAATGAGTGTGGTTTTTGTTAATTGTGAATTGTAGGCGAGAGTTGGTTCATATTCCTTTACGATGTGTATTGGTTGGCGGCAGCACATACATCTGACGCGTGCAACAACAGAGTCTCACGTAGGCGCATTCCATTACTGTATTTATGTAGCATCATATCAGTCGTGGTTTGACATACAGATACATACACTGGAATGTAGCTATCTTCTTTGGGGTTGGTCGGTTGACTTTCTTGTGTACAAATACTATCACCTTGGTTTGGTGTGGTGTGGTGTTTCCAATACTATCACCTTGGGCCGTAGAAGAGCTGCGTATCAAATATTGTATTAACAGGAGAAGGAGAAGAAAGAGTTTAAAGCCCAGGACCAATGCAGCAAGCCATTCCAAAGCCCATGACCGGAACTTGGGCCTGGCCCAGTGCGCAGCGCAGGCAGCTTTGTGGGCTCCCCCATTCCTTTTCCTCTCACTACTCTCTCACTCACTGCGCAACACAGCAGACACGAGAGGGAGCAGTAGGCAGGGCAGGCACCCCGGATCACCGCCGCCGCCGCCGCCGCCGCCGCAACCCCCCTCTCCCTAAACCCTAGCCCCCCCTCGCCGCCATGGAACCACCTGCCGCCGCCTCCTCGCCCGATCCGACGCCCCAGGACCAGGCTCCCTCCCCCTCCCCGGCCAAGCGCTCCGCCTGGAAGCAACCCGCCCCAAACGGCGTCGTCGACACGCCCGCGCCAGGCCCCGCCGTCATGGACGCCAACCACTGGCCCGCGCTCTCCGAGGCCGCCGCCAAGAACACCAAGCTCGCGCCCGCCCCGGCCCCCGACTCCTCCAGGCCTCCCGAATCTTCGTCCCCGTCGCCCGCGCCCTCATCGGTGAGTCAGATCTCTTGTTTACTCTCCCCGCTCAGCTATCTGATTTCTACTACTCCGTCCCGCGATTCACCGTTTTTCTACTTTCTAGGCCATGGCCAACTCATCCAATTCGCACAAGCACGGCTCGGGGACGCACCATGGTCGCCACAAGCCTGCCAGGCGCGGCGGCGGCGGCGGTGGAGAGCACTCCCCGCGAGACCATCCTGATCGGAGCACCGGTGGGTGGGACCATGCCACTGGTGGTACCAGTAGCGGTGGCGGGGGAAGGGGCGCTCACAGAAACCACAATAATGGCGGCGGTAGGAGGGGCAATGGCGTCACTGGCTCTGGCAGTGGGGTTTCTCACCATGGTGGTGCTGCTGGTGGTGGCGGAAGCTTTAGTGGCAGGCGAAGAGGAGGATACGAGCCCTTCTACCGTGGTGGTGGTCCTCCTCCCATGGGCATGGGTCCATACATGAGAGGTGCACCACCCCCTCCTCCGCCGATGACAGTTCCTCCACCGTTCATGGGCCCTCCGCCGCCGTCGGTCTCGCCCATGCGTGCATTTGCTGGACCAATGATGTTCCAAGGTAAGGTTGCCCTGCAATTCATACACTCTGCACCTTTGCTGCTGCTGCTGTGTATTCACCTCATGACATGGTACTGATTGCTTGTCACCATCATTTCCTGTGCCCAGATATGCCATCTCCAGTGCCTCCTGTATCCCCGATATACTTCTATGGGCCTCCCCCACCACCAGAGGCTCTCAGGGGACTGGCTCTTGCACCTCCTATGGTTGGTCCACCTGCTTACCCTTACTTCCAGACCCTGTCTGAGCCACAGCCTGAGCCTGAGCCTGAGCCCGAGCCTGAGCCCGAGCCTGATGTGGAAGAGGAACGTGCCAAGCTGCTGAACCAGATAGAGTTCTACTTCAGGTGGCTGCATTGACCTCTTCTTGCACTACTGAATTCATCACTTGGTTAAAAGTGTGCTTCTGTTGATCATCATCATGTTCTGTGATCCACAGCAAGGAGAACTTATGCTCAGATGTATACCTGAGGCAGCAGATGGATGGGCAGGGCTGGGTTGATATATCTCTTATAGCTGGCTTTAAAAAGGTAATCATAACTACTTCATCTCACTGCTTGATGCATCGTCAAACATTGAACTTTTGGGTTGTTGGTTCGTTGTCGGTACTTGTTTGTCTATCTACTAACGCATAGAGACACTCTTGCATTGTTTGATCATGAAATTTTAATGAGTCTCTACTTAATCCATCTCCCACCTATGTAAAAGTAATTCTGTGCAGTTATTTTGCTCCTGAGATTAATAATAGTTTGCTGTTGAATATATTGGTTTATCATTGTAAGCTGCACCTTTGTTCTTTCATTATACGAAGAATGCATGCGTAATTCGTGTTATGGAGCATTGTTTCATGTTTTTCAACTAGCAATTTCACTATTTGTGTGTTAGTGTTAAACTGCTAATATCAACTATCTAATTTCCCTAGTGCCTTGAACTCTGTTGCATATAATTTTGTTTCAACTCTACTCCAAATATGCTTTCGGTAGCATGGTAGTACTTTATTATAGGTACTGGTTTATGTATAAAGAGGAAAATAATCAATTGAAACTGATTTTTGGGTGTTGGCATCTATGCTTCAATATGTTCCGCTATGCCTATATGTGATCTGGATGGTTCAATCAATGAGCAAGTGATTCAAAACATATACATCCATATGACACTGGAATCCAATCATCATTCAGAAGGCCTGTGTTGAGTTCATGTGTTGGTTCGATTCAGTACTTCTCTGTGGTAATCGCTATATATTTTGTGCTGGATTTTATACTATCAAATTAGATTCCCCAAAAATGCGTTTTTTTTTGTATCTTTAATCTTTGGTGCATGAAGGCTCCACTGCTACGTCACTAAATTCTGTGATCCTAGTCATTGTTGGGTTGTTTGGCTGTAATCCTATTTTCTTGGGGCGGTTGCTGTTATTCTAAATTTTGCTCATGCTCCTTTAAAATGATTGTTTCGTTTGATATTGGCCTGGTGGTTATAGTGTAGTGGAGACTTGCATCTGGTTCTAAAAGAAAGTATCTTTTTTGTTATTTGGTATATTTTGACTTTTCATGTCCGTTGTGGATCATGTTTAAAGCCTTAACGACAGTGTTGCATAGAATATCACTTTTCTGTTTTTTATAAGGTGGTCAATATCTGCAGGTATAGAAGCTGCATTTACACACGACGGTCGTGTTGTCAATCTTTATTCTTACTGTTTCTGTTGGATTTGCATGTATGAAAAGGTTTAATTAATGATGATGCCTTTGACCCATAGTGAAGCAGAGGAAACTAATTTCCACATCATTCCTGAAACTTCTGCATACAAAATTAAAAATATCGCCTCTCTCTACTTACTTTTTTTTAACTTAATTTTTGGGTGGGATGGGGGTGCCATTGAGTTTGATGAGGAGAATTGCTCGCATGCTATGATGTTTCATGTATTGCTGATTGTGTGATAAACTGCAGATTTCTTCATATGGCCGCTCTGTACGTTTAATGAGGTTCTGTATCCTAAGCACACAACTCAGCTTCATTTGGCCACTCCCTTTGCATGTTAGGATACTGGTTGTTACTTCTTTCTATAAAGGGAGGCAATAGTTAGCTGATTGGATTGGAGTGCAGGAATAAAATATGAGAAAGAGAATCATGAGATCGATATGTCTGAAGTTATGTATTCCATATTCATACCTTTTTGTATGCAAGAATGCAGATGATCTGTATTAGCTTCTCTTAGAATAACATGCTTTTTGTTGATTTAAGCTAACATCTGTAAAAAGTGCATTATTATGCTATAATTATGAATATGTAAAGGTGCAGCAAATGATTGTGTACAGGTAATGTTGGACTTCAAGTTTTGTTGGTTTGTTTGATGTCTATGCATACAGCTGCAATCTCTCCACTTGAGTTTGTAGTTGTGTAAGTAACTGACTAGATTATGGGAAGTGCCATTTGCATCCAATCGTAGTGGCAACAGGTAGGGGTTTGAGGGTTTTTTTTGTTTCTTTAGATGTTGAAAATAGTGGCAACTGCAGAATTGAGTATTTGGTACGGATTATAGTTTGGCAGATATTATGTGCTGCAAGACCTTTTGCACTTGATGTTTTAACATACTTTGTGCAACTTGCATATTTTGTTATTTTGAATTATTTTCCATTCATAAACATTATTTAATCATCTATTGTAGTAAAATGGTTGATTTTAGGCTAAGGAAGCAAGATGACCCGGTTTTCCTTGAAAGTTTCTGTGCATGGTTTGCTGCGAGTCTAAGGCCATCATAGCCTACGACATAGAGTGAGTGTTTGTGGGTTGGATTTTGTTGTAGTGTTAGTTTGGTGTTCTTGGGTTTACTAGTCAACAGCAGGAACTGTTGCTGCTTGCGCTCCTGTATAAATCTGCTGTTTGGGTATTACAGTGCTACCACTGATTTTGAGTGTTGCATAGTTATCACAACATTGCCTGCGCATCCAGTTGGCTGTGACCTGTGGGCTGACGCCATGATCATCACCTTGCACCGGATCTTGTTTGTTTGCACCCTGTTCAATGTTGTGTCTCTGCGCTGTTGTGTTTGCGTGCCTTATCCACAGGGCCTACCCCCACCTTTCCACAAGTCTACAACCTTCTGTACAAAGCGATAAAGGAAAATTAGGGTGCTATATAAAACACGATATGTTTCATGAGCATATTTTGAGTGGTGTTTTAACTGCACTGAGCAATGTTTTCTGCAGGTCCTAGAGCTGACGAATGACCTGCAATATGTAAAAGAGACAGTGAAGTCCTCGTCGATACTTGAAATGCAGGTATTTCCTGTTTTCTGGCTTTAGTTTCAGCAAAATATGGCGTTCTATGGATGCTCACATATAATCTTTTTACAAACAACGTCTCCATCTCTTTGGGAGGTGCGCTAGTGTAATTAATTGCCCTTGGTCTGTGCCTTCAAATTTGTGCCATCCTAAAAGGGTGAATTCTAAGGGTTTAGACCTTTTGAGAAGGGAGATGGCTCTTGTACTTATATAGGGTGCTGCTAATGCAGGGCGACAAAATTAGGAAGCAAAACGATTGGGAAAAATGGGTGATCCCTCGCGAGAGCAATCCTGACATACCGTCAAGCTCAGCATCTGTACCAAGGCCTAATGTCAATCATCTGGCAGCACGTCTTGGAGGCATGGGTCTGCATGAATCTGCTGCTAGCTCGAGTAGCACAACCCATGGTGATGTCGTCCAGAACGGACCACCTTCTGGTGACAATGAGGCTCCAGTAGTTGAAGACAACTCTGGCCACCAGTAGTAGTTACAATAAGGCGGTCCGATTCACACCATGACTGCAGGGGTTTTGTCCGTGCGCGAGTGACAGTACAAGTGATATGTTGTTTTGCAATTTTTGGAGGGGAGGTATGGCGGCACGTTACGTTAGACTGACAAGCGAATGCGTTTTGTGGCAATGAGGTAAGATTTTTGCTTGACCTTGTTATTGAGGTGTAGCGTGGAAGGTTTTCAGGCCGTTGGTGAAAAGTTTGAAAGAGAAGACAGGCAAACGAAGGTGGTATGCGGGAGTCATCGGAGACGAGGAGAAAACAAAGACATGAAAACCGAGAGTGCTAAGTTGTTATTGTCCCTGGGTGGGGCTAATTGCTTGTTTGATATCCTTGTTTGATGGTTTTCCTCGGCAGTAGGATGGATGATGGTGTAAAAAAGAAAACCTCCGATTTTTTATGGAGGAGCTCAACTTTGACGCACGGAGAGTCAGGGTGCATGTTTAATGTTTTCTGGTGGTGGTGTTGTACTGAAGTGAAGTTGCTGTCACAGGTGGGTGGTGTCGCGGTGGATTGGATTGGGTTTCTCTGGTGTTGTGACATGCTTGGGGGTGGTGGCAATGATGAGATGCAGTTGGCCTGACAGGGACTCAGGCTGACTAGTGGAGTATTCCCTTTGTCTCTGGTCCATCCATTCCATACGCAGCAGTGCTTGGTTTGTCAGGCCAGCCAGCCAGCCAATGGGTAGCTGCTTGGTGAATGTAGTCGGATAGGTGTCCCTGTCAGGCAGCAGCCGTCCTCCCGACCCTAATCCATGGATTACTGTTTCCTCTTTTGCTTGCTTGCTTGCTTGCTTGCTTTGTGGAATAAATGAACAGTTGCTAACTAATTAAAAGGAAAGGCATGACTACCCAAACTCCATTATAGGTACTCCATTTCCATTAGCAGGAGAGAGGAATTGAATTGAAGGAGCAGAGTAGTAACATGATATGATGTTGATGCAGTGCCCGCCATGCATGTGTATACCCTAGCTCTAGCCAGCTCATCAATTGATTAAAACTAATCACTAACTGTAGTCTGTGTCTGTCTGTGTAATCATCATCAATGCGTAACCCAACGCTGCGGGCATTACTTGGTGCACTGCTTCAGTTAAGTTAATAAGGGAGCTAGCTATTATATGTACTGTAGCTTAGTATAGTTCCAGTGCATCATGCATATACAGTTACACGTAATAATAATATAATAAATCAAACCATCCAGTTGGCTACCTGCATCCGTTACGTACGTGTCAGCATCTCAATGGGCTCTTTTCCTTGTTTCTTCGATCTAAAAGAATGGATTGCTAGAGAGCAGTATGATAATTATTAATCAAGTGCTGGAGATGAGCCAAAGCGGCCGGCCGGATTAATTGTGGCAGCTAGCTTGCAAGCTCAAGAGCGCAACCGTACGTACAGCGCGACCTGTCACTCGGACCTCGCAACAGTGCACACCAACACCTACCAATTCAATGTTCAATTTCAACCATCATCATACCACTAACCTGCTCGATCATCTTCTTCATCGATCGATCGATCTAATTAATTGACACATCACACATGCATGCATGCATGCTGCAGAGAGAGAGAGAGAGAGAGAGAGAGAGAGAGAGAGAGAGAGAGAGAGAGAGAGAGAGAGAGAGATCCGTCGTCGTCAGTACTACCATAGTAGCTATATATATACTATACTAGTAGCAGCTAGCTACCTAGCATCCCTGTGCAAGTGCAAGCGGAGAGCAAGCAGCTAGTAGCAGAGATCGATCGACGACAGCCGGCCGGCCATGGCGCCGCCGCCGCCGCTCCTGCTGCTGCTGCTTGCAGTTGCGGCGAGCTCGTCGGCCTGCCATGGGTACCAGTACGACCCTTCTCGTGGCCCGCTGGTGACGGCGGTGATCGTGTTCGGCGACTCCATCGTCGACCCCGGCAACAACAACGGCCTGCTCACGCTCATCAAGGCCAACCATCCGCCCTACGGCAAGGACTTCTTCAACCACGAGGCCACCGGACGCTACTCCAACGGCCTCATACCCACAGACCTCATCGGTATCCTCATACCTTGTTGCTTGCTTGCTTCACGTATAGTAACACCATGCATCATATTAATTCATATTCGTATTCAGAACCCCATTATATTATATTTTGCAACATATATGTGCATGTGTTAGTTCACGGGTCGATCGATATATTAAATGCATGCATATCTCATATGCACATGTATGCTGTTGCTTGCACCGCCAGCAGATCTAGCTAGCACTTGTCACACATGCACCAGATCGATATGATAAAGCCGTTTTAATTTGGAGCAAACCAATCCTTAAATTAATTGGCAATTTAATCACTCACAAAAATGAAATAAGCTAGTATCATCATGCATCTCGCGTGCATGCCAACTTAACAAATAAAGTAGCTTATACACGTTTTCTCCATCACTTAAGTTGTTGCGTACTACTATACGACGTTTCTTCTAGCTAGCGCGGGCCGGGACAACATGCATGCATGCATGTAACAGACTATCTGTTATACATGCTCATCAGCCTTACGTATGTGAGTGTGATGGTCAGTCTGTCAGTTGTGAAAAAAAGTAAGGTCCATCTATCCATGGGAACTGCTGCTGCAGACGTACATATATAGTATACAACTTGTTCATGTATGGGAACTGTACGGTACCGCATTAATAAAATAGCTACACTGCAGTAAGCAAACGACTAATAACTGCAGAATGCATGCAGAGAGTTGAGTAGTATATGTGCCGTACCTAGCTTGCTTGCTTACCTACCTGGGCCGGCCGGTGCACTACTAGCTACCACGTACTGGTCTGTACAGCTAGCATATATATAAAACGAAACCTAAAAATACTCAAAAGTAATTGAAAAGGTGGCCAATCTCTAGCTAGCTACTTCTTGTTCATCAGCGAGGAGGTTATTAGGTTGTAGATAGGAACCATTAATTATATTGGCATGCCACACCTGCCTGCAGATACTAGATATTGAGAGAAAGCGAGAACACGTACGTACTCCATCGTCTTACTGTATTAATTAGTTGCATGCATGCGCTAGCTGGTGGTGTCACGAGCTGAGGGTACTATACCACCGTATATCACTTCCTCATCTACTACTTACTCGATCATCCAATATAATGTATTGTACGTACGTATAGATACTACGTACGTCGTAGCAGGCCAGCAGGAAATTAAGGCAGCAGCTGCTAATTAATAAGAGCAGCAGCCGGCAGTGAAATGCAAGAGGGGGAGTCGATCGATCTCCATGTGTAGACGGATGGGTCGGACCACAAGTAGAAGGAATCCAAGAGAAGAGGCAATTAAGCTGGCTGCTGGTTGCGTGCCGCCTGTCTGGCAAATACTGTGCCCTTTTGATTGTATTTCCTGCACGAATTGAACGTCGTCGTCCTGCCAGTTGTTGGTGCACCAACAACTCCGCTCTTGTTATTTATTTACCATGTCCAAACTAGTCTCTGCGCTGTGCATCAAGTAATGTGTGCACAGCAGTATGTACGTGCTCAATTAAGTAACCCGTATACTCCGATCCATCATCAACGACTGCACATTCTAGCTATGTCGTACTGGCTCCCTCCGTCCCAAATTAAGTCCCGAATGAAACAGAGGAAGCAGTAAAAGGTAGAACAGCTTATATTTAAGTAAGGTACAACAATAAAGACGGTTGGAACGGCTTACTTACACTCGGATAGGGACACGTATAGGAAAACGATGTGCTAGCTACCGCAAAAGCCATGTGTGTCAATTTCTTTTTTATGGTTTTCTCAATTAATATATCATCCATTCATGAATATATATGTAGCTATCACCAGCTAAATAATATTACGTTCCATCAATTCAGTAGTTTTTTTTTCAAAAAATAAAGAAATAGTTCAACAATATCATACCGCAAAAAGTTACATGATTGTCGATGATTTCAGCGCAGGGGCTTGGAGTGAAGCAGCTGCTGCCGGGCTACCTGGGCGTGGATCTGAGCCCGGAGGATCTCCTCACCGGCGTCAGCTTCGCGTCGGGAGCCACGGGATTCGACCCGCTCACGCCCGTCGTCGTGGTACGCAACGCATGTACAGTAGTAGCATATGTATATTTATATCTGATTACATATACATATATGTATATATGCATATATATACATATATATAATAATAATAAATTGGATCCTGCAATGCAATGCAGAGCGTGATCTCGCTGGAGCAGCAACTTGCCTACTTCGACGAGTACCGTGAGAAGCTGGTGGCGATCGCCGGCGAGGAGGAGACGGAGAAGATCATCAGCGGCGCGCTGTTCGTCGTGTGCGCGGGCACCGACGACGTGGCCAACACCTACTTCACGACGCCGTTCCGGAGCGTGGAGTACGACATCCCCAGCTACGTGGAGCTGCTGGTCGCCGGCGCGGAGTCCTTCCTCCGGAACGTCAGCGCCAGGGGCGCCGCCAAGATCGGCTTCGTGGGGATGCCGCCGGTGGGTTGCGTGCCGTCGCAGAGGACCCTCGGCGGCGGGCTGCGGCGGGAGTGCGAGCCCCGGCGCAACGAGGCGGCGCAGCTCTACAACGCCAGGATCCAGGAGATGATCGCCGGCCTCAACGCCGAGCCGGGCTTCCCGACGCTGGTCGTCTACCTGGACATCTACCGCATCCTGGACGATCTCATGGAGCGCGGCGAGAAGTACGGCTTCACGGAGACCACCCGGGGTTGCTGCGGCACCGGCACCATCGAGGTCACCGGCCTCTGCGACTCCCGCTTCGTCTCCGTCTGCGACGACGTCTCCAACCACGTCTTCTTCGACAGCTACCACCCCACCGAGCGAGCCTACAGGATCATCGTCAACGACATCTTCGACAACTACATCCAAGTCCTCACTTGATGATCGAATCTGCTGCTGAGAATTACTATTCCTATTATTCCTATATATATATATATATATATATATATATATATATATATTGAACTGTATTAATTCATCAGGCCTCTAGCTTGCCTATGTCAAAACACAGACTACAGTGTTGTTAATCAATCGACGATGCATCATTATATTCATTCATTAAGTCGGTGCTGCTACGTTGTGCACCACCAAATGACCGAATGAGTAGCGACTAGCGATCGAGTGCCAAATAAAATGATACTATTGATATTATATTGGGCCGAAAGTAACTAAAGCCCATTCTGATATGCAGCAGTATTCCTTTTCCTTTTATAAATGAGAGAGAGAGAGAATTATATTGAACAACTCCAGCAGGCATATATATAAGTTGTGCTCCAACAAAAGAATAGCAAGCAACACTGCCTTCATCTTGTTCAAATTGTACCCCTACTCCACAGAAACCCATCACCGTCGGCTCCAAACCCCCCTTCACTGCCGGTTTCAGATCCATCATCTGCAATTCGGCAGTGATGGGGTACTGGCAGTGATGGTTATTTTGAAACTGGCGTTGGATCCAGCCGGCCACACCCCGCGCGGAGTCCCTCGTGCTGCCAACCCCCTCGCGACGCCGCGACACCCACTGCCGGTCGTCGTGGACCAAAGAGGGAGGGAGGGAGGCGCACATGGACTGCCGCCGCCACCCCTGCGCTGGAAATCCACTCGCGCCTCCGCGACGCCCATTGCTGGTCGCCAGAGATCCACGCGCGCCCGCCGCCCCTACCACCATAGATCCACACCTGTCGTCGTAGCTCCGGCGCGCCACCGCATCCCATTGCAGCCCCTACCGCCGCCGCTCCTCACTGCCCCCATGAGCTGTGACGGGCACGCGGAGGGGGGAGGAGAGAGGTGGCAAGACCTTGAGGAGATGGAGAAAGGAGGAGGGAGCTGAGGAGGAGGGGAGGCGGCTGGTGAAGAGAGGGAGGGGAAGGGGCGGCGGCCGCAGGAGGGAGGGAGCCATAGAGGAGAGGGAGGGAGGACGGTGGAGAAGGAGAGGTGGACGGGGAAGTGAAGTGAGGGAGGGAAGGGGATGGGGGCAGACACGAGGGAGAAAGAAGTTAACTGTCGGCTGGTATTTGGAGCCAGTGGTGAAAGTTTTCACCGCCAGATCATTATTGGAACTGGCGGTGATACCCCTTTCATCGATGGTTCTAACGTCCACAGGCCCTGGATGCTGCAATGATACCCTATCACCGTCGGTACACCAAAAACCGGCGGTGATAGGGTGTCTGGGATGGTAAAATCTGTAGTAGTGCCCCTTAATAAGCTAGCTAACTAAAATCAGCAGCTAGAACTGGAGCTTGATTGAAGATACTACATACCAAATTGAACTGCATCAACTGACACCTCCTCCACTCGTTTATGATCTGCACTAGGAATATATATATATATATATATATATATATATATATATATATATAATAAAACAGATGCTTCAATAAGAGTTGAAACACTACCTTTCTTCTTAAAGAAAGTTGTACTCCTCCAGCTAATTAAGATGAGCAAGCATTGGGGCAGCTCAGAAGAGGCAGAGAAGTGGGAAAGCTATTGCTCAACTCGAACAAGAATCCAACCAATCGGTTACCCCGCTTGTGGTGCTTTCTGACTTTGAGAAGAAACTGCTAGAATTCAGTAAAGATACAAATCTGACAGTAGCACAACTTCAAGGGGAGGATGACATCCAAACGCTCCCTGTGCCTGTCAAATGAAAATATGAGTATGGTAAAGAGCTCGTGTTTCCGTGGTTGGTGAAATATCACCCAACGAAGATGTACAAGCTGCACCAATGGTACATGGAGGCTACAACAAATGGTTTGATCGTGATGGAAGTTCGGGTTGGTGATGAACATTACTTCCATGGTGATGACATCATAATGGTGGAACTGTCGGAACTGTATATGCTATTCAATCAAGACGGACTAGACAAGTCACTGATAAGTTGCTGGGTACTGTAAGTCTTTAGTATATTCCTCTAACTTCAAAATCCCCGCTCTAGTCACTTTGCGATGTCTTAACTCCTATTTGATTTTGTATCGTGCGGGATGGAGATGCAATATTGTCGCGGGATGGGATACCATGACGTAGGCTTCATGGACCCCTCAATTATACACTAGAATACTCTAAGGGATAAGCCAGATGAGACTACGAAGAATATATTTAAATTCCTCGACAAGCATTAGGACAAGAAGTGCATATTACTACCGTGGAACTTTGAGTGAGCGTTTTTCCTATCTCTTTCTTTTCCGAACTAGCACTTCATAATACTAACTAGCTTCACTTTGGATGTACATATACCATTGGGTACTCATTGTTATTGTGCCCTATTGGAGCATTGTGTATGTCTTCAACTCTTAGAGGAAACCAAAAGCAAAATACCCTGACATCATGGACGCTGTGAACAAAGCCTGGGCTCAATTCCATCAAACTCACAAGGGTGACTTCAAGGAGCACTTCAAGGAGCACCTTGATTGGAAAACAGATTTCCTAATATGTGTTGAATTTTCACATCTCGTGACACTTCCTTTAACACAACAAATATTACATAACTTTTTTTTCCATATATACAGTTTTTGAGACAGCCGAATGGTACTAATTTATGCGGATACTACGTTTGTGACTGCATCCACACCTTGATCGGTCCGGCCGGCCATATCAGCAAAACACCAATTAACCGTACGTATATTCTTCAAAAATAAATTAGTTCATGTGTATATTCTTCAAAAATCAATCCATGTGTATATACTTAGAAAAATTAGATTAAGTATTTCGATTCATATACTTATACTTGAAAAAACCAATCCACATGTATATACTTAGAAAATTAGATTAAGTATTTCAATTCATATGATTATACTTCGAAAACCATTCCATGTGTATATACTTAGAGAAATTAGATCAAGTATTTCAGTTCATATGCTTATACTTCGAAAACCATTCCATGTGTATATACTCAGAAAAATTCGATTAAGTATTTCAATTCATATGCTTGTACTTCGAAAACCATTCCATGTGTATATACTTAGAAAAAATAGATTAAGTATTTCAATTCATATACTTATACTTAAAAAAACTTTGTGTATATACTTAGAAAAATTAGATTAAGTAGTTCAATTCATATGCTTATACTTGAAAAAACCAATACATGTGTATATACTTAGAAAAATTAGATTAAGTATTTCAATTCATATGATTATATTTCAAAAACCATTCCATGTGTATATACTTAGAGAAATTAGATTAAGTATTTCTAATTCATTTGCCAATGACACAGATGATGACCAGGAAGGAAAGACTCGTCGATACCGAAGTTTTCAGGGCAATATAAGAACAATTAAGTGGATTTCTCCTGGAGGAGATCACAAATCTTGCGGGGGAGTTTCATAATGACGGATCTCAGCTAGTGCACAAATCGGACCATCAGAATAGTAAATACGATATGTGTATGCACAATATGTATGTGTGTATATATATATAATATTATCTCAAATGTTATATTAAAGATAAATAGAACTTTACATATATTAGCGTATTAGAACTAGTATACGTAAAGGAAATAAATACGAAATACGATTATAGAATAAAGGAACATAAAATAAGAAAAGAAAGGAAAAAATATTAGTACCAAGGATACCAACCGGTACTAATGAGGGCGCCGCCCCGCGCGGTGTGGGAAGCTCTTTAGTACCGTTTATTTGAACCGGTACTAAAGGTCCCCTCTAGTACCGGATTGCCAGTACCGGTTGCGCAACCGGTACCAGAGAGGGGTTATGAATCAGTGCTACAGGCGATTTTTGCAGTAGTGCACGCAACAACGTAAGTAGTGAAGAAGAGCATATTCGATCCGATCAGATATTCTGAAACCGTAGTGCTCAATGTGTGTATACGTCAACTAACCGTGTAGGGACAACTGATCGATCTCTGCTAGCTACTGCTTTAGATACCCTGATTGCTATAGCTTTTGGAGTGCTGTTGATGTTGGATGCCACGACAGATAGATTGATGGATAGATTAGGACTCTCTCTCCCTTTTCTCCCCGGCCCCTTAATAAAGTTGGCAGCTTATTCATCCACTTGTACTTGTAATGATCATATATACAATGCATCACTAGCTAGTGCGCCAACGTTTACAGCCTTATGCAAAAGCCCGATGCACGTATCGATCATCAGGGGAGACATGGCACATGACAGTTTCAGTACTGACGTAGTACGTGCTTTTATTTGTGATGTTGCGATGGGTCGAGGAAGCCTCTTTCTTCCCTGATTTGGTTGGGATCATGCATGTGATCGAGTGCAGATGTGTATGGATTGTGAAGGCCAACACCAAACAAACTAGCTACCGCGCTTTGGATCGGAGTGAGTCGGCTTCTTGGTTGGCGATCGATCCACCATGGAAACAGAAAGGGAAAGGAAAGAAAGCTGGATATCAATCATATACTATACTGCTGGTAGTGATTGAAAGCGCCTAATGATTAAGCAGCATAAATAAATTTAATTTGCCAACAACAACATAAATATAATCATGTGAATCTGATGCTCTGAATCTGCAAAGAAACCTGGTACGTACGTACGTACGTGCATGCATGCATGCACATACATACATACATACATACATACATACACACACACATACATACATACATACATACATACATGTGCAGCGAGTATTCGTTCGTTACCCCACTAATTAACTAGCTAGTATCATGTAGCTAGCTAGTACATTCCAAAGCTAAGCTGCTCATTATATTCTCTTATGATCGATGGAATGGTACGTAGTAGCATGCACATATAACTCCTTTTGGGACTGGTAGTACCGCACTGATCATCACTAGGATTGGATTGGATTGGATTGGATTCCATTGTGCAACTCAGATTTAATCTCCAACTAACTAATAAGATATGTAACTGGTGTTGTATGGTGTGGTGCCATCCAGGTCAGACGAGACAGGCACGTACCAAAGTTAGCAGCTTTTCCTTTCCATTGTGGCAAACCGTCACAAAAGCATGCACTCTTCTTGGATTGAAGCACAAACAAGCAAGCATGCAAGCACAGTGGTGTACTACGCGTATACCAGTACTAGACCAAAGCAAAGCCAAAAAAAAAAAGAAAGAAAAGAAAAGAAAACAAAGGTGGTGCAAACAAACCAAGTGTTGCTGTGTCTTATTCGAGGAACGTGGCAGGCCAGGGTGGTGCTGAACGTTACCATACCTGATGGCTGCATGCATCAGGCCGGCCGTTACACACAGCTCGATCCCTGCACTGCACTCCACACCGCCCATATAACGAACTCTGCCCACACGCATCGCTCGCATTTCATTTCCTCCCCAAATCGATCCATCGATCGATTGCCATGACGCCGCCGCCGCCACCACCAGCAGAGCCTGAGGCTCCTCCGTCGCCGCCACACCACAAGCACAAGCACAAGCACAAGCAGGAGCAGGAGCGGTGGCTCGCCGAGTTGCGCGCCCAGCGCGGCATCGCCCTCCCTCTGGTCGGCATGAACCTCACGTGGTTCGCCAAGCTCGCCGTCACCACCGCATTCCTGGGCCGCCTCGGCGAGATGGAGCTCGCCGCCGGCACGCTGGGCTACAGCTTCGCCAACGTCACGGGCTTCGCCGTCCTCAGCGGCCTCTGCGGCGCCATGGAGCCCATCTGCGGCCAGGCGCACGGCGCCAGGAACTTCGGCCTCCTGCGCCGGACGCTGCTCATGGCCACGGTCATGCTCCTCGCCGCCTCCGTCCCCATCGCGCTCCTCTGGCTGCGCGTCGACGCCGTCCTCCTGCGCTTCGGCCAGCAGCCCGACATCGCCGCCACGGCCAGGACCTACGTCCTCTGCCTCCTCCCGGACCTCGCCGTCACCTCCTTCCTCAACCCGCTCAAGGCCTACCTCAGCTCCCAGGAGGTGACGCTCCCCCCGCTCTTCGCCGCCGCCCTCGGCCTCGCCCTCCACATCCCCCTCACCCTCTGCCTCTCCAGAACGATGGGCATCCGGGGCGTCGCCGCCGCAGTCTGCCTCAGCGACCTCGCCGTCGCCGCCATGATCGCCGCCTACGTTCTCGCCCACGAGCTCCAAGCAGGCCGCCGTAGGAGCACCACCACCACCACCTGCAGCAGCACGCTGACCTGGCTTGGGCTGCTCCGGCTGGCGCTCCCCTGCTGCCTCAACACATGCCTCGAGTGGTGGTCCTACGAGATCCTCGTGCTCCTCACGGGCCGCCTCCCCGACGCGCGCCGCATGGTCGCCGTCATCGCCGTCACCCTCAACTTCGACTACCTACTCTTCGCCGGCATGCTCTCGCTCTCCGTCAGCGCCTCCGTGCGCGTCTCCAACGAGCTGGGCGCCGGGGACGCGACCCTCGCGCGCCGCGCCGCCAGGGTCTCCATTGCCGGCGGCGCGATCGCCGGCGTGGCGGGCGGGCTTGTCATGCTGGCGGCGCGGCGTCCCTGGGCGCGCATGTACACCCGCAGCCCGGAGGTCCGCGACGGCGTGGCGAGGGCCATGAAGGTGATGGCGCTCCTGGAGGTGGTCAACTTCCCGCTGAACGTGTGCGGCGGCATCGTGCGGGCTACGGCGCGACCGCTGCTCGGCATGTACGCCGTCGTCGCCGGCTTCTACCTCGTCGCGCTGCCGGTGGGCGTCGCGCTGGGCTTCAAGGCCCGCCTCGGCCTCGAGGGGCTCCTGGCGGGCTTCCTCGTCGGCGCCGCGGCGAGCCTGGCGGTGCTGGTGACGGTGATCGTGTGCATGGACTGGGTGGCCGAGGCGGACAAGGCACAAAAGCGAGCCGGCGCCGACGATCAGGATACTCAGGAGGACAACAGCAAGGACTGCAACTGCAATGCCGTCACCACCCCATGATGTTGCTTCACATGTTTCGTCTAGTAGTTAGTTTATAATTATATATAGGGGGGAAAACAATATAATGATGCATTAATTCAGCGTAGCACATTATTCTCTCTTTTATGCGATAATTTGCAGGCTGCTGTTTTGCACACGATGCAACGGTTCCCTTACGATTCACGTCACATCAACACAAAAATAATCTACTTCCACAAAGATATCCTCTATGTTGACATGAATCCTCTATGGTCGACAGACAATATTATGTCTAGACAGGGCCGAGCACAGGGGGAGTGCGGCCTGTGCCATGGCCTCCAATTTTTAGGAGCCCACCAGACTGGCCATCCTCCGTCGTGATCCATCCACAGGCTTGTCCATCCCTCGTTCAGCGGTTCAGCCCATCCGTCAGCACTCAGCAGCAGGCTTTTGATCCTTCAAGCTTCAACGGTTCAGCCCAGTACACGGCAACGCCGCAACGGGATCGAGGCGTCATGGGCTCACCACGTCAAGCATGCGCACGCGCCCTTGAGGCTTCAGCCCTTGACGTGGCACAGGGATTGAGGCGATGAGCGGACGAGGCGTCACCACAACACTGCGTCAGACGTCAGGCGCAGCCCCGGCCGATTGCGCCGACTTGCTTTTCGGTTTTCGCCAGCCGATTGCGCAGCCCCGACGGCATTGAGGCGTTGGTGCAGGGTGAGAGGGAACCGATCTGGCAATCTGGAAGACTAGAACGTGCCGGATTTAATACTTCGTAAATTGTGATCGATCGTCGATCGAGTCTCCAGGTATACTGATTAAGCCCAGTTAATTTTCAATATTTTAATCAATTTTGATGGGTGATGACTAATATAATCAGGCCTCATTTTAGAGTTTGGCACAGGGTCTCGATTTTTGCCGGCTCGGCCCTGTGTCTAGATGATGCACAACAAAAATTATAGGGAAAAGCTATATCCTACGCGAGTGTTTTTTCTCCGCTCAGCACTCGATTTTTGGTTCTACTGCCGCTTTCCAATCCAGAGGTCACCGGAATTTTTTCTCCAGCGAGGTTAGTGGTGGGGATTAGGGTGGTTCGGGGTTAGGGTTGGGACTGTTGGAGTTTGCAGGGCCTAGAGAGAAGGCCAAGGGTGGCAGGCCAGCCCAGCGGAGGTGGCGGGCGCGGGGGCGGTGGCACCATCGGCCTGGGCGGTGGAGGAGGCCAGTTGGGCCAGGTAGGGGCGAGGGCGATGACGCCAGCGATGGCAGGGGTGGAAGGGGTGGGAGGTAGCTATCGTAGGAGGGTTAGGGTCTTGCCGGAGCTCCGCGCAGGGCGGCAGCGGGACAGGTACATGTGGAAGAACTCACTGGAGGACTCGAGAAATACTCAGGTGTCGGGCAGACACTCACAAACTATATCCAAACTATATCTAAATCTAGAAAATTTAAAACGACTACTAATTTGGGACGGAGGCGGTACAAACTAAATTCCACGACAAAAACTCGATCCAAAGTGTTTGACGAAACATAAAGGAAAACCGGAGAAATAAATGAAAATATAAATGAGCACACTGACAGAATCAGAGTGTGCAACTATAAATGTTGTATATATCAGCCTGATCGATTATGCTTGAGGAATGGTGTTGATACGATTATTTGCCGTACACTAAACACGCAACATGTGCCCTCAATGGTAAGCACAATGCATAAGACAGACACATTACGATTGATGTTGTTGGATCAGGATGGAGTGGTAGCCCAACTATGCCGACCGGGCCGACCCGGGTGAAATTAGCTTAATTGGGCCCAGGTTGCTCCACGCGATTCTTCTTCTTCCTCGCCTCGCCCTCGCAGTCTTCCTCCACACCACACCGTTGCCCCCCAGCAGAGCAGATGGCCGCGCACGTGGTGTCCTGCTGCCTCCTGGTCCCCTCCTCTGGCGCCAAGGCCGCCGCGGCCTCCTCTTCCTCGCCGCCTAACTTGAAGGCGACCAAGAGCAGGGAGCACACAAGAATCGGCCGAAGGTATCCGATCCCAATCCCATCCCAAATTCCCAATCTTGGGCGCATTCTGTCAATTCGTCGTGACTAACTGTTCCCTCTTGCCTTGCTTGCTTGCTTTCCCCGGACGGAAGAGACTTTGTGCTCAGGAGCAGTGAGCTCGCCACGCTCGCCGCCATCTTCCACTTCAGGTAAAGCTAACCTGTCTTGCTGCCCCTGCCTTGTTTCTTTTCCTTCCTTCAACACCCGTCTTGCCAGCTCAATTGTTTGCACCTGTGCTGACCACCTTACCAATTCATAAATTTGTTTTGATTCCATTCGATTATGTTCCTGAAACCTTACTCGCATGACATCTGGATGCAGTTAAACTGTACTGTTCTGTCCCTCTTTCACAGAACATAACTCACTCTGCCTTCATGTCTGGCTTAATTGATCATCAAAGCAACACCACTAACTAGAGGAACGCAATGCAATTGTTGAAATGTTGATTTGCTCTGCTGTGACAATTGCATGTGTTTCCCTTCACAAATCCCATGGCTCCAGTGGCACCAAACCAAGCTACCTTGGCGTTCAGAAGAATCCTCCATCCCTTGCTTTGTGCCCTGCAACCAACAACTGCGTATCAACATCAGAGGAAATAAGTGATTCAAATCACTATGCCCCTCCATGGTAAGCTGTTATTATCGTAAGTTTCTCAGAGTGTACTGCTGCTTCACTCTGTTATTATGCATTAAAAGCTGATGACGAGTGTAGAAATATGCTACAACTCACTCCATATGTCCAACCTCTGATTGCATCAACTCCTTGTTTCTGTCAATGTAACAACCAAGCAACTATTTTTAACTGTTTTCTTGCAAAAGGACGACTCTTGTCTCAGATCTTCATATAGTTTTTGCTGCACTACACCTAATAATATGTTTACATTGCTCTCACCAAGTGCCCCTGCAAAAAAAAAAAAGGGAATCTCATAATGGACTGGCAACAAATGTCAGAGATGCACTCGCATTGTGGAGTAGATGAACATGATTTTTGTTCAGGAACTACAATCCCAAGGATGGCCGCAGGGGTAAACCCATAAGCAAAGAAGAGGCCATGAAAGAGCTCATTGAAGTGGTAAGTGCAGTCCTGATGGCACAAAAATTCCGAAACAAAGTGATGTTTTTTTTTCCACTGCTGCCTAGGAATTTGATACTTTATGCAGCATCTTGTATGTGGTTGGAAATTTAGAGCTGTTGTGATGATTGTAAGGTCACGAAAACAAAGCCGGACAACTTCACTCCTCGCATCGTGGACAAAACAGACGATTATGTTCGTGTTGAATATGAGAGTCCAATATTTGGGGTAGCGTCTTGTTTCCCCTTGTATGCTAATCTAAATTCTTATATGTGCTCAAAATTCTTTACTCTTTTTTTTCATTGCTTCATGCTGCAGTTTGTAGATGATGTGGAGTTCTGGTTCCCTCCTGGCAACAAACCAATCGTCCAGTATCGATCAGCGTCTCGATCAGGATTCATCGACTTCGATGCCAATAAGAAGAGAGTAAAGGTGAGGGTGCTGCTACCAATGATTTTGGTGTGGTTTAGCTTTGTGGGTCAAAATGAACTGCTAGTTGATGAGATGATCATCCCTGTTGCACGCCAGGAGCTGAGATTGGCGTTGGAAAAGAAGGGTTGGGCTTCAGAAAGCAGCTTCTGAAGGATGGAAGTGGCACTGTCTGCTGCAGGCTGGGGTTGATTATTGGTGTGGCACTCATGCTGATCTTATCACCAAAAACAGAAGCCATGCATGATAATGCCGCATTTGTCACATGTGCCTGGCTCTGGCTCTGGCTCTGGATCAGTAGAGTACTAGGTAATAATCCCATGCCCTCTGTGTGTGTGTGTTTTTCTTTCCCTTTAACATGCCACTTGACATGAGATGAATAAGCTGAGGAGGGGTATACGATGCAAACTGTAAGCAAGGGAATAAGGTTATGATGCAAACACATTACATATTGCCGGTACGGTAGTGAGGGCTTATTAAATACGAGATGAGACGATGTACGTACGAGGTTTGCTTGGCACGTACGGGTTGGTGGCTGGAATGCATCAGTAGTATACCATCCATGCATACCACAATGGAACATGCTTTGGACCCTGTCACTGGCCTGCTGCTTGCTGCTCTTCTTCTTTGGCGTGCCGGGGGTGTACTGTACTGTGTGTTTACAGCTAGTGAACTCAACTGTGGATTGAGATGCATGGGTGACCGTCTCCATCCATTGCAAGTGTGATGATCGCGTTGCCTTGCATTGCAGCCCGTTAATGCGGCGGTCATCATGATGATCGATGGTGGCCGCCGCACTAGCTACCTAGTCATCACACTAACTATATGCGTATGATAAAAGGCTTTCAAGCAAGAAAAGAAAGAAAGAAGCGGTTGGGTGGGTGGGTCAAAGGCTACTATGTCTATTCTATGTATATGTATATGGTTGACGAAAAAGAGATGGATCGGATCGGATCTCCTTATAGCTTGTGATCGATGCTACATATATTCGATACCATATGTATGGCTAAGCTATCGACTTGTATTTAGTATGTTTGTTCGTTTCATTATGATGAAATTTCTCAATTGTAGTACTTACCAGCTGGATGGTTGACTTTCCATGCATGGATAGATCGTGGCTGAAGCAAGATCTGGGATGGATTCAGGTGTTCTCCATCTCCATCCATGTGTGGTGTCCTTTCCTTTTGGATGGATGGATGGATGCGTCGACAAAGAAAGAAAGTTTACCACCACCCGGCCCACCAAGATGCAGATACCACCAGCTAACCTCACCTCACTAGATTCTTTTTTAAAAAAAAAAAAAAACATGTATTAGAGAACCGTCTAGTGATGCAAATAAATCCCTTTGGGGTATAATCTTATGGAACATATATAAATCATCTCTTAATTTAAATTGGCCAGGATCGAGTTGGTTCCTCATTAGCAACCAACGCTCGCTTTTAAGAAAAAAAGATTGCCCTTGTCTTGGTTGGTCCCATTGCTCCACTCTCTCTAGCTACTCTACCACTCTTACATGATATAGTTATCCTGTAGCGGGCCATAAAGAAATAGTTATTAAACTAAACAAATGAAGTGAAATCAAGTCCAGCGATTAAACGCCTTCCATTCTTCTTGTCTGTCTTGACGTACACCTCCTGCTGCCTCCTCAGTCAGACCACTTGTGTGTTGTGTACAGGCACTATAAAATCATTGCAACCAGTTGCCCCTTGCTTTCTTCTTCCTCTTCTTCTTCTTCTTCTTTCCTGCAGAGGCAGACTGCCAGTCGTCTTGCTACTGGCTGCTTCTTGCTTCCATTGACATCGATCATACTCGTAGCACCTACAGAGGCTGCTTAATAATTAGAATATATTAGATAGAGATCCGGCCGGTCGACATGCCCATGGCTCTCGAGTCATGGCTCACCAAGGTCCGCTCGGCCATGTCCTCCGCCAAGTCTTCAGGGGCGCCTCCGGGCCCTGGCCCCAGGAACAAGAGCACCGTCGGCATCCTCGCCTTCGAGGTCGCCAGCCTCATGTCCAGGCTCCTCCACATCTGGCGCGCCGTCGGTGACGCCGCCGTCGCGCGCCTCCGCCACGAGATCATCAACCTCGACGGCGTCCGCAAGCTCGTCTCCGACGACGACGACTACCTCCTCGGCCTCGCCTGCGCCGAGCTCGTCGACGCGCTCAGGGCCGCTTCCGACTCCGTCGCCGCGCTCGCCGCCCGCTGCGCGGACCCCGCCCTCCGTGACTTCAGGGACGCCTTCCTGGAGTTGGCCGACACCGGCCGCGACCGGCACCGGTGGGCGGCGCCCACCTGGAAGGAGATGGAGGCGAGGGCGCACAAGATGGACAAGCAGGTGGCCAGCACCACCGCGCTCCGCCGGGCCATGGAGGAGCTAGCAGAGGCCGAGCACGGCCTCCGGAAGCTCCTCCAGCTCCAGTGCGGCGGTGGCGGCAACGGAAAAGGTCTGTCGGCGAGCAAGATCTCGGTGGCGGCGGAGCAGCAGCAGCTGGTGTTCTCCAAGAAGCAGGAGGTGAAGCACCTGAAGCAGACGTCGCTCTGGGGCTGCACCTTCGACACCGTCGTGGCGTCGCTGGCGAGGGCGGCGTTCAGCACCCTCGCGCGCATCAAGCTCGTCTTCGGCGCCGCCGGGCAGCAAGAGCGCCATCCGCCGCTGTACCGCAGCCTGACGCTCTCCTCGGCGGTCCACCCGTCCGTCGACGCGCCGCCGCCGCTGTCGCGCAAGTCCATGTCAATGGAGGAAATGCTGTTCGTCGACCTGGAGGCGCCGAAACGGGGCGGTGGATTCTTGGAGGACAGCTCGGCGGCGCTGACGCCGCCGCCGGGGACGCTGGGCGCTGCCGCGCTGGCGCCGCGTTACGCTGGGCTGGTGATCTCGATCGAGCGGATGGTGAGGTCGCCGCGGCTGGTTGGCCCCGAGGAGCGGGACGAGCTGTACGGCATGCTGACGGCGAGCGTGCGCGCGCAGCTCCGGGCGCGGCTGCGCGGCGCGGTGGCGGCGGCGGACCCGGGGCTGGCCGTGCAGTGGCGTGCGGCGCTGGTGGGGATCCTGGCGTGGCTGTCGCCGATGGCGCACGCGACGATGCGGTGGCAGGCGGAGCGGAGCTTCGAGCGGCGGAACGCGGCGGCGACGGCGGACGTGCTGGTGGTGCAGACGCTGCAGATGGCGGAGCGCGACAAGGTGGACGCGGCGGTGGTGGAGCTGCTGGTGGGGCTCAACTACGTCTGGCGGTTCGACAAGGAGATGAGCTTCTTCGCGGTGCACCGGCAGCAGCTCACGCCGGCGGCGGAAATGGCAATGCAACAGTAAGACACGACGATCGTGTTTGCTGTTTGGATTTTCTTTCTTTCTTGGTTTCGTTCTTTCTTTTTGGCTACTAATTAAACTCTCTCAGGTTTGCTGTACAAATTATTATTAAATTAAAGAAAGAAAGAAAGAAAGATTATGGGTGGATGATGAATTGTCTCTCTCAAATATAATGATGGATGTTGGTTGGGGATGGGATCATCGGAGTGGTGGTAGCGGAACCGAAAGCTAGCCAAGCTCCATGATCGAGCATGATGACAGCACGCAGCTTGTGCTCTTGCTCTCAAAGTAACCCTTGACTTGTAGCAATGGCAGCTGCAACTCTCAAAGGAAGAGAGGCTGGTAGCGAGCCGACAAGGAAGCACAGTGCTGATCTGATGACGCATAGAGATTAGAGAATTGTTGGGGCACATGGGATGGGAGCAGGGTTGGTTGAGGAGGATTCCATGGCCACATGCTGCGTGAAGCTGCTACGACTGAGACTTTGCTCTGCTCCATCTCTGCATCTGTCATCGATGCATAGCCCATTGTTTTCTTCAGTACTGACTACTGAGAGCAGCTGGTGTGCATGTTGTCGTTCTTTCAACTACTATGAATCTGCGATGCACTTGCCATTTTATCATCTGGTTCATGCATCGAGACTTTGCTTGTTTCGGAATCTTTTTTTTTTTTGGAGCAAATTGTTTAAGAACCTTATGCAGTTTGTTTCCCTTTTAACGCCATGACCCTCTTATCTTACTGAAAAGCGCATCATCATCCAGGCAGCACGCACATATAATAACTATGTAATTAAGAGAAAAGGCTCACCTCTTTATTAAAACATGCACGAGATATGGATATAGTAAGCAGGGGAATGAAAAAAAAACTTTATGGAAAGATAAAGAAAAACGAGGTAGCCACTTTAATGATATAGTATCATGATAAGGGAGCAGCTAGACATGTACTCCATAGCATTACACATATACTGATCGATCACTAGCTAGCAATCTCTTGGATAATTATTAACATTCTCCTTTTCTAGAAAGAACAACATGTACCATATAGATATAACTGTATGCGTACTGCTCCAGATGATGGTGATGATAGAAAATAAAATAAACAAAAGCTAGCATTGCAAACAGAATTTGATCGCTCTCATGGTTGATTGGTCTCCGAGCTGAGGGACCCTTGACTCGGAAGCACTTAACAGACCATATTGTTTGTTTTACAAAAGATTTGCACCTTCAATTCGATCTCAGAGTATTTTTCTTCATAATATAACCATATTGGCATTCAAGGCACATGTCGGTCCATTCCCAGTAAAAAGAAAAAAAGAAAATTGCAGACAGCATTTAGTTTATTTCAAAAACCTGGCACAATCGATAGTGAAAACTACTGCCTCTCTGGGACGTGCGCACTCTCCATGCTACACACTCCAATCAGCCACAGGCCTCAGTACTCTCAAGCTCAAGGAGCAAAACTATTCTTCAGTACAAATCAAGGCCTTCCCTTGTTTTCAGATTATTTTTGTTTCCTTTCTTTCCGTGCCTTTGGTTAGGAAATGCTGTGTCGCATAGAGGATGACCATCATTCAGTCCTCCATCACTCATGTTGAACCAGCCTCTGGAGCTAACCAAAGTTTCACCTTCTTGTCCACACCAGCACTCCCCAAAATAAACGCAGGCACGCCACCTGAAGACATCAACAGTAATGTGATATAAGATCATAAAAACGCATGTTTCCTCTTATGAATGGTATTTTTCAAGTTAGAATCCTTCCAACTAAAGGCTGCATGACGTAAGAGTTTGTTTATCAGACAACTGCAATGCGCACTACCATGGCCATGATTCTTACACATCCAGTACAACATACAGCAATCTACATATAAACCTAACAAGTTTACAAATGGTCAGGTTAAAAATAAATAGAAGCAACTCCTTTGTAATTCCTACGCAAGGATTGTAAGGGATTACAGACATCTCCTTACCATTGAGAATTGTTCGCGGAGCCCAAGCAATGCCAGTTATATCACCTGAACACATGTCAAAAAAGAATGTCATTCCAAGCTACCATATGGCAGGTGCAGTCTATTGCACAGTATACTAGCACTACACAACCATATCAATTAGAAAAATTCTACAGCGCAGCATGTCTAGACATGTAACCTGCAAGGTTGGTTGCATTCTTCTTGTTTTGTAGCCATCTTTTACAGGACTGCAACTAGGCTGCAGGACCAGACGATAGGAAAATATGTAGGCTTTGGCAGTTTAACCCATATAGTAGGATGAGTTGGAAACAGTCACAATTAGTACCCCACCAATACGTGCCTTTGCCAGAAGGATGTATCACTACACAAAAGTAAAAGGTCCCACCATCCCATGCATTATCTGAACTAATTCAGGTCTTTCAAGTACCTAAGACTTAACATCTGTCTCAAGAGTGCTGTCCTTCTCCTACCTGCCACACCAGTGATAATTTATTTACTGCAAAAAAATGGCCTAAACTCGACCAAGCAAGCACCTCTAAAATACTTAGTAGAACGAGCAATAAACCACAGAGTAACATTAGTTAAAAAGACTAATCTTATCCACACTGCCCACACAGATTTGGAGGCATCATTACTTATTTACTTCCAAGAGAAATGAAGATGGTTCGCCCTAGCAGACAGTGAGATCTGAGATTACAAACCTTCATGAGCTTTCTCAGCTGTATCCAAAACTGCACCAGTTTCCACACACAACCATTGCAACGTCGATCCGCTTGTTACAGCCAAAATTTTACCATCAGGAGAGATGCTCATGTGATCATATTGGCAAACTGAACCTTTTGAGTCATGCAGTGGAATTGATAGCACTCTTAAGGTTTTTGGATCCTCATCAAGGTGATACCTTACTAAAAATGTAAGAAATGTTAGCATCAGAAAACAAGAAAGAAGTAGCAAAGCATTACGCTTGAAAAAATTACTAGATGGCCATGTCTAGAACAGTGACATCAGCCAAATATATGTTGTCGTCAGGGATGACTATAAACTGGAAATTTGTATCTGACTAGCATCTGACTATAAACAAAAGTATCGACGGTCACATCTAACTAGCAAGGAATAACAAGGAAACAATTGAAAAGTAGCCTGAATTTTAGAAAAAACTAATAAAACCAGGGAAATGATAACTTTGGCCACTAGTATACTAGCCTATATATTTAATGTTTCCATTGGGATGTTTGACTAATGGCTAAGTGAAGCACTGAAGGTTTCTAAAAGGAAAGATCTTCCAAGGTCCAAACTTTGTGAAGAAAAGCATAATGAAAGCCATAGATTTATTATGATCCTTCATTCATTCCATGCATATAGAGAATTCACCATGATGAAGAGTGGACACAGGATATATAAAAAAGACATAAAAAATGGTGGCATGGTGACTTCCAGAAAAGAAGCCAAGTTATTATGCTATGAACTGAAATAACATATGACTTCAAGGCCGTAGGGGTCGGATGTAAGAAGATATAGCATACCATTAATGTTCCATACTCGAATGGAACCATCTTTGGATGCAGTGATAATTTGCTCAGAATTTGGGGCAAAGCACAAGCTAGTAACAGCGCTCTGAATTAAAAAAAATCATTCAGTTTCTCATAAGATTCAGTCCATGCAAATGGAACTCTTGAGAAAAAAAAAAAGAGGGTTGCACTGGAGGGCGTTATTAGTTCATACCTTGTGACCCATGAGTTGCATGACTTTATTAACCTCTTTCACTGAACTGTCCTTTGAGTAAACTATCTCCCACACCTAAAGAATAAGTAAATATCACCATAACTGAGGGAATAAATTGGCAAAATGGAAACAGTGTCCGCAGCACAAAATTTATCTGATTTGCCTTGCAACAAACTCCGCAACTAATATCGCAAGAATGCCACGAACAGACTTTCAAAGGAGAGCAATACCGGTGCATTGAGAACTCAAATAAAGCAGAAAGTTCAACTAAAGAGAATATCCATCTTAGGACTTCAATCCTTAAAAAGTTCGTTACAAAAAGATAAAGGAAGAATAAGAAGAATAGAGACAGAACTAACCTTGACATCAGCAGTAAAAGCTGCAGCGGCTATGAAGCGGCCATTTGGGGATATGTCAGCCATATTATTTTTTAGCTGATTGGTGTCAACAGTACCCAACTCCTTTCCACTCTTCCCATGCCAAACTTTGATATCGGTTGCTGCAAAATAGTCTAGGGTAAGTAACCTTAACAGGAAATAACATACCTTGCATGCCTAACAAAAAGAGACAAGAAACCTTACGATATTGAGATGGATCCAACAGATGTTATAAGCCACTTTTTGTGGAATGCTCGCATTTAAAAATAAGAGCCGCTCAACCAAGTGGATAGCGCACATATGTGACAAATGAAGAAATGTATGTTTGGTCAAACTTATTGTATGTTCACTAAATTTATAAATAAGAATTTAAACATGAACCCATTGACATAGTGATTGCTTATGTTGGCAGACCATTCTAAATCCAATTATGGAAAAAGACTTCCAGATGCACAATCATAAAATCTACTGCATTAACTACCAAACATTCTAAAGAGCAACAAAAAGCGGCACCTTCTGAGCACGAAATAATTATAGTGCTCCCATCTCCGGGCCCATGAGTTGCACGGGCTGCTGCAAGGTTGAGCACTGATTCCTTTCCATGAATCTTTTGGTGACTCCACTTGATCTCGGGTGGAGACAGCTTGCCCTGCTGCTTGTTTTGGGCCGTTGGAGGAGCACTGACATCCGCATACATATAGAGAGATGAGCCCAGAAGAGCCTGTGCTGCCACAACAACAGATGAAGAGCCCTCTGAGAAAGCAACACCAGTAGGATGTGCTCCAGCAGGCAAGTTTATCCTCAGAATCCTGCAAGCATGCCCATAAATTTGTGACACTGAATACTTACGATAAAAGGAAATTGCTTCTGTAGAATATAGTAATATCTTACTTGAAGCTCTTGCTTGAGGTATCATCGATCCTGAATACCCTTACAGCTCCATCCGCACACACTGCAACAAGAAGCACCAGAGATATAAGTATTCACCTTTTGGTGCAACAGACGCACTTGACTGCGAAATTATAAAACTGTGATGCCATATGGTGGAAAGGCAGCACAGGAAACAAGAATAGGGCCGTGAATGATCTCACCGGTGGCTAGGTTGGCACCATCGTTGGAGAAGTGAAGTGCAGTGACTGAGTCAGTGTGCCCCCTCAAGGTGTTGACATCAAGATGGTGGTGCTTCTTGGCAGCATCCTAGAGAGCATATTAAGATCAACGAAATGTTGGTGTTCATATCCATGGCAGTAGGAATGATTTGGATGAACACACGTGGAGAATATTGTACATCTGAACAGGACTGCATCTGAATGCTGAATTTTGGATCGTGGGTATGGAACCTAATACTATATATAACGTGCTGAGAGAGGAGAGGGATGGGGAGGAGAAGGAGATGACCTTATCGGCGGCGTTGTGATGCGGGCGGGCATGGCCCTTCTTGTGGTGTGCCTGGTTGGAGGGGCGGACGTGCTTCGGCTGGTCGGGGGCGGCGGCGGTGGCGGAGGGAGGGATGTGGGCGATGGCGGCGCGCTTGCGGCGGAGGTAGCCGGCGAGGAAGACGAGGGCGATGGCGCCACCAAGGACCGCGGAGATGAGGGGCGCCGTAAGCAAGGACACAAGTGACGCCGCCATCTCTGGCGCGGTGTGTCGCCGGCGGGCGGTGGCGGATCGGGAAGCCTTTGCTTTTGCTTTGCTTCTCTTCTCTCTGTCTCTCTCTCTCTCGTCTCCCACTGATAAGCTGAAGGGAACAAGGCTTCCACGAGGCCAGTGGCGGTGTCTTGTTGCTTGCTGTGTGGGCCTTGCAGGATAGGAGGCCCGATTGGCCTTTCTGTATGCCTTGTTTGCTAAAAGCCAGCCCATCATAGCTCGTCCGGATATGCTATGCCAAACCGTTCCATCAACTAAATTTCAGGATTTCAGACCACCAAATTCATACGTACATATAGTAAATCAAAGAAAATCTTTTTTTTCCGAACGACGCAGGAGAGCTGCGTGTCATTTCACTGAGAGAGAAAACGAAAGTACAAAAGAGAAGGGGAGCTGACCTAACGACCCTTGCCCACCATGTTGAGGATGCATCAGCCGGCACATAAGCAAAGAACACTCTGGAGAGTATTGCACACGCATTGTCTCAGCTCTTCATCTTATTACACTAGTACAAGATCTCGCAACCAACACAAGAAAGCCTATAAAATTTCTCCGCGATCAGTACACTTCCAAGAAGCAGCAGCTAAGCCTGTGATCAGAAACATCATCCAGTTTTGAACCACCGGGTAGGCATGTCCCATTCTGGTAAATGCTCGGCGTATACACAACCGAGTGGCGGCAGGGCCTCTATCCGCAAGGGCACCTCTACAGTGAAGATCTCCCAATTTCTGTTACATATGTATATAGCAGGTTCAAAACACTCAGACTTCCGCAAAATGCAAGTCTTGTAACAAAGGCGGTAGCAGCTTACTGTTTCTTTCTCTCTGCTGAAGATTAGAAAGGGCAACAGCAACTTCCGCACCAAGACGAGCATTGTTCTTAACAAGTGCGATATCTGAGCACCACTAAGGAGAATTTCTTCGAGGAAGGGAACAAAAAAAAGGGGGGGCTCGAAATGCAGATGAATTAGATTTTTTTCCCTTGCAGAATCCAATACGATGTTCTCTAACTCCTAATTTCAATTTGGAAAGGAATTGCTTTGTAAAATCTGTGGAATGCAGCAACTAACCTAAAACTCAATATAGGAACATGCACATGGATTATGCAATCATCCTAAAAAATATGCCATGGATTATGCAACTAAAATTGTAGGATACTGGCTTCCAAGGAAGATCCTCCAGTTAGTTCTTTTACTCTTTCAAGCATGAAGGGAGTGATCGCATTTCCTGTTATCCTTTTTTCTCTGAAAAGATAGCAAAAACTATTAGGCACCATTTCTATATCATTATCAGAAGCGCAGGTGTTGACTGTACTCTGCCTCCTTTAGAGCTTTCTGTATTGCAGATTCTATAATGTTCCCTGAAGCTGCATGCTGCGTGGGAACCGGCACTGCAATAAGGATCCCAGAACCTAGATGTAGGTTACTGTTTGCATCTGCACATTGATAGAATCGAATCAATTATGCTGCAGAAAACTCTAGAGCCTAGATCCACTGACAACCCAGAATCTAATCATCGTGGCGAGCACATTGAATTCACTGGCGGACCCAGTATCGTGGCGAGCACATTTTTACCAAACAATGAAGTATATATGCGTGAGTAGTTTACTTGGATCACTTACTTTGTTTCTTAGCATGTATTATCAGCCAAAAAGCTCGAAAGACCCACCTGATGACCTGATCCCAGCAAACTAATTTGGCCTGACCACCCCCTCGGCACGACGGCACCTGTTGCAGGGCAGCTGGGCAGGTGTGGAGCCATTTGCATCGCGTGCCTCTCCCGCCCCTCTCTCCCGTCTCAATCCCTCCCCAGATCGTCTAAATTGATTGATCCCTAGCCACACGTAGACAGGGCTTCACTGGCCGTGGCGAAGGCCGAAGAGTGCCGGCCTGCCAGGCCAGAACAGAAGGGAGGAGGCCACACAATTTACCGGCAGCAAGCGGCGGGGAGGATGGCAGTAACCAGTAGGGGATGAGAATTCTCAATTCGTCTTCTGCAATTTCTAAAATGCTAATGTCCTTGCACATATAATACTGTTAATTAGATATGAGGTATTGTGATGTGTGTGTTTTCATGTAGGCAGTAGCTTTGAAAATACAGAGGAAATCTCACTTCCACATTAAACACCATAGCCGACTACTTTCCAGGATCATGTTCATGTAGCTCTGGATCAAAGCACATGGTTGGGTTGAGCCGGTTGCCTTTTAGCTCAGGAATACCCAACTCTAAAATCCTGGGTCCGCCACTGATTGAATTACACAAGATCAAAAGGTTCAAAGAATTGAATGTGTGGTTTGCCCATTGGAGTTATGTAATGTGATCAAGTTATCCCAATCATTCTGCATGAACCTTTTTCTTTTATAGTTTATGCCGCATACACTTAGCACAATCTTATTGATTCTATCTTAACACCAGTAAATATCTCTCTGAAATCAAGAAAATAAAATAACTCAGGGAATAGGAGGCCATTGATGGATCCGGTCGTTACCAACAGTTCATGTGAGATTGATAATGTCTCTAAGAAAATGTGAGTATGAAGACAAAGAAAACATGCCATAATTAACTACTCACGTATTATTTTGGCGCACTCTTCTGGAGAATCAACACGACATGGCACCTGCATTATGTAACAATTATATTTTTTAGGTCAATGTAACGAGTATATGTATCAACATATATTAAAAATAGGAGTGACCCATTTAAAACCTGCTTCGAGCATTATGTGAAATTTCTGAAAAGTTCTTGCATAATGCAGGTGCACTGGAAAAGCACCCCATGTTCCAAACAGAGCTTAAGTGCATATGCAGGCATTTCTGTGTTGTAAAATGAAAGGATAGTGCCAGATAGTTACCGACAATATATTATTCAGCTGTTTGCAACTTGCAAGAGGTCATGTTGAATAGCTAAGAAAAATTCTGAAATGAGGAAAATTCCCCTTCAGACCAACAAAGGCGTAGAAGCGCCAGAAAATCCTGCTAATCTTTTTTTTTCTCAAACGATGCAGGAGAGCTGCATGTCATTTCATTAAGAGATGAAAGAGAGTACAACAAATCCTGCTAATCTTAGTTAAATATAAAAGAGAATCCAGGCTTAATAGTTGGCTTAGCACTTTACTGATAGGATATATGGCATGAGCTTTATTTATCAATGCAGCTCAAGGAGAAAAGACAAATACGGGAAATGTTTAAAAGGTTGTGCGTTAAAAGCTTCAAGCTAGCTCAAAGCAGAAAAAATCTTTTTCCTCGAACACGCAGGAGAGCTGCATATCATTATATTAAGAAGAAGAAAGCAGAAAAAATCTGTAAAGCAGTCAGTAGCTCTCAAAGGTACAGTCCATGGTGAAACCACAACATCTAGGCATTTATTTATTTATTATTTTGGAATGATGAACAATTACATTTTTTTCTCGAATATGCACACTTACAATTACAGTTTTTGGAAAATCTAGAGTGAGTTGAATCATGTGTTTTAAACTAATCTAATATATCATTGATTCAGATGAAAGCATTTGGGTCTTTCAACTGTCCAGCGAAAGTTACATACCAACCAAAGAAATATCTTACAAATGAAAAAAAAATATTTTACCTGGCATCCACTAATCTCCGTGAAGAAAGCAGGAAATTCATTGGTTCTGTAAGCAGCAACAGTGACTCCTTGAGTTTCCTGTCATGCCATCAGTGAAGAAGATCAAACGACTGAACATGAAAACAATATTGTACCATGAACAGTATCTTGTGAAAAACACACACGAGTTTTCCAATATATAGCTGTCACATTAAGCACCACCTAACTGGCTAGCTGCTCGAGTGCCGAGCAACACAAGGGAGCATTTCTGTGAAACTTTGATCAGAAAAAACATGATCTCAGGTTATTAAGTATAAACATGAAATAAAGGGTCCTTCCGAAATACCAAACGCAAATAAGTTCTGAATCCTGTCGTTTGGTTACTTCTCAATTGAGTTATTAAGTACTAAACAAAGAAAAGAGGAAAATGGTTCCAAGGCAATAATGTTTTTTTTCCTTGAACTAAGATACTGGTGTGGTGACAAAAGTTGCATATGAACTCATCTAATTTTTGCAGCAAGTCATTCTCAGTTCTTGTCTTCCTACTTTCTTATCCTGCTAGTTTGCAAAGTGATGAGCTAGTTTGCAAAGTGATGATTTTATTTAATTATTCAAGAACTGCTACGTGCACAGTCATCAACGAGGTCTGATCCTACTCAGCCCATCTTTGTGCACATATAGCATCTTAACAACTAAAGAGGAAAACAATTCTACATATAAGCACATACACAGATCAATCGGTTATTCATCGAAGAGTGCAAAGTGCAACTGTACCAGGTATTCAAGTGTCCTAGGTATGTCTAAAATGGACTTCACGCCCGCTGATATAACAGCCACAGGAGTCTTTCCAAGTTCAGTCAAGTCTGAGGAGATGTCCATAGCTGCATCAAAATGGTGAGCGTATCAATCAGTGCGCAACTTTTAATAGCTTTTCCAAAACCATCAATAAAAATAATATGCTTGGCAAGTCCATATGCTGATGAAGTTAAAGTGTATTCTCCATAATATGCTTCAGAAATCCGAAAAGAACAAGATAGTAATTGATAAACTTGCAGTTTCAGAGTTTAAATGCATCAATCTACAGATTAAAAGCATCAATATCCTAAATGACCTAGAAGAGACTGAAAGAATTAGAGCATACATCCAGTGATATACTTCCTGCCGAGTGTCAATGCATACAGCAAATAAAGACTCCTTACACAAGTGGAAAATGCTTACTTTGTTCGCCATGTCTATGCACGCCTCCTATTCCCCCAGTTACAAAAATTGGTATGCCAACCTGAATTGGTAAAGAGCTACATTTATATGGACATAAATAGTTGGTACTAACTAAAGGGAATGAATGTGGAATTGCTATTAGACAAGCCGAGATTAACAAGATGAGCATGATGGTTTTGCAAAAGTTTTTCAAGGGACCTTGTGAGCAAAGAACATAGTGGCAGAAACTGTCGTTGCACCATTGCCACCAGATGCAACCTGTCAAGAAGGAAACAAGAAATTATGGAGAGTGGCAATGACAGATACAGGGCTATCTGATTCGAAGACGCTTCAACAGAGAACCCAGGTTTGGCTGCCGTAACTCAGCTGTCTTGCGTTAAGGATCTCCATTGCTGCTATATTGGCAACGAGCTGACAGACTACTGAGGCACGAGGCGTTTGAGTTATCGCAGTGTCCTTTATTGTGATTAGGACACGAGGTCACCAAACAGAGTGACCTGGGAATGGAAAAGGTGTACTCACCACATGCGCAATATCCCTTCTAGCTGTCTTCTGAAATTGTCTTCCACTAATGGCCAGCCTCTTTAATTGCTCACTGCTAAGGCCTATTATCATGCAAACAATGTATGGTTGGTTCTGATTACTGATGAAGGGGCCAAGATGTCAATTTTCGGAGCAGTCAAATGAAGCAACATTGGCAGCAAATTGGTTTTAGGAACAAGAGGGAGGAGCATGCCATGAGGCATATGTATTGAGCTCTAGAATTCGCTAGTCAGAAAATTTGGTGCCTGCTATGATGCAATGAAGTCCGGGATTAACTAAAGAGATGAGGTTAGCAAGGTAGGCAGGAGGAGCAGCAGTAAGTGAAGCAGCAGGAAAGCAGAGAACTGACCAACATGTGGGACTCCATCTAGGATGGCTATGGTGGCAGGGATAGCACCGGCGTCCCTGACGACGGCCTCCACCTCGAAGGCGGTCTGGAGATTCTTGGGGTACGGCATACCTGAAACATGTGATGGCGTAAGCAGTCAGAGTCAGTGAAGGGGAATCGAATCGCAGTTTTGTGCGGCAAGCCTGAAGCGGGCGGCGAGGGGGGGGGGACAAGGTAGAAGAAGGAAGGTTACCGTGGCAGATGATGGTGGACTCGAGGGCGACTACAGCGCCGCCGCGCGCGAGGGCGGCTGCGACCTCCGGCGCCACCGCGATCGACATTTGCGGCGGTGGAGCTGAATGCTGGTTGGGTGGAGAGAGAGACGAAGAGGAGGAATAGACTTACTCAGCTGGGCTAAAACTGCGTGCAATCTGGGCCTCCACACGAATCAGCAATTTGGGCTTCGAAGAGGGCTTGCAGCAACAACTGCTGGGTGGTGGCCCAAGGTAAACCACGGAGCTTCTTTTTTTATTAATTACTGTATTTCAATAAGTATAAGTTCGGCCCCTCCACTCCAGCTGATAGCATATATTCTCTCTCCATCCACCACTACTACGTCTCAGCTTTATTTGAGTCTTTTCTGCCAAATAAAAGGAAGGCATCAATCCGATCCTTCCACCACCTCTTCTTCCTTGAGTCCCCCTGCTTTGATGCTTCGTAGCTACTAGCTGCTCTAGCAGCGATCGACGAGCTGCATCGATCCCCCAATCAATCATATCCAACCAAACCATGTCGTCGTCGTGGCTGCACTCCTCCGACCGCCGCTGGAAGCGCAGCAGCTGGACGGCGCGGGCGCTCTCCTCCTGCTCGCTCCCGCCTCCCGGCCTGCTCGCCTTCTTCGCCATCGTCGTCTTCTTCCTCGCAGTCTCCGGCTACGTCGACTACAAGGCCATCGAGCGCCGCGCGGAGATCGGCGCCCGCGTCTTCGCCGCGCCGCTCGCCCTCGCCGCCGCCTTCCTCCTCTTCGCCGCCATCAGCTGGCGCCGCAGGTACTGGGCCACCAGGAGGAGGGGGAGGAGGCCCCTGGTAGTGGTCGACAACCCACCAGCTGCCTCGACGGCGGCCGCGCCCTGGGGCGTCGCGCTGGCGGTGGCCATACTGCTGCTCATGATGTCGTTCCAGCCAGCCGTCCACTCCATGTGGTTCAGGCCTCTCTGGGACTCCGACGACTACTAGCTAGCTTTCTACCTTGTTCTTCTCTTGTTCGACATATAGTAACACCATGCATGCTCCTACTAGTGTACTAGTAGTATGTGCTGCTTTTGTTCGACGATCGATATGCATGTTTCCAGCACAATTGTTTTGAGAAAACAATTGTTTTGCAAGGGAACAACCAGTTTCCAACTAACGATCTCCACATCAAAGGCATCGTCATGTTTTGTGGACACAAAAATGAATTGAAAGTTACTAAATATAAGTCAAATTGAAACACATTTCAAAAATCTTTGATAACTTATGAGCGGGTGGGACCAATAAATGGGCCCTCTACTTAAATAATTCACGTTCAAACATACTGGCCATAGATTGTTCGTTCTCTTCCCTTTTAGATATCACGAAAACAACCAAACATGATCTGCTGCGCATATTCATTACTGTTCTCCTCATCGAGGCGTGCAAGCCCTTGGGTGATGCTTTTGTTGCGTAATCCAATAAACAAAAGACAGATACAACGGCAAAGAAAACAAAGATATACTTTGATTCAATTTCTATAGAGAGTAGGTTTTTGCAAAAGTTTGTGGATTACCCTTAGGAAGAGTAGTTTAATGTGCTCCGAAATTGAATTGTCAAACTTATATATTGAACCGAAGGCAAAATTGAATCGTCGTTAGTATTTTATTTGAGAAAAAAAAAAGAGATGATGAACTGAACATTGTAGCCATGCAGGGGATGGGGAGATACGGAGTGTGGGCCCTAAAAGTAGTAACCCCCCCCCCCCAAATCAGACCGATGGCGATTTTGTTTAATTTTTAAAACTATGATGAAAATATAGATCCATCTGTCAGTGTTTAGACCCGGCAACCTACCGAGGGGTGCTCCAGGTAGTGTTTTTGTTAGTGGAGCTCGCCGAGATTAGGAACTCGAAGTTAAACGCAGACACACGATTTAGACAGGTTCGGGCCACTATATTGCGTAATACCCTACGTTATGTGTGCTCGTTGGATTGAATTGCTTTGGAGGGAGTCCCTACCTCACCTTATATAGTCGAGGGCAGGGTTACAGGTTGGTTGGTCACAAGAATATTATTCAGATACGACTAGATGAGTTCTACTCTTATTACAACGAGTACTTCCTAATCATCGATGTAGACTACGTCGTTCTGCGCCATGATCTCCATGTCAGATGCGTCTCGGTGTCCAGCCCTATATTTAGGACTGTCCAAACCTTGTGATGGGCCCATAGATGTATGCACGATGGGAAAATTCACTGAATTTCTCGACAAGATTCTCCAAAGTTTAGCGCTGGAGCTTCATGGCTTGTTGCTCCTTCTTCGAGGCCGACGCAATGTGGCGGTGGAAGTTTTCAGTGCTATCTGCGACGCAAACCTAGGAGCCGAAGATGAACATCGCGCCCGCTTCAAACGCAACAATTGGCTTGATGATGACTTGGGCCATCGAGTTCGCTAGAGAATTCTCATCGAAATGTCCTACTTGGCGCGCCAGCTGTCGGTGTTTAGGCCCGGCAACCTACCAAAGGGGGTACCCAAGGTAGTGTTTGGTTAGTGTGGCTCGCCGAGATCAGGAACTCAAAGGTGAACACAGACGCACGATTTAGACAGGTTCGGACCGCTAGATTGCGTAATACCCTACGTCCTGTGTGTTGGTTTGATTGAATTGCTTTGGAGGGGGTCCCTGCCTCACCTTATATTGCCCGGGGCAGGGTTACAAGTTGGTTGTTTACAAGAATACTAGTAGGATTCAACTAGACGAGTCCTACTCTAATTGCTACGGGTAGTTTTCCTAACCCTCGACTAGTTCCTGTCTTACAACGTAGACTACGCCATCCTGCACCATAGCCTCCATGTCAAACACGTCTAGATTATGGTACGAGCATCGCGGTTGGCGTTGATCTTGTTGTGGAGGTCTCCTACTGGGCGTTAAGGCTCTGGGTTAGCCCCACGGTGGCCACGGCCTCCCGAGGGTCCTGCCCGACTACCTTCAGCTCCAGCTTGGCTTGGTCTGGCGCCTCCGGGTTGACTTGGTCTAGACGGAGGGCCTCTGCTGCTATGTTGACTTCGCTGGGATGCGAAGCGTTGAACTGACTGTATCGGATTTTGTTGATCGAGTTGTTCATACGTGAGTTCCGCCAGTTCAACGACTATTTAGTGTACTTGTTCTAGGGCATCGTACGGGTGATGAGATCAATAGACGCGACGGTAGATAGGGGAGTATGATGGTGACACGTTTGAACTGTTCAAAGGCATTATACAGGTTCTGGTTTAGTAGATCCACTGCCAGACGGCGGCGGCGTTATGCTCTTGCGGCGTTTCTTTTCTTGCTTGTCGTCGAGTTTTTTGAGCTTCGGTCTCTTCTCTAACAATGTTGGCAGTGAGCTCATCCTGCGAGGCGTCATCTGGGTGTCGCTCATGTCGCAGGTTTCTGTCCCATTGCTCTTCTTCTTCGTCCTTTTGTCCAACAATGACGTCGAAGAGTTCTCTCTCTGGAGAGTAGCTTCCCAAGCTTGAAGTGATGACATCCGTGGTGCTGCCTTCCTCAATAGATGAGCGACAGAGAAGCTCACTCATGGTACGGGGGAGTGTCAAGGTAGGCGATAAGGCGCGAATCGTCGTTCTTGGTAAGAGCAGATGGCTTTATGTTGGGCTAATAGACGAATCTATCTGAGTTGATGTGATTACCTGGGCCTGTTGCGGACCTGATAAAGGAGTATCCTCATCTGGATCCGAGTAGTAGTCGAGGTCCTCGATCGTATCCATATCGGGTTGTAATCTGGACAAAGCAGCCTGATAAACAGTGGTCGTGTTGCGGAGTCCGAACGGGAATCAACTCTGGTGGTAATCCAACTCACATGATTGCTTATGCGCTGGCTCATGAAAGTCAATCTGGCTTATGAAAGTCAATCCGATCGGCGGAAGAAGTCGAGTTGAACTCGGACTCGTCCCCTAGCCTCTAACTAGGTCAGAATTTGAAAATTTGCCGAAATTCTCGACGAAATCCTCTAGAGCTCAGTGCTGAAGCTTCATGGTTTGCTGCTTCTTCTCCGGGGTCGACGCAATGTGGCGACGGAATTTTTCAGCGCCGTCTGCGATGCAGATCCAGGAGCCAAACACGAACATCGCACCTGCTTCAAACGCGACGAATGGCTTGATGATGACTTGTGCCATCAAGTTTGCTAGTGGATTCTCGGTGAGGTCCCCTACCTAGCGCGCCGGCTGTCGGTGTTTAGGCTCGGCAACCTTCCGAGGAGGGTGCCCGAGATAGTGTTTTGGTTAGTGGGGCTTGTCGAGATCAGGAACTCGAAGATAAATGCGGACACACGATTTAGACAGGTTCGAGCCGCTATATTTTGTAATACCCTACGTCCTGTGTGCTGGTTGGATTGAATTGCTTTGGAGGAGGTCTCTGCCTCGCCTTATATAGTTGGGGGCAGGGTTACAGGTCGGTTGATTACAAGAAGTTAGATATGACCAGAGGAGTTCTACTCTTATTACAATGAGTACTTCAATGAGTACTTTATTAGTTCCCGTTTTTTCACGTAGACTACGCCATACTACGTCATGGTCTCTATGTCGGATGCGTCTCGATGTCCAGCTCTATATTTAGGTCTGTTCAAACCTTCTAGTGGGCTCATGGACGATATCATAAGTGTTTATCGCATGTTTTATTTATGTATCTTATGACTTGAAAATGACAAACCTCATATCGCCATCCTAGATGCTAGGATATGGAATTTGTTTCTACTTCCAACTATATTAGGAGAGAATGGGTGGCAATGTCGTACCTGAAACTGTTAATTATTTTTAAATGTTCTAATCCCTGCACGTACATCTGAGTTAAACTAACAAAATAAATGAATAATTATCCACATGTGCCTACGTGGCTTTATGTTTAAGGATCAATTTTGAATATTTGGACATCTTATATTTATATTTTAGAGATGGAAATGAGTACATTTTGAACATTGTTAGCGCACACAAGCACAAGCACAAGCAGGGACGTATGTGTAAATTGTACAAGTGACGGGGGGAGGTGCGTGCATTTGGCGCCGAACCATCGCGTACTTTGGCAGCAACTCTCCCCGCGTCCCAACTCTCTTAAACCCCAAAATAAAAATCCCCCTTTCTTCCTCTTCTCGCTCGCCTCACCCCCGATAAGAATCCCTCCCCCTCGCCGCCGCCGCCGCGCCGCCGCCGCCGCCGCCACTTTTAGGACTCCGCCCTCTCGCGCCTTCCGGAAACTCCTCCGGTCCTCTCGATCCCCGGTGCGTCCCACAAGCTCCCGCCCCTGCTCACTCCACGCGCCGCCGCCATGGCGGAGAAGCTCAGGGATCTGAGCCAGCCTATAGACGTGACGCTGCTCGACGCCACCGTCGCCGCCTTCTATGGCACCGGATCTAAGGAGGAGGTAATCTCTTTTGCCCACCCACTCGCGGATTGCCAGCGCTATCTTGGCCCGCCGCGGTCTACACTTAGGGTTTACTTGCTTTGCTCAACGTCCTGGTCTTCACAGTCTATCTGAGCTCCACGTGCTAAATGCTAATGCTGCTTGTTTTGCTAAACTAGAGAATAGGATACTTTGGGCGGTTAGGGTTTCTGTCGGTGAACAACAGCGATAAGGTTTAGCGTCAACTGCTGATTATCTGCTTTATACATTGACGCTAATCTAGGTCTTTAGAACGCCTAAGCGTTAGTTTAAATGTAAGCAGTTGCTGCTAATAACTGTATCTGCCGCTTTCAATTTCAGAGGAGTGCTGCTGATCAGATACTTCGCGATCTACAAAACAATCCAGACATGTGGCTGCAAGTAGTGCACATTCTGCAGAATTCTCTGAATTTGAACACCAAGTTCTTTGCCCTGCAAGTAAGTTTATCCACCCCACTGCCTGTCTTTATAAAATGTGAGGGTAGCTTGTGACCAAAAGGAAGATTGAAGCCTGTGTCATGATGCAAAAAATGTTGTCCGTTCAGCCCTCAAGTCTAAGTACTTGATTGTACACTTGTCTTTGGAGAATGTCATCTAACATTTTCTTTTTAGAACACATAGCCAACCTAAACTGACCACAAGTTTGAAACGTATCCATTTTTTTTTTGACATATTGGAGCATATAATTGGGTCGACCCTAGATGAAAACTTATCGGTTACCAGTGTGTTGCTGATAGTTTCGCACGTGCAGTAACTGCACCTGATCCCCATCCGATACGGACAGAGTTCCTGTACATATGAAACTACCTTTTTACTAAAAAAATGATCACCCCCTCTTTCCATTACTTCCAAATATGGTTGCAACTAGGTCCAGCTGCAAATGAAAAATACCTAATCAAGGTTTTCTATCAAGATAAGTTTCTTTGTTTATCGTCATTTGTATTCTTACTCCATGAATAGATAGTTTAGAGGTTTTGCTTTGCATGATTAGTAAGAAGATTGGTTACGCTGCAGTTCATATTATAGTATCTATCTCCACCAAAACAATTCAAGTCACGCATAATTTTTTGGCAACCATATTCCAATAAAGGACAAATTAGTTACTTTCCGTTCTTGGCACACTGCGAGTAGGAAGTGGAATTCAGTTCTTGTCCATGGTCGCAAGTAACGTGTGACGATAATTGGGCACATGAATCATGCAAGGATGTAAGATTCTTCTAAAGTAGGAGAACGAACCAAAATTAAACAGTACCAAGGATGTAAATAGAACTTAGCTGTTAGCAAGTGGGTCAACAGCCTCGACATGCAAAGTGGAAAAGTTGGTGGTCCCTCCAAAGCTTTTAGGGGGGCTCATGTAGTGGTGGCTATTTTGAACATTAAGCAACATTTTTTGAGTCTCTACTCAGTATGCACGTGCACATGTAAATTACAGATGCCCATATAAGTGTGTGTAATATTAAATAACATGTTGATTTTGTTACTGACATTAATGTAGGTACTTGAAAGTGTTATCAAGTACAGATGGAACGCACTGCCTGTTGAACAACGTGATGGCATAAAGAATTACATATCCGATGTTATTGTGCAGGCAAGGATGGGTATCTGGCTTTTTATGAAAATTATGATGGTACCTTTTAATTGATAAATCTGATCCTTTTTTGCACTGCCCTTTTTGCACTATCAACAGCTTTCCAGCAATGAAGTTACCTTCCGACAGGAGAGGCTTTATGTTAATAAACTCAATATTATATTGGTGCAGGTATGCTGTAAATTTAGCCTTTTTTATCGCCTTAACATGTAGTTTACCAGGTCATCTAACTCATGTTCTGAATTTAATGTTCTTCTTTTTTACCAACTGTGGTGCTTTGTGTTTTTTTCCCTCATGGAGCATCCTTGCATTGTAATAGGTCCTAAAACACGAGTGGCCTGCCAGGTGGGCATCCTTCATCCCTGATCTTGTTGCAGCTGCAAAGAGTAGTGAAACAATATGTGAAAATTGTATGGCTATATTAAAGGCAAGTCAAGATTCTCTACTTTTATCATTTTTCACATTTTCTCGAATGTTTAATTTACATGTTGACTGTTCAATTCAACAACCTGCAGCTTCTAAGTGAAGAAATTTTTGACTTCTCAAGAGGTGAAATGACACAACAAAAGATTAAAGAACTGAAGTCTTCGCTTAATAGGTTGGATTTGTTCTCAGCTTCTATATTTTCTTGGCTACCTTGGAGGTTCTGCTTTATAGATAGTTATTCATGAAGAATTTTTACTTGACATTTTGTATGCTTTCAGCAGGAATGCTTCTGTTTTAACTTAGTAACCAAGTTTTCTTTGTTGTTCAGTGAGTTCCGGCTCATTCATGAGCTATGCTTGTATGTCCTATCTGCAACACAAAGATCAGAGCTCATCCGTGCTACATTGGCGACACTCCATGCTTTCTTATCATGGATCCCTGTTGGATTCATCTTTGAGTCACCATTGGTATGTGGATGATTGTTGAACTTTTCAGTTATTGAATGTCAAATATCTATGAAAAGCTGGGCCTTACCTTTTTCTTACCTTTTTAATTTAGCTGGAAACATTGCTGAAGTTCTTCCCTGTGGCTGCTTATCGGAACCTTACACTTCAATGCCTAACAGAGGTAAAGGAAACCTAGTGTTTCTGTGTCTACAGCGATAGTTCATAGTTTGAGTGGAGAAATGGGGAGATAAATTTTTGTTCATTATTTGGGAGCTGAATATTATGAATGATAAACTAGCCCGGTGCTTCTGCATTGATCTGTTTCATTGCTTTTTTAATTCCTTCTCTGATATGTCGTGCTACCTTGCAGGTTGCTGCTCTTCAGTTTGGTGATTTTTATAACATGCAGTATGTGAAGATGTATACAATTTTCATGATGCAGTTGCAGGTAAAAATTTGAAGACAATACTATTTTTTTCTGTGCAATAAATTCATTTGCCTCAATATTTCATGCATTGAAGTTTTCGTCCCTTGCGCATATAGGCTATTCTTCCTCCTGAAACAATACCAGATGCCTATGCTAATGGTTCCAGCGAAGAACAGGTATACTCAAAAAGTATTTAGCCATTGTAGTGGTATATTCTAGGATTCCATATGCCCCTCTATTTGTATATAAATATATTTATATACCTCCTTTATGCTATTTGGTGCAGGCGTTTATACAAAATCTCGCACTCTTCTTCACATCTTTTTTTAAGGTAAGGCCCTTTTGGATCCTGAATACTAGTGACTAAGTGTAAGAATTTAGGGTAATGGATTCATAGATTGTTCTCCAAGATGCTGTAACTAATATACCATATTTGAGGTTGCTCTTTATCAAAGTTGCTTGCCACTTTAAACACTAGGAAGAAACAAATAGAGAAATGCTAATTTGTATTTGAAGATACTCAATAAAAAAGAGTCTCCAATTGGTCTAACCCTTCGCTTTCATGGTAAATGCAGAATCACATGCGCATACTGGAAATAACTGCAGATAATAAAACTGCTTTACATCTGGGTCTCGAGTACCTTATTGGAATTTCATATGTTGATGATACAGAGGTTTTCAAGGTAGGGATGCTTGCTGAAATATATTTGTCATACAAATATGGTGCAAGTAGGACCATCTTATGCCACCAGACAATTTACTGGTCTGCATTTTCTTATGAAACTTTACAGGTCTGCTTGGATTACTGGAATGTGTTTGTCTTAGAGTTATTTGAAGCTCATAATCAAATGGAACCTGCAGCAGCTGTAAGCATGATGGGACTTCAGGTGCTTGTATTTATTTTTTGTCTATCTTTTGGAATATTACCTGAATAAATGAATAACTCCTCTACTTTTTTGTCATCCATTGCTGTGCCATTTCTTCAGTGTCTTTTAAACCCTTTGGGTTTTATAATAGTTTTAGTTGCTCCAACATGTAGACCACCTTTCTTGGTGCTCTGTTTTGTTGTTGTTTCATCCTTTTATTTATGCTTTCTACGCAACGTTTCATGCTTCTAAATTCTGAATTACAACTACACCGTAGGCACAGATGGTTCCTGGGATAGTAGATGGGACGGGCACAGCAGTTCAGCAGAGGAGACAACTTTACTCTGGTCCACTCTCAAAACTACGGATGCTGATGATTTGCCGGATGGCAAAGCCTGAGGAAGTATTGATTGTTGAAGATGAAAATGGCAATATTGTACGTGAGACAATGAAAGACAATGATGTTCTTGTTCAGTATAAGGTCAGTAACAGGTTGCCTAATAATCTCGCACCCTGCAAGTCATATGCTCTGTGCTTTATAGACTTTGTAACCTCCAACTGACGTGAAAAATGCTTCTGTTTCGGTGAATAATATCAGATCATGAGGGAAACACTGATCTATTTGTCTCATCTTGACCATGAGGATACAGAGCAGCAGGTGTGCCTTACTCATGGATATTTATTTATATGCAAGAACAAATAGAATTAACACTGCACTATACTTATGCTCAGAGTAAATATCCATGTTAAGATGACATAAGCTTAGCTGAAACATGAGTGAAGGCCATGGGCCCATGGCAAATTGTTGGTCTCGTTCTATTTTCCATTTGTGAATTTTAACCCAGCACTCAGGGTAATTTTATTATGAAATTTCAGATGTTAAAGAAATTGAGCAAGCAATTAAATGGTGAAGATTGGAGTTGGAATAACCTTAATACTCTATGTTGGGCTATTGGATCAATATCAGGCTCTATGGTAGAGGAGCAGGTTTGTATGCTGTTCTGTCCCTTTTTCCTTGCCTCCAGGGAATGCTTCTGGAAGTATCAATCCTTCACTAATGTTATTATTGCTGTGCGAGGCGATGTACTTAAATTCTATTTTTTTTCTCTTGGTTCTCTTGCAGGAGAATAGATTTCTGGTTATGGTTATTCGCGATTTGCTAAACCTCTGTGAAATCACCAAGGGGAAAGACAATAAAGCTGTGATTGCAAGTAACATCATGTAATAAAGCGTTTCTCTGCCTTTTATCTCGTGTATAATTATGAACTATGGATATACTGATTTATGACTTCATTATTAGGTATGTTGTCGGTCAGTATCCAAGATTTCTCAGGGCTCATTGGAAGTTTTTGAAAACTGTGGTCAACAAATTGTTTGAGTTCATGCACGAGATGCACCCTGGAGTTCAGGTTGGTGCAAAGGACATTTTTTTTATTTGTCAAGTAGTTTGTGGTCGAGCATGTGGTTAAACTTGTGTATTATGCTTCTCTTTGTATCTTCTCTCGTTCTTATATTTTTTGGCATCCGTTTGCATATGCTGATATGCACATAATTTGTAGTCCTTCCAATAGTATGTCTTTAATAAGTACCATATGTGATATGTGCTGTATGGCTTTTGCAGGATATGGCATGTGATACCTTCCTGAAAATTGTCCAAAAATGCAAGCGCAAATTTGTCACACAACAGGTAAATTCAAGATTTTCCCCAACAGTTAAAATTTATGGGGTTCGTTCAATTTGCTCATGAAGACCTCTAAACGCTACTCATTATTCTTCAAGTTGGTTCACTAATCTTAAATTCGTGCATAGATGCTGTAACTCTTTGCCATGTGCTGATTTTCATGTTTGGCATTTTCTCCAGGTGGGCGAGAATGAACCATTTGTTTCTGAACTTCTGTCCAACCTTGCTACAACAATTGCCGATCTTGAGCCGCATCAGATTCATACGTTTTACGAATCAGTACGTTGAACCAAATGAACACAGTTTGGTCCAATAAATTTATATCTATTATTAATACTTAAAACACATTTTCTGCACTCACCGGTCAGGTTGGCCATATGATTCAAGCTGAATCTGATAATGCTAAGAGGGATGAGTACCTCAAGAGATTGATGAGCCTCCCTAATCAGGTTTCGTGTTTTGTATTCTAGCATGCACTTTGGCTTTGCCTCTGGCTTGTTCTTGAATATGATTTAACATGGTATGCTTTGGTTTTATGATTTTACAGAAATGGGCAGAAATAATTGGACAGGCAAGCCAAAGTATTGATATCCTGAAGAACCAAGATGTTATCAGATCAGTTCTCAACATCTTACAGGTAACAAAATGGATGCTGAAGGAATCCCATTTTACTGTGTTTAGAGCACAAGTATTGATTGTTTTTTAGCAGTAGCTTGACACCTGAACCCATGATTCACAAGTGTTTTTCAAGTCTACCATAACGGTTTAACACGACGTTTTCACCAAACACTTTCACGCACTATCGACAACTATACATTATTCATCGTGGCATGAGCTCTGTAATTTGTGCTTAGTTGAAACAATGCCCTTTGATTGTTTAGGTTTCCTTTCGTCTGTTGTCTATGTGTCTTCTGGGGTACTGACATTACACTATTATCCGTGCTTGCAGACAAACACAAGTGTTGCCAGCTCCCTCGGGCCACACTTTTTCCCACAGATTTCACTAATATTCTTGGACATGCTAACAGTCTACAGGTATTTATATTTACTGCATTGTACACTATTATCATTTTTATGGACTGATGCTGCCTTGTGCCACCATGCCCTAACATTTAGGCTTGCTAGGCATTATGTAGTTATGTGAAAGCTCTGCTCACTGCATTCTGGCCCAAACGTTTTTCTTTTCCAGTCCAGGCTTAAATTTGCTGGAAGATAAAAGTTTGCCATGTATTTTATTCACCATGCCTCCTCCCCTTTGTGTTGTGATAGCACTGGTGCCTTAATCTCTGTATTTCTTCAAATCTAAGGGTCCACTAGCTAATGATATTTTCTTCATAACAGAATGTACAGCGAGCTTGTGTCAAGCACAATTGCCGAAGGAGGGCCCTTTGCCTCAAGGACATCATTTGTAAAACTCTTGCGGTATGAACTATTGATTACTCTACTTTTTGATTTTATTTTATCTCTATGAGGTAATCTACCAGCTTCATGGAAAGGAAGATTTGATTATATGAGCACTGCCATGGGTGTCGAGCATAGGGTACTTATGGTGCTGTTCATGTGTACTGCAGCACGTGAGCAGTGCTTGTTATACTGTAGCAAGGCCTGCTGGGATTGCGCTGGTTAGTTTGTGTAATGGCTAGTTAAGACGGCATGTAGAAGTTAAGAGATAAGAGATATGTGAAGAAGTCATCCATTTTTACAAAGCATCATTAGGATGAGAACTGTCACCAATTTGTTTTTGACATAAATGTCCCTGAAATGAAAACATGAATTTGATTTCATTTTGTTTTTTTAACTAAATGAATTTGTATTTGTGACAGATCTGTCAAGAGGGAAACCCTGAAATTGATCGAGACTTTTGTGGACAAGGCAGAAGACTTACCACACATAGGGAAACAGTTTGTTCCTCCGATGATGGATCCTGTCCTTGGTGATTATGCTAGAAATGTACCTGATGCAAGGGAGTCTGAAGTTCTGTCATTGTTCGCGACAATCATTAACAAGTATGTCTGCTCTTTGCTGTTCATTTTGTGTCATTTCGTTGTACGGATCAATTTTCTTTGAACTAAATTGCACCTGACAAATTAAAATGATTTCGTTATTGTGATTGCCAGGAATTTTATTTTGTTAAAAAATTGATTAATTTCTGAGGATATCCTTCTTTTAAAAAGTTACTGTGGAGTTCTATTGCTGCAATCTAATCTACCTATTTCCATTCTTGGCTATTTCTTGTTAATATTCTGATTGTATCTTTGATGCAATTCTAACGGTTAAATTTTTTTCCTGCAGGTACAAAGGGGAAATGCTTGAGGATGTGCCTCGTATATTTGAGGCTGTTTTTCAGTGCACTCTTGAGGTAGGAATGCTATTCCTAAGTTGCTTTTGTTACTGATTTTGTTCAAGCGCGCCTTGACGTAGCTTTGGTTATTTTCCGTCTCTATCAGATGATTACCAAGAATTTTGAAGACTATCCTGAGCACCGCCTCAAATTTTTTTCATTGCTTCGTGCAATTGGCACCCATTGCTTCCAAGCATTGATCCAGCTTTCAAGTCAGGTTTGTAGTAACCTCTTTATTTTGTGGTGTTGAGGTTAATCTATTGATTTGCAATATGTCAATTTTAGATTCTTATGTTTTGTCTGATTATTGGTGTTTCAGCAATTGAAGCTTGTGATTGACTCGATTAATTGGGCGTTCAGACATACAGAGAGAAATATTGCAGAGACTGGCCTTAGTCTATTGTTGGAAATATTGAAGAATTTTCAGGTGGGAAAATACATTCCGTCCAGTGTTGTCAGCATATAGCTATATGAAGGCTAAGTATCCGATATGATCTCGTTGCAGGCTTCAGGATTCCATAATCAATTCTACAAAACCTATTTTTTGACAATCGAGCAAGAGATTTTTGCTGTTCTCACGGACACATTCCACAAACCTGGTTTCAAGCTTCATGTTTTGGTGCTACAACACTTGTTTTGTGTGGTATGATTATATTCATTCCTGCTTCCCCCCTGTAGCCTATTGTTTTATTTGTTCATGTAATTACCAGATTTGCTAATATTTAGGTGGATGGTCTAACTGAGCCTCTATGGGATGCCACCTCAGTACCATATCAATATACGGATAATGCTATGTTTGTTAGAGATTACACCATAAAACTCTTGGGGACATCATTTCCTAACATGACGGCAACCGAGGTATATGATCGATTGATTGCAGTTATACCGTGCTTGGGTTGTGTCATAGTCAATCCTAACAAGTTTCCCTGGACAGGTGACCAAGTTTGTTGATGGTCTTCTTAGTTCGAAACATGATCTTCCAAGCTTCAAAAATCATATTAGAGACTTCCTGGTGCAGTCAAAGGAGTTCTCAGCTCAGGTAATTTCCTCTGGTTTCCTGAGCCATCACCATTACCCTTATTATCATGTGGGGGCAAACCAAAAGAGAAGTGGGAGCTCAGTGGAATGCCAGTCCACCAGAGTTATACTTATTGCTTATCATATACTGTGGTTTGTACGCACTTGTGGAGCAAATGGGCCCTTAATGCCACCAGGAGATTGGCGATGGATTTCGCTCCTGTTTGCTTTGTTTTCAAGTGATTTTTGTGCGAATTGTCTTCTGATGGACATTTTCTGTGGCTTGTTTTGTGCTTCCAGGATAACAAGGATCTATATGCCGAAGAGGCTGCAGCCCAAAGAGAGAGGGAGCGCCAACGGATGCTTGCCATTCCGGGGCTCATTGCCCCTAGTGAATTGCAAGATGACATGGTAGATTCGTAGTGTTCCTTGTTGTTGATTCAGGTTTCTCTAATCTAGCTTGTTCCTGGTTTGTTGGTCCGGCCTGTGGAATACCTCTGGAGCCCTCGACTGCCAAGTGCCGAGTATTCTTCCAGGGTGGTGAAAGAAGGTGCCTGCTGTAATTTTAATTTTTGGTTACCTCTGCTTGATGCTGATTCCAAGATTTGTGGTAGTAGCAAGAGCCGGAAAAGGACAAGTCAGTTTTGCCACTAGAGCAGTCTGGGACTGGTACTGGTTCTGTAGTTGCGTTGGGTGGCTGATGTGTTACCAGCAGCTCTTGTGCCCGGTGTATTTGCTAACATTGGTGCGTGTGATCTGTCCATGATATAGTATGATTGTGGCACAACATTGTATTTCTTATCTTTAGTTGGAGTTTATAGATATCAGGACATTGATCAGGCTGGTAGGAAAACCGCCATGTTTGTAGTGTACTATCCTGTGAGATATCGCATACCCATTCTCCAGCTCCCCCACCCTTTTTTATGTGGTGCACTTCCAAGTGTATGATTCGGCTGCCCTTATGTACCATGCAAGAGTTGGTTAGGCCGTTGTACCCAGAAACTAACATTATTTCAAAAGTTGCCTCCTTGCCAGTTGGCTGAAGCGGCTGGTTATTCGAGTACCAGTGGATGGTGTTATTATTCACGTGCGGTACTCGGTCGTTTTATCTTTTCTAGATGTATAGATGTTATTATATATTTAGACATGGGGTATATCTATGAATCTAATAAAATCAAAATGGCATAATTTGGAGCAGAGGATGGTGAGTTTGCGGGGTGCTGTATGCAAATGCAAGTGTTTTTATGTATATATAATATGAGGAATCAGCGGGGGGTGGATGGTGATGTTGTAAGGAGGAACCTTTTGCTTGATGCCATTATACCTGTGACTCAGTGGGTGGGTCCCTGTGGTGTTGACTGGACAAGCTTGAATGAAGAGGATATGAGATGTTGCTTGCTTTCCGGGCAAAGAAGAGTAGCTGACCAAACCAAGTTGCCTCCAAGTCCTTGGTGAAGAAGATGGATGATGTATGAATGGGCGCTGTTGGTCAAAGTAACGATATGATGGACTGCAACGAGCAGCCGGATGGATGGAGACAGCACTAGCTAGTAGCTAGCGCTAAAGAAAGAGCGCCATCATCCACGGTAGACTATCATATTATTTTGGAGAATTGACCACATATACATTGCTAGGTTGGCGATCTTCTTGTAATCATACCATTGTGAATTTGTGATAGATGATGATGTTGAGGACGAACAAATCATCATATATAGTTAATAAGTCGGTCATTGTGAATATTATATTGAATATGTATATGGTCGATGGAGTAGTAAGTAGTAAATGGTAGGTAGGTAGCTAGCGTGAGAAGAGTAGTGAGGTGTGGTGGTCGTCGGACGATGAGGACTTGATGATGTGCTCGGCCATCTCCCAGCTGAGCTTGGGCTCGTCGGCGTCGTGGACGGGGACGTAGTCCTCGAGCATGGCGAGCAGGTCGTGGGGCGTGTGGGCGGCGACGACGATGTGGCGCGCGGCGGGGGTGACGAAGCCTTCCTCGACGGCCCTGTCGACGAAGGAGAGCAGCGAGTCGTAGTAGCCGTCGACGTTGAGGAGGCCCACCGGCTTGCTGTGGATGCCAAGCTGGGCCCAGGTGATGACCTCAAGGAGCTCCTCCAGGGTGCCATACCCACCTGTTGGATCATTAGCAGTCAGGCAACTGCACAAGAGATCCAAATCAATCGGCTACTCACCGGGGAGCGCGATGAATGCGTCGGCGTTTCGCGCCATCTCGGCCTTCCGCTGGTGCATCCCGGGCACGTCCTTGAGCTCCCCCGGCGTGTCGCCGATGAGCTCCCGCGGCAGCACCGCCTTGGGCGCGATCCCCAGCACGTGCCCGCCGGCGTTGTGGACGGCGCGGGAGACGAGACCCATCAGACCAACGCTGCCGCCGCCGTACACAAGGTCGATGCCGCGCTCCACCTGCGGACGCACCCCAATTAAAAAGGAAAAAAGCAAACAGGATCGGAGGAGAAGCTAGCTACTCTCTAGATAGACAGTCTATCCAATCGTATCTGCGATTTGGCCCTTTTCTAGCTCTTTCGTCCTCCTTGCCTAGCTAGCTTTTATTGCTTTGCTTTGGCCTTTAATTTGGCAGCAGCAAATACTTGTCAATAATCAAGGAACAACGACAACAAATAAAGAAGAAGAATACCAGCTGGCGGCCGAGCTGGACGGCGGCGAGCTGGTAGGCCGCCTTCTTCCCGGGGCTGCTGCCGCAGAACACGCACACCCGCCGGAACCGAGATGATGCCTTGCTCTTCTTCGCCGCCGGCACCACCTCCATGGATGATCTAATTCAAGCAAGTGCAGCTTGCTAGCTAGTCCCTCCCTTCCTCATGTATGTTGCTTGGTTATATATATAGACACGTGCGGTGCTTACTGTCCTAGCTACTGCCTACTGGGAAGGAACAGGATCGCCCAGCTGCTGCCTGCCTGGCCTGGCCTGTGTTTATTCTTGGCTCTGCTGCTCATCCCTTCATCCATTCAGCTGGAACGAACGCAGAGAAAACGAACCAACATTGCGCACGACAGCATCATCAATAATCAAGTGTACATGCATGCATTGGGATACCATACAACCTACATACGCACGGGATGACGTCGGAGCCGATACACGGATGACTTCAGTTGGGGTTGCAATGCCCGCTAGCTACACGGTATGGTGGGGTGACACGCGGCGGCAGCCAAGCCATCCCGTCCCGATACCCACGGATATGATAGAGGATAGGATGGTGGAGTCAGAGTCGGAGTCTGAGAGTCAGGCCAAAACTGGTAACGCGGTTTCCATGCTATTTCGCTTCTTTTTTTTATCACCATCATTCGTTCATCAAAGCAAAGGAACCAGGAGTAGTAGCTACAGCTACCACCATGCATGACAAATCGCCATTTTTAACACGTTTTTCGTCAAGAGTTGAGACAAATCGCCATGAGATACGTATGTAATTAAGGCAAATATAATTAAGGTTTTTATTTATGGCTACAAGATTAATTAATGTGGCCTTGAAATATGAATATGTATTGCACACTAAATTAAACATACATATAGAGAGTACATCTTATCAAATATACAGGCTTGCACTGTCAAAACTGTTATTCATACATGTTATGTTAACAACAAAAATTTACTGCGAATATTGTAGTAGATTTGGATGATGCAAGCCGAATGTCCTATTGTATCGGAAAACCAGCTAGGCTCATCCGCAGCTGGCAGGCATTATACATAGTGGTGGTTATCTATCTAGCTATTTTAATATCTGTACGCATGTCATCAGTATACACACACACAATAATCCTCAGCTACCTATCCATATTATTCCTTAAACACAAAATCTAAAATTGCTGCTACGGATCATGCATGGATCTGCTTAATTATTTGTTTATTAAACAGGTTATGTTGTTGATTGATTGCCATCCAGCTAGTATTGTCGCGAGTCAAAAAATTTTTTGACGCGCGACGATACATTTCTTTTGCAGAATGAATGATTGTGGCTGCACCGAACCGAATTCAATTAGCGTAGTCTTAATTTGGTCAAAGCATGCCAGCCGAGTAGTAGAAGAGAGGCCGGCCGGTACGGTCGCTGTTGGAGATGAGGAAGCCATCCAGCATGCAGTCGTTTTCCTACCTTGCGGGGCGCACATGATCTGTTTTTAATTAATTATATGTACCCGCCAATGCTCCCTGCCGCCTGTACTCCCTAGAAGATTATTATAATATTTGTACGTTAGATGCTAAATTCATTCTTCTGCCTGGATAACCCGTCATCAAATTAGATTCTCATTCCTTCCATTGGTATAATTACTTTGGAATCCATTTGTTTTTATAACCTGAAGTAGTTTTTTTTGTCTTCATGAAGACAACGATTGGAGGCAAAACCAACAAGCATGTAGTCGAGTTGCTGATAAACACACACTAGTAAAATCGTGTTTAAAAAAACAAAAATATGATTTACATTTTACTTTTATAAAACAGACTACTGATATATTTATTCAATCAGCATAAATAGCAAAGTCACAGAAATTATCTAAACATATTATTAAATCAAGGTTTAAACCACTTAAATTGCCTAGGTACTGTTTCAACAGGCTGAAAGTACCATGATCGCTTTTTTAAAACAAAGTGTAGACAAAAAACATGTGAATGGCTTCTTACTTTAGTTTTCTCTTTACTCCTCTCCACCTCCTTCCCTGCTTCTACCTCTTAAACTTGTCATTCCATTCTGATCATTTCTCACTACTCAATTTATTTATTGAGATTGAACATGCATCCATTAACTTAAGCTGACAACAAATCGGCTGCCACCAAGTTAATTACATCACCAGGTAGCACGTCAGGCCATAACTGGACATCACCCGGCATCAAACTCACACCCAAACCAGCTAAATAATGTGCTATAGAATTACAAGCAAGGAGAATTACAACCAAGTGCAAAACAGGCATCATTTGTCATCTGGTACCAGCACACCGTGTAAACTCAATTAAGAAAAGACATTTCCTTCATTGGATACTTCCGCCTTCCATGACCAAGAATATCATCTCTATTCACAACACATGCCACATAATTCACTAGAAAATATAAGAATAAGGGTTTAGAGGAAGACATATCTGTGCCCCATCCCCAAGCCAGGACATTTGAATATGGAATGAGTAAAATGGAGTGAACATGAGAAGGACTGCAGGTCAGGCTTACATCTGAGAAACCCATCGTAACACTCGAGTTCCAATCCTGGTTCAGGTTTGGTGGCTTACTTGTTTTTGCTCGACATGCTTGCAATAGATCATCAATTATGGCTACCAACTTTATCCTCCTTGTTTTTTCTCGACATGCTTGCAAGAGACCATCAATTATGGCTACCAACCTTATCCTCCTGGCCTACCATGTCATGGGAAAAATAGATTCTGTCTATCAAACAAATCTAATGAAAGATGAACATCACAAAAATGATGGTGCAAAATGGAGAAAATGTATTTAATTGTATTGGGCAGAATCAAGCACCTGCACCACATTCCTTCGTACCACTAATCAGATGAACACCTTGATAGAGATGAGTGCAGAAGATGCAACTTGATGGCTCCAGTCAGGGATACTTGCTCGTGTTGCCAACTAACACTAATATTAGCAGAATCTAAGAAACATTAAAAGGAATAGGTTATAGGTTTTTTTAATCACTCAAGCAACACAGCCAGCTACACTTGGTAAAATGACATAGGTACAAACATAGCTTAACTTAATCATTACAATGCCCATCTATGATCTCACTGTCTACAACTAAAGTAATCCAATGCATTAAGCAAAACAAATGAACCTACCTGTTTGATCAGAAGTAAAATATATGGATGATACATCTAAGTATTTGCATTAATAAGCATGCATTATTCCGATCAACAAGCTAAGAAAATACTGAATATATTCGAACAGGCAATAATTTATCAATATACTCCTGCCTAATATATCAGGTCTATTTATTTTGGAACTCATACGGTGCATCCATGGTTGATAAATAGTTTTAGAAGCAGATTTGAAGGTAGTTTATTTGCTCCATTCGTGACACTTAAAGACATGTTCATATAACTACAGAGTATATCCTAATGAAAGTACAACAATTTTAGTAGACATACCTCAGGATGCATCCCATTCAATGGACCAAAACTATTTCCACAGAAATTAAGCATCCGGGGCCATGAATGCATATGATTTGGACTTGCAAGGTGTTCAAGTATGCTTGATATTCTTCTTATTTCTACGATATCTATTATTTTCCAGAATGCAAATAATTCCATCATGTATAGAGATACAGGAATATGAAAGTTCTACTTAGTCATCCAATGTGCCTAAAGACAGCTCTTTTTATAAAGTTGGCTCCTATACGAGAAGAGAGCAAATGAATTAGTGAATCTGAGCAAGACTGGTAATATGAAACCGAATTATTAGTTACCTTGATTCAACATCCTGCTTTAGATAGGGAGCATCAGCTGCAGGACAGGCCCAAGCTACTGTTTCTCCTGCAGAAACTCCTCCAGAAGCTGACACAAATGATGATCCAAGAACACCAAGAACAGGGGAACATGACTACAACAATAACACGAGTAAATTTCATGAATCCAATCTGGGTGCCGTCTTACCTGATGTCATCCTGTGGTGCAAGGGACCTCAAAATCAGCATTGGACATCGCCCTGGGGAAGCATCCATGGCGGCGGGCTGCACAGAGGTCAGATTAAGCTGCTACCAAGGCGATAGTGGTGGACGAAGACCTGGAGGAGGAAGCAGAGGCAGATAGATAGGGTTTGGTTCCACGAGCCCCTTCCACCTCTGCGTCACCTCATCCTCATCCTGTGGGCCGCCGCCGCCATCGTCGAGGTGCCGCAGATGGAGGGGGATCAAGGAGCAGATGCAAAGTGGAGGCGGCATTGATGCATGATTGAGAGGACTGACAGACAAGTCATGCAGGCGAGCGCGCAAGGTGCGACAGTGTGAAGGAGGCCAAGTCGGTGGAGGATGAACGAGCGCGGGGCAAAGGCAGCGAGGAGCTCCGCCGTGCAATGTCTTGGTCAGGGTGTGGGGTGGCGTTCATAGAGGGGGTTCGAGGAAGGCTGGATTGGTCAGGAAGTGCAGGAGAAAGGAGAGGCGGCGCAGACGAATGGGGAGGCGATGGCCGATGGGATGGGCTCGACAGGGAAGGAAAGGGTGAGGAGAGAGGAGCCACGATCGGCGGGTGGGATTGACGGGCGGGACAAGTGTGGGTAACAAAATCGCCGGTGCAGCTTTGATGGATCACAAATGGAAACCTTCTACCGCTGATTGATGATTGATTTGTGATTTGCTTGGATCCCGATGTGATCTATTTGGTAGGGATCTCGGTGTTTACAAATTTGGAAAGAGTGCATTATTAAGGCTGGTGATTGATTGATGATTTATTCATGGTGAAAAATTTGAGGGCGAGATTGCGGTGGGTACGTCGGACAGGTCGGAGAGAGTGCAGTGTAAAAAAAATTTGATTTTGGCAGAATCATTTTCCTTTGGTCGTTTTTTCCATCTCCCCTTCCTGTCACACCCCTTTGACTTGCTGTGGGTCTATGAGAGGTACAAGGGAAATTATTTGGGTAAAAAAATATTTTCAATTGTTGTGGATCTTTATAGCGTGGGTATATACAGAGAGAGAGAAAAGAAAAAAAAGGGAGGGAGTGACTCGTGAGAAACCAATGGGCCCGGTTTTGGTTTAGCCCACAGAGCAGAGCAAAACCACCAGGTACCAGCAAAACCAATCCGATACGCTTCCTCTCCCCCTCGCAGCGCAGCAGGCCAGCAGAGAGACGAAAAGGAATCTAATTCGCCCGGCCATGGATTCCGGCGTGACGCCGGCGGCCGAGAAGTTGTGCCGGCGGTGCAAGGGGAGCTACGATCCGTCGGCCAACACGCGCCTCTCCTGCAGGTTCCACCCTTCCTTCTTCGTCTGCCGCCGCCACGACGACCAGAAGAGGTACTCCTCCGTCTCGCGCTCTTCACCATCCATCTCATCGTATCCTCTTCTTCACCAAATTAAATTGAAGGTACTACGAGCTCCGCGACGGCGATCCCCCCTACGCCGCCAAGTTCTACGACTGCTGCGGCGCCGAGGACCCCGACGCTCCCGGATGCACCACCGACTTCCACCGCTCCTACGACGACGCCCAAGACTAGAGTAAGAGTAGCAGCCTCTTCTTTCTTTCTTTTTTTGTTTTGTTTTTTGAGAGATGCAGCCTCTTCTTTCTCCTGTAGAGAGCAGAGAGGAACTGCTCCTGCCCGTCACTCCATCAGGCATCAGAGCATGTATGTACAATAAATAAGGTGAACTTGCTTGACTCCAATCAGTAATAATCCACCATAATCAACCGCAAATTGGAATCCCTGTACTGTGACTAGTGTCTGATAATCTGCTCTTGCACAACCTGATTGGTTACATTCACAGTAACAGTATGATAGAGAGTGCAGATATATGCTTCATCATCAGTTCATAGTTTTCTGCATCGAGTGAAGGCTCTGATTTTGTATGAGTGGACCAAATAGATTAGATCCTCTTACAAACCAACAATGGCGCCAGTGATTATAATTCGGGTTGCAAATTCTCTTGTTATCTTGACGAGCACGTGGTGGTCCAAGTGTAGCCAAATGCTGACGCTTAGGTTGCCACTACTAGGAAGGAAATGATGCTTATTGTGCTCATCAAGTTGTGCCCCAGCAGCTGCCTGGGACAACGATTGCAGTGCGCACAAACATAAGACTCGACTCTTGCTGGATGTGGTCGAACCAACCACTTGTTTCCTCATAATTTCTAGGTTAGCTTTAGCAGCGAGCACTACTATTGCTGGATGTGGTGTTGTCGGAGGGAAAGGGGCTCCTCTTGACACGGATAACTTAATTGTCGGCACTGTCTCATGGGAATTAGGTATCTTAAGGGGGTGTTCGGTTTGGAGACTTTGCAATGTATGTCTGCCTGGTGTACAATCTTCTAGTGCTTAGGGATATATCTTCGTCAAACTTCCCGGTCTTTTTTTCCTTTTTCTGTTCATTAAAAAAAGAAACTTGCTTTTTTCCAGATCAACTGGGAATCTATTCCAACAAAGTTGAATGAACGGTCACTGCTGTGAGTGAAAGCCAACATGACCAGGAATTATTAGACTAGGCAAGAGAATCTCCATGCCAATCAACACATGACAGTCCTGCATTATGAAAAGTGCCTGAAAAGTTGCAGCCCAGCTTCTTTTGAGGCATTATTAGCAGAGCAATCACCCAGCAGGCATTCTGAGGTGCACCTTTGATAGCAGCTGGCTGGTTACTGATGAACAGCGTAATGGGTTTGGTTGTCATGGAGATGTATACTGGGCAGGAAGCTGAGGAGCAGACAGCAGAGTGACAGGAAATTTAGGAGCTCCTAAAGAACCAAACGGGATCTAAAAGTAGTGATGAATGAGGAGCTACAATGCCATTTGTAAGAATGTTGCTTGCTCTGATTCATCCCGGCAAGCAAACAGAACAGAAGAGATAGAGCAGATGCAAGAATTATTTGCAATGTGCCAATAGATCTCATCTATAACAGCGTGGCCAGGTAGGCGTTGGCTAGCATCTTGCCGAGCTGCACTTGTGCCGGGGTCGTAAGATGCGTGTAGTCGCTGGCGATGGGGAGGCCCTTGGCGTCCACGTACTTGACGTCGGGCAGCTTGACTCGTCGCTGAGCCTCCCGGACGAGCTCGATGAACTTGCCCTGACCGGTGGCAAGCCCGACCTGTCGTCGTGCATTTCATCCAAGATCATCGTCATGGTAGAGATCGATACGAGACGGGATTTCAGAATGCGATTGGTTACTACCTGGATGACTAGCAGGTGTGGCATGTTGAGGTCCCGCCGGACGTCGCGGACGAAGGCCTCCATTCTCGCCGTGTAGAGGTCGGCGTCGCGGCGGGTGATGGTGTCGGCCTCCCCCTGGTACCACAGCAGCGCCGCGAGCTCCCTGTCGCCGCCGGGCAGGGAGAGCGCCGCCCTGGCGCGCGCGAGCATCCGTTCGTACAGCTCCGTCCCCCGGGACCAGCTGGTGATGGGCGTGGCTCCCTGCGCGCAGGGGACGAGGCCGACGGCGGCGTGCGGCGGGAGGCGGCGCGAGCGCAGGACGGCGTGCGCGAAGGGCATCCCGGGGCCGACGCCGAGGACGTTGTGCAGGTCGATGCCCTGGTGGAGCGGCTCGCGCGCCTCCTCCCAGTGGAGGTCCGGCGAGAGGCGGAGGATGCGCGGGGAGGGAGCGCACTCAGGCGGCACCACGCGGTCCCAGGTGCCGTTGGTGGCGCCGCCGCGGCCGCCCATGTTGGACTGCCCCGCAAGCAGGAACACCACCGTCCGCCTTCCTCCTCCGGCGGCGAGGAAGGAGGCGGCGAGGAAGCAGACGAGGAGGAGGAGCAGTGTCGCTGTCGCCATTGGGTGGCGTCAGAGAGGCACGCGGTACGGGCAGTGTTTGTTGCAGTGGTAGCTTTTATTTATAAAAGATTTATTAGCAGCACAGCTTTTACACACGCGGTACGGTAGATCGTCGGATAAATGCACACGGCTACCGACTCCGATGCATAAATGCTGTTCGTTTTGGTTCGTAACTTTTTTTTCTATGCATGCGTATCGGTTTTTCTAGGTACATAACTTCTGCTTGCATACGTATCTGTACATGACATATCTCTAGGCGTATAATGATTTTTCTAATTATATAATTTTTGCTTACGTATCCCTACGTAATATATCTCTACATGCATAAGTAAAAGTTATGTATTTAGAAAAACTAAAATAAATAATAATTCAGTTGAGATTGAGAAAGAGAAATAAAGAAGCACCGTCACCGGCACCGCGCATGGATCACGGATATCATTTTGCCTGCCATACTCCAGTGTATGCAGCTGCAGTGTGAGAGTGGTGGGTCAGGCTTGCATTGGGTGGCGTCGGCGCATCCAAATGCAGAGGGTGGCCTGGAAAGACGAGCCGACCAACCAACCATCCAAAAGACCTCTGCTGCTTTTTTTTGAACGAGACAAGGAAGACAGGAGAGCAAGGCACGAAGCTTAGTGCGAATTCAAACAATGGAGATGCTCCTCCTCCTCCTCCTCCTCGCCTCCTCCCCGGCCGCCCTCGCCGACGTGCCCCCGTCCGACAAGCTCATCTTCATCCTGGCGGGCCAGTCCAACATGGCCGGCCGCGGCGGAGTCGTCGCCAACCGCTGGGACGGCGTCGTCCCCTCCGACTGCGCGCCCTCCCCCGCCGTCCTCCGCCTCTCCCCGGACCTCCGCTGGGAGCAGGCGCGCGAGCCGCTCCACCAGGGCATCGACGCCTCCAACAACCACGCCGTCGGGGTGGGGCCCGGGATGCCGTTCGCCAACGCGCTGCTCCGCTCCGGCCGCGCGGGGGCACCCGTCGTCGCCCTCGTGCCCTGCGCCGTCGGAGGCACGCGGATGGCCGACTGGGCCAGGGGCACCGACCTCTACGCCCAGATGCTGCGCCGGGCGCGCGTCGCCCTCGAGACCGGCGGCCGGATCGGGGCCCTGCTCTGGTACCAGGGGGAGAGCGACACCGTGAGGTGGTCCGACGCCAACGAGTACGGGCGCAGGATGGGGATGTTCGTCCGAGACATCCGCGCAGATCTCGGCATCCCGCACCTCCTAGTCATCCAGGTACCTACCTTTGCTTGTCGCTTGGGCATGGTTGTTGCTACCTACACTCAACTGGTAAGCAAAGCAAAGCAATTCATTTGGTTTCATTTCAGGTTGGGTTAGCATCGGGCCTCGGACACTACACTCAGCTGGTAAGGGAAGCACAGAAAGGGATCAAACTCCGGAACGTCAGATTTGTGGATGCGATGGGGTTGCCATTGCAAGACGGCCACCTGCATCTTAGCACCCAAGCTCAAGTCCAGCTTGGCCATATGTTGGCCCAATCCTATTTGAATTATGGTACATCCCGACCCTAGCTAGCATCTCTATCTATCTGCTTGCTTCATTATTTCTTTATTTGGATGATTCATTAGGAAGGAACGTACCCATTCTTATAATCATTGTATTACTAAATGACTCTATATATACAGACATTCTTATAATTTCCCTTTATTGCTTCATACGTAATGATATCATAGTATGCCATTACTATATATTGCGCACTGGAAACGTACGGTACGGTACGCCAAACAAAATACTCTAGCTCATCATGGAACGGGAAACGTACGGTTCTGTTCAGGTTAAGTAGGCATATCATTGTTATTGGCTCCAGGAATTGGAAAACCCTGGTAAATATGTCAACTTGGTGAGAGTAAAACAGGACTATGACAGACTGCGTTGGTGCATGCACACAAGCTAGTCTGTTACAGTCTCTTGTATGATTAATCGAATTGAAATCATATTTATTCCTCCTTTTTTTTCCCTGGGGTGATAGGACATGCACATTCTCAAACCCCAAAACCATGGTGGCTGCAAATCATGTTACTCTGTTGCTTCGTCTTTATTTGAAGAGGGACATGTACATCAGCACATGTACCTGTTCCTATATCAAACAGGTGAGGTGAAAAAAGAAATCCACATAACTTTCTGCACATAGAGGGCGATACATACAAGATATGGTATACAGAAATCATACCACCTTGTAAACCCTTTGATCTTATTTAGTAGATCCTGAGTGTTGTGCGGAACAAAAATCACTTGAATTTTCTGGCAGTGACTGCTTCGATGCGCTCGGCCCATGAATTTTCCGGCTCACATGGTGCAGGCCGAAATGCTGCCCTGACCTAACATGGGCCCCTCTGTATTCAGCAGGATACTGATTGAGTGTAGGTTACGATTTCCTCTAAAAAAAGAGTGTAGATTACGATTTCCTCTAAAAAAAGAGTGTAGGTTACGATTTGGAAAATGGGCAAAGGAGGAGGGCAGCAGTCAAATGAAAACAAATTAAATTTGAGAGGATAGCAAACAATGTCGTGCCAAATCTTCAAACTAGTACACATTCTCTACCAGAAGAAGAAAAAAAGAGAGAAGAAAAATCTCTCTATCCCTGTCAGCAGAGCAGCAGTGAGTGGGCAGGTGTCAGTCCCCCGAGCTACCACCACATGCTGTCATTCCAAATGCCAAGGGAGGAACCGCCACACATCCCGATTCCCATATCCCTCTCCCGCCGCTCCCCCCCACCTGCTCTCTTCTCCATCTGCTAGCTCGATCGGTGTCCATGGCGTCCAAGGTGTGGCTATCTCCGGCGGCGTCCCGCCTCCCCTCCCTCGCCACCGCACCACCTCGCTTCCGCCCTGTCCGTGCCCTGCCCGTCGTGCTGCGCCGCCGCCGCTGGCGTCTTCTCCGCGCCACCGAGCAGCAGCAAGGCCAGCAGGTCCAGGAGCAGGACGAGGTGGTGGACAGCAACGTCCTCCCCTACTGCAGCATCGACAGGAAGCAGAAGAAGACGATGGGAGAGATGGAGCAGGAGTTCCTACAAGCTCTCCAGTCCTTCTACTACGACCAGAAGGCCATCATGTCCAACGAGGAGTTCGACAACCTCAAGGAGGAGCTCATGTGGGAAGGAAGCAGCGTCGTCATGCTAAGTACTATACCTTTAAACATGGAGTACATTACTTGATCACTTGATTTATTTATGCACAAATCAATTAAATGCTACAGTAACTAACTATTGCAAATATCGCCAGGCCCTGATGAGCAAAAGCTTTTGGAGGCTTCCATGGCCTATGCGTCTGGCAACCCCATCATGTCTGATGCTGAATTTGACGAGTTGAAACTCAAATTGAAGGTTCTCCTTCGCCTCTGCTTCCATTAATCTCTTTTTCTCTGCCACACATATACTGTAATTCTCCGATGACTTTTAAAAAGAAACAAGAAGAAAAACTGAAATTCATTTCCTGTCGATCTGCTTACCGTTGATAGAAAGACGGGAGTGTCATTGTGACGGAAGGTCCCAGGTGCAGTCTCAGGAGTCGTAAGGTAAATAATCATATATACTTCGTCCATCTGCACGTATTATCGAATTTTATTCTGATAATGGCTCTCATTACTTCTGCTCTGAGCCACTATGCATGCGTGTTATAATATGGTGCAGGTGTACAGTGACTTGAGTGTTGACTACTTAAAGATGTTCCTGCTAAATGTTCCAGCCACCACAGTTGCTCTGGGACTGTGAGTCCAACCTCAGTTTCTTACTTTTAGTATATTCTGACTGGTCAAGTCAGTTCATCTTTTACTTGTTTAAGCAGGGTTAACTGTGTTTGTTCACCCCTTGTAATGAATATCTGACAATGGTTTCCATACATTATACTTAGGTTCTTCTTCATCGATGAACTGACTGGCTTTGAGATCAATGTGTTCCAGGTCAGGATGATCTTTTCAAGTACCTCCTTCATTCCTTATCTAAGGCCATGTTTAGTTACTCCCCAACTCCCAATTTTGACACTATGCAAAAAGAAGATTCCCCATCACATCAAACTTGCGGTACATGCATGTAATACTAAATGTAGATGAAATTAAAAACTAATTGCACAGTTTTGTTGTACTTTGCGAGACGAATCTTTTGAGCCTAATTAGTCAATGTTTGGACAATAATTCACAAATACAAACGAAACGCTACAGTGTGCTACAGTGCTGGAACAGGAATTTTGCATCTCCCAAATTGGCCAACTAAACAAGGCCTAAATCCCTCGCTAACCACTAACCAAATAAGCAATTCATATATAGTTTAACAAGGAATGTAATTTGTACTGAAACTTCTGTTCTTCTTATAAGATGCGGCAGAGCTCCTGCCATTTACGTTTCAAAAAAAAAATTCATATATAGTTAGATAAATTAGAATGGAGAATTATCAATTCCATCATCCCTATACTACAGCTGCTAAATAATCAAATGAAGCGACAAGTTTTGTTGCTTAAACTTAATTATTGCTATAGATTCCAAGTCCAGATACATTTATATTCTCCTTTCAGAAAATAGTTCTGAAGAATTATCAAAATGAGCTTTATCAATATGCATGCTTTCATCATTGCTTTGAGGTCACCATTTTCCTTTGTTAACTCTGCGATCTTCTTGGATGGTGCAGCTGCCAGAGCCTTTTGGTTTCATTTTCACATGGTTTGCTGCTCTGCCACTAATATTGTTCTTAGCACAATTGTTGACTAAAGCCATAGTCCAGGACTTTCTAATCCTGAAGGTACTTTTCCTTCGTGCTATCTATTATTCTTCATGGCATAAATGTATTGCAGTACTGATGAATTTTCTGGGTGCCTAGGGTCCATGTCCGAATTGTGGTACTGAAAATCAATCCTTCTTTGGGACTATACTGTCGGTCTCTAGTGGCGGTACAACAAACAATGTGAAATGTGCAAAGTATGCCCCGTTATCTGGTTCATATTACCTCCATTCGTGATCTAGACTCTTTGATGGCTTATTTCTAAGGAACACCTTTGCAATGTTCTCCTTTTGCAGTTGCAGTACTGAGTTGGTATATGACTCAAAATCTCGGGTGATCACATTTCCAGAACCGTCAAATTGAAAGCATAAGCAAGGTAAGAGTTGCTCTTCCAGTCTGACTCAGCAGTAGCACATCTGGCACGTGCAGTAATGTATAAATCTGAGCAAAACTTTAGTGACTTGGTATCTGCTTTCTAAGATAGGGTTAACAACAGCAAAGGTAGTAATAACTAGGATTTGCTTTTTCACTTGAAAACTAAAAACAACTAGGATTTGTCCCACATTTTGCTTCGAAATTTTTTGTTTTGTATATGAAAAAATCGTACCATCAATGATGTTTATGCGATGCATTATAGCCTATTAAGGGGAATGAAAATCGCTTGTAAAAGAGAGAGCTTCAGATAGATTACCGCATCGACGATGATGGATCAAGTGATACAAGCAATTTGGTCAAGTGGCATATGTGAAATATATTGTGCAGCTTGTTCAAAGCCTGAAAGGTGATGGTGCTGACGATACAAGTTTATTTTTGGTTGCTAGGAACAAAGAGCTCCAGCATTGTCTATTCTTTCGAACGAGGTGGCCGTCCGCAGTCCACTCAAGAAACTGCAAAGCCTGCAACCACTAGTAGAGTTGGTTAAAAGAATCCGATCATCCAGAGCAGGATCAGAGTGTCATGCATGGTCTGGGATGAGAGCTGTAGAGTGTGTATAGAAAAGCTTAGGTATAGCTGCCGATGGTACAGTGACTATTAACAGTCCACTACATACGCTAGCGCTGTGCGATCGTAAGTCTCAACTTTGATTTAAAGTACTAATTATTACTAAGTTACATGCATCATATCGATCAGTTACACTTAAAAGTTTAAGGTGGCCGGAAAACGACAGACAATTCACTGACACTTAACACTTCTCGTTCACTTCCATGTCCCGCCAATTCACTGCGGGACATGCTGGCTGGGATGGTCTGACAAAACTAGTTTGGGTCCATGCACTTTGGATTCTCTATTCGTCGCCCAGTATGAAAAATTCTCCTTTTATGAAAATACCAGCAACTCAAACATACTATATATAGTATGGAGAGCATTTCAATGATCTGATTCAACATTAACTTGCTTGCCATGCACATTTCAAAAATCCAGACAAAAATATTGAACTGATTCTTTCAAAATTGATGAAGGATTTGATAGATTGTCGAATCGAGTACTCTAATAATAGTATAATCAAAATAACACACTAATTAATTGTGTGTCCAGAATATATATAACAAGACCCACATACGTATGTAATACCAGATGTTGGTTTGGTTACATACATCGATCGCATTGCTTTCCTCCACCAAACTAATGAAATTCGGTTGCCTAAACGTACATTAGGTGGTTGCATACAGCTTTTGCAAACTTTGGACCCAGTGATGCGCTTGAAACGAAACATGCATGTTTTGTTCTCCAATGATCCGATCCTGTAGCATACATAGCATCCATCGGGTAGGTATAGGTAATGTCATTCTTTCTCCGGAAACACACGCATTATGCGTGCACATACATTTATCCCAGTTGCCGACCTGCTTGCTGAGTTAGTTTTTTCTCTCCCTTTTTTGTTCTTTAAAAAAAAAAGACTGTGCACTGATGCTGCCATATCGCATCTGAATTTTCATGAACAGATTTTCTTTTTTTTTTGAAATGTTCTTGAGCACGTGTTCATGAAGAAGAAGACGATTATTACAACAACAACCAATAAATTACAAAGAGTACAAATCACCACACACCACACCACACTCCAACCCATCTAAACGACCTAAGACACTACTCATACCACAGAAGAGACCCATACCGCATCCCAACTCAACTAAAATGGCCTAAGACACCACAGCCCTGCATAGACAAAGATGAGCCCTGTAGTCACCCCCCTAAGATTGCCAAATAAAGCGACCAAAACAACAACAGGCAAACAAGGAGGAGATTAATTTTTTTTTTCGGGAAAGATTAAATATTTTCCCTCAAAAAAAAATAGAGTCATAGGGGTGGTGAGAATGGGTTCCATGCATGCATGTAAACATCTGCCGCCTATATATGTTTTGGAAAAAAGAGAAAAAAATAGAGTCATGCATACGCAAGCATCAACGATGATCGATGCATGTGTACTTGTTATTAGGTAGTAGCTAGGTTAGGTATGATCATCATATCGATGGAACCATGTTTCACAATTACTCGATCGGTTGTTTAATTTTGACGCCGTAATAACTAGATGATCCATCGATCGGCTTTGCACGTCACATCTGTCATCGTCGTCGATCCGCTCTGCTGGTGTGGTTGGTAACTAGCTCATCATCCATCGGTTAACTCGATCTGAAGGCCATTCAATTTCATTGCCGACAGCGAAAACCTTTGCATGCATTGGGTTAATATCTATCTATATATATATAGTTGGCATTAATTATGTTCTCAAGTTATCAGCGACGATAACCTTGGAAATATGACTCAATTGCTTGTCGGAATGGTCATCAAGTAGGCCGGGATAGATCGATGCTGCAAGTCCCATCAAGTAGGTTTAGTATTTTGTTGTGCATGCATGGATGGATGGCCAATGTATGTGTATGCTCATACAAGGAGGAAGAAGAAGCAAACAAAGTGTCTCTGTCCTAGGAGTATATGTGTGCACTAGCTAGCTGCTACAATTAAGCAATTATTAGCAATTATTATCCAAATTAAACATAAGATCGATGATGCATCCCGAGCAATTAAGCAATGCATCTGCTGTTTGTCCCATCCTTTGCAATTATTAGCGGGGGATCGGATTCGGATGGATGGAAGATCCAACAGAGTCCAGTGGAAGATGAGATGGAACGTACCTCTAGGCACCAAACAACCAACTCTAGGCCTCATGTGCATGCATGCGTTAGACACTAATTAAACTAGTAACAACCAGCACCGGATCCTTCGAGTATCCCTTGTCTTATTCGCTCTTGTCTTGCATGCCTCCATACATTAATTCATATATAAGAGAGCATGCAGTTCCTCAAGAAATCGAAGAGCCACGCATCATACTTATATATGTTCGTTCATCAGACAAATCATGGATATGATGATCATGCATGCAACACAACACAATTGGTGGTTTATTAGCTATATATTCTAGCTAGCTAGCTGGGACTAGTGTTGTTCATCATCATCATCAAGCTAAGCGGATCGGATCGGAGGCCAGTGGACGGAACATGAGATGTGATCAGGTGCGTGCTGCCTACTAGCTAGGATGTGCACTGTTGATTACATGTGTATGCCCAGACGGACAGCCTGTTCGATCAATTACTAGATAGCTAGCTAGGGATCGGACAAATTAAACTAATATGTATGTATACAAAGGTTGTTGAAACTAAAGTTGATGTAATCAGCCAGCTTGCTTGCATTGGTGTGTGCTAATAATGTGGTATGTACAGGCAACGGCGTGTACTACGCCTGCTGCCATATGCATGCCTAGCTACTAAATGTAGTAAGTAACCTTACTTTAATTTCTGCAGCCTAGCTAGCTAACTACTATATATATACATATGTCTGTGTGTGTGTGACAAATATTGGGTGCTCTCTAGCTGGTTACGTTCATCATTGGATCAATCAGCGCGCGCTTGAATATGAGCTTGAGTATGTAGGACATATTAAATTGGACCGCACAGCATGCATGCATAGCCTCGCTCCCAGCAGCTATTGTGCAATCATCCATCCATCCATCAATATGCATGCTAGCTTAATCAACACAGATACATACACAAGGCTGCAGCTAATTAAGACAACAGATCCACCCAATGCATGCAAGTACTCTTTCAATTCATAGTATAGGAGAATTGAAGGAGATACACCACCCAGATGCTCCTAGCTTCTTTTTTTTTTTTGAATCACACGGACGTAGTCGCTCGCATACAGTCACGCAATCCTACCCCTACGAGCATCTCTAAAATACTGAGCTGGCATATCCTCGAGATTGACAAAGTCACCACTAACGCCTCGCCGTTGATGGGCACGTCGCCTACCACTGAAAGAATAGTGCCGGTTAAATTCTTGAATAAATCCAGAAAAATGTGAACACCAATACCGAGTCCTTGGACTCGAACCTTGATGAGTAAGTTTCACCACAAGGAATCTTAATAGCTCAGTTCGCAGCTGCTCCTAGCTTCTAGTGCTAAAGGAATCCAAAGAAGAGCTAGCCGAACTAGGCGACAAACAAACAGACAAGACAGGAGAAAGGAAGTAAATATCTAGCTAGTTTTTTTTTTAAAAAAACATTAGGCAGGCGAGGAGAGAAATGATGTACTTTTTTTCTTGGAGCGAGCAACCTTAGCTAGAGTAGTTGCCAATTCTGTTGTCGTATTATTAGGGCATGTAAATTAAAGGTATCACATGCATGCAATCCATAAATCACGTGTAACCGTGGGGCGTCGCCACGTACAGTAGTTGCTGGAATTGGCATGCGCCGAAAGGGGCGACAGCAAATGCTTATATAGATCGATGATCTAGATAGGTAGGCAGCGATGAAAAGCAAGGAGGAGGCATCTCTAAAAATGAAGCCGATCGAGCGAGTTGGCTGCTGGCTTGAAAAAAGAGGCGCAGTTTGTTGCCCGTTGGTTCAAAAAGAAAAAAGAGGCATGCACGAGATATCGATGATGATCGGGGCTTGCATTGCTTGCTCGATGGCGACACTCATATATAGAGAGGCAGCTAGCTAGCGCAACATTAGACGTAAGTAATGCATGCCTAAACAATGGGCGTGCATGGTTCGCGTGTAACAACTACCACCGTACCGTATATATTCTGGTCGGTAGAGCTAGCATGCAATCTTTGGATGATCATCATCATCATATATGTCCCGGCCCTAGCTAATAACCTGCTACCACTGAAACCAGCCACAGTATCAACATACATACATACATCTTGGATATATGAGCTAGGATCTTCTTCTTCCAAAATAATACATGCATGAATGTCTTTTCGCCAACACCTACAGAACCGGATCGGATGATGGCCAACAAGCCTGTCGTCTCTTGTCGTTTTTGCTGTTCCAGTACACCCTCTCACATGCCGATGAACCAAGTGCTCTCTACTCTGTTCGTTCTTGGGTGATTATTTGTGCATGCACTGCATATTGATTTGATCTCAATAATCCATCTAGGTACCTTTCGCTGGTGACATGTAAAGCTACAAAGAACCATATCCCTCCCCCGGCACTGGACTGACAAGCAGGTATAAGCTTCCAAAACCCCGAACCCCCAAATCCTAACCCAAACTCTCTTCCCCATTCATTTTTTTAGTACAAATTTGTGTGACTGATGGATAAGCTTTCAGTCGACTCAAGTGGAGTAAAACTCTATATATACTTACACAATGATAACCGAGAGTAAAGTTAGAGTCGGATAATGTTGGTATACATCTTAGGTGACCGAATGAACATGACTGATGTGCTATATATTTGTGTAGGGACACAAAAGATTAGTTAGTTACATGCCACCATCTAATTAAACTCTTATCTCATCAATTGATGTTAGTAACCTCTTGATGATTGTGGGGTACAGCTACATGTCCACCTGTTTTAGTTAGTTAGGTAAGCCTAGAGCACCACAATTTTGCTCAATCCAAATTAAAGCTGTCGGACTTGTTGCTTCCCTACGTGCCCACGTCGCCTCAATGCAAGTAACCTGGGCCGTAGATCCCCTGGCGAGCGCATGTCGACAGTTATTTTTACTTACCACAAGTATCAACTAAGTATCTTGCCTTAAGAAATGAAAGGGCTTAGGTCAGTTTCACTGCACGGTTACTAAAATTAGGAAGTAACTATGTCCGTTGAGTGTCATGAGGATGAAACTTCTTCTTCTCTCCTCATAAATACCTTGCTATGTTAGCAAAATTGGTGATGTGACGTGTAAATTAATGCTCATGGACTCACCACTCAGATTGGCCTTAGTATACACGACTCCATCCTACAGTTGAATATAATCTCACGAATCCAACTGTCTGAAAATGTTGCTCTAAAAAAACTGTCTGAAAGCGTAAAGAGAGGAGGGGCACACACTTTCCTACGAATCCACGAGAAAAGAACAATGATCATATTTTTTGTGTTGGTGAAGGGCGCAAGCAGCATGGCGCCGTTTCGCAGATAGTCTCTCTCTGAGAAAAAGGGCCCCCCGGCGTCCTCTCCTCCTCTCCAGCAGTCATACACTCACATACCGTGTGAGGGCAGGGAGCCAGGGAGTAGGCCCCCCCACCCCTGTCCTCCTCCTCCTACTCCCGGTGTTGTCTTGTATAAAAGGGCAGGCAGGCAGAGAGGGAGGTGGGGTGAGAGATTAAAAATTGTTCTGAGAGCAGAGCAGCGGCGAGCGGAGCAGAGTCCCTCTTCTCATCTCTCCCACAACATCATACTCTGCTTCTGCCTTTGCAGCCACCATGGTGCAGGCTGCGCTTGATGACACCAAGCAGCAGCAGCAGCAGCAGCCTCTTGTGTTCGACGCCGCCCGGCTGAGCGGCCAGGCCGACATCCCCGAGCAGTTTTTATGGCCGGCGGACGAGAGCCCCACCCCGGACGCTGTCGAGGAGCTGCCCGTGCCTCTCATCGACCTCTCCGGCGGCGCCGCCAACGCCGAGGTGGTGCGCCAGGTGGGCGACGCCTGCGGGCTCCACGGCTTCTTCCAGGTGGTGAACCACGGCATCGACCCGGCGCTGCTCGCCGAGGCCCACCGCTGCATGGACACCTTCTTCACGCTGCCCCTCGCCGACAAGCAGCGCGCGCAGCGCCGCCCGGGCGAGAGCTGCGGCTACGCCAGCAGCTTCACGGGGCGGTTCGCCTCCAAGCTGCCATGGAAGGAGACGCTGTCGTTCCGCTACTCTCCTTCCGACGACGTCGCCGGCGAGCAGCTCGTCAGCAGCTACTTCGTGGAGAAGCTGGGCGAGGCGTATCGCCACCACGGCGAGGTGTACGGTCGCTACTGCTCGGAGATGAGCCGGCTGTCGCTGGAGATCATGGAGGTGCTGGGGGAGAGCCTGGGCGTGGGGCCCTCCCACTTCCGGCGATTCTTCGAGGGTAACGACTCCATCATGCGCCTCAACTACTATCCGCCATGCCAGCGGCCCTACGACACGCTCGGCACCGGGCCGCATTGCGACCCCACCTCCCTCACCATCCTCCACCAGGACGACGTCGGCGGCCTCCAGGTCTTCGCCGGCGGGCGGTGGCGCTCCATCCGCCCCCACGCCGGAGCCTTCGTCGTCAACATCGGCGACACCTTCATGGCGCTCTCCAACGGCCGGTACCGGAGCTGCCTCCACCGCGCCGTCGTCAACAGCCGCGTGCCGCGCCGCTCGCTCGCCTTCTTCCTCTGCCCGGAGATGGACAAGGTGGTGCGGCCGCCGGGGGAGCTCGTCGACGACCGCAACCCGAGGGCGTACCCGGACTTCACGTGGCGGGCGCTGCTGGACTTCACCATGAGGCACTACAGGGCGGACATGAGGACGCTCGAGGCATTCTCAAACTGGCTCCTCATCCATGGCAACAACAACCACCAACTCTGAAGTGAACGCTTTGTTTGCCGGCCTCTGCTGGATCTGCTCCGATCCGCTCCCGTACGTAGTTGAAGGAATTATATTATATTGAAGGTGTAGGCGATGGCTGCTTTATACTGAAATGAAATCGAGTTATATGATTGTTAGTTGTTAAGCAACAAGCACGCATACTAATAAGCTATAGCTAGTAAAAAGCTCCCTGGCTTTATTGTTTTGATGATTGCCTTTTTATCCTTTGGTAGCTCTGCTTTTAATTTCTTGGGAACCAACGGCTCATAACTAGTATATACTCAGCTCGTATCGTAGTATAGTATAGAGCTAGCTATCTAGTCCGTGTTTCTATTTTGGCGTTTGCTCTGTTTTTGTTTTCGACTTCTCCGTTGGAACCGATGGATGGAATTGGACTGAGTCGCTAAGCTAGTACTCCAGGCACCGCACCAGCATGACATGTACCCTCTCCCTCTAGCTAGCTACACAATTGTTTACCAAAGTGAGATTACTAATACCATACCTGCGTACATCACTCACTAGCTAGTACGTATACGAGTGACGATGGCAACGATGGTGACTGATGAGCATCAGGCACGCGGCCGAGTAAGCTAACAAGGGAACAAAGAGAGAGACGAGACGCCGCCAGAGGGGCAGGGGCAGGGACAGGAACAAATTGAAGATTTGGGGATCTAAATATGCAACAACAAGCAAGGATGCATAATATTGCACTGCATATATCGACGACGACGATCAGTAGCAGTAGAATAAAAGCGACGGAAAGGGACGGGGGAAAGCGACGAAACCAAAACGAATAGAGGCACCAGCATTGCATATCACTTTCATCATCATATCATATCATGTATATGTATATGTGCATCATCTTGATCACCTAGCTATATATTCATCCCAAATATTATTATTATTATTATTATTATTATCCGATCCGATCGATCCTATCCGATATCGAGGCAATGCATGATGCAAATACTAGCTAGAGTCGATCGGCACACGAAGCAAGCTAAGCTAAGCGACATAGAAACATGGAACCAAAGAAATTAAGGCCAAGGTGGCAATTCGTGCAGTGCTGTGTGCTTGTGCATGCATGCGCGCGCCCACAGGCCACAAGAGGATGACATGAGATGCTCCGCCCACATACCTACAAATCCTTTCTTTCTTTCTAATTTCTTTTTTTCCTCAGTATCCATCGGATTTTATATTTTTTCCCATCCATCCATCGAGAGGCATGCATATACAGACAAAGCATCTCCATACAACATGGATGGATTTTGTTAGATGAATGCCCCCAGCATTAATTATATTAGCAATTGCATGTACTAGTAGGTACAGGACAAAGGGAGGAGGAATTCTCCCCGCTCCCTCCTTTTTTCCATGATATATTCTTTGATTTCCAGTATAATATCGTGCCGGCTAATCTAATGCTGCAGAACCACGGATAGCTAAAAAATTTATATATGCATTAGGATACCAAGGAACAACTCAAGTCTGATTTTAGGAGTACACCTTTCCAAATTATAATTCATTTTTAACATTGTCGTCCTAAGTCAAAATTCTTTAGCTTTATTTGACAAAAATTATAGAGAAATATATGCATAATACCTACAATATCAAACCAGCTTCACTAGATAGATAGACCGCATTTTCATGGTGCATTATTTGACATTGCAGGTGTTAATGTATTTCTCTATAAATTTATATTAGTAAAAGGTAGACAAATTTGGCTTAATGTATTTCTTAATGGTTGTTTGTTTTGATGAGTAGCTTGAAGTCTTGCGCATCTGCCCCATTATTTTTTTTCTCTAATCAAACCGATAATGGTTGAGAAAATGTCATCTACAAGCACATGAGAATATAAAATGCAAGTCAACCACATCACTAATAATAGGCAAACCGTTTGTATATAAGCACCGTACCGTACATACCTCTGAACTGGAACCTCAATTGATGAGAACCTTGTGCAGTAGACAGAGCATTCAAACAGTGTATTACGATGTAAGGTTACAAAACTATAGAGACCTAATTACACATATATTCTGTGTTGCATTGGGAATATATGAATCAAACCCCGGCTCAAATGAAGAAAGGTGAAGATTGCATCAATTTGATTGAGTCACCTGTTTTTGTCGGATAATATCTGGGTGCTTTTTCCCTCTCCATGGGAGGGAGACTGACCTTGTTAAATGGATGTCTTAGTAGTATCCCAATTTATTGTATGTCACTTTACTTGCTTCCAAAAACAATTATAAAAACGTTGGATGTGATTAGAAAAAGATTTTCCTGGCAAGGAAGTTGCAATAAAAAGAAATACCATTTGGTGAAGTGGACAAAAATAGCTAGACCAAAAAGGAAAGGGGGTTTAGGTATACAAGACCTGAGGAGAATGAACCTTTGCCTACTGTGTAGGTGGTGGTGGAAACTGGAATCAGGAGAGGGTCTGTGGCCAAAAAATGTTAAAAGAAATATGTGAAACAAAACACTATATCACAATTGAGATGGAAAAGCACCAACTCCCCTTTGTGGAATGGTTTGCTGAAGATGAAAGATTTATATATGAGCGGAGGGACCATGAGAGTAGGAGATGGAGAAGACACTGATTTTTGGAGGGATTCCTGGTGTGGGCCTTTGCCGCTCAAAGATAAATTCCCAGAGCTGTTTGAAATTTGCAATGAGCAACATGGAAAGGCAGCAAATGTAGCAGCAAGAGGGTGGATATTTACTTTCAGAAGATGGCTTGATGAGCACAACCAAATACAATTCAGAAGATTCAGAGATATCCTAACAAGCTGTGCATTGTCAAATGAAAAAGATTCCCCGAAGTGGCTCTGAGAGAAATCTGGTACTTTTTCTGTGAAATCCTTATATAAACAAATCTGGAAGTGCTAAAGTACCTTTGAAAATCAAATTTTTTATGTGGCTAATCCAACACAATGCTATTCTAACCAAAGATAATTTGCTGAAGAGAAAATGGCAAGGAGACAAAAGATGTTGTTTCCATTCTGGAGATGAGAATATAAATAATCTCTTCTTTGATTGTTCTCTAGCCAAATATGTATGGAGTTTAGTTGCCATGGTACTAGGAGCTGACTGTAGGCCATCCTCTCATGATCAATTTTGGGTTTGGGTGACGAGTACTATACCTCGATTCCAACATTTCCATATGGTTGGTTTGTTAGCCATCTGTTGGGCTTTGTGGAATGCAAGAAATAGAGTTTGCTTCAAAGGAAAAATGACTAGATCTCCTACAGAGATTATTTGTTCAGCATCTTCTTTCTTGACTTATTGGGCAGGTTTGCAAAAAAATAGAAGACAAGGAGAATCTGGAAGCAGGAGCTGAAGCTTTAAAGGAAGCGGCGCTTCACTTTCATCCTACGGAGGCCACAGCTGAAGATACGGGGATGGTGTTGATCCAGTGGCTACTAAGACGGACATTATCTGTTGGAAAATCGCCATGAATTTATCAATTGCAAGCAATTGTAGTAGTGTTGGCTTTTTAATATTTTCTGTCTTTTGGATTTTGGTATCAATTAGTCTTTGGTGATCGTTGGGGTAGCTTTTGTGGCACAGGTGATGGGCCCTGCGTGCCAAGTTTGCCTGGAGCCTCTTTGTGGTTTGGTGTAGTTCTGAACTGTGTGGTCTACTGAACAAACTCTATAATTTCGTTGCTTCATGGAGTAATGAAATTCGGGCGTGGCCCTTAGTGGGAAAAAAAAAGTATCTGGGTGCTTTATTTAGTTGATTTTACCAGAGAAATTAACAGTAACAAGCTATAAATATTAATAAAAAGTAGTATATATGTGTAGTTTCCTGCATATACATGCCCTTGTTTCGGTACATAATTAAAATGGATACTAGCTACTTAAAGTTGGTTTATTTGAACAGGTCAATATATAGATGTTGAGAGCAGTACTGCAGGCAGCTTTGATTCAGTGATGCAGGCAGGGCCAGAATTAAAGCATGGAAGCTGGTAGGAGGAGGAAGCAGCTAAAGGGAACCCTATGCTCTGCTCTGCTATGGTATGCGGGAGGTGATGACGAGTTGTGTGTATATATTCCTATGCGATGGTGGGACACACGCACGCACGCATGTACACCGGGCGATCGACACATGGACATGCGCGCGCGCATGCACGGGTCCAGACAGATGGTGACCTTGAGCAACTTGCATGCAGCAATGCATGCTTCAATTCGATCCCTATACTATCTAGCCTGGATCATCGATGATCAGTACTCGATCAGGTACACTTGATGCGCATGCCGTTGTTGCATTGCCTTCCGATAGACGATCGATAATGCTGCTCGCTTTCATAACACGTACGTTGTCCAAGCTAGCCGGCCACTGAGGTGACAATGCATGTGTCACCGTCAAGTGACCAATTAATATTGCACGCTTATCTTGTTCACCATCAATCTGATTAGCAGCATGCATGCATATGCATGTATTTGTATATACATCGATCGTGTGGAAGAGTACACCAAGTGGCCTGCCCATACGTACGCGTGTTCATCATCGATGGATCGTCCGGCCGACCGGACCCGCTGGGATCCGATGTCGACCTGGCCAGGCGCAAGACGATGCATGGCCAATGGGGCAAGCTGCACTACGTACAGTGCAGGTACACGTAGGCCAGGGAGGCAGTAGACAGACACGGCTTTGCACTGGTCGTGTCGTGTCGTCATCCGACACCCAGCACTGCCGGCTACCATCCATACTTCATGATTATATTCATGGACTGCTGGCGACCATCGACGACAGTCGGTGGCGTCCATGGCGAGGCGAGGGAGTCTAAATTATAGACCGTTTTATGTTTTTATGTATACATTTTTTATCTAAAAAAAATTTAGATATATGCTACATTTAAATATATGCTTGGCGCCTGTCGGCAAGATTTCGGAGGTAGTTTTTTGTGGCTGCTGCGATCGGTGGTGGGCTAGGCGGCAGCCGGTGCAGATGCTATGGTGAGGCTTGCGCACGACGACCGCGCTTCGAGGGCCATGGGAGGCGGCGGCTCGAGGCCTATCTGGAGCTTGCTGCTCGGCGGCGTGCGGCATTGCCGGCTCATGGCCTGGGTGCGGTAGCGGTTGCGGCACCAGGACGGCCTCCTGAGGCAGCCCGCTGCCTGACGGCGCGGGGCCCAGCTGTTGCAGCGGCCAGGCGTGCTAACCGTGGCAACGTCGGGTCCTGGTTGTGGCACACGGGACCCTGCGTGGCAACGGCGCGAAGGCGGCTCCTTGTGTTTGTATAGTGCGCAGGATGGGGACACTCGTTTGCGTGCGCAACATTGTTTTTTGCGAACGCTCCCTTGAGGGTGAGTCAGTTGAGGTCCAGATGAAAGCTTAGATAACAAAATTTGTGAACGCTGCATTTTTTTGGAGGCATCCCTTGTGCACCTCTCTCTCCGTCGTACCTTGTATATACCGTTTGTGTGATCTACCATTATGTTTTACTAAAGGATCCCTTTAATATCGACTTAGCAATACTGGTTGCACATTTGGACCCGACATTAAAGGCGCCTTTCCAGCCGCGAAAATTATATATCTCAAAAACTATCTCTATAATTTAAAGCAAATGGAGAAGCAGACAAAGAGGCAGCGGCGCTAGATAGGTCCATAGCAAGGTGGACGATATGATGTCCGAATCACGTGGCGGGTCGCGACGTCCACAGCAGCTAGCATGTTTGTTGCGTCCGGTAGTGCAAGCTAAGAATGCAGGCACGCACGAGGGCATTGCTTGTCGCCTTCGATAACGCCGTCGATCACCATGCGTTGCGTTGCGTCGTCGTGTAGCTAGTCACTACTCCCAGCTGCGTCCGATCCATCGAGAGTTGAGCAGTTTTAATATTTGCTCCCGGCCCGTCTATGCATGCAGGTCGATCGATCGATCAGTTTATTTGTACGTAACGTATACGTATACCCTGGCAGGCAGGCCAGGCCAGGTCAGGTCAGGTCAGGTCAGGGCTCATGCGCACAACCTGTACATCTTTCCGAAGAAATTTTCTCCTCATCTTCCATTATTTAAGTTTATTACGCGTGCAACTGTCTTGTTGGAAAGAAGTTGGACACATCAATATCCCGTGGGTGCTATGAAGGAGTGACGGGATGGGTTTTAATTTCTTTGGATTTCAAACTTTGATTTCATTCTGCTCTCAAACCATAACTCCGTTTTGATTCTGATTGCACCATCGTGTTATTTAGAATTAATGCAATAAAATGAGATCCAACCGACTATATTTTATTATATATTTTTTAAAAATCGACATTTTAGGTGCACTATCTTATTATTTTATACATAAAAAAGTTGGTGAATGTTAAAAACATGTTGAGAAAAAAATGTTGGCGAGTGAAAAAAAGTTAGTGCATGCAAAAATATTGTTGAGCAAAAATGTTGGTAACAATTAAATCAGGCTTTTTTAAAAAAATATGGATGAATTTCAACATGACTTTAACATGGATTTTAAAAACAAGTTGTATACATATATATATATGTATATGTATTCGCGAAGACGTACATGTAGGAGCCTCGGGCCTAGGACCAAACAGCCGCTCAATACTCCACATACCGGTAGAGAGTCGAGAGAGCTGGTCCCGTGACGACACTAGTGACGGGACGCCTCGTACAGGATCGGACAAGATCCGCAGCTGATTGCATGCCTTGCTATGATGGTTTATTGGTTTTGGTACCACCACCCCGATGTGATCCATCACTACTACTAATAGCACAGACATACATCCGTCTTGACACGACAGCGATTATATGATGCACATATACTACAGCATGCATTCGATCACATTGTTGGAGGAATCCATGTATACTGGGACTCTCTCCGGCAACAACCAACAAGCCCCCAACAACTCAAGATTTGGGACATGCATGATGTGTGTGCGTCGAGGTCGAGCGAGGTTGGGTCAAAAAAGTGCTCGAGTAGCTAAAGCGAGTGGTGCAAGCAGCGAATAACGTACCTAGTAATTGCTAGGTACGTACGGTACTACATGCATGCAAATGGCAATTGGCAAATGGGAACTCGACACCTAACAAGCTCCTAGCTACTAGCTTGCTTTGCATTGGGCCGGGCGGTGCATGCGTACGTACGTCTCCACTAGTCAGTCAGTCAGTCGTCCTGCTTGGGCTTGTTCTTCAGTGCTAGCTTGGATATATCGATCGATCGGTCGGCCAGCAGATTCCCTACCTCCGGACGCATGCATAATCAATGAATAGCGATGCACACACAGTACAGTGGTTTGATTGATGATGTACGACACGTACAGCAGCCCAACAACTGCACGCACAAAGACATGCATATGCTGTGCTGCTTTTCTTTCCTTTTCCTTTCTTTCTTTTCTTTTTCCTTCCTTTCGTACTGCATGTACACTAAGCTACTCCCTCCATTTTAAATTGTATGTTCCTTTAATTTTTCTAGACTCGTAGAGGTATTTATATGCATATAGACATATATTATATTTAGATGCATACAAACATCTATGCACTGGAAAAGGCAAAACGACAGACGGACGGAGGGAGTAGTTGAGTACTCGTATCGTATGGTGCAACAAATTTAAGGACGACGAGAGATTAAAGCCACCATGCATGCAGTCGTACCCATGGCTGAATTCGATCGGACCAGTCTATCTATGTAGCTCACGCGATCGACAATCATCGTCACACCGGTACACTGCACGTCCACTCTAGCTTTATATATGATTGTCGTCCTTGCATTCCGCTCTCCCTCTCTCTCTTTCTCTTAAACGTTCTTGTCGTTTTCTTCCATCTGTACGTTTATTCGGGGCCATGTCTTCCAGCTTCACTCCACCAACCTCACTGCGTTTGTGGTACTTCTTTTTTTCAAATAAAGTTGTGGTAGTTATGTCGTAGCAGCATATATTTTTGTGTGTTTTACGCCTATGATAGTTGATGGACCCACGCCTTAGTCTCTGAAGCACACACCCCAGGTCAGATATGATGCACACGAAGGTGTAAGCGTGCAGTAGCAGCAGCTGGTCAGACGCATGAAAATTATTAGACCGGTGCATGCATTAGATATATAGGATGCATGATAGATATGATGGTCTTGTCAAGCACATATGTCGATTGATTGTCGTCCAACAACGTACACAGATGCATGGCATGATGCCGGAGACTTTTCTTTGCCGTGTGTCTGCGTGTGCAATGAGCGACGACGACGACAGCCGACAGGACAGGCGTCAGCGCTTGGTGCCAATAAGATCGGTTATCTTGTTTGTATTAATTCGATGGATGATACATCAGCCTCACGATACATCTATCCTATATCGAGAACAAATTAAAGGGGGTCTCTCTACGTCTTTTTCTCGGATTAGAGAAGCCAAAACGAATAGTAATTTTAGGATATGATGGTGGAATCTTGGCACGTGAAATCCCAGCACGTACGTCCCTCCTAATATCCATTCATTATATTCTTGTTGGTCGACGATGCTCTATCTTCATACACAGAGATGCTGCCTGCTGGGCCAGTATAGTGTAACAATAAAGCTAGCTCGATCGGAAGACCAATGAACGAGGCAGAAGCATCTGGAGAGGAGCTAGCGATATATGCATTGCATGCATCGGCGGATCGCACGTACGGTGTCACGTCGCCGGCCGATTCGTTCCATTTCCATGGATTCATCCATCTCATGATCGGATATGTATGATGGCCGTAGACGACGGCCGGCCGGCAAAGTAAAGTTGACACCACCACCATCATCATGATCGTCATGGCCGGCCACTGGCCACTGCTGTCGTCGTCGTCGTCGTTGCTCACCGATCGATCACTCCGGTCTCCGGCCGCCGCGATCTCTCTGGTCATCAACGACACTGCAATACTACCACCTGATACGGTACTGAATCAAATAGCTAGGCTGATTCAACGTTTCATGGGGAGGTGCCCGGAAATTCTTTCAAGGAATGCGCGTGCCTTTGCTAGTTATTAGGTGGACCATATGGCCGCGGTCATGAAGGGCCATGGCCCATGGGCTTCTTCGATCTCCTGTCAGATTGGACAGCAAAAGTTTTTCTTTTATTTGTCGCGATCAAAATTGGCAGATGTGGTCAGATATGCGTGAACAAGTGAAGATCGAGTGAAGATATGCGCGTGTCAATTGCGTACTGCATCATTCAAGGAGATCGACAACAGAGATGACGGTGTCGAGGAGTTGTTGGTTCTTCCAACCCGGGCCGGGCCCCTCAGCTTACATGCAAATGCAAATGTGCAATGCAGGTGGCTAGCTAGTTGTTGTCGCCTGCGCGGCGCACGGCGGCGTAGGACGGCTCTGCAATGACGGTCTCCTTCTCGACGTGCCCGTCCTCCTTGGGTATGATGAGGCCGTATCCGCCCTCCTTCCTCTTGTAGAGGATGTTGACCTCGCCGGTGTCCTCGTTCCTGAAGGCGTAGAAGTCGTGGTCCACGTTCTGGAGCTGCTCCAGCGCCTCGTCCACGCCCAGCGGCGGCATCTCGAACACCTTGGTGCGCACGACCTTGGTGAGCACCGTGTCCTCGTCCTCGGCGCCGACGGCGGCCGTCAGGTCCTGCTCGGCGGCGGCTTGTTCTTGGTCGTCCTGCTCGGTATCCTCGAGGAGGAGCCCCCCGGCATCGACCCAGTCCTTGACGTGGCTCACCTCCGTCTCCTTCTCCTTGATCTTGCGGAGCTTGCGCTTGACGATGGAGGCGGCGAGGTCGATGCTGGCGTAGGTGGAGTCGGCGTCCTCCTCGGCGCGGAGGACGCCGTGGCGCTTGGTGAAGAGGGTGATCTCGCAGCGGGAGGTCTTGGGGCCCCTCCCCAGGTCGCCGCCGCGGGCGGAGAGGCGGACGTCCACCTCGCGGACAAGGTGGCAGTGCTTCGACACGGCACGCCCAACCTTGTCCTCGATGTGCTCCTTCACATTCTCACCCAGCTGCATAAACATTAATTGCATTTAATAATACTTTTTTTATTTATTCTATTCTCACATATATGTTAATTGAATATGCAAATTAATACACATAAATACTAGATAAGATGATGCAAGCAGCCGGGCAGATTAATCTCAACGAAATAGACAAGATGGCAGACCTTGACGTTCCTGCCCTGCATGATGAGGCGCACCGAGGAGAGCGGCCCGTCCCACGCCATCCGCACTGCGCAGGCGCGGCGGCCCACCTGCGCCACCGGCGGCCGTGGCTGGGCGGCCAGCGCGCGGCCCAGGAAGCCCGAGCGGCGGGGAGCGAGGAGGGAGATGCGGTGGTAGTTGTGGCGGCTGATGGCTGCAGCCGGCGGAGCGGGGGCCATCGCAGCTGCCGCGGCCGCCATGCCTGCTTCTTGCTTTTCTTCTCTCTTTCTCTCTCTTTCTCTTGTAGTGAGGTTGATTGGAGTTGGAGATGCAGCAGCGCAAGAATCTGGATGAACACAGCACAACACAACACCAGAGGGAGCTCCTTGTGCAGAGAGACAGAGAGAGATGGGGATTGGTCCTATCCTATCCTACCCACTCCGCTCTAGATTTTTCTAGCTACGGGACAAGCCAACAAAACATGCCCACGCGCCCGCCGCGTAATCCGCCACGGTCACGGCATTCCGACAGCAACAGCGCCCGATCACCCCTAGATTTCATTCGTTCCCACGTCTCAACACAACGCTACGCTACCTTCTACATGCCAAGAAACCAGATCCACGAGCAGCACCAACTGCACAATCGAATAATGCAACCACCTAGTATGATAGCACGGTCGGTCTCTCAGCGGCCGAGCAACCATCAAGAGTAAACAATCCAATAAATAAAAATCACCACATTTTGTGTAACAGGGGGCACAAAATTAAAAAAAAAAACAAGGAACTTTACAGACAGACCCTGAACTGAATAATGCCCATTATCTGCGAAGACAGGCAGCCACCTTTAATCCTGGCCTTACTTATCCAAAGGCCACGGACAGACAGAGAGAGACCCGTTCGTCCATGGCATACGGCAGCTTGCTTCACATCTGCTGTTTGCTACAGTTAAAACTCCGGCACTTGTCACAACAAACCATCTATGCCATGCTCTTCTCACAAGCTCAGCAAGAACTTGAAAATATCACTCAGCGATATTATGCCTTCCACACGCTTGCTCCCAGCTTCCACAATGAACACCCGCCGCACCCCTATATATACAACCAAGGTCAACAAAAACATCATTCTTCTCAAGGCAGCAGCAACCTTACACGGACTCACCAGGATTAGACAGTCGCTCCATCACTTTCAGCAAAGGATCAGACCGGAGGCACATCTGGCACCTCTGCCCGTTGAAATAACCAAAAGGTGTATTGGCATCTTGTCCAAGTTGCAAAGCCTGAAGTTCCAAACAAACATGTTCAGGCCCAAACCATAGCATAATTCACGAGACAGCCCTGCTTTTGAATTACATAGCATAACCGCTTGGTTCTGAGAGTGCATGCCAATGGCACGCTCAATCTGACTATCATGCACAGGACTCGCATACCTGCTGAATGGCCATCTCCTCCAGGCGAACATGTGTGTAGACCTTGTCTTTTGCTAGAGCTGTGATGTCACTACAAGATGCAATGAACTCGATGATCAATGCATGGACTCATAAAAACAGCCAAAAAAATGGGGGCATCTACTTGTTAAAATGGTGTACCTTCTGGAATAAGTGTCAACCAGCGAATCATTATCATCCACAATTGGTATTGAGCTGACTCCAGCTGCATCCAATAATGAGGACAAGCGCAAAGATTAGTTTCGCAACATAATAGAGCCCATAGTTTCAAATGATATCCAGTTTTCAGTGGAATTGGTGTTGAACTTCAGCAAACAAGAGTTGCCATGGGAAATGCAAGCAGGAGCACCATAATGATCTCTTGTCGTCTACAGCTCCAGGAAAATGAACACAGAACATACCTTGAATCAACATGTTAAGGGCAGAGCTAAGTGATGCAGTACGCCGCAACATAGCCAATGGACGACTATTTGGATCACCAATTTTTGGAACCCAGGAACCCAGTGGAATCGTGCACACCGGTTGGTTTAGAATAGGCAAATTGCCAGTTGAGTTTTTGAAATATCTACAGATACCTGAAAAGGTACACCATATTAAGGTAACTTGCAACAAGTTGCTTATTGCGTAAATAAGTTCCACATTTCTACAGGGGGGCAAACTTACATTTCAAAATTCCGGAAAGGGATGCAAGATGCAACAGCTGTGGGAATGACCCATCTGACGATGATGAATAAATAATTGGCACTGTAGAAATGCCATTTTGCAATATCTTCAGAGCAATGTCCCTCAAGGACTCATAAGGGGTGGCCTAGACAACAGATCAATAGACTATGAGCAAATTGCCACGTAAAACAACAGTAAGCTTCGCAAAGTGAATAAGCGAGGGGATATAGGTTGGATTGCCAATTTCATGACAATATAAATCACGAGAAATATAATTTCATCCTGATAGCGAAGGTTGGATTGCCATTTTCATGTCAATATAATCCTTCAAGAATAAAATTGCCTATTCAAATTGCATAGAGATTACATATTCAATTTTCAATCATAAACAGGCACCAACTTACATGCACTAGAGGCTGATGCGGTCGCCCCTCGTATCTTCCGTAAGTTTGCCGCTTAGCCTCTTTCCATGCAGATATAGTGTGTGTTTCAAGCTGTTCCTCTGTCAAGTTCGAGCCATGAGTTTCTAGCTGCAGCAAAAGCATGATGATTTTATAAACAATTCAATCAAAGCAGCATCCAAAGATAAGACCACATACAACTCTTACCATATATGTTTATGGATACACTTTTTCTTTTACGTACTATATTACTTTGCTGTCAAAAGGTTTGACAATACATACCCAGAATATGACAGTGACACCGGTTAATACACTAGCCATCCATATCAATGGTGTGGCAGCATGTTCATTCCAATTATCCCTTCTAACAACGGTTCCAACAATTTTCACTATTTTCTTTCCAGATTTTAGGTCTGCTACCAAGCATTTTGGATGTAAAAAGTTTTGGCTATGTATCAGTGTGATGAAAGCCCAGCCGAATTTATTAAGTTTAGAAGTGCATGACACAGAATAGAAATTGAGTATTCCAGCATCTCATAAATGAAAAACACATATTCAAGTTCCCAGCATCTAAAGAAAAGACACCGATACTTGTATAATTCATTTGAGTTCCTATAAAGTGGGCCACACTTTTGTTCATTGCCCAAGCTAAGTTTAACTGAGAGTGCTAACAAAGTCCTCTGAGCAGAGCTACGAAATCTTCTCTGCTCTATAAATCGACATCTACCTGAGTGCAAGGATGGTAGAAGAAAACCACTGACCAACGTAACAAGAATTTGAAGAAATAAGAGCAAAGAATCAACCAAAATAACGTACCTCTTTCAATATGAGTATGAAATCCAATGGGCTCAGAAGGCCAACAAACTGACTTCTGAACGAATCCCACAGAGGAGCTACAGGAATTCCCTGCAAATTTCACCATGAAATGAACATCTTCCCAACTTAGACAACTATTGATGGTGAATGTGATATATAACAAGATCAACAACGACATCACCACTAACAAGAAGCCATAAAATGGTAATAAACTCTTTGCATTAAAATGAAATATAAAAAAAGGCATTGCAAGTTTGCTGTGCCTTTTGATAAGATACCTACAAGAAAATGCTGGAATGCAAAAATGGTAGAGTGATCCTGTATGTCCTACCATTAGGGTCACAGCACAGTTCTCACCAAGGAAAACACAAAGCAGCATGAAATAAAGAAACCAATAGTTGAGATCGCGCGGTCTGCAATCATGTTCATCGAATTGACTTGTACTAGTGCATAGGATAGCTGTACATCTACAAATTTACTAGTGCAAATTGAGATTTCATTCAATTGCATGGCGAATCAGATTAGATGAATTAATGCTGCCTGTGAAAAGAAGTACTACAACTATATGTCACTAAATGCTACTACGAATCCAACAGTATAAATTTTGTGATAATTCTGAATAATTGTTGATCAAAGCATGAACTTGAGCAGTCAAACTATGCCTTGTAAAAATGAACGGAGGGAGTAAAATGTATGTGTCTAGCCAAAAGACATCTAAGAAGTAAAAACAGAATATAAAATGCAGGTTAAGAATTGTAAGTTTATGAATGTTGAATGTAAGGCACAGATAGAAGAAACAATGGAAGTATGGCATGCCACTACCAAAGATAAAGAACTGGAAGTGACAGATCAGGCAACATTTAATACCTGTTCATGCAGGATATGGAAAGATTGTTTCACAGGTAAATTAATGTCCAGAGCAATAACCTGAAATAGAAAATAATATTAATACTAATTTTATAAGGAAAAACTGTATATTAAAAGCAAAACCATAATAAGAGCAGTTGATTTTCCATACCTTGCCCGAATCTGGAAGCAAATCATAGCCCGTATGCAAACTCAGATATTCAATAACACGGCACCTAGAGATTTGTATAGCAGCCTCTGAAACTCTAAGAGGACCTTCTTGATTATTACCATCCGACACCGTAACCTGATTATAAAGACAAGGAAGGTCATCATCTGCATTCTATCCTTTATCAAGAACACACCATTGGCAGATTGCTAATAAGAGATTCAACATATTGGCATTACGCCAAGCACTCATGTGCTCTTCTTGAACAAGTAATGTGATTCTCCAGCAAGACATGGAGACTGTTTATTTCTTGCATAGAAACACAGGAAATAAACAACCATCCTCCCATCCCCACAACAATATCATTTCTCGAGAGAGCAAAACACCGAGATGGCTATGATGTCGAGCATATGCTTTTAAACATGTAAATCAACCAGCCACTACTCACCACAGCTATGATGTGGTCTGTCAACCGAGAGTCAATCAAAGGTTAGCAGCTAAGTATTATGGAATTTCTAAGAAAGATGGGTGACCCTTACCGTACGTTGAAAAGTTTCATTATCCACATCCATGTTCATCCTGGTTCCAGGTGTGCTTGGGCTCAATACTGAGTTTATTTGATTAATTTCCCTTGTCAAGTATAGAGTGTTAACTATGCCATACTCTCCTGATACAGTAGGTTGGCGCTCATCGTGCCGCCACTCCCCGTCCACAAAGAACTTGTACTGCATATCAAATCAATAATCAAGTTAGGAAGTTTTTACACTAAAGAAAATGACAGGTCACATGTATGTATGCACACTTTATTCAAAGGAAAATATATAATAACTTTAAACATGAGAGCACAATTATAAGTTATAAGTTGGCATGGTATTCAAATGCAGGAAGGAAAGGTTTACTCTAGAAAATGCAATGTCACATGTATGGCATGCACACTTCATTGGAAACTATTAGACTTTAGACATGAGAGAGTCTCATACTATAACCAAACCTTGTAATATATCAAGTCCCAACACAAAAGAAAAAGGACATGTGAAATCCACGAGGTGAAAGTACGCGCTAATAAAAAACTGATAGTAAACTTACAAGCACAGATGGTGAAATTTGACAGCAGAACATAAAGCCATAAACCAAACAGAAACATGATACAGAATAATTTAAATAGCCTGGTGGGTACAGGATGACTTTTAAATAGCTAGGGAGATAAAGAAGGGCACCTGGTACATTCCCGGAGACAGGCTGCAAGTAGCCTGAAATACGGAGGGGCAGCCTTCAACAGGAGACATTTGCAAATGCTCTGACCACCTACGACAAATGAATGGCTGTTAGGCGTGGAATAACGACAATTCAGGGGCGTTACGAGTTAGTTACTGGTGGGAAGATGGAAAGTCAAACATTCCACCTTTACCGCATGCGAACAAATAACTGCATTGATTGACCAGTGCCCTATCATGCATGACATGGGGTAGATCACAGATATCGACACCCTGATACAGCTCCCAGAAAGGGAGCAGAAAGATTCAAATGCATGGAACCTATCCTATTATGACACCATAATGCAAATATACAAAGTGGTGGTGAGATTCACCCATCAAACTAGTTTTGCACAGCAGGAGGCAGGGGTGAGCAGACTGGCGCTACCAGTGAGGCGGTGCAATGGCGATAACATACAGCTACAGCAGGCCAGGCAATGATAGTGAGGGAGGAGATGAGACAGGATAAGAGATACCATAGTTACGACCGCATATATAAATATAAATAAAACAAAACGAAGAGATAAGTAAATGAATGAGCAACCTGGTAAAGGAGCCTGATACGAAGACCCTCTTGCCACCGTAGGGCCAAACAAAGCGGGCGGGGACGGTGGCTCCGGCGGTGCTGACGCCGACGCCCCCGGCGTCGTGTGCGGAATCAGCGCCGTGCGAGAACATGGCGGGCGGGCGGGCGGGGGAGAGACAGAGCAGCGGGAGGGGAGGAGATCGAATCCGCTATCCGCTAGCTCAGAAGGAGGAAACCCTAAGTCGCGAGCGCGCGCGCAGACACAGAGAGATGGAGAGGAACAAGGCGGAGGAGAGGGGCACCAGCCGGGACGGGATCCTCCGCGTGGTGCGAGAGAGGGCTCCCCGCGCGAGGAGAGATCACCCGCGCCGGCCCGAGCAGCCCCCGCCCCAAGCCATCTCCTCCTACCCAGGCGAGACTTAGACGAATCGGGGCGCGGGGAATCGAGGCGAGATCGAGGCGGGGGGGTGGGTCGCGAGGGCGGAATGGGGCGGCGCGAATGGCGAGGGGAAGGCGGCGGCGAGGCGGGCGGCGGGGATCCGGAGATGCGAATGCGGCGTGGCGTGGCGGGGAGAGGGAAGAAGGCGGAGGAGGAGATGGAGAGAGACGGAGACGGAGAGGAAAGGAGGAGGAAAGAAAGGGGCCCGGCCCGGCTCTCTTCCAAGGGTTGAAAACGAGGCCTCTACCCTCTCTCTCCCTCCTCCCCCTTGGGATCTTCTGCGCCGCCACACTCCTCCACTGCTTGCTTTGCTCTGCCTCTCGCCTCTCTCCCGGCAGCCATGCCAATTGCATCCATCTCAACGCAAATGAGCTAGCAACCACGGTTCGAATCCCCATTTGCACAGATATTAAGCTATCAAATATGGACCCCTACAGTCGTTTTTAAAAATATAGCAAAACCATTTTTAAAGTAATTCACCTATTTGTAGTGTCAATTTAAGTTTTACATAGAGATCGATGAGAATATAGTACACTATAGCATATTTTGAGCCAATTAGTTAAGCAATATTTCACCCAATATTAATATGGCAAGTGTAAATATCTTAACTGAAGATATTATTATGACAACGTAAATCTCATACAAAACTATTATAAATATCAAACCTTAGGTTCATTTGCGATCTTTGTTTTTATTATTACGATGAGGACATGTTATAGGTTTTATCGATGGTCTAATAAAAACTAATTTGCAAAGTAAAATTGTTTGATTTGGTCCAAATTCAACTTTTTTTTTAAAGGGCATGACAAGAAAAGCCCTCCTCGTTTGCGTCCCATGATACGGCAAATGGGGACAGAAGGAAATGGTCGTCCCAAAGACGCATCGGCATAGCACACTCCCCCGCGTCTCCCTCGGTCGTGCTCGCTGCAACATCGGAGTGGATTCCATCGACGGTGGTCGATACTCACGAGGCAACGCCGCCTCCCCCAGCAATAAAGCACCCGCACCTCAGCTCCCACTCATTCCTCTCTCTTGCACTCATCGCTACTGGAGCAGCTGTAGCAGGGTCTTCTCGCTCTTTCCGCTGATCCCCCGGTCGGCCCCGTGTTCGCCCTTCTTGCAGCCATGGCTGCTCCCATCACCGCCGCCGCCGCCGCAAGGTCGTCCGTCCTCGTCTACTCCCCTGCGCTGCGGGTACAGGTCCGCAGTTTTCTTGGATCGTCGTCGTTGCGTTTCCTGTCTCTTTCCCCCCAATTTACTGGTGCAGAGCTTGGATCTTGATTCGGCGAAGCGGGAGCTTTGCTTTCCTGTCACTGTAGGGAATGGATGCAGTGTCATTTCGAGTATCGGCATCTTTCCCCAGGCAAAGAACAAGCTTTCCATCTTTTCGAGTGCAGCGGATTCCAAAGCGCTTTCAGGTGTCATGTTCGGTAAGTATCGGTAGCATCTTTGCGTTATTCCGTCCACTGCACTGTGCAATTTCACGTCATCGAGACGGTCTATGCATTGTATGATTCTAGACACCCCACGGCCTTCCAACTTGCTGTGCTTAAAATGTGCCTTGAAGTGAAACGCTGAATGTTCTTCCTACAAGCATGCGTGCTGAACACAGCTCTTTTGCTTGCTGCATTTTTCCAGATCACTGCAACGAACTCAGTGCTGTTCTGTGTATGTGCTTGTTTGTATTATGTTTGCTACTGAGGATGTCAGCTATGCATTAATGTGTCACACTCACACCAAGCATTTTGACATCGCCTCAATAGATTTGCTTATATTATACCCAGATACACTACTGAATAATCCCTTTGTCTACAAGTTACAATTGAACTCAAGCATATCATTACATCATACATTCATACTGTACAATCTCAGTGCTGATGAGTGTCAGTAAATCAAACATTCTGTCATGACGTGATGAATGCCTTCAGTCATTCACACATCAAGAAATTAGGAAGATAAAAGATTTTCTTGTGCCGGTCTCGTGATACCTTCTCTTCGAGTGAACATGAGAGCTTCTCTTGATCTGCACAAATTTAATTTTGGGCTATTTGAAGAATGTAGACAGCTAGTTTTTTTTTTCCCACTCCAACCACCTACAGATTTCCTTTTCAGGGAAGCTACCCGTAAAATTTCATAATGTTATTTCTGCTACTGAGTACCGGCATTCTTTGTTTCCAAACATTGTACTTATATCTTGTACCTACATTTCAAAGACATCGCTCCCGTAGCTTCAGCATGCTGTTCTGATGTTAAAATAAACTACCATATCATTGTTTGTAGTTTTGCATCTTTAAGCAATTTGCTTGATGCCGCGAACTTATTTTGTGAGAATGTGTATGTTTAGATAGCCACTACAGAAGTGCAGTAGGTAGCAGAGAGTACATTGTGAAATGCCTAACATATTTGTGCCCCACTGGAACTCTTTTGTGAAGGTTCCTGACACTTGTGGTTTTGATTCTTGAATAGGCTAAACAAGAAACCATTGAGAAGGTTTGTGAAATAGTGAAGGGTCAGTTAGCTCTACCCGAAGACAGCACTGTAACAGGAGAGACAAAGTTTGTGGACCTTGGAGCTGATTCACTCGATACTGTAATTCCTTAAACTCCTGTGATTATCTGACATCATATAACCATGTTCCTTACTCGAAATTGAGGGTCGCCTATGTTAATTGTTATTTTTGTACGCACTGCTAATCTACACCAATTGTAATATTTTTCTGGGATTTGGGGACAAAGTACCTTTATTGCCATTAGATGGAGCTGCATTGCTCTAATGGAATTATGAATTACTATTCCATAACTTCTTGGTCTGAGTGCCTCCTAATGTTGCATACCGTCCTGAATGTGGCGCAGGTCGAAATTGTGATGGGGCTTGAGGAAGCATTCCAAATCAACGTGGACGAATCGAGCGCTCAAGAGATCCAGACGGTGGGGGATGCTGCCGCTCTCATTGACAAGCTTATTGCAGAGAAGGATGCTTGAAATGACAGAATTTCCTGAATGAATTGTTTTGCGAGCTCCTAGATTGCTCTCTGCATGGTGGCGGGCTGGTGGCTATGCTTCTTAGTTAGTGCCTGTTGGGATTAATAAAGGAGGGAAATCGTCTTAGAGACGAGTCCTTTTTGCCCCTTGAATCTTGTGAGAGACAGCATTGCGTCAATGTAGCTGAAAAGGGTATTGCAATCTATTGCGAAGAATTTGAACTTTTTTCACCCATAATTTCCAAGCCAGGGAGATTATGAGTTTGGATTAAATATGTTGCATCTTTCTTGGAATTGTTAAATTTGTTCGTGCACCAATTGTAGATTCGGCTAAGCTGGACCACCCTAAGCAGCAAACGAAGGAAAGGAGGATAGTTCAGCAAAGCAAAGGTCCAGTCATTCCTTTCATCGATTCAGGCGTGCAGCCCCTGAGTCCATCCCGGTGAATTCCTATTCCTTTCTGCAACCAAACAGCCCCCAGTACACCGCACAACGGTCAAGGAAAAACAAATGCCAACGGTGCAGCAGAGTCTACTCGAAGCACAGTAGAATCTCTAAATACTACTAGCATAAAGAACTCCAATAGATTGTGCAGCAAGACGGTAAACCCAGAGAGTGCCACATTAGCCCCAGTTCCATCCATGAAGAAAGCCTCAAAACATGCCAGACACATGCAACGGGCTAGGCTATGCTACCGTTAGGATGAAAGTTCCACAATCCGATTTGAGGATCCCCAAGCCCACAAATGCGCTTCCAGTTTCTTTCAGGTGCTACTCAGACGCCGCTTCTTGTTTTAGATAGAAACTTCTTGCCATCTCTTCAGTCACATCACTGCACACAGACCGAGAGGATCAATGGAAAATGTTGAGAAACGAAAACCATGTTAACCGCAATGGACGCAGAGGAGAAGAAAGCTTGCAACCTATCAGGTGCTTCCCCTTTGCTGATAAGTGAAATATTTTTCGAGGACAGAAGCTGAAAGAAATTGGCAACATCACCCTTCTTCAATCTTTCGTAAGTCTTTGTAAGGAACTGGTTGAATTCCTCTGGTTCCTGATCACAAACAATACCCACCGTAAACAGAGATGACAAAGCTATCAAATCTTACAAATGACAAGACACAACACAACTGAGCAAGCATGCTAAACTACCCTTGCAGCCTCACCATGTATCTTAGGACATTGGTTCGCGTAACTACTACGTGTTCATGAAAATAACCTGTGGAGTGATTACCTGTTCAATAATGCAGGCTTTCCGCAGAGCAGCGAAACATTCAAGTGCCTTTGAGTAATTATCCCCATCACGGGAATTTTCTAACAAAGCTGTTGTGTACTTCTGCATCTCTTCAATTGCCTTTTGAACCCACGTTGAGCTAGATCTCTTTGCCAGCATGGCTTCAAAATCTTGAACAGGATGTAAATCTCTGATCTCCCCGATATTCTCTGTTGGAGGATATAAAACCACCAAAACCCCATCCTTTTCTGCAGAGGGCTCTGCTACTGATTTAGCTTGATCACCAGCACCAGTATATGCCAGTCTGTCCTGTGTTCGTGCTTTCTTCTTCTGTAATCAATTAGACAAATCAAACGGTTGAACCGTCAGTCAAATTGGACCAAAGTCAGTATATCAAATGTTTGCATCTAACCTTGGGGTTCTCCTTCAGCTCAAAGGCTTTGCCTAAATTTTGGATTAATGGCGTTTGTTGGTCAATGACATCAGGATCAGGTTCAGTTATCCTCCTTAGACATCTTTCAAGTGGTGGCACATTTGCATCTGGCTGCTTCGCCTTTAGATCAAGGTAACTGTAAAATCTCTGAAAACAGACAACGTACCATAATTAACAAAACAAGAAACATACAAAAAGGTAAAAAATAAGAGGCGCAGCAAGAGACGGGGATAGCAACCCAGGCGATGTAGAATCAAGCAGTGCAACTATTTAGGGAATCAAACAGCTGACTTATAAACACAGCTTGACCTCACAAACAAGATTCAACGGTATTGCAAAATTGTTTGAATATCGCTTAAAATTTGAACTTTAAGTTCTTTTGTTTGGCGTATAACGTATAACACTCCATCCTTCCCATACTCCCTCTAGTGCACAGCTTGTTGATCTTAGCATGATTTTTGCTGGATGGGACATCAATGAATGGAATAAATGGAAATAAGATGACAAATAGGATCTTGTGCATTCCACATGATGTTATACCACGTCGAGATGTTCCGCCACAAAAAGAAATAGTACCTCCAACATGGGATTTGGTGTGAACTCAGGCTTGAGGACTTCTCTTCCAGGTGGTGCTAGGTCTAACATCTTCACTAGGTTATCTGCAGCTTCTTGTTGTTCTTCAGTGGGCTGAGACGATGATGGCAGGCTGCTAAAGGATCGGAACTGAAACTCTCTGATGTCCTCAGCAAATGGGAGCACATTGAAGTAGAAGGAATCTTGCTGCAGCACATAGTAAAGAATTGATTGCGCGGAAGCATTCATCTGTCAAAAATTTCAAATATAAACCACAGAAACATAATACTTACGATATTGTTCACTGATGAAATGTTTGGCGTCAATACACCAAAAGCAACATTCCCTTGACCTTGCCTCCACACACATCGAACAATAGCAACCTTGTTCATTTGATGCATTGCTCTTGCTATGGCGGAAACTGCAAGAGTTGCTTTCGTGTTACCTGGTTCAGGTATAAACAAGCATACATCTTTCATAAAGTGGTGCCTGTCAAAGTAGGAAAAGAGGAAGCATTAGATATATGCAGCCATGAAGGTTGCAGAACCATAAAACGTCAGAGATATTTAATGTGTGGGTTTACAAAAACAATTAGGAATATACTTTACCATATACTCCATCCAGGCACAAATTAGTGATGGTTTGGGTGGTCTTAAACTCCTCAGTCAACCATTCAAAAGTTTCGTTACTAAATACTCTACCCCCCAAGGGGTACTAAGCTGTCAACCAAAAATGCACCAGGATCATTTCCACAATATTTTTTCTTTCTTAATTAAAAATCCATTACGGCCAAGGATAAAATCAAGTAGATAGGTTTCATCTGTCCAAATAACCATTAACAATTCTGCTTCACTGATGTCGGTAGGACTGGGTGAGGAAGGGTTCTTGGCTACAATCAAGCCAGATCACTTCATATGGCTATGTTCACTTTATAGCTCGGTTCCCTGGTTCTCACCACACCCTAATCGAAATTTTATTCTTACAACGTATGCATTGAAATAATTGCACAACATACTTATGCTTGTGCGAACAGGCCTCTAGCTGAGTTGGTTAGATGGTCTCAGTAGCACTCCTCAGGTCCTTGTCACCATAACCAAAGCACAGGTCAAGGCCCGGCCAAGGTCGTAGCTGTGGTTGGTTTGAGCCCTCCTACCTGGGGTAGTTGCAGTGGTCGCTAGCCCAGTGGTAGTCTCACAAGGGTTACGGGCCCCTGTGTAAGGGTGGGGCAGAGGTTTGGGGGTTTTCTCGACCTGCGTGAGAATGTCTTCTCTCTTAGCAAAAAGCCCGGGGGCTGTCTTACCCCCCGCAGGTCGACTTTTTTTTTTTATTTATGTTTGCACGGTTTCCAAATATCAGCCCTTAAGTCTCCAAATAGACATAATATGCAGGAGCAATGTACAAGTTTTGTCCCCATAGTCCTCACAACAATAGTTAAAATGGAATAGGAAACAGAACATACAGAGTAACTTTTAAGAATATACAATACTTGGTCTTGATATTTATCCAAACACACACTAAAGCAATAAGAAACAAAAACTATCACCAATGATGCATGTGGTAGTAAGAGAAGATGTTTTTCTAGCAAATAAGTATAACATGGTTTATTTTTACTCCAACTATTATTTTACAAAGAGAAAAAGGGAAAGGTTTCCAGATCATTAGCTCCCAGCAGGATTAAATGACGATGTCTAGCAGTGTGCCAAAAACTAATGATAATGCAGAAAGTGCAACAACAACAAAACAAAAAAAAAAGCCAACGAACAACATTTATTACTCAGATGCCAACTTGAAGGTTATACTATACCGTAATATGCTGGATCTATCTGTAAATCCTAGAAGCTTCACACCTTTCTCTGGCTTGAACTTGACCGCCTCCCATTCAGCAGATGATATAGGGACAACTTGAGGACCATAAAGGTATCCCTTAATCCTCTGATCTGGTGGAACAACTTTGTCTGGTTCGACAACGCTTTTGTACTCATAATCCACTTTGACTTCATGAGAGGCAAATTTATCACTTGGAGGAGCCTTGTCTGAATACTTCTTCAAAGTGGGGAATTTCTCCTCAGCTGTTTTCTTATAGACCCACACCTATTCACAAGGACATCCAAATCAACCATGCCTGTGAGTAATGTAGGCGTGCTAATGCAATCACCTCAAATCTAATAGTCTCAAAACAACTTGCAAATTAAATCAGAAGCGTTGAATTAGAATAAACTTCTGTAACTGATGGAAATGATAAAAGAACTGGGCCTACCTTGATTTTAAAATTGGAGCTCACTTCCAGGTCTCCCCTGAAGACGGTAACTGGAAGCACATTTCTTGTCTTCAGAGCACCCAACAGAGATGTTGGGCTGTCAACCTGGACCACCTTTGCTACTGATCTATTCCTGAACTGATACAACAACCAGTCATTTTCATCCATTACAGCATTATGATGGATTCCCGGTTCTCTGAAGACAATGCACTCCATCTTGATATCATGTCTTTTCATCTGGTCTGCAATGGTGTCCACCTGATCTTCTTTAGTCCCTTCAGGCGGATCTCTTAACCGATGCTGTGCACTGGTGATTAGACAGAGACGCCGCTTTCCTTTGGTATTACCATATTTCCTAATCAGCATATCCAAGCCAACAACAACAGCGTCCAGAACTTTGCCTTAGTCAAGGAATTTCTATACTGTTTTGGTCAAATTCCATCAGAACAAAACAAGACCATATTTGAAACATCAAAAAAAACCATAAACTAAACAAACCATAGATGTATAGTTCTATACATATTAACGAGTTAACAACATGACAAAATTCAATGAAGAAGCACATGAGAAACCAGTACATAAAGGAGCAAAAAAGTTAAATCACTGGTGTCATAAAACTAACAAAGGGCACTACACAAAATGCAAATATTCAAAGATGGTCAACCTAAGAAATGTTACTTTAATTCTAACTGTCAACACATGATTTAATCTATCTATCACATATATATTAAGGTAATATTAAGAAAAGCGGAACCAGAGACAGTTTTTGTAGCACACAAGTACTTATCAAGTATAATATTAGAATAAAATCAAACACTAGAGCCTGCTGCTATGTCATGGATACAATCACCAGGGACAGATCCTGCTGGGAGGTTTTGGAGAGCCTGTGAAGTCCCTTCATCTACAACTTTAATATCATGTGCAACTGTCACATGCTTATAGCCCCCAAGCTCCTTCGCAAGCTCATTGCATGTTTCTGAATAGGTCAGGGAAGGTAGTCCATAAATTTTCAACTTCTGGAAACAATAAATGCAAAATGCTGTGTTCTTGACTGATGTACAAGCAATGTAATTTTGAATATCGATGTCTAACAAGAAAAGGGTGTTCCATTGACTTCATTAGAAAACTCCCCCACATTGATGCATAGCCCAAAAAAACATAAAAACTGCATTAAAGCCATATCGTACCAAAAAGAAGTTTATTAATTTAATGGGAGATGACTACAGAGCATTAAGTTCATCTTGAAATGCTTATATCAACATGATTCCTGTTAAGTCAAAGTAAATGTCTCAACACATGAATCAAGCGCAGAAACAACCAGGCTATTGTATTTTATTTGACGCGGTTTCAGTGCCTTCTATTTGTACTGAAAAGGGAGGGTTCCCAATCAGAGAATGTAAAATTTGTATCTAATTCGTACCAAATGGTTATAAAGTACTTACAAGAAGCAACTGGTTGGAACCTCAAGACAGAATACAATTGCTATATTGATAGTTTACAAAATCTAATCGGAGGACCAACACATTAGGTTTGAAGTAGAAATAGAATAATTGATCCAACTATAGATAACTAACCTTTAGTTCCAAAGAGGACAATACCGACCTCATCGCTCCTATTATAAACTAACTGCAGAAAACAGAGGTGCGCAGGAAATTAGCTTGATCGGAGGTGGTTTGACCATCAAACTACAGGCAGTAGCACTTAAATTGAGGAAACTGGATCACAAGAATGGAAGAAGACGTGCTTGCCTTCTTATGCACCAGAGTTGAACATATGTTCTTGACCTCCTGCAGCACCCCATGCATTGAAGGACCAACATCCAGTAGCAAAACCAACGCTTCCTGAGAAATATTATATATGTAAAAGCACAGGCATTATGAAGAGAAAGAATAAGCCCATTCGTGCATTGTTGAAGAGTAAAGACTCTTTGGTTCATCCAATTTTGCCTCCTGCAGGGAATCTAGCATCCAAATTGATAAAAATATCACAGGTATGAATGGAATGCATCACATCTCCTTGGATCATAAGCTATGTAATGTTATCCGGATTTGCAGAGCATGCGGATGGTCAATTTTACACATTACTTAGAATCTCTAGTTCAACTCACAGCAGCAGTTGGGCAATCATGTATCCAGTGCGAACAGACAGCATTTATCTTTCACGACAAAAATTCAGACTAGTAACTAGGAGAAAATGAAATGTACAGTCCGGTGAAACAAGCATCGTCGACCAGGGTACTTAACTAACTTTGGTGGACTAAATTCTAACGGTCCCAGAATCATATGCATTTCTTCCCGCTCGATCGAACCCTAGAACAGGTGAGGGGATATATGGCACTATCTGAAGCCAAATGGCTCGCGCATTATTTGGAAAGTGCGATTGGCCGAACCACCAAAATACAGTCTGCGTAGGATCGATGGGGGTAAGACGCGCACCTTGTTGCGAGCCATGGCGAAGGCAGGGGAGGGGCTTGCCGCGCGGCAGAGAGAGAGAGAGAGAGAGAGAGAGAGAGAGAGAGAGAGAGAGAGACTGGGCTTGCCGAGGGTTTAAGCTGCCTCCATGAAAACCCGCCCGATACCTGGGGCAAGGTGCAAGAGTTGACTGGCTGCCGACTAGCTCAACTCAAGCCCTCGGGTCGGGTCGGGTCTCCGGTCTCGGGTGGGAAAGGAGGAGGAGGAGAGGAGACGAGAGGAAGACGGAGGAGGCGAGGGAGGGAGACGAAGACGACTGCGGCGTGCGGCGGAGTGGAAAGGAAAGAAGAAAGTGAAAAAAAAAAAGGGGAATGGGCCGGGCCATCGCAGCCCACAATGATGGCCCAAATTCCTTGACGTTTCGCCTCCTCCCTTCCCTTCGCTGCTCTCCGCCTCCCGCACCAAACACGAGACCGTCGACGAGGAGGCCGGAGAGAGAGTGGGCGAGCGCGGAGAGAAGATGATACTGGCCGTGCTCTTCGCCAACTCCGACGGCAACATCCTCATCGAGCGGTACTTTCCCTTGCCCTCCCCCCTCCCCTCGCCGCAGAGATCTCTCTCGTCTCCACCTCGCTGCCTGATGAGATCTATCGATCCGGCGCTGCGTCTCTGATGGGTTGTTGGGGTTCGCAGGTTCCATGGGGTCCCCGCGGAGGAGAGGCTCCACTGGCGCTCCTTCCTGGTGAAGCTCGGATCCGAGAACCTCAAAGGCTCCAAGAACGAGGAGCTCCACGTTGCTTCCCACAAGTAAATTTCATAACCATCCCCCCGCATCACCTGATTTCGTTATGTTATTATTGTTCCCTGGCCCTGGAGTAGAGAGGATCGTGTCGTTTCGCTGTTGCTAATTACTAATTAGTGGAACTGCGAAAAGCGTGTTGCTCTGATGCTTATGGCCCATATCGTTCAATGAATTATTATCTTATCTTTGATGGAATTAACACCAGAACGAAAATATGATTCTGTCCTCAACAACTGGTTACTTTAAATTCATTGCTGTGATTATTTGATTATAAGATGCAGCAAAGAAAACATGTCATTGATCTCTACAACTTATCAGCTGTGGTACTGCCCATTCACCAGTTGATCTGTCGTGGTACAAGCCATGGCATAATTTTCTAGGATTAGCCTGCACCAGTCCTCAAAATCAACCATGTGCTAGAATCTTAGAGGCAGTTGAAGCTTGCTATATGACACTCTGCAATCATGATAATTGCTATAGGACACTGGAGTGGATTACATTTTCTGCAGAACACTAGAAATGAACTAGCCAATTTCGGTGTCCCGTGGAAATTACCATGATTGTAGAATGTCCTCTAGCAAATTTTCAGTCTTATGGTAATTGTACTAGATCATATGTCATGTTACTGGATCATATGCCTGTCCTCACTGCTAAATTATTTTCTCTGCTAAAATATTGAACTGTTGCTCCGTCACTGCTAATCATCGACACTGTCCCAGGTCGGTCTCTATTGTTTATACCACAATTGGGGATGTCTGCCTGTACATTGTTGGCAAGGATGAGTATGATGAGCTTGCTTGTAAGTTTCTCATATCATTCACCTTATTACTGGTCTTCCATTTCAAATCTCCTCTATATTACATTATTTCCAACTTAATCCTCCCTACCATTTGTAGTGGCCGAGGTGATATTTGCAATTACATCAGCGGTGAAGGATGTCTGTGGAAAACCTCCTACTGAGCGCCTTTTCCTTGACAAATATGGGAGGATCTGCCTGTGCCTTGATGAGATTGTTTGGAAGGTAGAACTTCAACTCAACTTTCTAGCCGCGTACTATTTCCATGTGCCTGTTAATCTGGATATAATCATATAACTATGGTGCTGTTAATACATCACATAATGCTTAGCATATCGGCTGGGTGACTCAGTATTATCCTGAACTGTGTCTGCTCTGCTATTTTTGTGCCTCAAACTATGCATACAATCATCCTATGATCCAATTCTTAGTGAAGGCATATCATCCATGATGCTGTGCAGCAATGTACAGCCTCACGAAGTCACAATCATCAAATCTTTTATGCAGTTTAATTGAAAACAACATTTTGCTACAGTAGGGTATGACTTGTTATCTACAATAAAAAAAACGTGTTATCTGATTAGCTGTTTATCATTCATGCAGGGTCTGCTTGAAAACACGGAGAAAGACAGAGTGCGGAGGTTGATTAGACTAAAGCCCCCTGTTGAGCCATGATTTCCATGTGTTGTTGTGTATTGCTGTAATTCAAATCCAATCTCATTTACATTTATAGGCTAAAGTTCAGAGTTTGCCTCTGCCCTTTGTATCTATAAGACCATCACTCACTCATTTGAGGTCTGTGTGCGACATTTACAGAAGATAGTCTATGAATACGTGAATTTGTTGTGTTGTTGCCTGAGTAATACTGCATTGTATTTCTGCTACTGCTGTGGATACTCCCTGGGTAGTGGGTATCCCCTTTATACCTGAGACGTGCTTGTTCTGAAAATAAGCGAGTAGCCAGCATGCAGAAACCATCCTGACCCTAGAATCCGCGTTCTGTTTGTACGCAGAACAGTGTCCTTGAGAAAAGAAAAGGAATTCTTCTATTTATCATGCATCGTCCATTCATTTCAGGGGATATGGGCACCTCCAAAGTCCACATAACTACCCCGCAGGCCTCCAATTCGCATTGTACGTGCTTCACAATGCAGCCAAGCCGGCACATTGTGTGCATGAAGGGAAAAATGAAATAGAAAATATGCTACTCCACTAATATAATGGTATTTAAGAAGTGGCATTCGAATTTCAGATGCAAAACCACCAGCCTAAGCTTGAATAATCAGGCAATGTTTTCAGAGTGCCCCTTTGTGCTACCTTTGTAATGGCATGGAAGAGTTAAGTTCCTTATGTGTTTCAGTCCTCTTCCTACAACCTATATATCGCCAAATGCATGAGCATGTGGATGGGGTGTGCAAGTAGGCAGATCATGAACCTAATATCATCCAGTTTGCTCATTCAACCCCGCTTTGGAACTCGTAGCCTCGTGCAGCTAAACCCATTGAAACTATATTCAGTCATCCAGCAACGACCGCTGACGAACTGCTCATCTGCAGCCATGAGACCAGATCATCCCTTGAACTGATGAAGCTTCCAACATGAGACTCACTTGGACGGAATGGCGCCGCCATTTGTTCAAGGTGAGACGCGAATGCACTTGCCAGCCCCTGTGCAAACTTGTGGGTGCTGGACCCAGTGTACACGCTGAAGGACTCTGGCAAAGCCTTTTGCTGCACCAAGAGCTCTGAGATGGTCTGCATCCAATCATCGAATGCTGTCTTGGCCGCACCAACCGAAAGCGATCGCAGATCCAGTGACCACTCTCCATCCTTTCTGCTATGAAGCTTGGAGTACAAACCGTAGGTGTGGGCAAGCTGGAAGACTTCTCTTGCCCTCTGAGGAGGGAAGCCATGGTTCTGGCATATGTCGATCAGACAGTTGCAGTAAGGCCGGCGTACTTCAGGGGCCGCAGCGTTCAACACACCCTTTAGCTCCTTTGTAAGATCGTCAACACCCACTTGGTCTTCACCGAGCATTCTGATCAGCTTGACAAGGTTCTGGTTGACCTTTTCCAGGGAAGAAAGCACCACTTCCGTCTCCTCCCCGCTGCTCAGAGCGACAACAGAGAGCAAGCACCCACAGAGGCGATCATCGGGCTTGAGGCCCTTCTCCAGCCCCGCCTCAAGCACCTCCACTGCCTGCCGTATCCTCTGCGCCTTCCCAAGGCATTGGATCACAATGGTGTAGCTCATGATGTTGGGTTCTATCCCGCCCTTTAGCATTTCCGTAAACAGCTGGAGCGCCTGGTCTGTGTCCCCGTTGCTCCCGTAGATGTTGATCATGGCCGTGTAGCTCCACTTGTCTGGCTTGGGGACGTCACGGCACTCTGGATCCTTCATCTCGTTGAACAGCTGCTCGGCCTCGGCCACCAGCCCCACGTCGGCACACATGCTCAGCAACGTGTTGCACAGGATGTTATCGGCCGGCAGCTTCATCTCCCTCATCTGCTCCCAGAGCTGGAGCGCGTCGCGCCCCCAGCGCGCCCTCCCGTAGATCTTGGCAAGCGCGGTGAGCGTGCGCGCATTGGGCTCGACGCCCTGGGCGGTCATTTCGTCGAACAGGTTGCGCGCGAGGCCAGGCTTGCCGGTCTTGCCCAGCGCCTCGAGCAGCGCGTTGTAGACGAAGATGTTGGGCTTGATGCCGACCTCCTGCATCTCCTTGAAGACGAACTGGATGCCCTCGTAGTCTCCGGCCTCCCCGAACATCTTGGCGAGGACGGCGAAGGCGACGTGGTCGGGCTTCCAGCCGCTGCCCCTGGCGCGGTCGAAGAGCGCGAGCACCTCCTCCTTCATGCCGAGCTGCGCGTAGACGTCGAGGACGGCGGAGTAGGTGACCTCGTCGGGGAGGACGCCGTCGGCGGCGTACATGCGCTCGAACCACTCGACGGCCTTGGCGAAGTGGCGGCAGCGGCGCGCGGCGGTGATGAGCGTGGAGTAGGTGATGTTGTCGAGGGGGACGCCGGCGTCGAGCATGTCGAGCGCGAGGCGCTCGGCGTGCGGCCACTGGCGCGCGGCGCGGAGCGACTTGAGCGCGACGTTGAAGAAGATGGTGTCGAGCGGGAAGGCGGCGCTGGGGAGCGCCCGGAGCCAGGCGAGGAGGGAGAGCGACTTGCGCCACGACGGGTGGAGGTAGTTGAGGAGGAGGAGCGCGTCGGAGGGGGAGGGCGGGGAGCCCTGCGGGAAGAAGGCATCGAGGGTGGCGGCGAGGTCGGCGTCCTCGGGCAGCGCGCGGATGGCACGGAGGAGCGGCTGGAGCGGGGCGGAGGATGGGTGCGCGGAGGGGGAGCGACGGCGCTGGCGGCGGAGGGAGAGGACGGTGGGCTTGGGGCGGGAGGGGTTCACCCAGGTGGGCTCCGGGGTGGGGCGGTCGGCGGCGATCGGCGTGGGCTTGTCGTGGAGGAGCGTGCGGGTGAGCGGCTCGAGCTGCTCGGAGAGGGAGCGCGTGGAGGAGGAGGTGGCGGAGGAGCATAGGATGGTGGCGGTGGGCCTGGGCCTGGGCTTGAGGTGGCTCCGGCTTCGCGGCGGGGAGAGGAAGAGGAAGGCGGAGGCGGAGGCGGAGGCCGAGGCGGCGGTTGGTGGCGCCATGGCCGAAGCGGCGGGAGGAACGGATAGGAGGATCCTGGCTGGCCTCGCTGCAGTTTGGATTGGATTGGGTTGTGATGCCGCCGCGGAAGAAGAAGAACGCAGGCCAGTCAGTGGTAAATATATCCGCCAAAATGGATGGGCTCGATGTGCGTACGCTGCTCGGCCCATCTGTGTTTTGGGCCCAAACAGAAATAACCAATGGCTGCCCATCCAAACTCATACTGTTTGATTGACACTAACAGTAATTCCCCATTAGGATTATTCAGAAATGGAGCTATATATCATCACAACTGAAAAGAAAAAAGGATCCAAGGGCATGGTAGGTGTTTGTCAAGGAGCATTGTTGATCTTCATGGCGTCCATGATGTTCTTTCCCTCGAGCTTGCTGGACAGCACGAGCTTTACGTAGTCCTCGACGCCGACGGTCCTGTAGCGCGGCGCCTCGTCTTGTCCGACGATGATCTCCTCCAGCGGCCCGTACGTGCCGCCGAACATGGCGGTGTGGAAGGCGGCGACGGAGATCCGCTCGTGGCGCGCGTTGACCACCGCCCTGTGCTCGATGCTCTTGTACCTGCCGTTGGTGAGCACCTCGATGACGTCGCCGACGTTGGCGATCAGGGCCCCCGGCAGCGGCTCCACCGGGATCCAGGCGCCCTCCCGCCTGATCTGCAGGCCGGCCACGGGGCTCGCCTGCAGCAGCAGCGTGAGCCCGACGGCGTCGGAGTGCGGCGACAGGCCCAGCACCTTGTCGTGCGCCTGCGGGCACGGCGGGTAGTAGTTGATCCGCATGCCCTGCGCGGCGGCGATCCTCGTCATCTCCTCCGTGTCCGCCACGCCCAGGTTCCTGGCCATGGCTCGGAGCAGGCCGGCGGCCACCCGCTGCACCTCCGCGGCGTAGCGCTGGAGCGAGCCGCCGAAAGTGGCGGGGCGGGAAGGCCAGAAGTTGAGGTAGCGGTACTCGGGCGGCAGCGTGGAGAGGAAGAGCATGTCGGCCCAGTCCAGCTTCTGGTCCTCGGAGACGACGAAGGCCTGCCCGTAGCCCTCGATCCCGCCGGGCCCCTGCGCAAGGGCCTGCTTCTCCGCGAGCGGGAGCTGGAAGAAGGCCTTGAGGTCCTCCCTGACGTCGTGGATGACCTCGTCGGGCACGCCGTGGTTGACGACCTGGAAGAAGCCCCAGTCCTCGCAGGCGGCCCTCAGGCTGGCGGCCTCAATATCCATGGACGACGACGGGTCGAGCAGCCTGCCGAGGTCCACGACGGGCACCGTGACGGTGGCAGCAGAGAGCGCTGGAGCGTCGGCGCCGCGGAGGTAGCGGTGGAGGACGGCCGGCGTGAGCTCGTCGGCGGGGCGCGCGGCGAGGTCCTGCACGTTGGGGACGGGCAGCGACCCGCCCAGGTTGCGCGGCTTGGCTGATGTATCATCCATGGTGGTTTTTTTTTTTTTTGTTTGGTTAGTGGTTATCGATGGGTGTGGCTCATCAAGGTGCTTGATTTTCAGTTCTGGGTTAGGTGGCTGGGCTGCCTTTAGCTCTTTATTACATTATATATCGCCTTGTTGCAATAATCTATTAATTAATCCTTTTTGCTTGATGTAATCGTTGACGCACACATGACGTTTTGTTCTACTCCTCCCTCTGTTTTAAAACATAAATCATTTTTAATTTTAGCCTAAACCAAACTTACCTGATTTTGTCTAACTTATTAATAGACCCTGGACATATATATATTTTAGAAAAAAGGGCGATCTATTAGTTCCTAGGCTGCCCATGATCGATCCGGCTAATTGCATTTTGGCACCTGCATCTCCTCGCAATGTTATTTGCTTCTTATATTTCTAATCTTGTATTTAATTTGCTGGTGCTTGGCAGCTTGCACCCATAGGTTAAGCACCCAAGCTAGGTTTCGTCTCTTATGAGTGACCCGAGCGAGATCGACGTGGACGGTGACGCTGGCTTGGGCTTGGCATTTGGCAAACCCACCACCATCGTCATCGTCCGATATGAACTCTTTCTAATACAAAGGCCGTCATTTTTTTAAGCTCTTTTTATGAAAGATTTTCACAAATACGCTTTGGACCCTTAGCTTGACGCCAAGCTTACACATCTTGATGCCAGTCCATGCGCAGCTGCTGACGAGCGCGATCACCGATCAGCAGCTAGCCATATATTCTTGTCCGATATGATGCAAGCTTGCAGCTACCTAGCTTAATTGGATATTCACCAGCTAGCAACCGTGGAATGGACGTATATATATGTGTGTGTGTTTGTGCAGCATCTGATGATGGTCCCAAAGCACAGTAAACAACAATCAACAATCTATAGACATACACGCCGCTAGCAATAATCCATCTGACGTGCCTCATCGATGTGTACGTCGTTCATCAGAAATTCCTTAGGCCTGCATGCACACGTACATGTAATAAACAACATGCATGTTTCAAACGGCGGCAACAAAACGAAATGCCTGTCTCATGTGAATACAAGGACTTGAAACCTTGGTGTTGACGTTGGTGCAGAGCCAATCCAGTCCCTCGTACAGGCCTTCTCCGGACGTTGCACGAGCACTCTGGATGTGCCTGCAGTTAGTTTCAATGTTGGTTGCACACACATAAGTCAATTCACTCAACTAATCCTAAGCTAACTCTGCAAGGACTTTATAGATGCTGTGTGTATCAGGAAGTAATTAAAGTGGGCAGGTCGATACGTACCATCTACGACGGGTACCAAGGGACCGATGAAGACCAAGCTCCTCTGCCATCTCGGCTGCAGTCATGGCGTTGGGAAGGTCCTGCTTGTTTGCAAACACGAGCAGCGCGGCGTCTCTAAGCTCCTCCTCGTTGAGCAAGGCGTTGAGCTCATCCCTGGCCAGACGAACGCGGTCCCTGTCGCTGCTGTCGACGACGAAGACGATGCCCTGGGTGTCATGGAAGTAGTACTTCCACAAGGGCCGGTTCTGCAGTAGCCACCGAGGTAGGAATAATGTGTTGGCACACTTAATTAAGCAAACTGGTAGAAATAAAGCATTGTATTTGTGTCACAGCAGCATATACGTACCGGGGCACTGCCACCGACATCCCAGAAAGTGAAGCTGATGCTCTTGTACTCAATCGTCTCAATGTTGAATGCTGTGGCAAAAATTAAGCTCTGTGTCTTGGTCAAGTGAAAACGAATCAAATCTGAAACTTTGGACAGAGCGTTCAAGGACGGGGAGAGTAATGTGTGTACCGACGGTTGCGACGGTGGTGGAGGTGGCGAGCTCGCCGGTCTTGAGCCTGTAGAGGATGGTGGTCTTGCCGGCGGCGTCGAGGCCCAGCATGAGGATCCGCGCCTGCAGCTGCTTCGTCAGGCGATAGCTGAGACCCAGCAGCCGACCCATCGCCAAACCCATCGCTAGCTCTCAACCTCAATGGAGCTGCTTGCTGGTTTGCTTTGGGAGTCTTGTTTGACCACTGACGCTCAAGATGCTCTCATCAAGAAGCAAAGCAAGCCACGCCATGGTGCTTGGTCACCAAGCAAATGTCAATAAACCGACCCATTTCTTACTCTACTTGTACAAGGAGATTAAGGAATAGGATACGTACGTGGCGAGCAACACACACACAGGCGCCATGTGCACCGATCCGCCGCAAATCTCTCGTCAACTGACACCAAGCCTCAAGGTATCAGTATTCAGTAGACCATCCATGTGAAGAGATGAGATGGAATTCCCCACAGAGCTGCTGAACGATGCCATCACTGATGCTCACTCTCTCCATACTCTGTCAGTCACCGTGTCAAGCAAACACTACTAGTATCTATCCCCTGGCCAGTATCCACGCAGCAACGGAGGGCCCACTCAATGCTTTTACACAAAAACCAACCAGACCTGAGTATCGACACCGGGCACCAATGCTAAGGCTTTCTTCACCACATCAAAGAATAGGGGGACATTTGTGACTAACCACACGCATGAATATAAACCGTACTCGGTATTCATTCATTCCCAGATTCCAACGTCATAGCATCAATGGATCGTCAGTCAGCGAAAAGCGATCAGCGAAAACTCCTGTCGCATGACAGCCAAAAAATGATTAACACAACCAGATATAAACCATCAGGGCGCACCCACCCGAAAACAATAGTTCCAAAGTACAGGATACAGTATATGTGGCGAGGGTGCTTTCATTTTTATGGGGATAAAGAGCTGCCTGCTGCCTCAGGCAATCATATCTCATAGTTCCAAGTGCTCTCCGCTATTAGCTTTGGTGCTTTGCTTTGATCGGACAGATCAAACGTCGTCGCAACCTGCACAATAGGAAGCATCAGGCGACCAGGATTAAGGAAAACCATGAGACCAAATGTAAGCAAACGCGTACAGACATAGAAACATCCAAGAATGAAGGCAAGACACTCCTTGACAACAACATTGGTAAACAATTGTATTTTATTATGCGTCAATCACAAGTTCACAACCAAGGCAAAACAGCAGAATATTTTAGCATCTTTACCACCAGTGTTTCAGCAGCACAGCAGAATTGCAAAAACTCAGGGCCAATTCCCTTGGATTGGGGTTGGGGAGGAAAAAGGATTAATTTATCTTCCAATGTCAACAGTATGGATCATATCCTAGCCTAAAGTGAGAATTGATGCACTCGTTACAAAACATTGTTTAAGTACCAAACCAAATCATAGAAACAAAAGAAACCTTCCAAATACCTCTTTTTAAGCCAGTTAAATCATTTATATCCTAACAAAGTGGCGGAACCAGCGACTTCGATGAGCCTGGGCATCTCCACTCTCCAGCTATACAACTAGTGCTAACCAACAGCAGAACACTAAATTAGCTAATGGTTTTGGCAGGTGATGAGCCCGGGCAGATGCCCAGGGTGGCCGGGCCTTGGGTCCACCAGTGCCTAACATCGAGAAGGTCCCAAATTCATACCCGCAACTACAAAAGTACAGGTATAAATCACAGTACCCTGAGTCCCCTCATACTCCACTATAAATTCCCTTTTATATTCAAGCAACAAACAACCTTAGAGCAACAGGATTGCTTGAACTTCTAAGGAGGTAAGCCTTTTGTAACAACTATCAGGATAACCATACTTTTCACAAACTTGACGATCTCTATATATATGAGACACAAATTTGGGACATTTTCAATGGCATTTATTCCGAGATTTCTGGGCTTAAAAGGACATAATTCCCTGGCTATTTCATCTAAATTTTGACAGTAAATGTTTGGAGGAGACAACTATGTTTTCAAGTAGTAATAATAACTAAATGACCCACTTAACCCATACAAGAGGTTCTTTAATGTCAGGTTTAGGTGATTTTTGGTGAGCACAACCTTTACATCCAATTATGGAATCCTTATAGACCCTTCATACAGCTCAGGTGGGGATCTTTTTCCCCATTTTCCAGAACAATAACAGACTTTTGTCATGTACTTGTAATGCTTTAGAACAAATTTATTAGAACTGTTTAAGGTATGGGACTGATTAAAGATGTATTTACAGATTAATTTATGCCAAGCTCCTGACCTCAAAGGCTCAATATGTATGTTGAGTTCAAATAAACTACTTTTTTTTTTAGAAAAAATGCAAGCTCAGCAATTTTTCTTGGACTACTGTGTGACGTTTCAACTTTCAACTACTGTGAGCATGTTTGGATGAGGACACAGCTTGAATCTAAACTAAATCGCAACATATCCAAATCAAACCCCTCTATCAGAACACCTCTGCAGCAACAGGTGCATAGATAACTCTCTTTCCATCATTACTCTATTTTTTCACAAACTAGACACCAACATAACTCCTCTCAGATGTCCACAGAACAATCCATGCTCAACATAAAAAATGCTTCTTTCGACCAAGCACCCGAAAATGGGATTAGTTTCCTTGGAAACTGCTCTATTGAAAAAGTGGGCGGCCAGGGATAATACTGGATGTAGGATTACGAGGAATAAATATTCCCATTGCATGATCCAAATATAAGAAATGGGCAATTTGTTGTGTGCTTAGACTTGGGAATGCTCAGAGCAGCTACCATGGGGTGTAAGGCACATCTCATTTCTAGCAATAATGAAAATGTTTTGTTGCAAGTTGCAACCACCTAAGACAGCACCCAACCCACACAACAAATGAGCACACATGTGCAATTGTTTCGTGCATACCCTGATTTCAATTTTCACCCATACATACTGATGGCTCGTCCTTGCAACGGTTCATGTTCTCGAGCGGAAAGCCGCAGTCACTAGTACTAGTACGATAGGAAAATGGGAGCGGGTTTCTAGCATACATTTGGTTACTGTTCTAGCCTAGAAGACCGGAATTTCTGAGTCCCTCTACAGTAGGATTCAAAATCCAAGGTGGAACAGAGAATAGATTGATCATCGGGCATAGTAAAGAAGTACAGTAGTATGTACATACCAAACAGCACTAAAAAGTAGTAATAACAGGGTGGAAGCAGACCTTGAAGGAGGCGCTGGCCTTGGAATCCCTGGTCCACTCGAGGCCCAGCAGCTTGGTGGATGCGTGGTAGGTGCCCTTGATGGCGTCCCCTCCCTGGAACTTCCTGGAGACGGCGAACTCCCAGGCGTTCTTGTTGGTGTCGAAGAGGGGCTCGATGGTGGTGAGGCGGTCGGGGCCGTGGGCGTAGGTGTACTTGACGCGGCAGCCGCCGGAACCGATGGAGTGGCTGAAGTTGACCTTGTTGGCGGGATCGAAGGTGACGGAGCAGTCGAGCGCGGTGCGGGAGGGCGGCGCGGCGGCGGGGGGTGCCGGGGGCGGGGCGAGGGTGGTGGAGTGGGTGTAGGTGAGGCTGACGCGCTTGTCGAGCACGAGCGCGGAGTTCATGAACTGGAAGCGCACATCCTGCGGAAGGAGGAGGTAGGTGGTGGAGGCATGGTGAAGGTGAATAGAGGTGCTAAAGCCAGATGAAGTGGCTAAATTTTACCTGGTTGTGTGGCTTGAGGTCGATGAGGAAGGCGCCTGGCTTCTCGAGGGTGAAGGTGAGGCCCCGGAGGGAGGGCCCGTTGGCGAAGGCGGCCTCGGTGGCGGAGGCCTTGAAGCGGAGGTCGCCAGCGGCGGGGACGGCGAGGGTGGTGGCGGCGGTGGCCTTGTCGCCCTCGTAGCGGCCCTTGACGGTGGCCTTCATCTCAGCAGAAGCAGAAGGAGAGCCCTGTCGTCTGCTGCCTCTCCTCGGAGTCTCCGCCCGCCGCCGCCGCCGCCGCCGCCGCCGCCGTGCTTTCTCCTTGCGCTTGGGAATTGGAGGCTGGAGGCTGTCTGGAGTCTGGACCCCATCCTCCCTATCTCTTCTTTTACGCCCTTTGCTTTGCACCAATCGCCCGCCGCCGTCCTTGTTGGGCTCCTACCTACCCAACCCGACCTAACCGGCCCATTCTGGAGGCAGAACGCAGTTGGGCTGGGCCAAAAGTAAGTCGTCTCGTTTAGCAGGTTCCTGAACCAGCAGCTGCTGAAACTGCACAATTGATTGGATAACAAACACGTTGCTTCATTCACTGATAGAGCAAAGATTAAAATTTGGCGAAGAGCAGACATTTCGGCCAAAAGCTTGTACGATTGCCAAGTTCTCTACACAATTCCAATGCCGATTCACACAGCAGGCCAAGTTCTCTACACCTGGCGAACCAGAGCAAATATTACTAGAGATCAATCCGGATTCCAGAGTGCTTGCCAATGCTAGAGGCAGCTGATCGATCACGCGGATTGCACGGATGCATCGAGGTCACACGAATGGGGTGATCCAGACGGGCTCGACGTCCGCGGAGTGGCCGCCGGCGATGGGCACGCCCCTCATCTCCTCCTCCTCCATCGAGTACTCGCAGATGGCGTGCGGCGCCAGCATCTCCACCTCCCGCTGCGCCAAGTAGACGCAGCTCTCGCGCAGCCCCGCCGCCGGGTAGAGCTCCACGGCCACCACCGCCGACGCCACCGACCCCACGAACACCGCCCGCCCGGGCGTCTCATCCATCAGGCCCCACTTGCGCTCCCCCGCCGACAGCAGCACCTGCACCTCCACCTGCGCGTCCACCGCCCCGTTCCCCCACACCCTGTACAGCTTCCGCACCACCAGCAGCTCCCCGTCGCTCTCCACCAGGTACAGGCGGTCCCGCCGCCGCCGCCAGATGCCGTGCAGATCGTCCACCGGGTAATCCGCCTCCCGCAGCACCGACACCGCCGCCGCGCGCGCGCGCAGGTCGCCGCGGAACGCCAGCACCGCGCCGTCGTACCCCAGCGCGCACAGCCGCCCGCTCCAGAAGGCCATGTCCCTGAAGCCCCCGTGCCGGGCGCCCTCCTCGACGCCGATGGTCATCCAGGCGCCGGAGACGGCGGGCTGGAGCAGCGCGACCGTGCCCGTTCGGCCTAGCGCGGCGGCGATCCAGCATGGGGAGGTGGGCGGGCCGGAGAGGACCACCTTGGAGACCGGGAACACCGGGGGCGGGGGCACGGCAACGGATTGCCCGGTGACGAGGTTGCAGAGGGCCATCGAGCGGTCGGCGTCGAAGGCCATGGCGAGCCAGCCGCCGGTGTGACCGCAGCAGCGTCCGGCGCCGACGCTCGCGGGGAGCGCGAAAGGTAGGACCTTGCGGCGGTGGAGGCTGAAGAAGGCCAGCCCGCCGCCGACTCCTGGGCGGCGGAGGAGGAGGCGCGGGGCCTCGAAGGGGAGGTCGGACGGGAACCGCTCCCGCACGCACGCGCGCCAGGAGACGCAGACGAGGCGGACGGCGACGCGGTCGCGCGGGCCGAGGACGGCGACGATGCGCTCCAGCAGCTCCGGGGGGAGGTCGGGCCAGGCGGAGGCGGACCCCCTCCTTTCTTGCGGGATACAGGGGCGCCGCCGCTGGGGGGAGGCCATCACACACACGCTGGGGAGCTTGCCGGTGGGCCGACAGATCCCTCCGCTTCACGCCGATGACCGCGCTCAACGGCCACGCTTGTTGATGTTGACGAGCATCTCTCTGAATCTGAATTCGCCTCTTCTCCGATCTACGGCAGCTGCATCATGCCCCGCGGCGGCGCTTGCTTCCCCGGCCGGGGCATTTCAAGCACCAGCCTACTGCTTTTTCTCTATCTGTCGTCGGGAACAGTCCCCAACCACCTCACCGTGTGGACCCATCCAGATGCCTTTCCGCGTGGAGACCTTAGCGGGATCCAACGACGCCTCCTCGAGCGAGCAATCCTCTCTTCCGCTTAAGGTTCAATTATTCTTTGTGTTCCTGATTTGCTTCGATCTGATTTCTTCCCTTGACCATAAACGAATCATATATACTTCGTTGTTTGGACCTGAACACCCGTGATGGATGTACTAATTTGGTTGCAGGAGCTGCCCTGATAAAAATCAGAGAACAATGGCCATTGTGCCGAGAAATGAGCAGCTCGGACACTATGGTCGAGATAGGTTCTTGCTTTGGTGATTGTGATCCTATTCAATATGAAATGCTTATCTTAACATCACTCAACAAACTGGCACCTGTTACTACTGTCTATTATCGGCTTTCATTTTGAATGTCACTGAAATTGTCTTGGTTTGGGGTTGATGGGTGTTTCTATTTTCTGATAACATTCTGACCCCGCCACACAGTAAAGGCAGCAAAAGAGGATGTAAAACCTGTCATTTTTTTCAGAATTTTAGAATTTTTCTTCCTCACGTGAACCTGTGATTCTTTTGTAAAACAAATCAGAGATACTTGTCATTCTAGTTCACACGAAACCTGCCATTCTTCTTCACATGAATATGTCAAAACATCCACATGTATTTCATATAAAAAGATTACTAGTATATAATAGTTAGTACATTGTCAGGAAGAACAATCAGCTCTAAAATGGTACAAAATGTGTCATGAATCCAGCTCCAAAGTAGATTCAGTCATTCAGTTTCTAATGCATAATCAAACTCTGAATAATTGTTTGATCATATTTGCAGTCAGTAATGGGCAGAATCTTCAGAGTATCAAACATTACCTCGAAAAAAAATCAAAGAACCAAGTGTGAACCGAGAGAAACTCAAGTCTTAACTCAAGCTTCTCCATCACCACCTTGAATGGATCATTGAACCTCACGAACTCAAGGTGCAGCTTCTTCAGGCAGGGGAGTCAGGCATCATTGACACTGGTGAACAGATGAGACGCATTACGCAACGCCTTGTAAGCACTACAATGATTGACAGCCTGAGAGGCCGTGTTGGAACCATGAGCAGCATGTTGGCGGCACCTGTGCACACGGTGGAGGTGGCGCGGAGGACGAGGGGGCACCAGAGGACGAGTTGCGGCGGCAGACATGGGAGTATTGGACAGGGGGGACGCGTGCGGAGCTGTGACGGCGGTCGGCGGATGATGGGAGCCACCAGCGGACAGCTGCGGTGGTGGTTGAGGAGGACGGAGGCCACGTCGGCAGCGCCGCTGCGGGCTTCCAGTCCAGGACCACTCGTCGGCACGGCGGACGATGCAAGCGGAGGCGAACTGGCGAAGCATGCAAGCCGAGATCGCTTGGAGTTGGAGCCAAGCCGACAACGCGAGCGCGTGCGATAAGAGCAAGGCTAATAATTTAGCCTGCTGTTGGCTAAATACAAGTGCCATGTCATATATAGCCAATAATTCAGCCACCTCATATAATGGCTTGGCTACTAGGTTGGCTAAAAGGATGGTTGCACTATAGATGAAAGTATTTAATGTTTGCATGTGCACATCATCAGCTGTGGTTAGATCTTTGTGGCCATTCTTCAATACAAATAAGCTCATGCATCCATCCACTACACATATTGAAATGAAATGCAACTGCATATAACGATTCAGATATCTATTTCATACATGATGATTCTTTTTTTGGGGGGGATAATTTCATACATGATGATTCAGAGATGCAGTTCATGCACCTACAAATTCAGAGATGCAGTTCATACTTGCATCTACGGATTCAGAGATGCAGCACTTCATCCATAAAAACAAACTACGGAGATGCAGTACATAACATTGGATTGAGCCCTTCACTTCCTTTGGAGTTTGGTGCTCACCTGCCGAACACTAGGTTCAATCAGATCGAGTTAGAGCTGCAGGCAAGTTGGATAGGTGACGCAAAAAATTGGGACCGGAAATCAAATAAATCAATAACAAAATCAAACAGCCTGATGCGATATGGCGCCGGAGAGCACAGCAGAACTCAATTTGGAGGGAGGTGTGGGCGATTTGGCAGGCGGTGGAGGCCATTTGCAGGGGGCGGCGGGGCGACACAGGGGATCGGAACAAGGAAGGAAGCCGCGGCTGTTGCGCTCGCGACAGGCTGGAAGCGGGCGATGTTTTCTTGGGTAGCGCGATTCAGCCGGGCGACTCGTGAACAGCCCGCTTCCTTCTCTCTCTTCTCTTCTCACCACTCCAGCTAGGATTCTGATGACATGGAACATGTTACAGCCTGCTGACGGGGACTTATAATACTTGCTCTAAGCTAGGAAACGGCACATCATCACGATCTGTTAGATGCACGGAAGTAACTTTGGGGACGGTCCCCACTGAATTTTCTTCCTTGTCATCAAGAGGGCGGATGAGGATGAAAAGTTTTGATGAGCAGTTAAGCAAGACGTCATTTTTTTATTCCCATTTGTTCTTTTTTTTCACGCTCCCATACTTTTTAGTCGTGTTAAAATGTGAAATATAGAAGGTCCTCAACTTTGCCTCAAGTTTTGCTTTCGGATCAAACTTGTCTCTCAACTTTCAAACTGACCAATCTAGCTTCTCAAATTTAATTTTTAGGTCGGAGCAGTGTTCGACTACATGGACTACACCATTGTACAAACAATGTAAACGTTACACGATGGGTAGCATGCAATTTAGACCATAAAACGGTATATTATACGGGTCTACGCGGCGTGTACATGGGCGAAACAGGCCGTGAGGAAAAAAAACATCCTAAACAAGTGAGTAGGATGTTGTTTAGGAGAAAGAGCATGTTGTTCATGAGCCTTGCTTTAAGGATTCAATTTTAACTCATGCAAGGTGCATGCAAAACTTTTCAATAGTCATTCTCACCCGTAAATATATAAATATATATATATATATATATATATATATATATAGAGAGAGAGAGAGAGAGAGAGAAGGGTACGAAGGAGAGAAATAGATTGAAAATAGAAGTGACTGACCAGCATGGTCCACCCTGAATGGTTGGCAAAGCGTAATAAATAAATAAATAGTTACAGCTTCTGTCATGTGTCCAGTGACAAACACAACCAAAGCCAATTGCAAAAGTCCAATGTCGATATCCTCTGGGTCCAATGCAAGTTGGTTCTTCCATTGTTGTCGCATGCATCAGTTGATAACTACGACGAGCAGGTCAGGTCGCACGAACTGAATGCCAATGGGTCTCACCCATCGATGGCCGCCATGCTGGGGCGGCCCATCCCCCCGGGGAATACTAGCTCGCGCACCGGAGCCCTTGGAAGGAAGAAGGTCCAAGGACTCGCCCGGGTTATATGGGCTTTTGAATGCAGCCCAACAACGATATAACAAACTATTTCCCTCCTGTGCAAATTTAAGGTCCGTGCCCGTTTGGTACGGCTCTTCCTACCGCCAAAATGGTTTTGGCTCTCACTCTTTTTGAAAAGCAAAATTTTTTTACTTAAAAAAAATATTTAGCAAAACGGTTTCTCCTGATAATTTTTTTTATGGATGTAAGATGTGAAACGTTTAAAATGCCCCTAGCTACCAGGAAAAAATAATGGTGGGCCTAAGTGGGCCCTAGTTAGTTTTACTCTATTCCCACCCTTCTTTCCTTTTTTTTTCCACCTCCTTTATTCATTATATGTTCGGTCTATTATCTCACCCATGCAGTCTCCGCCCCCTCTCTCAGCCCCATCCATGCCACGCCATCCCGAGGTCGCCTCGCCGCTCCCCTTTCCCCATCGCGTCGCTGCTCCTTATCCCCTGAGCAAGCAATATATAGGGGGTGTTTGGAAGCACTCCACTCCACAAAAAATTGCTCCACTCCACCAACTCCGAAAATTTCGCAGCCTAACGCGTCTAGCTCCAGCAACTCCGGCTCCAGGAAAAAGGTGGAGCAGGAGGGTAGATCCACCTTTTTTTGGAGTACCTCAAGAGGTGCTCCAAAAACCCCCTGTACAGACCTCCTCGTGGAGTTGGTGGGTATTTACCCACCATTGCCACTCGTTACACAGTACCGGTTCGCGAAACATAAAAATCCCGTCGCCCGTTCCACCCGCGCGCCGGCCGCCGCCCCGTCCCACCCGCGCGCCAGCCGCCGCCCGCCGCGCCGCCCGCCGCCCGCCGCCCGACACGCCGCCTGCCGCGCCGCCCGCCACCCGCTGCACCGCCCGACGCCCAACGCACCGCCCTGACACGCCGCCCGCCACCCGCCGCCCACCCGCCGCCCACCACGCCACCCGCCCGCCGCCCGACGCGCCACTCGCCCGACGCGCCGCCCGCCGCCCGCCGTGTCGCCCGGGGCATGCTCCCCCGCGGCGGCGCGGCCGGGGCGACCGGGGCGTCGGCCGGCCGGCGCGACCGGTGTGTAGGCCGGCCCATCTCCATCTTCTGGCAGGTGCCGCAGTACGTAGAAGAGAAGAAGAGAGGAGAGAGAGGAAGAAGAGAGGAGAAAATAGAAGAGTATGACATGTGGGTCCGTTAACAAAGGGTAAAATAGACCATTCACAACAAGTGTTCACGTTTTTGGAGCTGGAGCACTGCCATCAGCCAAACACGTGCAGGAGCTCCATATTTTTTTGGAGTTCGTGGAGTGGAGCTAGTAAAGTGTGGAGCTGGTGGAGTGGAGCTGGTTTTTCTGGAGTGGAGTGCTCCCAAACAGGCCCATAGTCTTTCGCTGCTGTTATTTGCTGACCATTTTTTGCTACAAACGCACGGTTAGCTCATTGGGATGAACCAGATCAATGCTAGAAGAGCGGTTGGATAGCACTGGTACAGAAATATTTTCACCAAACCCTCATCACCATCTGTTTCACCAACCTCTAGATGTATGCCAACAGTAATAATGCAGTACATTACTGTCGGTTTTGGAACCGTCAGTGAAAATGGTCATCAATATGAGCTGAAGTCACGAACTGGAAGTGATAATCTTTTTTAAAAACTACATAAAGATAAAAATGGTGATAAGAAAATATTTCAGACTCAAACACTCGCTTGCCACAAGATTTTTCACGTGAAGTAAGCGGATGTGCATTCTCAATCAAGGTCCCAAGCCTCGCACAACATCCTTATTACTACACCACACATTCTTTTTTTTGAAACTGTAGACCCGGCAGAGATTGCCGGGCTTGTATTAATTAATAGAGAAGAGAGTTACAAGGTCTAAGCTAAAAATAAATGAAAGAAAGAGAAAACAAAAAACAAAGAAAGGCTCACCCGGTTGGATTGGGACATCAACACGGGTGACCACTCAACTCAAAGCCACCACACCCGATCCGTTGGACTGTGGCGTCGACGCGGCCTTCCCACTTCACTCTCCACGGCGGCACCCACCAACATACACGCTCATTTATTTGTCGAAACCTTCAGATGTGGTCCTGTATCAACAGGGAACCGATAGAAACTACACCACACATTCCTTACCACAAATGCAAGATGTTGGTTGTTTATTAATTTTTTTGAATCTTACATGTAATATTTGGACATCAAAATATTCTCTGCTACAATGTTGTGCATCTCGTCGATTACTACAACTTTGTTGTTGACCCATTTTCATTCAAGGTTGTTTGATAGGTCTTAGAAATTATATCAAATATTTAGGCATCTAAACAATCTCAAAGAAAAATATCGTCAACTACAAAATTTTAGATTCTGTCACTCTATAATTTTGATTTTGATGTAAAGTTTGTTTTCATCCAACTTCGTACGAAAAAGATTTTTTTTTTGCGCGACCGGGTGGGTTTTCAGTTTTCACCGTCGAGTCTAGCCTCTCCCTTCTCTATGTGCCGCCCCCAACCCCTCCTCCCTGCGACATCTGCGCGCCCTCGCCACCACCGACCCTAACAGGTCGTGGGCGGCCTTCTGAACAGGTTCATTAAGGTTCGTTCTGACATGCTGTGGATCCTGGAGTACGTATATATGCATGGGTGGAGTCGTCGGAGCACCATGAATTCACTTCATCATCAGTTAAAGCTTACTGTTATCCTCACCTCTGTTCGTTTCTGCGGTATCTGATGATGATAGATGCATGGTCCACTGCTTGCAGGGTCACCAATGGCGAACTGTGAAGCTACCGACCGAGACGACGACACCGGTCGTTCTCAACAATGGCAGCTAGCGCTGGTTCGGTCGCTGCGCGCGTCGATCGATAAAGCTAGCTGCTAGCTTCTCTTCTACGATCCTCGGAACGCATGCATGCGCGTGAATCCATGCCCATGCGTGGGGATAGATGCAGGTGCTTGCGGCAGCTTTCAAGTAAAGCTACTACATACGTACTGTGCTCTGCTGACTGCTGCTGTGCGAACGAAGCTTTGCATTTGCTAGCTCCAAAACACACATACAGCTCCAAGCATGCATGCAGATGCAACCCAGCAGGTTTGTCTTCATCGCGCATCCTGATCGATCTCTGAATATATCTCTGATGGGCCTGCGCCCCCACGGGAGCAACAGCATCCATCATTACAGCGCTACAGTAGCAGTAGTGCATGGCGCGCGCCACTTGTTCTTCCTCTTCCTTCTACATTGACTGATGTATATCTCATGCACCTTTCTTGCTTCAGATGTGTATATGTATATATGATGAGGAATTCTTTCTTCAGATGAGACAGATGACGAAGGAAAAGACATGGCCACCATGCATGCAGGAGCTAGCATCGATCAGGTCTTGGGTCGCTACATACACTGGCAGTTCCCTGGACAAAAGACATGGGTCGCATGCATGCAAAGCAATGCAGTATGCACTATGCAGTGCAGTGCAGGCGAGGCAGCAGAGAGATGCCCATCCATCCATCAGACCATATCAGGCATCAGAGAAAGAGACATGCAAATGCAACGCAGTATCATCCATCTAATCACTTTCCAGCAGCGTATCTCAGTCTTCATCTTTCTTTGCCACGCCTCCTCTTGCTCATATATGCATTATATATAAATGTTATTATATTCTTTAATTGCTCGCTCAACAAGTACACGTACACATCATTCCACTTGAACAGTTGCACATTTAGCTAGCTGCTTCTCTCAGAAAAAAAAAGTGGCCTAGCGATCGAGCACATTCCCCTTGGTGACGACCTAGATATAGTATCTATGTAGTAGACGTGGAAGACATGCATGATCTATGTGTGTGGATGGATGGATCGAGGTCAATAGGAGTACACAGTCGCTTTATTTGATTATATTTGCTGCAAGCATCATGCATGTGACGACTACTCTTGTTTATTTTCTTTTTCGAAAACTGATGAATTGTTATGCAAAAAAAAACATGCATGCATCAACTTTAATCCAAAGGAACTGCTCCATGCGCTCCTGCATATATGTTGTTATCATTTATTTAGTAGTTTGTTTGTTTGATCTGCTGTAGGATATATGGATCATATCGGCAGTAGTCATTTTCTACAGGGACAGGTCAAGGAATCATGCATTATGGACGACAGTGCAACTGACGGCATCGGTGTAGCTCTCAGGTCAGGGAGCAGACAATTTAAAAACCACCAGTCCCGTACGTGCTCGATCGAGCTGCGAGCCGAATGAAAAATGATCGATCGAGTAGAGTAGTTGACGGGTGAACAGGGGAAAGAAGCATTGGAGTCTAGTGTGACTTACTATTTCAATCAGATCACCACACCACCACTGAAGCCGCAAGCACTGTGCTCGTCTCCATTTCTTAGATCTGCTGCTCTTCTCCGTGACTTGTCACGTCGTCGTCCATGGCCGGCATCAGGGTCGTCGCATATATACCTTTTTACTAGCTAGCTAGCTCCATGATCACTTTCACTTGGCCTGCACTGCAGATATGCATTGCTCGCACGTGTAGCCCAATCGTGACCTGGGTCTACCACAGATATGCATGTCGGTTGGCGGCCAACTCACTGCTTCATCCATCGATCTTGCCCTCAATAATATATATTTCTGCTCACACAGTTCTCTTTATTAATTTGATGCAGCAGCAAATCGACAAACCACTATATATATGGGACTACCAGCTGGGGCTTACTAGCTACCATTTCAAAGTACACATTATACAAATTGATCTTTATCCCAATTGAATTCCGTGCTATCATCGGATACCATATTTACAAAATAGTGTGATTGGTCAACAAAAAAGTAATGTAAAGCTCGCATATTAATATTTACAAAAATTGTACGCAACAACCTCGCATATTAATATAAATGTTCAGGCCGGCTTCTTAGTTTCCCTTAGAAAAAAAGTAATGTAAAGCTATAGATAATTGAGTCATCATATGCACTGTAACTAACAGGCTCAGCAATTACTAATCTTTCTGCATTATTCTCAGTTCACTTTAATTTAGAATAAGTGTTTCAGCGATGTTTTACATCAGCAATAATAAGCGACCAAACAAAATTTTCTGGAGACCATTTAAACTGTTACGTTTCTGTATGAAAATTTGGTAATTAGTAATATGGTAAGTCAGTAAATGTTATTTTGTGGGTTACAGATATATGTTTTCAAATATTTGATTAGAGGAGATTCTAGTCACCAGAAGGTGGTTTACATGCCTGAACTATACCTATTATATTCATTTCTGGAATAAGAAGTCATTAAAAAACTACAGCAATAGTACTTCAGAACCATGCCAGCAAGACTCAGGTTACATCCCAAGAAAAGGCAGTCAGAATATGTGTACATATGTTTGATGTACTTTGAATTGGAACACACAACCACACAGGTGCTAGTAAAGATGATCCATGCTAATTATTAAGGGGGAAATAATGTAGATAATAAAACTATCGTAAACACATATATGTTTTTTAATTTTGTAAATATATCTTAGCTTTGAATTAATCATAAGCACAGAGATATATTATTCTGTCACACCAATTAATTAAGTAAAACATGTGCATACTTAGCTTGTAACCTATTTTTCATCAAACATATGTGCCATATATTATTGTAGCCTTCCTTATACCTTGGGCCTGCTTGATCGATTAGAACTTGTGCCACTCGTAACTCACTCCCCTAGAGTAGATGTTTGCACTTGCAGGATTACTAGGCTCCAATTCCTCCAGCTCCGCGAAAACCTCGTCTGCAGTTTGGATGCTATTGCAACTCATCGGCTGATGCATCGCAACATCCTCCTCATCATCAAGAGCACCTATGGTATAGGCAACATACCCAGCTGCATTACCTTCCATCATGTCTGTCGTCTGCTGGCACTCGAGGTTGTTGCCACTGGAGACCGCATTATGCTCGGAGTAATAGTTGGCGTTGTTCTTCGATGGCGGTGATGGCGATGAAGTTATCGGACCAACGTCCCTGTAGCTGTTCTTCTTCTTGCAGTTGGTGGACGTGTGAGTATGAGGGCGGGAGTATCCAGCAAGCACATTTCGTTGCATTGGCCAAGGGTGGTTGTGCTCTGCTGTGTAGGTGATCACGAGCATGTTCGGGTCACTGCGGCTGCGCTCTACTTGCTTCCTCGCCATACATCCCTTGGAGCTGCTGCACCTATAGTAACCTCTGCAGAAATATATAAATAAATAAATGTGAGTATATCACTTAATCAGCCATTGGCTAGTGAAAAATACTGTAGATAAGCCTGGTTTTCCATTGACTTATTAATGAATATTGGGAAAATGATTGACTATTTCATTTTTCAAATAATATACATAAATAACTGTATCAAATTCCATAAATTAGCACACCGTATTTCAGATTTGAAAGAATGTATATATATAACTAATCATATAAGATTCCATCCATAAATTAGCACACCACCGTATTTCAGATTTGAAAGAATGTATAGAACTAATCATATAAGATTCCATAAATTAGCACACAATTATTTGCGCTTATGCATTAGAGTCCATAAGACATTAATGGCACGGTATAGATGAAAAGTGTATCTCAACTGCTGGTATAGATGAGCTATATCGATCTGTGGATGTGTGGAAAACTTTTCAAAAAGGCCAGTTTATAGGCCGGCATAATATAATGCAGATATCATGCAAACACCACTAGCCTAGATAATTGGTACACCTACACTACTTTTTAGTGTCGTTAATTGAAGATATTGTAACATTTTCTGTATTTGGATGTCTGTCATACCTCTGCGAAAATGCAGAATAGTATTATAGTGAAGGAAAAATTAAAAGTGTAAGCGCATGCATATTTGACTTCTGAAACAACCACACCAAACTTATGGAATGCCTATGTGCAAATAAATTTATTAGCTAGTGTAAATCCACTTCACTGTAATGATGATCCATTTGAAATCTCAACTAGGTTGAATACTAAAAACAAACACATGGTCTAGCAGGTCTTTGATGAAAAATATTTTTGTCATAAACTAGGTTAAAATAAACTATAACAAACAAGTTTGAATGTATGGATCATCCAACTTTTGACCCGGCCGGAACAGTTTAGCACTTTAACCTTTTATAGGCAGTGTATATAGAAGTAGTAATGGAACAGTTTATCATGTAGTACAAGAAACATTAAGGGAACAATGTACAATCTTCAGAAGAAAATAGAAAATATTGGCAGCTAAAGAAAGAGCTTTCTGGTTATCCTTGATTTCAGCTAAAGAGAATGACCCCTCTAGAAGAAAGAAATTTTTGTCCTTAGTTTTTAGACATTTTGCTATAAACCATTTCTTACAAATTAAATAGGGACAAATTAAGTACATCTGACGCATGCGATCATCTTGTGAAATATTACGATATCCACATGCTTTATACAACTTGACAAATTGGAAGTGAACTAAGGCACCCAAATAGAGACAGAGAATATAATTGTATTGTATTATTATTAGACCTGTGAAGTTATCTTCTCTTCCATGCATATTAATTAGCGAATTGGACATCAGGCCACAAAACTTTGACTGATATTTTTACTTGATTATTAGCACCACAAGTTATATTAATTAGTTCAGTATTGAACTTGCATAATTCTGTCTCAATTTGGTACATGTACTAATGCAATTATTGGATGGATGCAATTGATCAAAAGAACAATGGTAATGAAATCAACAAAGGTTGTAGATTGCTATCTTATTATTTTTAGGATTTTCTCAGTTTTCCTTGAAGCCCGTGCAAATATCATGTACATCTGGATTGCCTACTCACTCTTACCATGACAGGTTAATGATCAATCTGCTAACTGAGGATGTTAATTGATCTGGATATAGACATTAGTGTGAACTATATATATAACCATAGTAGATTTTTATACATATAACCACTTATATTTATAGAGATGATAATATCCTTTATAAATATTTTTCCCTTGACATATAAATAGTTCTTCATGATTGGATTTTGTTAGTATATAGTTGTAAAAGTAGTAGCAGAAAATAAGGATTAGAGACCATATGTCAATGTTTTTAAATGGCAAGTAAATCAGACCAAGACGGAGCTGTGAATATACTTTTCTGAAGCTATATTTCTAGATAAATGCATATTTTCTGGCCAATTAGAAGTCCTAATCAAGGAATATTGGAGCTGCCAGCTCCTATCTAAGATAGCCATGCATGGTTTGTTGTTGCTCTTGCCTTTTGTAGCGCATATACCTGCACATATGAGCAGTGGATGTCAATGAAATGGACCCAACATTATATTAGATTCACATCTTTACACCTGTGCAACATAAAGACCGCAATCCTTTTCGGAGAAAAAGAAGGCTATATGGGATGTAATTAACAGAGCCGAAGAAACAAGTCTGATGGTGATAAGTATTAATTAATTCGATCATTAAGCTCTTTACCCGAAATAAAATTCGAAAAGAGAAATAATGTGGACACCTTGGGTAAGGAGAGCCCTTGATGGGTTTCTGGCCGTATTTTCTCCACGCCCAAAGATCAGAAGGAATCACCTCTCCTCCTCCTGGTCGGCTGCTCGTTGGCGGCAGGGCAGGAATACACACCACCCTCTTCACCTCATTCTTTCTGCTCCATGTACGTGTATATATATATATATGTATACATGCAGAATGTTCTGAAATTAGTTCTGGATCATGTAGGAATAATATATGTAGGGACAAAAATGATTGATGCGAAAAATGTATGTACATGTATACCAACTAGATTTTATCTCCAAGATTGTAATGCATATCTGAACCACACGAGAGCCAAAAGGAAACTGACTCTGGTCGTCGATTTGACAAACATGACTTAGAGATGAACACATAAGCTGGCTAATTATGGTAAGCTTATTATTATGGTACCTGCTAACTCTCTGGAGCGAGCCTCTCTCTCAGAAAAAAAGGGGGGAAAAGGAAGGAATAAACCTTTTTGCATGCAGAAGAGATAAATAAAACATTTCAACCAGCATGTATATGCATCAAATGACAAAGAATCAATTCAAGTCAACTAGCTAGCTTATTCATACAGAGAAGAATGACTAATAATGCAAATTAATCCCCAATAAGAAACAAGGCTTCATGGAGTTTCTCTCAGAGACTAAATAAAGGCTTTGATGCAGCTGTCCCATTTTATTAAAATGAGCAGTCCAAATTAGTTTTTAGTTACATCCATCCCCAAAGCATTTGGCTGATAGCCACAGCTAACCAAATTAATAAACTGGCCTGTCTCTATCCAACAACTGCAGTTGAAAACCCTCATGAAGTTGATCTCTTTAAGGGTACTGCAACGATGTGCGCAAATCAGAGTGGCCGCGAAAAAAAAAAAGACATGAATTAACAAGAAGTAATCGTAGAAACGGCAAGGGGAATGAATAAGGGATTGGGTAAAGGGAGGGGAGGCGAGATCTTAGTCGAAGGATTATATATGCATCGAGGAAGAAGAGGAAGGAAGAAGGCAATTGTTAATCCGTCCCAGCAAAGAAAGGCGGCACAGGAGAAGATATAGCTAGCTAGCTGACCTCTTCATGATTTGATGAGCAGCTGGAGAGATCCTCATGGCCTCGTCTCCGTCGACATCGGTGGCAGCACCAGCCATCGCCACGTCGCGGGCGTAGCAGGCGTGCTGGGAGATCTGGAGCGCCAGCTGATGCTGCGGCGGCAGCCAGTACCCGCCGCGCGGTGGCGCCGTCGCAGGCGACGACGGCAGGTACGGATCGAACATGACCGCGTCGCTGCAAGCAGGCCGTGGCTCCTCGTCGTAAGAAGGGACCATGATCTGGCCGGCGGCCATTGCAGCAGCAGACGACGACATGTGATCTGCTGCAGCAAGAGATGAGGGAGGGGGTGGCCGCCGGGGGTGACTCGTTGAAGGCGGCGCTGCGGCCATTATTGCACCTGCACGGGCGACGACGTCGGCGAGGTCGCCTTGAGCAGTGCCGGCGACGACGGGCGCCTCCATGTCCATAGTGGCGCGCTCACTCTTTCTACTTTCCACTACCGGCCGGCTAGCCGCTGGCTCTACTAGCTAGCTAGCAAGGTACCCTACAGGCCGGGCGCTGGAGCTAGCAGTGAATGGAGACACACAGTCACACACACTGCTGGATGCTAGAGATTATTTCTCCCATATCATGAGCTAGAAGTGAGCATAAGAATGAAGAAGGCCGGCCGGCCGGGAGAGACGATGATAAATGGACGATGGGATGTTTTTAGATAGATTCTAGTAAGATCTAGTGTGTGCGTGCGTCGTTTCAGCCACAGGCTGAGGTGAGACGACCAAGCGATCTGTATTTATTTGGGCACCGGCTACAGCTCCCGCCGCTGTTCATACCAACCGTGGCCCGCCCAGCTCGGATCGATGTGCAGCAAGGACAACCAAGAAAGAGAGCTAGCCTTAGGGCGTGTTTGGCCGGTAGTCGCAGTTTGCCTAACCTTGGGCGACGCCATGGCTGTGGCGTTTTTTTGCGCGGAAATGAACTGTGTAGAGCTGTGGCGCGCCCCATTTAAGTAACCAAGCACCCCCTCGAGCCTTTGCCTTCCAGCCATCCATCTCCCCTGCTAGCTAGCATGATCGAGTACTCCTTTGGTGATGGAAAGAGGCGGAAGAAAACGACAAGGGGACAGGGACATGGTGGCACTTATGAGAGAGAGAGAGAGAAAGCGCGCGCAGTATTTGTTGGCTTGGCTGCTTCATCAGCTAGCGCAGATCAGCTCGGTCCCTCTCTTCCATCTTTTCTTCCATCCCCCACCTTTTTCTTTTGGTTGCGTCTAGTTGCGATAACGTTTTGGCTATAATAGCTTCCACATAAATGCGCAATAATATCGATAGCTAAGTTTAGGGTATACCTGTGCTAGTTCGGACGACTTCAATTCAAAGATCATAGCATGTGGATTAAGATAGGGAATTAAGCCCTTCATGATCGATCCTGGATCAATTAGTACCTACTTAACCTTGTTTACAGTTGAACAATTGACATTCCTTTAATGGGGGTGATCAGGTAATACTACTACTTTAATTTGCTATATATCATCCCATGGTAGGTTAGAAAAAGGTTGAAATGAAAAATGAAAATTTGAAGGGCTTGCAGCAAGGTCGTCTTTCCTTATTTTTGTTCATAAAACGTGATTGGACAAATGTGTGAAAATCTCATGCAAAAAAAGAACAGAAATTGTTTATCTTTGAGCATGCGTATGTCATGAATTTCATATACAACTGAACTAACTAATTTTGTATTATCAATTGTCCTTGCGAACTATTTATGACACAAACTATTGAATTGCAAAAATTAACATTTTTTTTTGACAATGAGGCCGTTCCCATGTCCATTACATCAAAACAGAAAATACGAAGTTCAGGTTCAGAGAACCAAGGTAGGCAACTTCTCTGAATCAAGCTAATAATAGCCTAAGCAACTATCCAAATTAACATGTGCATATGTATATTTAGATTAAGTAACCTACATGACATTACATTTATTTTTTGACAAGAAACACAAAGCACAATTCAAACTATTCCCTCTAAACCTTAAACTTCTATGCTTGGACAGATAAGAGACTTTGGGCTATTTAGGTAGTTAAGTTTTTTTTATCTCAATTAGAAGCCAAAAGATTCCCGATCGATTCATATGTCAAACCATACATAGAAGAGTACTCCTTTAACCACGTTGTGAATCCGCACGAGGATTAATTACTACAAAGATCAATCGTAGCAAAATCACTAATTTCTATTTCAAAGTTGCATATATAGGGAATTGCAATGTATGTATGTATTTAAGTCTTTCATTCTTCTTTATTAATAACGTAGGCCGTCAATTAATTAACCTTTCGACTTTCCTTCAAAAAAAAAATCATAGCCTCTCCTATCCTAGTCTTACCATGCAAATTTTCTTGATCAATCAATGAGAGGTTGGTTGTTGATGCCTTGATGGATTTGAAGACTACTAACGAACTCATCTTGTTGTCCGGTACGGTATATAAGCAGATCCATCAAGGATTCAATTATGATGTGCCTCTAATAAGTCCATTGTAATAAGTCCATTGTACTAGTACTCTCTCTCTCAATAGAGGGGGTGTTTGGATACCACCCGCTAAAGTTTAGCACCTGTCACATCGGATGTTTGATACTAATTAGGTTTATTAAATATAGACTAATTACAAAATTAATTGCACAGATAGAGTCTAATTCGCGAGATGAATCTATTAAGCCTAATTAGTCCATGATTTGACAATGTGGTGTTACAGTAACCATTTGCTAATGATAGATTGATTAGGCTTAATAGATTCGTCTCGCGAATTAGCCTAGGGGTTCTGCAATTAGTTTTATAATTAGCTCATATTTAATCCTCCTAATTAGCATCCGAACATTCGATGTGACACTGCTAAAGTTTAGCACCCAGTATCCAAACACCCCCTCAACCGAATGTTACTGTATCCATGTATTTAAGAGAGAAGAGTATGTAGCTAGTGTGATAAAAAAATACTTTTGATTAACTTTATTATTTGTCTTCCTTAAATACTTTTTTTGAAACTATCTTCCGTAAATACTAGTCAACAAAGATCGTATCAGTATCAAAGTGACTATAGCTAGTGTGGTAAAAAAGAAGAAGAAGAGGTGATTGTGATTCTCTCCATCTCGGATGGGCAAGCCACGATGAAAAGCAGTCAGTGGTCCGATGTGACCGATCAAGCGACAAAGGAACTGGCACGGTAAGAGAGCGTACATTACAGCCAATCACCAATGCTTGCGCCAGTGCTCTCTCTCTCTCATGCAGTAGTCATGCACTCATGCGCATCTCTTTCTCTCTCTGCAGCTCTGCTACTCTGCTGCATGCCTGCATTTCTTTCTCTCTCAATCTCTGTGGGTTTTGCAGGAGCATCAGTCAAGCAAAGCATGCAGCCTTTTGACGGATTTGCCGTGAAAACAAACAAAATCCCACTGCATATGTCTACGGACGAATCCAATATGGCCCTCTCCGGTGAACGAAGTGGCAGTTCGCTCGATCGTTTACGGTTTCTCCGAGCCGTGCTAATTTTATTTTTTTTATTTTTTTGACGTGTATGGCATGTTGGTTGCTAGCCATACTTGGCAAGTTATAAAAAATATGGTTAAGAAATTTGAAGGCACACTTTGACATGCCAAACAAAATCTGCTACATTTTTTTATCCCTATGATATGTGTAGCCCAATGAATTTGCCAAATGTTAATTGCCCAACCAAACACTTGCCAACTTGGTGAAGTGTGACTAGGAACCAAATTTAGCTTTCCAGATGAAAGAATATGTGAAGTAATAGATTGGATTGATTGAGAGATAGTAGTATACAATATATAGGGGTGAGGAGATCGTAGGCTTATAGAAATATAGCTGGATACGATCTCCTCATATTTCTAAGCAATCCTAATCAGGGTCGGCTGGGCTCTAAGCCCAAGGCGCAGGGCCCTATACACATACACCAAAAATACATTCTAACATGCCCCCGTAGTTGTATCGTCGTATGAACGAACGTTAAGACTGGACCGAAACTTCGAGAAGACCAAAGAAGGTAGCCCCTTAGTGAAGACGTTGGCGAATTGGGATGTCGTCGGGACACGGAGAACACACAAACGTCGCCAAGAGCAACGCGCTCCCTGACAAAGTGAAGATCAATCTCCACGTGCTTGGTGCGCTGATGCTGAACTGGGTTGGAGGACATGTAGACTGTACTAATGTTGTCACAATACACCAAAGTAGCCTGCCGCAGAGGAGCGCGCAGCTCGCCCAAAAGTTGTCGCAGCGAAGTCACCTTAGCAACAGCATTAGCAATAGTACGATACTCAACCTCAGCACTGGAATGGGAGATGGTGCTCTGACGCTTCGAAGACCAGGAGATAAGGTTGTCACCAAGGAACACAACATAGCCCGATGTAGACTTGCGTGTAGCAGGGCAACCAGCCCAATCAACATCAGAATAAACCACTAGATCCAACTGAGAAGAGGGGCATAGAAGCAGACCAAGATGTAATGTGCCACGAATATACCGAAGAATGTGTTTCAGGGCAGCAAGATGTGATTTTCTGGGATCATGCATGTGAAGGCAGACCTGTTGAATGGCGTAACCAATGTCGGGTCGAGTGAAAGTGAGGTACTGGAGTGCTCCTACCAGGTTGTGGAAATTCGTAGAATTCTTGAGAGGCGCGTCATCGGAGGAGAGTTTTGGATTCACATCCAATAGAGTGCTGAAAGGCTTACAATCAGCCATCCCCGCACGATCATATACTGCCACTGTGAGAGAAGGAGACCATCACCAACACGCGGAACGTGCATTTTCAGAAATATCTAGAGCGTCATCGTGCTGAAGTTGGAGTCAAAATATCTGAAGCGCCAGATATTTGCTTTCCTTTACATCTTTTCTTTCATCAACTCTATCTCTCCCCATCCCTCTCTCCCATGTAGCGTTCAGCCTCTCCTACCCTGACCTCCAATGCCTCTTGTCGTGGCGTCCCACCACTAGATCCGCGCGCTACTATCTGGGCATGCTAACATGGCACTATATCATGGTGACGTGGGCACAACCAATCCGCGAGAGAGAGAGAGAGATTATTGCATTTAGAATTCATCAGATATAAGGTAAAGACTGTCGATCCACATGTTCGATGTAGATGCAAGCAAAGGCAATCATATGCGTTGGAGCGATGGGAGGAGTGATGAGCAAGGAGCGTGGCCGTACGTACGTGGCGACGGGGGCGCCGCAGCCTTCCTGCAGGTGGACTGTCGGCTGGCCGATCTTCGATGGAGATGGCAGCGGCCGGATAGCCCGTCGTCGGAGAAGACCATGGCCACGGCGCGGCGGCGATCCTTCTGCACAAAAGAGAGGCTGTCCTTGTGGGCCTGATGGCCCTGTTGTCCCTTGCTGCTGCTGTCTGGGTAGGTGGGCCGACAGACATCAGTCAGTGTGGTGGATTCTGTGGATCCGGTCCGGCCCAACAGACGGATTCCTTTCTTTTCTTTTCTTTTTTTTGGAAAGAAGAGAGAAGGAAACAAAGAAAAAAAAAAGTACGCCGCTGCAACAAGAAAGGGAAAGGAAGGCGAGGACAGGAGAGGAGACCCACCACGTCAGCGATGGAGACCTTCCGGGAAGCGGTCGGTGCGCCAAGTCCACGCCCCCCTCCCCAAGAAACCAAAACCAAACCAAGGACCTCACCCGGAATGCCCTCGCGCACCCCGTTCCCACCCCCGGACCCATCTTCGCCGTCCGATCTCGCCCACAGGATGGAACCGACGGCCCGATCACCGCCCGCCCCTTTCGGCCAGCGCTACATGTACCCGCTCCCGCACCCCGGAGGATGCCGCCTCGCTCTCCCCTCTCCTCTCGCCCACCGGAAAGGGAAAGCCGGAGCCCGACCCACAGGAAGGAAGCCCGAGGAGGTGGAGGAGGAGGACGACGCCGCGGCAGCAGCAGCAGCAGCAGCGTGCGCCCGCCCCTCGATTCACTGATTGATTAAAAGCCTCGGGCTTTATCTTATCTATCCATCCATCATAGCCTGCGCTCTGCTTGCCTGTCCTTCCTTCTCCCGATCTACTTAATTTGCCCGGCCCGACTGAAGAATTGTTGCAATCCATATCATACATAGCTAAGCTACCCACTGTTGCTTCACTAGAAGTCTCTACCCAATCTGCCGCCGTGGGGGCGATGAACTACCACTGGTACTGTTGCTTCTACACTCCTACTACTCCTTCCGGATTACAATTCCTGCTTGCTTTCCGATCCCCTTCAATTCTGTGCCTGTATGTGCTCCGATTTAGCTTCATCTGCAGTTTATCATGTGCTCTGATCAATTCCCTTTTGGAATTCGGGGTTGGATTTAGTGTTTAATCTAGTCACAGACAGAAATGATGTTTAATTCATTCATCATAGAAGCGACGGTGTTTTAATTTCGTGTTCACATGCACTACTTGTATACCTTCTACAGTTTGTGCTGCTAGTACTGTAGTGCCTTTCCCTGCCATGCGTCTGCTGTCTCTTAGGTAGGATGATGAATAGAATCCTAGAGCAATTTCTTTTGGTTTAGTGACACAATACGAAAGCAATCCCTGCCCCCAGTGCTTCCATCATGATTGTGCGTGTTATTCCTTTGTCATCCTAGGCACAGCTCTAGCAGTTGCCACAAGTGATTTTACCACAATACCATATTGTTCATATTGTTAAGTGCACAAGTGATTTTACCATAACTACTAGTGACAATCAACCGTGGGAGGGAGTCTGCTCAGTGCGTGGGAGGGAGTCATGTCTCGTGTAATCAGCAAAGTAATGTCGTACAAATGCTAGACAAGTATCGGAAAGTCTATTTGTTTGATGTTGCAGTTTTTGCATAATGAGCATAACGAGCTTTGCACATCAGGGCCTCAGGGGTCATCATGTATCTATATATTTGAGGTTCTAGCGGGGACATGGCAATGGAACTTGTTCTTGGGGTGCTGCTGCGGCTGCCATTTCTTTGTCCCAGGCAATGGCCACAGAGAAGAGCAAAAGATAAGGTGGCTGTTTTAAACACGGACATGCTGATAATGCTTGCTGCGGCAGCCTCGGTTTCTCTCTGTTATTATCTGCTGCTGCCTCGTTGTGGCTGCAAACCTGCACCGGCTACCAGCCATACCTGGAGCAGCAGTGTCCAGAGAGATGGTTTCAAGTACACACAACACAATTCTACTCTGCGAGGGGTAAAGAATCACTCTGGCAGAGTTGTTTACTAATTGCGTTCAATTTGCAACCAAGAAAACTCCCTGGATTGAATTAATCATTGACAACTTTAAATATTAAATAATATGGGAATTGGAAAAGGGCCTTTAACTTGGGAAGAAATAAAATAGTAGCAATGTGTCAACAGGGAAATTTTTGAAGTTAACTCATGCATTTTATGTCCTGTTATCATAAATGAATATGTTTACCATAATAGTTTCATTTTTTTCCTCCACTTGTGCTCTACATTTGTCTATTTCATTCATTTTAATTCCTTTCTTTCTCTTTTTCCATTTTGGTCTCAGGTCCATTTCACTTTCCGTTTTGGATAGTGTGCCTCGTTTTGGAGTTGATTTTATGCTAACAGAGTCTAGGTGTCAATAGTTAGAATTTACTAACTGGTTTGACTTGGTAGTGTACATCTGTAAAGAAAATTACCTGGTTTGGGTTGAGTCAGTGTAAAAGAAATGGAACAGAGGAACGTACTGGCATTGGGTAAACATGTGCTCAAAGCTACTGATCGCAAGCGAAAGCGTGAAACTGCTCAGGAGCACGCTGAGGGCAATGATGCGATGGTGTTGTCTCAGCATGATCCAAGGAAACACCTTGTGAGATCTGATGACAGAGCTCAATTTAAGAAGTCTAAAGTGGCTTCCTGTGGGATTGGAGGTATATTGGAGTCGTATTGGAACTTTAAGAGAAGTGGGCTGCCTGTGCGTGTGCTTTTCTACCAACATGGTGACTGGAGTGATTTTCCAGAGGATGTTGTCAATCTAGCACAACGTGAATTCCAATTGAAGAGGCCAATTACTACTGCAGTGTTCCAGAACAAGCACATCCTGTTGGATTTCATTCATATGATTTGCGTAGATTATGAGATGACCATAAACAAACCACTAGCATGGGTTGATGATCATGGCGAAGACTTCTTTCCAGATTTATCTTCTGGATTGTACATGTCTAAACCATCTCAGCATGAGAAAGGTGAAGCTGTTGAGCGTGCTGGGATGTCTACAAGTGTAGCTGAAAGCTCAAGTTCAGTATCCATTGGTGAAGTAGTATCTCATGGTAAGAGGATCAATAATATTGCGGAGGACAACCTGGAAGCACATAATAAACTTGATGAAGCTATTGGTGAAAACAAATCAGGTCCTTCAGTCCATTTGAATGAACATTCTAGTGGAATCATACAAGCTGCTACAGGCAAGCGAAGCAATGGTCCGCGTGTTGATTCAGCTGTGCGGAATTTGTTACTTCAAGGATTAGGCCACCCTTTTAAAGAAAAAGATATTATTGGTATCTACAGAACACCACTGCTAGATCAGCATGGGCAAGTTCGTTCTGGTCTTTTCCAGGAGGAGGTAGAAGTGGCCAAAAGTCGTCGTGGGAACGCAAATGTGCGTTATGCTTGGCTTCCTTGCTCGAGAGGTACTATGGAGGAGATGATGATGCGAGGTGCTCTGGAAATTGCTAAACCGCAGCATGGCCACACGCATGGTGTTGGAACTTGTCTTGCTCCAGCAAACTGCTCAAATTCATGGTAATTTTTTTTCTGTTTAGGATTAGTATGTGCTCTTAGTCCTATATGCCACACTAACCTCTTTTGTTGTCTTTGCATCTTCAGTTCTCCCTTTCATATATTTCTTCATTGCAACTACTAGTTTAGAACTTTACCTTTGTTCAATTCTCTTACTTTGAGGAAATAATGCTTCTCGTAGTCTTACTTGAAGTTTATTTACAGTGCCCGCTATTCAGATTTTCATGAAGATGGCGTCATCAGAATGATGTTGTGCCGTGTAATAATGGGTAATGTTGAGGTTGTTTTGCCTGGATCAAAGCAATTCCAGCCAAGCAATGAAAATTTTGATAGTGGCGTGGATGATCTTCAAAATCCTAAGCATTATATCATATGGGATGCTAATGTGCATAAACAGATATATGCTGAATATGCTGTTATTGTCAAAGTACCTCCCATGATCAATGGTACTACTTTGTGGATCTTTTTTTTCCCTCTCTCTCTACCATTTTCCTTCTGTGTTATTAGTTACCCAAAGACGATTTATTTGGTAACTGCAGAATACTTAGTCTCGAAGGATAGCGTGTCCAACATATCTGAGATCACAAGTTCTGGTTCTCCAGACAATCTAACAAAGGTATGCTTCTTCAGATTCAGCTTGTGTGATATTGTTTGTAGCTGTATCATCCTGTATATGTACTGACACATGTATGCCTAATATATGTTTGTGTTGCATGCTACCCATTTCGTAGCGCATACCTGAATGCATTGATGTATAACATGATTTAGTGTAAAAGGATGTGAGCCTATCAAATATCATTTGCTATTTTATTGCCAAATAATGACCCAGATTTAAATAGGTTGACATTTATTAACCTTCTTGCAGCTAAATCTTCAACCTAATCATGTAGTTACCATGTCTACTTGTCAAATTCTTTATTTCTGATAGTGCTCTACATAAATGAAAATGAATGCCATAATTCGCTAAAGTTTTATTGCAAGTAAGAAATTTAGGAACATGGAAGGGCACATTTTCTGAGTAGGAAATGGAATGTATGTCGCTCATCTAGTCCTTCAAAAATTGGAATGTGTTATAAACTAAAATTTAATATTTCACAAAAGAAACATGTGCTTGTTCTGTGTTTTCTGGTTTTAATCATATTGTTTGGTTGTAAATGAGAACTGTTGGAATGATTGATGCACTTTTGGCCCAACTCCCCTGTATTACTGTGTTTACTGAAATTGGGAACTGATGTCATCAATTATGTTCTCCACAAAGCTGATATATAGTTGAATAGGTGACCATCTAAGTGTCGAGCTTACCTGAAATGTAGTTTTAATTTGGCAATTCCCTTGTAACTTCCAGCTTTGCCATTTTCATCCTTGTTTGCTTGGATCAGGGGGGACCTAGGTTGCCAGTCATGGCGCCTTCACCTGTTGAACAAGAAGCACCTAAGTTGGGACATGCTCCAAGGGCTCCCTCCTCACCATGGATGCCCTTTTCGATGCTTTTTGCTGCCATTTCCACAAAAGTGCCTCGTTCCGACATGGATTTGGTCATCAGATACTATGAAGAATTTAAGGTTGTAAATTTTCGTTTTCTCCATTTTGAGGTTTCTGGTTGCATTCAAAATATGCGTAGCGTCATACTAACCGTGGCGTGCCTTGTATAATTTGCGAAACAGAGGAAAAAGATAAGCAGGAGCGACTTGGTGATACGGATGAGGCAAATAGTTGGTGACCAGATACTGGTTTCTACAGTAATGAGGCTTCAGCAGAAGGTATATTTCTTTCCTTTGGTTCTGGTGATGTTTGGCATGATATGTATACTGTTTCAAATATTTTTCATCTTGAATGAAGCTTGTTATGCACGTGCAATCAAGTTTCGAGAAAGTAACAAAAAATTATATATTAGTGTCACTGTGTCAGTGTTCCCCAAGGACCCCTAGTATAATCTAATAATGGTTACAGCCTTGATTGATTGATGCATGTTGAATTGTTAGTAGAAGGATGCTGACTAGGGCAATTGTGGCTTTTGCAGTTTCCACCGATGGCAGCAGCTGGGCTACCAAGAGCACTCGGAAGGAGGGAGTGAGATTACAGTTGTTTAAGCCTTATATCTGGAGGAATAACGTACACAGATGCTTTGTCGACATCACAACGCATGGAGTCGAAAGGAGGGCGGGTACTGTTGTAGTAGTAGTAGTAATATCAGACTAAAGTTATTTAGGCCTTGACAAATTAAAACTCAAATAATTTTTATAGTAGCCTATTTCGGTTGCCTCTGTGGAATCCAGCCCGCAATCTGCCCTAGTTCTGTACTCTCCCTTTTATACATTCATTCATGATCTGCTTGATCTGCTTTTACTTTTTTTTTTAAAAAAATCTCTCTTAGCAGCTGTTGCCTGGTGTTGTAGTGCCTGGAGGCAACACTCATCATCTTATGTAATCTGTAAATGCACAGCTTTATGTGCCCCATTCCCATCCGGCCATCCCATGTATGTATAGCACAAGAAATCAAATGTGAGCAGTTTCGGCTGGTGTGATTGAATAAGGTGGTGTTTGGGAGGCATGGGCTAAATTTTAGCCCCTGTCACATCGGATATTTGACACTAATTAGGAGTATTAAACATAGACTAATTATAAAACTAATTGCACAATCCCTAGGCTAAATCGCGAGACGAATCTATTAAGCCTAATTAGTCCATGATTTGACAATGTGATGCTACAGTAACCATTTGCTAATGATGGATTAATTAGGCTTAATAGATTCGTCTCGCAATTTAGCTCAGGGTTCTGCTATTAGTTTTATAATTAGCTCATGTTTAGTCCTCCTAATTAGCATCTGAACATCCGATGTGACAGTAGCCGCTGCTATCCAAACACCCCTAGGTTCTCATTGCGCAATCAAATGTGCGGGTCGACATCAAATGTCAGTTTCAGGCGTGGCTGACTACTGGCTGTGAGCCTGCGGTAGTGTACCCAAGTTGCGTGTTGACGCGGTTGATGGATGGATTTTTCCTTGCTTTTCTTTGCATGGTTAAGCCATATTCTTCCATTGACATCAACCAACATTCAGTTGTTTTCTGATATATATACTCTCTGTGCATGGTTTTGTCTGTTGTTTCAACTAGAAGGTCAGCATGCTACGGTTGAATAATTTGGGTCACCTGAATTGTAGGTAGCAGCCCTTGAATGGCTGGCAATGGCAATCATCAATCAACAAGACCCTGTGCCACAACTGACAGCCAATCACAAGTACTCGCTAATTCATTCATACTATTATTATGCATGCTAGCTACTGCACAGCTGACCTGACCTGAGCTTCCCTACGGACTGATATGCCAGTGCTCGCATTGCACACTAGCTCGGCATCCTAATTACTATCTAAACATTCGATGTGACAGGAATTAAATTTTAATCCCATGAACCAAACAGGTCCTGAACTCGCATCATGCGCTAGCTAGTAATAATCTAGGTATGTAACAGATCATGTTAATTAGCCTAGTTGTTAGTTTCATCTCTCTCCTCACAACAAATATATGGTATTCATCTCTCTCCTCACAACAGATATATGGTATCCTTACCAAAGCATTGCAGCCGCACATGCAGTATAGTCTAATCATAGGCTACATGCATGATATAATTTGTATCGCAACATGCATTTTCTACATCCCTTTTCTTTTCTCGTTTTCCCCCAGGCCATGCTGAAGCTCTCGTTCCTCCACCTGTTGCTGAGCGTGGGTGGCCAGCGGAGGTGGCATGCGGTGGCGCGGTTGGCCGTCGTCCCTGCCGTTGGAGGCCCTTGGCCGGCGGCCCGCGTGGTGGAGCCGGCGGACGCGTCGGTGCGGCCATGACGGAGGAGGCCGCGCTCGGGCCATGCCACTGCGGCGGGAGTGCGGCGGCGGCTGCTCGGACCGGCGGATCCGGTGCCCTGGTGGTTGAATCCGGCCTTTCCGGGCACTGATCTGCGCAGAACATCGGTGGCCAGCGGGTGTGTCGCGAAGGAGAGGTGGCGTCGGCGACCGGCCACGGGCGGCATGAACAAGGCGCGACGGCGCGCCGTCCCGGCAGGGGCGCGGCGACCCGGCGGCAAGGGCGGGGTGGCCGTGAGGCTGGGGCCGCACGCGGTCTCGGCGGCGGCCGCGGCATGTAGGCCACACGTGGGCGCGGTGCCTACGGCGTGGCGAAGCTGGGGTCGGCAGCGCGTCTGGGCGGCGAGCGCAGGGCGTGGACGTGCAGTGGCGGCGGATGAGGAGGCACAGCGGCGGCAGCGCCTCCGGGAGGATTTCCATGGCTGTGGTCCTGAAAGTGCCGAGCTGTGTACGTGCAGCGGCTAGGGATGGGATGCTGCAGGTGAAAACTTTACCGACGATCTTGCTGGTGGCGATGGTGGCGGCGTTCCAGGGCGTCGTTCTTCCCGTTGGGGCGTCATGTTAGAGCTTTATATCCGCTGCACGGGTTTCTCTGGTGAAAAACCTGTTCAGATTCTGTACGAGCGACGACGGCGCCATTAGCGTCGTACTCTCTTGATGGCATCGTTTCTAGAGATCCAACTCAACATGTGGCATTACTGGTGATACCGTTGGTCATGGGAGGCTGCAACCGATGGCGGCAGTCCCGCCGCGACAGGCTTGCGGCGTGGCAAGGTGACATGATGTAGGATGGCAAGCTTGACGGGGGTTGCTGAGCTCACATGGTGGCGATCGTAGTTGTGGTGGTGGCTAGGGGTTGCTCCACATTTGTCGGGTTGGCTGCTTGTAGCAGACTGCGGCGGCTGGTGTTTCTTAGCAGTTGTTAGTGCGGCGTGGGATTGTGTCGGAGGATGGCGCTTGCAGGCTTGTAGACTGCGGCGGGTTGCTCAACTTTGCTGGACTACTTCGGTACGGTACATCTTCGGAAGATGGCGCAAACGACTTTTTTAGCTTGCGGGCACGACGGCGGAGGCTATGTGCACGGGTTGAGCAACGAGACGAAGTCGACCTGCGACGGCGGCTTAGCTATTCGATGGAGACCTTATGAAGCGGGGCAATATTGCTCACCATTTCGACAGCGATAAAAGAAATGGATCCGTGATATGGAATACTATGGCGGACGTGGCGAGGCCCATGTGCGCACGGGTGTTTCTTCGAGGTGACGAGAGCAAGGTGGAGTCCAACGGCGGATGTGGTGAGGCCCCGTGTGTTGTGCTATCGTGGTGGCGACTGCGAGGCAGCTTGCGAAAGGTCCGGATCTGGTGGTATCACTCTGTCAAGTGGAGTGTGGTGTTACCACTATAGCAAAGGTTACGGTATGGCGGCGGTCTTCTCGGTACTGTGTGATCTGTTTCTTTCAGTTCTCTATTGACGCGGAGTCGCGCCTAAAGATTCAGCGACTACATGAGCGTAAGACTGTCGAGGGTGTCGCGATAAATGCTTCGGCTTTGCATTGTCGCAAGTCGAGTAGTGTAGTGTGCTCTGCTGCCGCTATTTGAGTGGAATGGTGCGACTGTGTTGATGTCACAATCCAACCAGTAAGGTTTGGTGATTTTTGAGTTGAGTGTTTACCCGCGTTGACGTCCCAATTCAACTAGACGAGTCTAGCTATTTTGTTTTGTTTTCTTTTCTTTTCTTTTTCCTACATATGGCCTCCCAAGTTGTTGTCTTTTATTTTGTTCTGCTATATCTCAATATAAACTTGCACTACGTTGCGGTTCGTTAAAAAAATGTATATGTTCCCAACCTACGCATTACAATACATATAAAGGTAGCAGCTAGCTGGTTCATTCGTGCTTAATTTTGAGGGCTTTGCATGCATTGGTCAACCATCAGTGTTCATCACCAAGGAAGCTAGCTCAGCAAACTGCAAGTTCTCAAAATAACACAAATGTGAGCGAGCTAGGAATACTCATAATCGATAGGTCAGTCTGAGATGAGAACATGCATGTTGGGGCTGTTTGGTTATAACCTTGGAGTGAATTTGCCTAGATGGAGAGCTGCCTGTAACTTCTCTGGCACCTGTTTGGATGCAGCCCTAGCCAACTGCCTGGTCCAGGCAACGAACTCAGACCCAAACAGTCGAAAACGAGCGCTTGGCTGGGAACGACTTTGCGTGGCTTCTAATCGAGTGCTAAGCATTCAGACAAAGGTGGTAATTATAAAAAAGACAGCTGGGTCCTATAATATTATGGCTCGTTTGTTTCACTACTTTTACTTCTCAACATATTGCAAATAGTGGAAGCTTCATTTAATAAAATAATTGTAACGGTTTTAAAAAAACTTCATTTAATCATGTTTACGTACCCAAATTCTTTTATTAATTTTTTTATTCTTCTATAATGTAGGTAAATGAGAAAGTGAGCTAAATAATATATGTCCGTGAATAAAAAATATATATTTATGCATATCACAAAACACATTTATGTTGTATATTTTTTTTCTCATTAGCATCTCAGGCTCAGGCACCAACCAGACATACTTTCTCCATACTTGCCTGATCAGGTAAAAACCATCGACTTTTCAGGCTACTCTCAGGCAGCATTTTTTCTCAGGCAAACAAGCCCGTTACGTGGAAGCAGAATGTGGTGCCTATGACTACGATGTTGACCACGCCACACTGGGATCTCGGTAGGGCCGGCTGCCATGGATGGATAAGAGGGACCAATGCAAGCAAGGCCAACAGACACAACCTGCTTTGCTTTTGCACGCTCTAGTACTAGTCATACTCATACAAGGTCTCATGGTCGTCGTCAGACTGTGTCAAGAGTCTCCAGATAGACATGCATCGTCATTGCCGCATATGTAGAGAACGAATGAGAATCTACTATCCACCCACCCAGACAGACAGACAGACATGCGGCCTTGCAACTGCAGAGACACGAGCAGAGGAGCATCCCATGTTACCATGCACGAACTCCCCTCTTGTGACGTTGGTGCATGTGACTCGTCGCTCAGTGTTGTTGAGTTGCTCTAGTCAGTGACCAGCCCAAATTATTAGTGGGTTGCTGTTTTTTAATTCATACATTTTACTACACATCCGGACATAATATATATCTAAATACGTAATGAAATTTATGAATCTGAAAAAATCAAAAGCGACGTCAACACTTGAACATCAGCTTAATTATTAAATTTGTTTGTCAAGGCATCATGTCCGTGTGTGTATATATATTAAGTTATTAACCTGACTAGATTATTATGAACTCAAGTGCAGTACAGAGGCAGTCAGGCAGTAGATGTTTGAGAAAAATTAATTCGTATAGCAATGAAAAAGCAGAGAAGCTTTCCCTCTCCTAGTTGTATATCTGAGAAAATTCAGTGAGGTCCGTCGCGATTATCTTCTCTTTTGTTTCTTTTTTTTCCCTTTCAATTTTGTGGTGCATGCTGCATACGCTAGCTATCTAAATAGTACGTACATGTATGCGCTACAGCTGTATGGTACGTGGCGTGAGTAGTAGTTTTCAACTTAGCTTGCTGGTGACCTGTTGTGAGTCGTATCCTGCTGTTCATGCTGTAGCGTACGTGAAGAATGGGACCTGGACTTGATCCATGCGAAAACTGACGGTAGGTTTGCTATCTCTGTCAAAATAATCGTCCATGACCAGCCAGTCAAGTTAAGCAGGTTCGATCGTGACCAAATTCATGGGAGTACGGTTGATGGATTGGGGCACTATCCTATCTAGATGCACAAGTACTTCCCCTGAATTTGCCGAGCAACAAGATTAAAAGTAAGCACTATCCTATCTTGCACCGAATTATTCGATCATCCATCTGCTCTATCAATGAAATAGGCACAATCCCGTACCCGTTCATTCAAAAAAAATTATTCGATCGTCTACGTGCCGCGCGGATCATGATGAATTGATGATCACCTTTTCCAAATTCCAATATGAAAATATATATACTATATATATGTAGTCAATCATACGCTTTGCTTGCATCCAGTTTTATCCTCTATATATATAGATAGGAGTATAAATTCTCTGCAACAACTAATGAATCTGTTGGGTTGTTGCCATGGTTGGTGCGCCGCCATCCAGGTAGGCCGCCGCTCTCTGTCAGATCATGAGCCAGCAGCAGCCTAGTAGCTCCTATGGTATCAGCTGCCAATCAGTCATCAGCTAATAATAACCTAACTAACCGATTCCTTGAGCCCATTGGATTGGAATTGGATTGGATTGACCTCTCCTCCTTCCTTCTCTTCTTCGCTTTCCTGCCCTACTAAAGCAGCCTCTCGGAGAGGGACGCGAGCGCTGCGGTGGTGCCTATCGCAATCAGCTTCTTTTCTTACGCTGCTATACCTCTCCTACTCTCCTGCCAGATACTCGATCGTCGTCTTCTTCTTTGCTTCCTGCTCCCCCAGACCAGTCGTCATCTTCTTGGCGGCGGCTGCGATGGCGGCCTGCTGGCACCACTACCAGGTGCCGGTGGCCCTGCTCGTGGCGGCGCTGACGATGATGATCATGGCGCGGCCGGCGGCCGGTTCCGACGTGCCGACCATCGCCTTCGACGAGGGATTCACGCCGCTGTTCGGGGAGGCCAACATGGAGCGCTCTCCCGACGACCGCACCGTCCGCCTCACGCTCAACCGCTACTCGGGTTCCGGCTTCATCTCCTCCCACTACTACCACCATGGATTCTTCAGCGCCGCCATCAGGTTGCCCAAGGACCACACGGCCGGCGTCGTCGTCGCTTTCTACGTGAGTTGCCTTCTTCCCAACTCCATTACTACTGCAACTGCAATCAATCAATCTGATCGCCTTCCAATTTTTCTTCGCCGCGGGCCGATTTCTTTCTTGGTTTGGAATCAATCCATCTTGACTAATACTAACCAAGTTAAAGGAAACAGAGCAAGTCTGTTCCTTTTCTTTCCAAAAAACCAAAAAAAGATTGCTCCTTGTTCTTGAAAACCAAACCAAATTGATCATATCTATCCCATCGAGTACATACTTCCATGAATCTGTCTGCATGCAGTTCGCCTTTCGCCTGTGCAGAGGTTGTTTGTTGCAACGTCCACATGCCTTTGCCTTTGCCTTTGCTCCTCTACCTGCTGCGGTCATGGGTAGTTGCGTTGCACTTGCACCTGATCAAACTGTTGTTCGTCATCATCATGAAACATATATGAGCTCAATTCTTGATCCAAGTGATGATCCATGAATATATACTATGCAGCTGTCCAACGGCGACGTGTTCGAGAAGAACCACGACGAGCTTGACTTCGAGTTCCTGGGCAACCGGCGGCGTCACGAGTGGCGGCTGCAGACCAACGTGTACGGCAACGGCAGCACCGACCGGGGCCGCGAGGAGCGGTACCTGATGCCCTTCGACCCCACCGCGGAGGCGCACCGCTTCTCCATCCTGTGGTCCTCCCGCGTGGTCATCTTCTACATGGACGGCGTGGCGGTCCGCGAGGTGCCCCGCTCCGGCGCCATGGGCGGCGACTACCCTTCCAAGCCCATGGCGCTGTACGCCACCATCTGGGACGGCTCCACCTGGGCCACCGACAACGGCCGCTACAAGGTGAACTACAAGCGCGGGCCCTTCACCGCCGAGTTCTCCGACCTGGTCCTCCGCGGCTGCCCCGCCGCCGCCGTGATGAGGCACGAGGACACCGCGGCGCTGCAGCTGCAGCTCGGCGCCGCCGCGGAGAACAGGGACCGGTGCGCCGGCGCGGAGTTCGAGCTGATGACGGCGGACTACGCCATCGTGACGCCGCGGAAGCGGATGGAGATGCGGCGGTGGCGGCAGCGCCAGATGCTCTACACGGTGTGCTACGACACCAACCGGTACCCGGCGCCCTTCCCCGAGTGCGACGTCAACATGGCCGAGCGCCAGAAGTTCTGGGAGTGGGGCGAGTCCAAGGTCGTCAGGCCCCGAGTACGCGGCCGCTCCGGCAGGCGCCGCCCGGCCACGCAGCTGGTGTCGCTGCAGCAGGCCGACTAGTAGTATAATTACTAATTGGTTACCACGCAATTGCAAATGCAATGCAACCCATTGTTGCCCTGATGGATCGACTCATTCTTTGACTGGGACGATGTCTGAATCGATCGATCGATGAGGGGGCTGGAGTGGTTATGGTTAGTCACCTGACGCGGTGTCCGTTACTACAGTCGCAACCCTCAAACGAAACACATGCTTAGTACACTAGTTGGTATTGGCCATGCACAACCTACTACTACTGGTAGTGGTAGCAGTCTTAAACTTACCAGAAAATGGTTTCAACCATGCCGCAACCATAAGTACCGTACCAGGTGATGCATGGGATTAATGTTGCTGAAAACCACCCATTTCCTGGACTGTTTCTACCGTGCAGAGCTTCACGACTCCAGTGGACCAAAACTACTACTACTTCAACAGAATTTTGTGCCTCCAAACTGCTACTTCAAGGTCTAGCAGCAATCTTTTACTCAAGTGGTGGCAATGCACAACTCAATCCGCCGTTATGGTATTCAGGTTCAAGGGTTTGGGTTAATGGGTTTATGGTGTAGAGGTGGTGGTTCAGAAGGGGCGACAGGTGGGCACAAGAACATCACGAAAGAAAGGTAGCGAAGAACAAACTGGGCAGACACGACAGATCCAACGGCATAGGAGCTGACGGCAAGTGCCGTGCAGATGACCTCTCATACGATAGCTTTAATCGACAAACACAAATATTTCCAGACCTTTGTTTGCCTGAATAGAGTAACCACTTGACATGTAACACCATCCGTTACAGTTTGGTCAAAAAAAGAAAATATCAAACACATCTAGAGCTACCAGAGAGAAGATGTAAAGGGGATGAAATAAGACATAGTGTTCTTCTCCCTTTTTCAAAAACTGAGACAATAGTATGGAGTTGTAAGGGTCTTAGATCAGCTAGCATACTGAGAAAAGAAGAGAGCAATACTGTAACTAGAGTTACTGAGTTTTCAAGGTCTTAATTGTCTGAGAAGAAACAAGAGGAAGAAGCAATATTTCAGTTTTCAAAAGTCTTCAAAGAAAAATCTAAAGTCAAATCAGTTTAATGAAGCTAATGTGGCTGGAAGCAGCCCAAGCCAGAGTTTGTCGCAAGTCAGCACTAGCCTCGGGATAAAAGTACAATACAGTGCCAGTTGCCCCTGCCCGACGTTAGTTGCAACCAGGTAGCAGAGCAACAAAAAAAAACACTATCAGCAACTACATCACAAGTAATCGTGAAGATTTGACAAGTTACCATTGTTCTGTTCTCAAGCCTGCCAAACCTAGATACAAGCAGGTGAATTCCTGGGGCGTACCAAGATGGCAAGAATCATTCATGGGTGGAACATTGAATCCCCCCGCATATAGGTTTGAGTGGTTGATATATCAGCATATCATTTCAGAAAAAGGACAATCTTAAACATTAACAAAAGGGTAGGCGACGCTGTCAAAGCTTATTACCAGAATCCCAGCCTACCGTAGGACAATACATCTTACACCCTGTGATTTGGTGATAGAAGGCCCATCTGTTCTGTAAGGTTAGCCATGTGCTCCAGTTTGTTCCATCCATTCTCCTGTGGTGTCTCCCTTGAATCTAGTACGCCTGAATCAACTTCATCATTATCGACAGAGAGAGGGCTGCCAACCAGGAACTGCTCCCAGAAGGAATCGACGATGGCTGGCAAATCCTGAGTCTCATCGTTGTACAAAATCTCATCAGTCTCGATGGGGACACTATCATCACCCTCTTCGGGCAGGGGGAACTCAGGGCCAGGCATCCCGAAGGGTCCTCCAGGAATATCAGAGTCTTCAGGTACTATGTCTGCCAGATCTGGGAATTCCGGAATAGTGAGATCACCTGGGGCTGGTGCTATAGGCTTTGAAACAGGAGGCACAACAGTCATGTTGGGAACTTGGTTGGATGAGTTGCTGTCCAACACGGCTGGGCACTGAATTTCAGGAGCCACTGAAGACGAGCAGATAGCTGAAAGCCCAGAGCTCGCAGCCACATACGGCAAACCTGAGGTAGCTGGAACCTCTGCAAGGGTGACCCCAGAATTCCTGGTTGATGAAGAGCTGTCAAAACCTTGAGCAGCTGGCATATAATTCTCCAGTAGAAAATTATCTGAATTGCCCACAGATTCAAGTCTATGTGAAGCATCTAGCTTTAGGATCTTCCTTAGCATTGCTTTGGCAGCTTCGTTGATCATAGGCTGATACTTGATAATTTGACCATCCAATGAGGCAGAAGCACTTTCAGAGTCTAGGCCACCATCTTGCTTGGGTAGCCTCCTCTTCTTGTTCACGGCTACTATTCTCCTCCTGCTGTTCTCGTTTTGCTGTACAAACTGTGCTAGGAAACCAGGACTTTGCATTGCTTTGGCCAGGAAAGACATCATCTGTTGCTGTCGTGACTCCATCCCTTGAAGACGCTTCCCCAGAGTCTGCAGCTGATGGTCAGTTGTTTGCTGTTGCTGTCTCAGCCTGACAAGCTCTTGCATAAGAACATTCTTATCCCTTTTCAACCGTTCTATCTCTTCCTCCAACCCAAATTTACCCACCTCTACACAGGCTGGCAAAGGAGCGTTCTGCAACTGGGGCTGCTGCGGTTGGCTGTTCCCCTGCAATGATGGTTTCCTTCTATTGATAGTCTTCAGTAGATGTTTTTGTCCTCTCAGAAACCCCTCGTTTGCAAATTCCCATCTGTCTGGATCAACCTTTCTAAACCCCTGATCAAAAGGCACCAAAGAGATCATTAGGAGAGCAATTGAGTTGGTGGCTGTGAAAATCTTACTCTTGACTGGTAATAGATTCACTGGATGTAGCGTAAATATCAAATATAATCAACTTATCCTGGTGCGGGGGTAGTTTAACAATCACCTTTTTTTTATCGAACACTAGCTCAGAAAAAACAAGCTAAAGTACAGAGCAAACTGAAAGAACAAATCAGCATATGTTCTTACAGAGCATATTTTTGAATTTTTAACAACTCAATAGGGTAATGAAGTACAGACAGCTTATATTGCAAAATGTCTTATAGTAACATATTGAGTCAGTAATAATGTATTCCGGTGTGATTAAATGCCTCAGGAATTTACAATCTAAGTGTAAAATCCTAAAAAAGTTGTGGTTCCATGGCTTATTCAAATAGCAAAAAGCTGAGGAGACTATACAACAGTAAAACATGCACCTGAATGGGGCAAGAAATATTCTTAGCTTACAAAGAACAGATTATGATTTATATTCAAGAAAACTCATGAGATTTCTTTTCAGCGGCATTTATTATCTACTTAATAAGAGATATTCCACTTGTTCTATAGTTAAATCAGAAACCAGAAGCAGCCTGTAACCATGCAACATAAACAATCAACTGTTCCTAGGTCTCTAAACGTTGGCATCTCATAACTGCACAGGCTTGAATTGGTTCTGAAGTATAATGGACACATAGGAATAATATTCTAAGTCATAGTCACAGGGATCAGGGCTGAAGGTGCATTCAACAACCCCAGGACATCGTCCCCATTCGAGAGTCAAGGTCGAACAGGGTTGACATCCCAATGGAGGCAGGGTTCTTGTCCCGTTAGGGATCGTGGTCTGAGGGGTAACTTTGAAAGATAACAAAATTTCAAAATGAGTATATGAAAGACATATGTACCCAAACGTAATATGACTCTAGTGTTATGGATCATATACAGAACTGAATTTATGAATTCTCTTGGTGACTAAGAAATACATGTTGGGTATAGAATGGAATCTGGACATAAAGATGTAGTCAGTTCCATGTGCTTACACTAAAAGGCGACTCTAGTAGGTAAAGTAGTAACCAAACGGAAGCATCCTTGAAGCAAAATATTTTAAGGCAATTCCAGGCCTAAACTTTTGATGCCACCAAACCTAACAGATCTTTGACTTTCTATAGGATGGTGCTCAATTTGACACATGACAAAGTTCAAGAGCCCACTGAGAAAATGGCATGCTAAAGCGTCGTGTTAATCAAGCGATTCAAGTATCTAAAGAAGATTCTCCCTCAAGCAAAAAAAAAATGGTAGTTGAAGGTTGTAGCTCTGCAGCCTTATCAAAGCAAGCGCTGTTATGTTCTCTATTGTTCTTGTCTTCTATATTTGCCTTGAAGAAATACATCGGCATGAAACAAATTATTCAGAGCTGATAAACTACGAGCTATGAAATGCAATTTAGGAAGGTAATATTCCAATTTGGCAAAATAGGCATCTTGGTCCCTGAACTTTACACAGAGGATCAACTTCGTCCCTCAACTTTCAGATTGGCCAATTTAGTCCCTCAACTTTCGTTTCTGGGTCAAACTCATCCTTGTGCTGATATGTGGCTCCAAATTGGTATGAAACTAATAACAAAGGTCCATTTTAACCTTAGTTATTTTCTCTTTTCAATTTTCACCTTTAGGATTATAATAACATATGATCCAAAATAAATATGAGGATGCATATGTTTGCCGAGGGAGTACAAATACATACATGGAGCATGTATAATGTACCACGAGTATGTGAGCACATGTTGATTTTAGAACATGCCTACACACATTGAGTTGTATATATACCAAAAGAATATGAGTAAATACTTGTTTGAGTACATATATTTTGCCTATCAAATTCGTATGAGCACATGCATGAATTACTTTAAAGAGTACGGGTAGATACACTTTTTAGAAACCATATTGTGTCAGTTTAAAAATATATTATTATGTGTATGTATTAAGGGAGTATGAGCATATACATGTTTGACCTAGATGAGCCAAGGGAAAAATGGACTTTTTGCATTAATTTTATGCTAACTTAGAGCACCACATCAACACAAGGACGAGTTTGACCCAAAAATAAAAGTTGAGGGACTAAATTGGCCAATCTGAAAGTTCAGGGACCAAAGTGCCTATTTTGCCTTCCAATTTCTAGATTCTAATCTGATCACAAACAGACAGTGATGCTGATTAACTTAAAAAACCTGGAGAGGGAGGTCTAAGGAAATAAGAACTCAGTTATATTTAAGACAAATCTGGTTGTGAAACAAGAGCTACCAGCTTGTACGAGCTGCCGTCCAGAACTTGATATCAGCTAAAACATGTTACAAGCACGCATGATTCCATTGTCTCGGCACCAAAATCCCCAAAACTGAAGAGCGTAGACTAACAAGAGGCGCACAGTAAGTCTTAACGGGCACTTACGTAGGTGTTGAGTTGCCTAACGAAGGAGGAGAAGTTGCTGTGCTTGAAGTACTTGGGCAGGAGGTCCCTTGCGAACTCGGGCGTGTTCCAGACGATGAAGCTGTTGTTCCCGGGGCCCCAGGACACGACGTCGTCCGTGGCCGGGTCGTCCACCATCTCGTACGTCTTCATGAGGAAGGGCGGCGGCGGCGCGTTGGCCGCCCCCCCGCCGTTGCCGACCGCCGCGTGCGCGGATGCCGCGGGGGCCGGGGCCACCGGAGGCGCCACCGCCGTGGTCACCGTCGCCGCGGCAGCCGCCGCGGCAGCCGCGGCCGCTGCCGCTGCGACACCGCCCTGCATCTCCGGCGCGATCCGTGCGGTGGCCTCTCTCAGGCCGCCATGGGGTGGGGCGGGACGGCTAGGGTTAGGAGCTGCGCGCGCGCGCGGGCGGAGGGCGGGTGGGGATCGCGTGCGATTTGGAGCGAGAAGGTTGATGAGGGTTGGGTGCACCGGGATTTGCAGGGGGGGCGAGAGAGAGAGAGAGAGGGGAAAGGAAAGGAATGGGGAATTGGAATGGGGCAAGGCGACGCCAGGGGATAGAGCTTGGGCCTGCTTGGGCGCCGCATTTTAAATACTTGTTTATTAGCGGGGGGCGTTTGTGTAAAATGGCGCGAGGCCTACTAACCTAAGAGAGGAACGTGACCATCGTCGTCTCTCACTCAATCTCTGTTCCTCCGCCGGGAGTCAGTCCAGTCCAGATCCTATGAATAATTGAACATACACTGATGAATGGTACGGCGCATGCGTTGTGTACCGTCCATGCGGCCATGTCGGATACGTCTTTCGTTCGGAAAGGAGAGGAGGTATTTTTTTGATCTTGCTTCTACCATGGAGTATAATTATGTTTTTATCCTTATTGTTTCGACTTTATGATTTTACTCTCAACTATTCACAAGTCAATACAATTTTACCTTTGGTCTTTGCATATTAGCACATGTTTGTACCTATTTTGATCCTTGACTAAGGGCAAAATCGCATTGAGGGCAAAATCACAAAGTTGAGAAAAATGATGGCAAAATCACAACTACAAATCAAAATAGGGGTAAGAACACATATACCCCTTGCTTAAACTAGGCATGCGTTTCGCATGACGGCAACTGATAAGGTTTTTATGATTAAACTTGCTCATTATAGGATCTCAACCCGGTTCGGATGCTCATATGTTTTGAATTTATTTCAGGTTTTAATCATCGCTATTTTTTATAGTACGCGACGTGCTCGTCAATAGCGAGACGCCAATGTTATCGTCAATCTCAAGAATCTGCCAGCTCAGTCACTCGGAAGCGCTTACAGGGGTAGGGTTGCATCCATCTATACGATCTTCTACGCTTGTACTATGTTTCGCCAAAAAAAATATATTAAATGGATGATACAAGTTAGTCTGCAGCTGTCGTCCTCACTCGTACGGCTCATATTTAAGCTTGTTGTTTAATACTCCCTTTGTTTCGAATTATAGGTTGTTTTAACTTTTCTAAATTTATAGGTTTTTGCATGCATCATATCACTTTAGCTTTAGAACACATAAAATCAATAATTTATCAAAAGTGTTACCAGGTGCCTGAAAGCATCTAGGCCCCTGATTTGTACTTTGGTAATTAATGACAACCGTTGTGGCCTAACAATTTCATTGGAGATAGGAGTTTAGGTTAGTCCGGAGTTGAATTGAGCTTCAATGGATGCTATGGTGATAGCTTGGATGAATTCGCTTTGGAAAGCTCAATGCAAAGGTATATGATAGGGCTTTTCTGTTTTGCCGGTCAAGAGGTGCTTAGTGGATGATAGTTGACTCGATTAATAGGCTAGATAGCCGTACTATCAAGAGCGGTCAATTTCATTTGCTTGATGGTTCTATAGTGCCACTTTGCTCAAACAATTGCATTGTATGCATATAGGTTATCGTATGAAAAGTGGATAGAACAATGGTGAAAATGGTTTCTGGAAAATTGCTAACGTGCTAGTATGGCGGACGGTCTCGGCAGACCATTCTATGACTTAGTCGTTTTCGAGCCTGTTCTGTTGCGCTGAAAAATGAAAGGGCGGACAGTCCGGCAATAGGTTTGGTTTTTAGACAGAACCAGTTCTTGGTCTGGTGGGCGCGAGGTTATAGAGGCAGACGGTCCGCCTCCGGTGGCAGATGGTCCGCCACAAGATCAAATATTTGGACAGAACCATTCTTAGTTTCGTGTGTGGTTTCGATGCGAACGGCGGATGATCCGGCCCCAGGTGCGGACGGTCCACCAGCTAACTTTGAAAGTTAGACGGAACCATTTTGGTTCTAAGTGCTGGGCGAAGTTGTGAGGCGGATGGTCCGTTGTACTAATCTTTTTCCTGGACATGCGTGCATATGAATTTGAACTACGAAGGGTGAACGGTCCGCCTGTGCTGCTACGGTCGTTTTTGACACGCATTTATTGCTGTTATAGCCATTGGGATGAATGGCGGACGGTCCGCGCTCATAGAGGCAGACGGTTTGCCAATCCCCTATTTCTATGCGTTTTGAACATAATGGCTAGTGTGAGGGGTTGACTCTATAAATAGCTCATGCCCGGGCGTGGGAGAGCTCTCTTGGCACTTAGGAAAGCATTCTTGACATACTTGAGCCTTCTTCCTCTCCTCTCTCTCACTCACTTTGGTTAGAGGTTGCATTCTTGTGAGATTGAGAGCATCCTAGTGTATTGCATCAAGAGTTTGAGCTTTGTGGCACTATGGGAGTCTTCAAGCAAGCGTCATTGGCTTGTTACTTTTGGAGGTTACCGCCTTCTAGATGGCTTGGAGATTGTGGAGTCGTTGAGCCCTTCAAGAAAATTGTGAAGGAGCTCCGGCTATTCTTGTGAGATGTTTTGTGCTTACCTCGCCGGAGCGGTGAAGAGCAACTCTAGTGGAATCGAGGTTTGGAGAGGTTCTTTGATTCAAGCCGGCTCAAGATCAAGCGAAGTCTTGATAGAGGAGCGGTTGGAACATTGAATCCATCTCAACGTGGATTAGGGGTGATCGGCAAGTTATTGACACTACGGAAAAATTTGTCTCTTATTTTCGGTTATTTATTTGCTCAATTTGATTATTGCAATTTACTTTGAGCAATTACATTACTAGAGATTGAATTGTATCTTGTCACCCTAGGTTGCAAACCCTTACCTAGTTATAGGAAGAGTAGAAATAGAATTTTTCTTGTGTTACTAATTAAATTTATTTAATGTTGTAATTTTAGTTGAAGGTATCCTGGATCCTACAGTGTCTTTCATTGAATAATGTAAATAATATAACAGATAGAGGACTTGTACCCCTATCCAATTTGGACTGTTTGGTCTCATCCAGAGCGACAATCTCCTTCGCAAAATGGCGACAGGCCCGCCATTGCTGTGTGAAGAGCTCCTTGCGGCCTAGCACCAGACACAAGGACTCTCCTGTCTTCGATGTGTAGCATGACTTTTATTTTCATCAATGTAATAGTTACTGTAACCCTACCAGAACTTTCTCTTCTTCTTAAAGAAATCGGCAACGCTCCTGCTAACGTTTTCAAAAAAAAATTGGATATTGCTGGGCAATCGGAAATCAGACACTACAAAAAGATCATTCATTTAGCGAGAGGCCCACCGCACAGTATTCTTAAAACGCACATAACACACACCACCACTCACACTGCATGCACACACGCGTGCGCGTCCTACGCACACGCTATGGGAGAGATTGAAGGGTCTAAACCCTCGGTGCGCGGGAAATGCACGGTACCAATGAAACTCGTGCGTACCTTAGCCTAACCCAGGCGCTACAGTAGAGTGAGCAGTCCGGCCACTGGTCCCTGGCTGGGCCGTCGGCCTAGCAGGTGATGGGGCAGTTTTCTTCTTCTTTTCTCCACATTCCACGCGATTGACTCGAGTCACCCGAACCCGACCAGAGACCGCACCCCCACCACGCCGACTCGCCATTGGCCACCACCACGTCCTCCGCAGCCGCCGCCAACTTTCCCCACTTCACCGAGAGAACGCAAGCAGCAATGGCGACTCCACCGCCACCGATCCTCCTGTGTCTCCTCCTCCTCGTCGCCTCCCCCTTTCTCCCACGTGCCGCAGCCGCGGCGGGTCCCGCGCCGCTGTCCTCCTCCTCTTTCGACGCCGGGCTGGCGAAGCTCCAGGCGCGGATCGGCTACGCCTTCCGCGCGCCGGACCTCCTCCGCCGCGCCATGACGCACGCCTCCTACTCCCGCGAGAACGGCCGCGCGCTCGCCGTCCTGGGCCTCGCCGCCGCCCAGTCCGCCGCCGTGCTCGGCGCCCTCGCCGCCGACAACGATGCCACGGCCTCCGTCGTGTCGCGCCGCGCCACCGAGGCGGCCTCCGAGGCCGCGTGCGCCGCCGCGGGGACGCACGTCGGGATCCCGGCCATCGTGCGCGTCGCCAGCCGGACCAGCGCGTCCGCGGCACCCGTCGTCTGCGGCGCGCTTCGGGCCCTCATCGGCGCGGTCGCCGTCGACGCCAATAGCACGGACGCCGCCGGGGACGTGTTCTGGAGGCTGCACGTGCTCGCTGCTGCATCTGCTGCCACCGCCGCTATCTGAGGCCTCCAGGCCGGGGTAGTTGCTGCTCAACTCTTCTGATGTTCACCTGCCACTTTACTACTAGGCTCTCCTGGCAGCATGCTACTCCATCCAGGAATGTCCATTTGGATTTCTGGCAGTGGCAGCAATAAAATCTGATGGATCATGGAACATGAATTTGCGTTTGAGACAGTATGGCACATCATTGCTCTAAATATGGCGTGCAAACGTATACATACATAGACGAGAAAGGTGTATCTAACGTTCCAATTCATTGACAAAAATATCGCCGCCACAGTTTATGGACAATGACTTAACACCAATATCTGTGCAAGATATCCTGATCGGTAGGGTGTAGTCTGGTACTGCATTGAATTGGAATAAGTTTCATGTGGTGTGCACCGAATTGCTACATAGGAGTACCAGGCTTACAATTGCAACATCACTCTCGTATTGCTCTAAACTCACATGAGGTTGCACATTTCCTCCACAGTAACACAATCACTGACCAGGAACCCAGTCTGACAAAATTTGATGAGTGAGACTCTGTTACAATGTGAATCAACTCAGTGCATAACTTACTTCCTTGCTTTTTTGCTCTTGTGCGTATTCTCAGGAGTTGAAGCATCCAACTTGCGTTTCTTTGCTAGTTCCTTCACCTTTCTTGCAGCCACAGCAGGTCGCTTCCCTTTGCGAGCACTAGCTCCAGCTTCATTAGTTTTGCTCTGCTTCACTGGGTTGCTGGGACGCTGGTTCACTTTCACCTTCTTCACAACACCAGATTTGCTTGATCTCAGTCCTTGATAGGACAAAGCTGATGCCTTACGTTTCGCTTTGTCACTGCCTTCATTAGATTTGCTGCCTGGTGTTGAAACCTCCTTGTGTTTTGGCACACGTTCCTTTTTCCGGGCTTCCATTGTCTTCTTTGGTGTTGTGTCAACCGGTTTTGCATGGGTCAGCCTCAAAGAGCGATCTTTAATCTTCAGATCCTTTTTCCTTACAATAGCATTAGCAGCTTCCTGCACAGCATATATCAGCAGGTCAAAGGTTCTTTCAACAGAAAGATATTTTGCAGATAATCCACCACGAAAGGGTTATCGGAAATATACTTCTTATCAGAACAGTTAAAGAGTTATATGCGGAGAGAGAGTGCATACTGATCATGTGAACAAAAATGAAGTCATTTTGCTAGTAGATACAGTATGGGAAGAAATTATTAGCAAGTGAATTTTCCCTTTTAAGTGTAGAAAAGCCATTGCCATTATTGCAAGCTGCAGCATGGATGATACAAGAAAAACTAGTTTCTATAGAAGCCGGGAATTGAGTCAAAGAGTGGTCTCAATATTTAAGATCCATGCTTACAATTGAGATTTTTGTGCTAATATATAGTTCAGAAAGAATTCCTTCCTATTGTACTTTCTTCTTTGCAAATACCACTTGCATTTAATTTCAAGAAGCGATCATCAGGGGATGACATAACTAACGCTACAGCCTTCCATAAGTGATTTGCATGTTTGCATAGCATAAAAGAAATACAGTAATCTACAGTTCATGTACATTACATAGACTAGTTGGCTGATGGAATGGGCCACGGTGCTGAAGCAAAAGAGGAATGGTAAGAAGTTTACCCTTGTTTTGAATAAAACATATGCGATACCCTTCCCTAGGCTTGAATTTGGATCTCTGATAACACGTATAGCTTCAACATCACCTTCTGATCCGCTGGAACCGCAGAACAGCTGGTAGAGTTCTTCATCCTAATATGTCAGAAAGTAAATCTTGGTTAATAAAGAGAGGGAAAAAAATGAAATGATGCATTATTTTTCTATTTTTTTAGAAGCTAGAGAGGTACAAGATTGAACACATTGCTTACCTTTACATCAAATGGAAGGTTCCCAACAAACACAGTTCTCTTTCTGTCATAAAGAGGCCCTTCTCCTCGAAGCTTTTTACGAGGGGGGCATGCCATATCAACACGGATGTGATTGCCACCGAACTAAAAAGTTTAAAACATTTAGAAAGAAAAAAGACTCATCAATCACAACATAATTTTTTTAAACTATCAGTTATAAACAAATTTTATGTTTTCATCAGCTGTATAACAGCCAACCTTACCTGCGCCATATTATGAGACAAAGCAGCTCGTGCAGACTGCTCATCTTTGAAGACAATGTAGGCATGCACGCTGCAAAGAATATAAGCAAATATGAATATGAAAAACAAAACACTTGCATCATGCAGTAATTTTTGCATATTCTAACAAGCTGTTAAATGCCATGCACTTCTAATCACTGTTCTGCTGCATATAGGCTATGCAAAATCGGGCAAAACAAAGAAGGATAGAAGCATCAATAACAGCAGTGGTTCACAGGCAAACGAGCACTCACTTGTCGACCAATTCATTGACCTTCCCCTGTATGACGGCCCCTTTCCTTGTAAGCTTGGTCTGCAGGAAGCACAATCACAAGCATTGAAACCTTTCCACCTCAAATCAAGCAAATAAGAATAAAAGGGATTGCAATGGCATTGTACTGACGTCGACCAGTGGCACGGAGCGGATCCTGACGGACTCGATCTCTCCGAACGCGGCGAACTCCTTGGTGAGCACCTTGCGCTTGGTCCGCAGCGGCAGGTTCCCCACGAACACCGTCCTGAGCAGCTTGGTCTCGTCGTCGAACGCCTCCTCATCGTCCTCCCCCGCCCCCGCCGCCGCAACCGCGGCATCGTCGGGGGCCTTCCTCTTCCCCCCAACGCCGGGCAGCTTCTCCTTGCCCGCGCCACTCCGCCGCCCGGGGCCTGCCTCGACCTCGTCCCGCTTCCGCTTGCGCTGTGGCCCCTCCTCCTTCCGCTTCTTCTTCTTCGAGGACGGCTCGGTAGCCTCAGCGCCAGGGTTGGGGTGCTTGCGGAGGGGCGTCGCGGGCGGCGGAGGAGCAGGGGGCTCCTCCGTAGAGGGCTTCCGGCGGAACGGGTTGTCCGCGGAGAAGAGGGAGCGGATGGCTGCTGCCGGGGAGGCGTCGCCCGCCGCCTCGGGGGCTGGGTCCTTGTGCTTCTTCGCCATCTGCGGCGGCGGCGGCGGCGGCGGGTCGATGCGGTTGCGGTTTTGCGGCGCGGCGCGGGGCCTTGTGAAGAGAAGAGGGCCAAAAAACTTGTTCCCTTGCCTCGCTGGGGCGTCTCGGAATAGACGTGGGGTGGGAGAGGCCTCAGGCAATATCAGCCGTCCGTTGGAGGGTTAACGGCTAGGATTAGTCCGTGTGCTGGACAGAGGCCGCGGCGGCTTCGAAATTTCTCAGTCGCGACAGGGGAGGAGGGGGTTAGGGTTTTTGCGCTCTGATCTCTCCCTGCGCGCCGCCGCCGTCGCCGCCATTGCCCACCGGAGAATAGGGGAGGAGAGGATGGAAGGAACTAGCCGCGCGGACGGGCGGAACCCGAACCAGCTCCGGCCGTTCAGCTGCACCGGCAACCCGCTCAACCGCGCCCACGGCTCCGCGCGCTGGGCGCAGGGGGACACCGTTGTGCTCGCCGCCGTGTACGGGCCCAAGCCGGGGACCAGGAAGGGGGAGAACCCCGAGAAGGCCTCCATAGAGGTCGTGTGGAAGCCCAAGACCGGCCAAATCGGTACCCGCTCTTCCTCTTCCTCTTCCCCTCGAGTTCACTTCACCTGCTGCTGTCGCGCCTTGCCTTGCGTGGGCGTTGGCGATCAAGAGGGTGTTTACATTGTCGCCTGTCTCCCCAAGTAACCGTGTCACTGAGATGGCAAGTTGTTTACAGGAAGGCAAGAGAAGGAGTATGAGATGACGCTCAAGAGGACGTTGCAGAGCATCTGCGTGCTCACCGTTCATCCAAACACCACCACCTCTGTCGTGCTTCAGGTAATGTTGCCCGGCTTTCATGCTACTCCAAGTTGCTCTTATGTATACAATTTTGTTGGTTGTGTTCGATATGCAATTTAGTGCGTCATATCATACAACATTTTCGGGGTGCTGTTGAAAAAATTGTAGTACTGAATTAATCAGGCTACAAATGCCATAAACAAAGTATTGATGCACTTATAGGCCGGCCTGCAGAAAGGCACAAATTAATACTAGGATGTCCACTTTCATCGAGGTTTCAGCATAAACACAATTTGTTGGGCCTACGATGGTATAAACATGTTCCTTGTAGCAACAGTTTCTTACTCTGTTGTCAACCTTTTTGTAGTGCATCACAGCAGTCTGCCTTATGTTGACTAGCATTGTTTATGCTCATGGCACTAAATGTCACTAACCTATGGCTAATCATATTTTGGCAGGTCGTGGGTGATGATGGCTCTGTATCTTTCCACATGATGTAGCATGTTTACTGTATTTTCTTGCTTGCATTTACATTAGAAACTTAAATTGCTGGGAAAGAGACTTTGTTAGATTGATGTTTTAGATTGAAATTCCAACTTATTGTGAATACTATTTGCGTGCGTCAACAACTAGGTGTGGAAATAGAGGGATTGATTCTTTGTCTGGTATCTATATCCTTGCTTTAAAAATAAAAATGTAGTTTGTTGTCAAAATATATGTGCATTTGTGGATCTTTAAACTAAAAAAAATGTCAGTACCTTCCTGATTTCAATTGAAGCTAGTCCTTGTCTCCTTGACTGTGCTTAGCTTTTGCCATGTGCAATTAACGCTTCCTGTGCTGCCCTCTCATTTGCTGGCTTCCCTTTGAAACATCTTGCAGGTAAGTTGCGTAGATTTATTTTGTTTGTTGTGCCTCCATACTTTGTAGCTAACGAAGTCACAACCTTCTGTTTGCTGCAGTCGCAATTGGCTGTGGGGTGATGGAGAATGGTGCGGTTATTTTAGACATGAACATGGCAGAAGAGCAGGTAGAAATCGTTCCCTTTTCTGAACTCCAGCGGAGGAAAATATAAAAAAAACATACAATGGCCCCATTTCCTCCTGTATGCATTTTTCGACTGCTTCTTGGTCACTGTGCTATTCAAAAACTCGTGAACACCAAGTATATACTACTTTCTTTATGTTTTTGTGGGCGACATAAAGGATTTTCTAAGTTGTAGGGACTGCATGGTTGGTTTCCTCGACAGTTTGCTCTGATATGTTGTTCTAAACCCTCAGAACATACTTCTTCAGTCCCTCGGCTCTTTATCATAGATTTTTTTCCCCAATAGAATATTTTCAGTACCCTGTACGATGGGAGTGTAATAAACCGTGTCTTGTCACAACCTGCAGCAACTGAAGTCCTATGTTCACCTGGTGTTTCCCAATTCACGCAAGTTGGTTGATTCAAAGGAATCAAAACAGAAAGACGAGGAGTTTGAGCGAGGATTGATAACTTCCATCACCCATGGAGTGATGTCTGGTACGGCTATATATCTTGTGTGTTCCGGAGTTGGGCGTTGCTGGGGCAAAGCATGATTTGTTATCCCTGATTGTTGTTACCTCTTTTTTGTTTCGTGGTCAGAGGATGATTACTTCAACTGCATTGAGAGGGGCCTTGCGGCATCCTCGCGGGTCTCGGATTTTATGAGGAAGACTCTGAAGAAGACGGTGCCATCTATTGTAGATGCTTGAGTGCCATCACGACCGATAGGATGTAGCAGCTTTTTCAGTGGTTGTGCGATTTTGGTGGCAGCTCATGTTGCAGTGGAGGAGGCAATCGGTGCGCACCATGGATGAACATGGCAAGGGTGCTGAATCATTGCAGAGGCAATTGGTAAGGATATGGTGGTCTCAAACTGACTAGAATGGGAGTTTGATGAAGTTGGTACGGGATCAGGTTGTACTACTACTACTCCTAGTGCGGTAGTGCCCTTTGACGAGTTTGTGGCCAATACTATCTGTGGAGTTAAAATTTACTCCAAGCTTTTTTTATGACTGAACGTTGTGAGCATTCGGTACATTGTGGACGAGTGGAAATGTATTCGCTGCATGTGTTTAATTTATCAGTGGTGCGTGCATGTCGGGTACAGCACAGCAGTGAATTTTTGGTACCTGACCTGATGGTGTTGTAATCAGCAAGGTTGGGTTCTTTAGAAGGCAAATGGTGGGTGGTGGTAGAGAGGCCGGCCATGCATGTGTTTGTGAGTCGTAAACCTAACCCGATGCCTTGGTGGCTTGGTGCTGGACGGGCTGGGCTCGGCGGGTGTGGCCACCTGGCTGGCTGGCTGGCTGGTTTTGACGCCAACCGGAGGCGCACGCAAACACCGTGCTCGCCTGCTCTGTTCGGCACAAAAGTTATCGCAGCCCGGCGTCGGTGGCTGGCCAAACGCAAAACCAGGCGGTGAACTTGTGCAAGTTGTTATTAAAAAAAATTAGCATAAACACACCCCGATAAGTTTGACATTGTGCCAGTATAAGTTATTTTATTACAAATACCCATCCGGCTACTTACTTGTATTTTGTAAATACCAACATAGTGTGTGCAAACTTAACCGAACCAACATGCTTTGAAAAATAGCGAGCCACGTCTTTATGAAAATTTGAAACTTCTGGAGTACAATCTTAACTTTTTTTAGATTCCAAAAGGATGCTAACGAGAGACGTACCAAGTTTCAACATCTGTAAAAAAAATCAATGCAGAATGGTAAATGAACCTAGCACTTTGGCAAGTTTTGACTATACTACCTTGACATGTGGCGACTCAATCTCGGCAAAACGTGTTGATTCGGTTAGTTTTGCGTGCATTGGGTGGGTATTTGAAAAAAAAGATAAGTGAGTGGGTGGTTATTTCCCGTAAAATATAACTTATGGGGCAATGTCAAACTCGAAATGATTTATTGAGATGTTTATGTAATTTTTTTTGTTAAAAACCAAGCAAGTGGTCGGTAACTGAAGCCGGCTGAGAATAGGAGGAAGCTTCCGGCGCCCTGAAGTTACCGTGTCGGCCGCGGCTGGCTGCAAGGGGAAGGGAGTCTCTCCACGGTCGGGTCGACTCGTCTCCGCCAGCTCTTGGTTCGCTGCCTACCTTTCTTCTCCCTGTTGGTGGTTGCTGTGCTATATACTCGGCTGGCTCGGGTCCTCCCACCTTCCTCCTACCGTCGTCTGCTTTCCTCCTCTGCCCTCCCCCCGCCCCCCAGATCTCCGGCGCAGCACGCGCCGATCCCAACTCAAGCGACCGACCCACCGAATTCAATCGGATCCACTCGCCGCGCCGGCGGCGAACAGCAGCCATGGCGTTCGATTCCTTCACCGACAAGAACGCCGTCTTCCGCCGCCTCAAGGCCAAGCCGGAGAACAAGGTAACTGATGCTCTTCGAGATCTACTAGGCCGCGCCGGCGCTGCTCCTCCATCATCAGATCTCCCTGACGCCACCGCCTCCCCTCACCCCCATGCCAGATGTGCTTCGACTGCAACGCCAAGAACCCAACCTGGGCCTCCGTCACCTACGGCATCTTCCTCTGCCTCGACTGCTCCGCCGTCCACCGCAGCCTCGGAGTCCACATCACCTTCGTCAGGTATCTATGCTACCCTACCTACCGCTGCTAACTGCCTTCTCCCAATCCGCTAGATCTCGCTAGCCCCGATCCAGATCTCGTCCCGCGCCGCGCTTGCTCATCGATTCTCTATATATCTCTATAATGCCGCGATGCTATCATGGCCGCAATGACGCGGCGCTAGGATTAAGAGCAAGCTCACATGCTTTCGACTTGACTACCTAGTAATAAGCATTAGGGGGTTGGGTCCAACAGTTTGTCGCTGGATCTGAGCCTCTCGCACAGCTCTCACCACTTGGGCAGTTAAGCCCTCTTGCTCCTTTTATGAGCTCCGTGCCTGAATTACAGGGTCTTTGCAATGACAAGTGCCACCCCATTTTTAGAGCCTCAGAACCCAACTCCTGTCATCTAGGGGGAAAAAAACACCTGCTAAATGTGCCACATATACACACCTTGCTATTTTTGTACCTCTGTGCCACACAGATTACATGATAATAATCTCAATGGGCCACGGTATGATAATTGCAAATGCTGAAAGGATTACTGTTTTCGGAATGCATGCTGCTGGGTCTACATCCCCCCTTCTGTTTTCCCGTACTGTTCTTACCAGATAACTTACCATAGTCCGAATACATTCTGAAATATCGAAAAACATTTTGTCACTGCCAATGCTGTTTTGCCATTTTTAACCTGTTCTGCCTATTTTAGGTCAACGAACCTTGACTCATGGACTCCGGATCAGCTGAAGATGATGGCTTTCGGTGGCAACAACCGGGCACATGCTTTCTTCAAACAGCACGGATGGACAGATGGTGGCAAGGTTGAGGCAAAGTACACATCGAGAGCTGCTGAGTTATACAGGCAGATACTTTCAAAGGAGGTCGCTAAGAGTGCCACAAATGATAATGCCTTACCGTCATCACCTGTCTCGTCTGAGCCACCCAAGCCATCCGATGACTTCCCTGAATTCAAGCTCTCAGATGCACCTGCAGAGAATTTGAATGGGAAGCAGGAGCCCAAGTCGCCAAAAGCACCTCCCCGTTCACCGAAAGCCCCTACCTATCCCACATTTGCCAGTTCCGTAAAGAAGCCCATTGGTGCAAAGAAGGTTGGAGGCAAGACCGGAGGGCTTGGTGTCCGAAAGCTTACTACAAAGGTGATGCCGTAATGCCTTTGATCAAAGTAACTATTTTGTGGTCCCAGGTTCTTAACAGTACGATACGATCTTGATTTCGCAGAACTAACCCTTTGTCATTTTTCGTTTTGTCCTGCAGCCAAATGAAAGCCTGTATGAGCAGAAACCTGAAGAGCCAAAACCTGTTGTGCCTGCCTTGACGACTACTTCAACTACAAAAAGTGGTCCATCCTTGCATTCACGTTTTGAATACATGGAGAATGAGCCATCAGCTGATTCAAAATCCGGGGGATCTCATGTGACTGGTCATGTAGCACCACCAAAAACATCAGACTTCTTTCAGGAGTATGGGATGGGTAATGGGTTCCAAAAGAAATCAAGCAATGCTTCAAAAACTCAGGTAAAAACCAATTGTCACCCAACTTTTCAGAGATACATGAAATCATGTTCTCTTCTGCTGACATCAGGAAACTTTACCTCTACGCAGACATTTGCGACCATGGTTTTGTATGACTTATACTGATGCATTTACCATATTATTTTGTTCACATGCTCTATTGTGTTTAATAGCTTAGCTTGCTTGTCATGCTTCCTATTTGCTCCCCGGCACCTAGACATTTTATGTCCATTGACCTGCTACTCATTCATATTGCAAGGTTGCATACACTGTGCATGCTTATAATTTAGGCTAGGGCCTGAAAAATATCTTAAGTTGCTTGCGTCATGTCTAGTTGTTAACTCAAGCTGGTTTGATTAGCTACCTTTATTTAGTCCTAAGCTGCGCAGTTTTCTTCTGGCTGGATTCTATGACATGAAATGAGCATCCTGCCGTCGTCAAAATTAGTACATTTGTAATTTGACATTATTTCTTGACTCCAGCAAGGCAAATATTGCACAGTGCTCTTATTTGCTGTATAATTTTCATCAGCCCTTTTTTCCTTGGTTACTCTGTTATGCGCTCTGACTCCAGACGCATTTCTTTCCAGATTCAGGAAACTGATGAAGCAAGGAAGAAATTCTCTAATGCGAAGGCGATTTCATCATCTCAATTTTTTGGCACTCAAAACAGAGAAGAGAAAGAGGCTCAACTATCCCTTCAAAAGTTTGCGGTGCGTTTACTTTTGCATCACCTTTTCTTTTGCATCACCTTTTCGTCAACATTTAGTCTTGATTCAAACTGAATTACTTGTTGGAAGAATCCTTCCACAGTTTTTTCGGAAGTGGTAGTCTAGGCCCTAGGGGCATGTATTTATGAGCATTAGACTTCTCTTGAACCTTGTTTTGATGTTGCTTTCTGCAGTTCTGCTTAAAGTTAATCTGTTGTTGTGATGCAGGGTTCTTCATCCATTTCGAGCGCTGATCTTTTTGGTCGTGATATGAACAATTCTGATCTGGACTTAAGTGCTTCAGATCTCATCAACAGAATATCTTTCCAGGTAGCTTTTGTAAATCTTTATCTGTTGTCGATTGGATCTTGGATACGTAGCTTCTAGCAGCAGCCTAGTTTGCTGTTTTAACCAACCATTGAAGTTGACAGTTGTAATATTAACTAATGCAAATGCACCAAGAGAACGAATATTGTGCAGAGATGTTAGGTGAAAGCTGGACATAGCAAAGCCTCATTTGCTGCCATGGTTTTGTAGGCTTCCCAGGATCTGTCTTCGCTCAAGGACATAGCTGGAGAGACTGGAAAGAAGCTGACATCCTTGGCCTCCAATTTCATCAGCGACCTCGACAGAATGCTTTAAGCGTTCTATTGAACCAAGACTTGTAGCATTTTCATATCTGCATCAGAATACCGCTTCAAGTTTTGATTGCGGTGCATCTCCGACAATTCAAAGCAATTCTTGCACAGCCCTGTAGAGGATAGTAGAGGATTCTTATTACGCGTTTGTATTTGACCATATTTCTGGACCTGCTTACATGAAGATATTTTCATTCGTTCCTTCACAAGAGTGAAGCATACGCTTATATACATTGAGGTTGCTTGTCGTATGTTGCAAGAAAATTTTCATACTGTCCAGTGCCTGTGGTCAATGAAACCGAACCGGATGTTTGTACTGTGATGGTTACCTGATCAAGGTTGATCTAGAAATGGTCACAAACTGTATCTGGCATATGCCCCCCTGTGAGTTGAACATCTTTTTGGTTGTTTCGTACCGGGTTGTTGATCATCCAGCCAACAGTATGAGAAAGCTGACTAAAGACTTTGGAATTGGTTGTGTTTCTCGTCAGCCGCTGAAATTCAGCAAAAGTTATTCAAGATTCTGGCCGTTTGCCCGGCAAGTTGCAAGAAGCATGGCGTATGCCTGGAAGAAACTCACGGGCGTCGCGACGCCAGATTCATCATTAAACATTTGTGTTGTTTACGCTGTTGCTTTCGTTGTGAATTGTATATATCTGCATTATTTGCCGTCTGGGTGATCGGGCATTGGGCTATGGAAAGGTCGACAGCAACAGATTCTATGTAGCTCTTGGACAAGAATCTTGCACAAAGGCAAATTCCCCTCTTCCTTGTTACGTTGTTAGTTTAAGCTTGAGTGACGGACGCATCTAGGCCTCAGTCGTCCTAGTTTAATTTCTTTGTAAACCTTGCATGATTCGGTAATGACATTAGCAATATCATTGCATCGAGTCAGCTATTGCGGGCGTTGCCAAAGATCCAATGCAATTTCGAAGAGCAACGATCTGAAGTCGAAGGGGAAGTCAACCATTGCATCGGAAAAAGAGAAGGATGTTTCCATGCAAGCCTCGGCGAGGAAAGATGCTCAACAACCAGAGCTCAAAATCCTCCTCCCAAGCAGGAGATGGGATCGAGATGGTAAAGCAAGAAACCAGCCAAGATCACAGCAGGTGAGGTGAGCTTATCTTATCAGCAAGGGACGGAGAAAGATGATGATACGTATTGCTCACACCAAGTCGGAATTTCCGTACAGATCACGGCAGCATCTCGCACACGAACACTAGCTATCAGACGAAACGATGGGGCGGCGATCTGCTACAGCAGATCGCAGGTTCGCAACAACCCCAGCCGTACGGCATTCTGATCCATCATCCCTCACATGCGCACAAGCAGAGAGACTAGGATTGGGAGGAGACGAAGATGCGGATCTGCTCGAGGAAGGTCTGCCCCTGCGGCCGGTCCTTGCGGCGGACGTACCCGTGCGCCACGGCGTGCGAGTACTCCGGGTACCCCTTCTCCCCGCTGCGCCGCCACAGCTCGGCGGCGTAGTCCCGGTGCGCGTAGTAGGCGACGGCGTCCACCCGCGCGCACCCGCCCTCGGCCAGGTCCACCGCGATGGGGAGCCGCTCGTAGTGCCCGCGGGAGACGCCCTCCAGCTCGTCCAGCCGCGCCAGGCCGCGCGGGGTCACGGCGTAGAGCTCCCCGGCCACGCGGTGGCCCCCCTCCCCCGGGAGGTTGATGAGGAACGGCACGCGGTAGGGCCCGCACACCAGCGGGAGGCGCGGCGCCGTCACGGCGGCGCCCACGAAGGAGGCGTCCCCGCCCTGCGATAGCTCCTGCAGCAGCGGGTGGTTCGAGAACCCGCGCTTCAGCGTGCCGTACGTGAACACCAGCGTACGCTTCGCCGGCTGCTGCTGCTGCTGGGGGTTGGGGTTCTGCTGCTGCTGATCCTCCGCCGCCGCTGCCCCCGCCGGCGCGTCGCTGGCCGTGCCCATGGCCGATGGATGGAGAGAGATTTGATTTTGATTTTGGGGGAGGGGAGGTGGAAGGTAGTTGGTGCCGTGCGCCTGGGAGGCTGGGATGGCAAAATGGGCTCTCGGGTGCAGGTGCATTTATACATGGGCTCGCTCCGACTTGGTTGGTGGGCCCACGCAACGGATGGCCTCGCGTCGCCTGCCATCGGCGACCGTCCTTTTCGCCTCCCTGCCCGCTGGTGGTGGCGGCCTTTCCCTTGCGGCGCTTGCATCACAATTCACTGCACCCATCACGGCCTCTGACTTACCGATCCTTGTCATTTTAGTTTTTCTTTATGCATCTAGATATAAATATATTTAAGTATATAGTAAAATCTATAAATAAAAAAACAAAACGGCCTGTACTTGGGACGGAGGGAGGATCGTGTAACTTGTGTCGGTCAAATTAAATTTTACGGTACGAAAAACCTGACGAGTTCACGTGTCCCAAAAGTTGCAGTGTGTTCGTCAATCTCATACGCATGTTGTAGTTTTTTTCCCCCTTTTTTTGCGAATTATCAACCGGCCCAGCAGCACACGACCCACACTAGGCCCAACCCACTCCGTGCTTCACAGCCCATTCGTCGATTGATTACCGGACTCCCCACGAGCCCAACCAAACTCACGAGCGCCGCCGCCCTTTTCCCCGTCCTCTCCACCGCCGCCGCAGCCGCTCCGCTTGCGCCCCGCCCCCCCCGAGAGCTCAGAGGAATGCCCCGCGGCCGAAAGCGCCCGGCTCCGTTCCCTGCCTTCTCCCCCTTCGCTCGCTCCCTCATCTTCTCCGCTGCCGCCGCCGCCTCATCCTCCTCTGGCCCTTCGAAACCTCTTCCTCTCCCCGACGACGCTACTACGACCTCCGCCGCCTCAGGAACTCCTGGTGAAGGTACGCTTCTACTCGTCCCCAAACCCTTAATCCCTAGCCCGGATTACGCCACCCAATGCATCCCTTGCTCACCAGGCAACATGCCGCGGCCGCCGTCCAAGCGCGCGAAGAGGGCCGAGCCCTCCAGCGACGAGGAGCGCATCAGCAGCGAAAGCGAGGAAGAGAGCTTTAGCGCCAGCGATAGCGACGGCGACGACGGGGAGGAGTCTTCGGAGGAGGTGACCACCTACCTAGTACTTACCCTCGTGCCAGGAATTTCATTTTTCCCGACCGGTATTCTGCTGCAACGTTTGCTTTGCTCCTCTGCTGATGCGGCATCGCACTTGCAGCTCGAGACGGTGCAAGCGGACTTTGCCTTCTTCGATCCCAAGCCGAGCGACTTCCACGGCGTCAGGCTCCTGCTCAAGACGTACCTCGACTCCAAACCCTGGGACCTCACCGGCTTCGTCGACCTCATCCTCGCACAGACCACTGTTGGCACGGTTGTCAAGTTGGCCGATGACGATGGGGAGGAAGGGGAAGGAAGTGGCGGTGACAAGACCAACGCTGGTGGCAATGATGATGATGATCTGTTTGGTCTCATTAGCGTCCTTAATTTGGGACGATACGCTGTATGCTCTCTTAATATATAAACAAGATACTCACATTTGATTAGTTTCTGCTCATGCAATCTTCTGATTAACAACACCTTGCTGCTGCTGACTTTCAGGAGCACCGATGCATCAAGGATCTTAAGGAGTATCTGCTCGCAGCTTGCTCTGACAAGGATTCCAAGAAGCAGCTCAAGTCCCTGCTGGAAGAGAAGGCATCTAGTGTGGGCCTGCTGGTGTGTCGCCGCTTTGTCAATTTCCCTTATGAGCTTGTGCCTAAGCTGTACGATTCACTCTTTGATGAGGTTTCCTGGGCAACAGAAGATGAGGTGATTTTCTGTTCCGAACCACCTTATTTTCTGTCTGCTTTTACTTGGATAATGAATTTGTAACTGTGTCTGCACGGCTGAAGCCAACACAAGAACTCCGGGACTCCTTCCGATTCAAACATTACCTGCTGCTCGTCAGAATGCTTGAGGTGAGAAGTATATTATGCTTTCCCTTTCTATTGCTTCTATCCGGGTACCCATTGGCTTGAATGTTCAAAGCGGCAATGTTTCTATGCTCAGTAGAATAGAACCAATTTAAGATGACGTGTTGATCAACCAAATCCAGTGTTTGTATCGTCCTGTATGTGAATTGGTGTCCAATTGCTTTGTTGGTTGTTCCATCATTACTCACTTGTGTCTTTTGCTGTGTTCAGAGGAAAACCCCCGCAAAACACAAAGCAAAGAACAGCAAAGATGATGATGAACCTATTATCTATCCAAAGTTAGAGGATGAAATTTTTAATGAGGTAGATATCAAAGCATGCTATTCAGATATTGGCTGTATGTCTGTTGTTAATGCTAACAAAATCTTACTTCTTCAGCTTAGCTCATGGTCTTTCACTTTTCCAATACATTCTGAACAGTCATCTCAACAGGAGGTCAGTTGCATTTAATCATTTAATGCTTTATGCTCTCTTGAAATGTGTAATTGTTTGACTCCTCTTGTCTGTAAGTCAGTATTTGGTTTGCATGACAGCACTTAATATCATGACTCTAGAAACTGGAGGAAATGCTATTTGATGCATAATGATCTCTTGAGATGTGTAATTGACGACTGATTCTCTTATCTGTATGGTACTATAGTTCATTATTTGGATTGCATGACAGCAGTCATTTCATGCCCTTAGAAACTGGAAAAAATACTAGTAACCAACTAAAATGTGAAGTTGGAACTTTTGTTCATCATCACCTTGTCTTGAACTTTTGATTATAGGCCCCATCTGATGATTATTTGTAATCTGCCATTGGTATCAGTAGCTGGATGTTTTGAAACTATAGTATATAGCTACTTGTTCATTTTAAAAAGGGATTTTTTTCCTGAACAGAAGTTTCTTTCTGCTAATGCAGATGAAGAATTACAAAGAGATGGGCTTGGTGATGGCAGTTAAAGCTGAGGCAATTCCAAAATTCCGCAAGAAGCTGGAGGCTTTGGTGTGCGAATAGTAGTCCTTTTGAACATTGTTGGCCATAGTGGAATTTTGCTGCTGTCCACAGGGCATTTTGCTACACAAAGTACAATTATGATTGTGACTCTAAGAGTGTGAATGCATTGTCGCTAGCAGTGCCATAGATGTAATGGTGTTGATCTGCGAAGCAGTTACTTATGAACTAATCCAATCTTTCATGCACTGATATTAACAGACTTTGAAGTTCTATTGGTAGCCTCGTAGATAAATATTTTATCCATGGGCACTAAAGTAAGCTGCTGTGGACCGTGGTTCAAACCCAGGAAATTCTGTTTGACACATCATTCATCAGTTAATTCAGCGTCAATTCTTTTGTCAGAGAACGGTAGTCTACGAAATTACATCTTTTGGATTTTTGAGCTGCATTAGATGTTGAGATTTCAACCAAAAAGGAACACACAAGTGAGCAAAGCATGCTTACGAGAGAATGGTTGGACTTTTGCGTTGTCTTAAATGTTGAGATTTCAGCCAAAAAGATACACGGAAGTGAACAGTGCATGTCAGAAAAGAGTACACTATAGGCTCAGCTACTGAAGCCGTTGCACGCTAAGTTTGCATGAATCTATAGGCTCAGCTACTGAAGCCGTTGCACGCTAAGTTTGCCATAGGCTAGCCAACGCTTATGCGAGGCCAAGATGCCACTGTCAATACGAGGATAACATTTCACCAGCAGCCCACACTCGACCGGAGTTTTCAGAATCATGCTCCATGAAGCATGGGTAGATCAGTTCAACAGGCGACCACATGTATAAATTTCTAAAGAAATTCTTCAACAACGATGCAATAGTATATCACATCTCAAGGCAAACAGAGCACCCGTGCATCACTTGAGCAACCGGACATAACCATAGAGTAATGCAATTTCAGATCAAAATACTGTTTGAAGGCATCCAAGTAGACATCTTACTCCTACTTATTCCAACTGCTGGCTCAAAACCAGATTTCATAGTGTTCCTAAACTACAACTGTTCGGTGCCAACAGCTTGCAAACCTCGACATGGAAAGTAACAACAGCACTAACATATAGTAACACATCTCCGAAATATTAGCAGGAGTCATTCATAAAAATTTCAAATGGCCAACAAAGGTTCACGAACAAGTGCAGCCATGGGCCGGTCGAACAACCTTCGATCACAAGTTCTTGAACGCAGACTCATGAGGAAGTTTCTGGGGGGTAAGCCTTGCCAACAAAGCCTTGTTTGAGAAGTGTTCACCATCAACGAAGTAGAAGTTCCCCTCAGCCTTGAAAGTGACAAAAGGCCTGTTGGTTTCAGGAGGCCTAATATCGGCAAACTTGATTGTCCTTTTGAGGGGAGTAGCCAGCCATGACATCACCTCAGCCTCAAAGCTATCTGAACCGGGACGCCACCTGAGCTTGTGAATGTATGGGCTCACGAACCAGTGCAATGCTGCAGTTGTAGTGGCGCTGAGGAAAATGACAGTGGATGCAACTGCTCCCTTGAGGATCACATTCATATCGGGTGAAGTCATGAATGTTATCACCGGCCCTAGCGACACGGAAAGGCAGCAGGTGGACAGAGAGAGAAGCTTCACTTTCTTTATGATTGACGATATCGGTCCTTGATAAACCAGGTTACTATCACCGTCATCCTGTTTAATCTGCTTCGGTTTGGGCCCAATGCTTATCTTGCTCCCACTGGATTCAGTTTCTTTCACAGCAGCAGCAGCTTGAGAAGCCCATCTTGTCTGACTGTGCAAACAGGCAATCAGACCAAAGTCATCACGTTTTGCAAGATGATTAGGCTTGCGTGTTGAGAAATGCCTCCATATAATAGCCTGAGGAACCTGAAAATCTGGAGAAGACTAGGGAAATGAGCATATTTCTGTATGTTTTTAATATTTAGCATTGATGTGTACAAGTTAAAGAAAAAATGTGAAATATTTACTTCAGTTAATCGACATGTGCATACCGCGATACAAGTCATAGGCTAAGTGACAGTACCCATTATCATTATGGGGGGAAAAAACCAGCACACTAGATATTTAATGAAACATATAACAGGAAATTGCACCTTATGTACCACTATGAGAAAAGCTGCCGAAGTGCAATTGCATAGCGCAAGTGAAGCTCACAGCACAATCAATAGATGTTTGCACACGAATAGTAGGCTTCAAATTAAAGCGGATGGATCTACCAAGCCCAAAACTAACATCACTGAACAGTCCAAATTACAATTGCATCTAAAACAAATGGCAAGCAACGGCAACATACTTCATCTAGCATTCTAGCCACTGTCACATCTCGTTCATATTCCATCAACCCACCCTAACAATGCCAAGCAACACATAACACGGAATTCGCACCCAATCTGTCAGAGAACAACTGCGCTCGCAATTCCGAACATCCCAGGAGGAATCAAATAAGAAATAACACAAAATTACAACATTTTCTGATCGCATAGCTCAGACGTCATCATTGTAGGGGTCGAAGTTAACATGCTGGGAAACCACGGGGAGAGGAGAGGGATCGAGATGCGGCGGAGAGGAACCTGGCACTCGGGAGACAGCGTGCGGGGTAGAGGAGGGCCCCACGGAGAAGTGGCGGAGGAGAACCCCGCGGAGGGAGGCCGCGGATCGGAGCCTCGCCGTCGCCATGGTATCCGATCGATCGAGGGGGGCTACCCTAGGGTTTTGCAATCGAGAAATGGTGTGCGAATGCCAACACTGCTGGCTGGTGAAGACGACGAGCCAAACGGGCCCGAGCCTAACTGGGCCTATCTTAGTGGGCTTCAAATCGATATCACAAGTCGGTTCGAGCCCGAAGTTGGATACGAAACCCACTCAACTCAACCCTCCTTTTCTCTCTCTCTCTCTCTCTCGCGTAAGCAGTTAAGCGCACGGATCTTCCCACCAGCCTCCGCACCGCCGCCTCCCTCGCCGGAACCCTAGACGCCGCCGCCATCGCCGCCGCTGCTGGTACGATCCCCGTATTCTCTTTCTCATCCTTCAAATCAAAGGCTTCCGTATACGCCCCGGCCTAATCCAATCCCCTAAACTTCTCAGGATTTCTCCGGTGGTGCCGTCCCGGCGAGCCGAGCGGGCCGGTATGAGTAGCCACCGCAAAAACTTCCGCCGCCGCGCGGACGACGAAGAGGACGCCAACGGCGACGGCGGCAGCCACCCCAAGCCCGCCACCAAGACCCAAACCCTAACGGTGCCCAAGCCCAAGTCGCCGCCGAGGCGCCAGGGGGCGAGCCGCCTCAGCTTCGCCGACGATGAGGACGATGATGACGCCGAGGAGGGCCCGTTGGCGCCTCGCCGCCGCCCTACGGCCTCCGTGCGCCCGGCCCGCACGGCGTCCCCTGCTGCGGCGTCGCTCCATCGCCTCACGCCCGCCAGGGAGCGGCACAGGAGCTCGCCGGCGGCTGCTATTGCTGCGGTGTCGGCGCCCAAGCCCTCCAACTTCCAGTCTCATGCTGGGGAGTATACTCCAGAGCGCCTGCGCGAGCTCCAAAAGAACGCCCGCCCACTCCCCGGCAGCCTCATGCGTGCACCACCGCCGACTCTGGCACCTGAGCCCCGGTCTCAGAGGTTGGCTGGAGCCCCTGCCAGTTCCACTCCTACTACCTCCACGGCAGCTGCAACAGAACCAGTGGTTATTCTCAAAGGCCTGGTCAAACCTATGGCAGAGGCAAGCATTGGGCCAAGGAAACCCTTGCAGAAGGAGGACGAAGATAAGTCTGAGGAAGAGGAGGGAGGAGATGAAGAGGACGAAGGGCCAGTGATACCTGACCGTGCGACTATTGAAGCCATCAGGGCGAAGCGGCAGCAAATGCAGCAGCCAAGGCACGCAGCTCCAGATTATATCTCCCTTGATGGTGGTGGTGTGCTCAGCAGCAAGAATGCTGGCGGTGAGTCCAGTGATGAGGATGACAACGAGACAGGAGGTCGGATTGCAATGTACACTGACAAGTCAACTGACGGCCTGAGGAGCACAAAAGGTGTGTTTGGCGGGATCAACAACAGGGGTCCTGCTGCCAGTTTGGGTGCTCTCAGTGATGGGATCAGGGAGGTTGAGGATAACATGGATGATGATGACGATGAGGAAGAAAGGAGGTGGGAGGAGGAGCAATTCAGGAAGGGGCTTGGTAGGAGGGTGGATGATGCTTCTGCTCAAAGAACAGCAAATGGTGCACCAGCTTCTGCTCAGGTTCAGCCGCAGGCATTTGGATACTCTGTGGGTTCCCATCACCAGCCCTCTCTTAGTGGTGCTGTACCTGCAGCATCTGTTTTTGCCTCAGGAAGCGTGGAATTCTTGTCCATTGCTCAACAAGCTGATGTTGCAAATAAAGCCCTGCAAGAGAACATCCGGAAGCTTAGGGAGACTCACAAGACAACAGTGAGCGCTTTAGTAAAAACCGAAACACATCTTAATGAAGCTCTTTCGGAAATATCTAGCCTGGACAGTGGTTTGAAGGATGCAGAAAAGAAGTTTGTGTATATGCAGGAGCTCCGCCACTATATTTCAGTGATGTGTGATTTCTTGAATGACAAGGCATTTTATATAGAGGAGTTGGAGGAACACATGCAGAAACTACATGAGAATCGAGCTTTGGCTATTTCTGAGAGGCGTGCAGCTGACCTAGCCGATGAATCAGGTGTGATTGAAGCTGCTGTAGATGCTGCAGTGTCTATTCTTAGCAAAGGATCAAGCTCAGCTTACCTGTCCGCTGCATCAAACGCTGCGCAAGCAGCAGCTGCTGCTGCTAGGGAAAGTTCCAACCTCCCACCCGAGTTGGATGAGTTTGGCAGAGATATCAACCTCCAGAAACGTATGGATCTTAAGCGCAGGGAAGAAAATAGGAGAAGGAGAAAAGCCAAGTCAGAGTCAAAGAGATTGGCATCTGCAGTGAAGAACAATGACATTGAGAAGATTGAAGGAGAGATAAGCACTGATGAAAGTGACAGCGAGAGCACTGCTTATGTTTCCAGCCGGGATGAGCTGCTCAGGACTGCTGACGTTGTGTTCAGTGATGCTTCAGAGGAATACTCGAGCCTTCAAATTGTCAAGGACAAGTTTGAAGGTTGGAAAACTCAGTATCCTTCTGCATACCGAGATGCTCATGTAGCTCTGAGTGCACCATCTGTGTTCACCCCTTATGTGAGACTGGAGCTCCTGAAGTGGGATCCCCTCCATAAAACAATTGATTTCTTCGACATGGATTGGCACAAGGTTCTTTTTGACTATGATGTGAAAGATAATGAAAGTGCCTCAGGAGGTTCTACTGATACGGATGTGGTTCCGGTCTTAGTAGAAAAGGTGGCTCTTCCTATTTTGCACCACCGCATTAAGCACTGCTGGGACGTATTGAGTAGCAAAAGGACTGAAAATGCTGTAGATGCTATTAGGATGGTGATCGGTTATTTACCAGCATCAAGCAAGGATTTGCATCAACTACTGGCTTCTGTGAAAAGTCGTCTAACCCAGGCCATTGCTGATCTTTCAGTTCCAGCCTGGGGATCAATGGTGACAAGGACTGTTCCAGGTGCCACTCAATATGCTGCATATAGATTTGGAGTTGCGACACGTCTGCTAAGGAATGTGTGTCTGTGGAAAGACATCCTTGCAGATCATGTTGTTGAGGAGCTTGCTTTAGACGGACTACTGACTGGGAAGATTCTTCCTCATATGAAGAGTATCATTCTGGATTTTCATGATGCAATCACTAGGGCCGAGAGAATAGCTGCCTCACTTTCAGGAGTTTGGAGCAAACAAAGCCAAAAGCTGCAGCCTTTTGTAAACCTGGTGGTTGAGTTAGGAAACAAGTTGGAGAGGAGACACACTTCAGGCATTAGCGAGGAAGAGACACGTGGTTTAGCCCGTCGACTAAAAAACATATTAGCAGGACTGAATGAGTATGATAAAGCTAGAGCTATTTCGAAGAACTTTCAGCTCAGAGAAGCCATTTAGCTCATCCTGGATGTAGTGTGAGGATTCCAGTTTTGACAGAGAGGCAGGTTCTATATCCTTCCATTTTACTGAAATGTTGTAATTCTGATTATCTGTACATCTTGGTCATGAGCTCTTTCTTAGTCCAGTGCTTGATGCTATGAAAGCAAATTGTGTTGCCTATAGGTTCCAGCAATTTTCCAAAACCACCTGTTATATTTTTGTGAGTTTAAGTTATGGTTGGCGCATATGAAATGGTAATAGGATAACATTACTTATGGACTTACTGGCGATCTGAATTTGTCAAAATGCTAGGCATGATCCCAAACCAACTCTTAGATGAATGCTAGGCATGATCCAGAACCGACTCTTAGATGAATGCTCTGAAGCTAGGCATGATCCCAAACGGACTCTTAGATGAATGCTCTCAAACTAGGCATGATCCCAAACCAACTCTTAGATGAATGCTCCGAAGCTGGGCATGATCCCAGAGACCCAGACCGGATCTTTGATGAATGCTCCGAACCTTAAATGTGTTACATCATCCTCACTTGTTCGTCATTCGCCCTAAACAGTTGTTAATTGCTATGGCTAACACAACATTGAAATATGCAGAACCTGCAGCATACAAAAATTGATTTTAGTTTTCAGAACACTGATTTACTGGAGAACTGGTTGACTTAAAGAATATGTTGATCTTAGTTTTTGGAATATTGATTGGCTGGAGAACTGGATGACATAAATTGTCACCTTCTCTTGCACACTTTGTGTATAAGTTGTAAATCGCAAATTATGGACTCGTTTAGAGTTTGTGTATTTGGTTTGCACTTACTCCCTCCGTCCCAAATTGTAAGTCATTCCAAGAATCTTGGAGAGTCAAAGCATCTCAAGTTTGATCAAAATTATAGAGAAAAATATAAAGATTTATGACATCAAATAGATGTACTATGAAAATATAATTGATAAAGAATCTAATGATACTTAGTTGACATCATAAATGTTATTATATTATCATATAAATTTGGTCAAACTTGAGATACTTTGACTCTCCAAGATTCTTGTAATGACTTACAATTTAGGAACGGAGGGAATAGTATATTATTACTTTGGGTTTATTATATGTACACAAACATGAATTTATTAGGGGCTATGGTGGGCTGGGCCATAACATTTCCTGAATGAACTGTAAATTCTTTCTGATTTCAGTTGATTTTTGGGAAAACTCTAGTTACTTTCACTTAATATTCGAATGCCAGATGATTAGGTGCTGTTACCTATCGACAATAGAGTGACTGGCAATCTGGCTTGCTGATGAGAGAGGTATGTACGTGTTTGTTAGCTGGAGGACGATCTGTGTGTGGGTGGGTACGGCTGTCTCGTTTGGTATACTACACTCCCTGCTGTCTGACTGCACCACCGCGCAATACAACGAATAGCTAGCGGCTGGCAAGCGGGCAGGGTAGTAAATTGCAGCCGACAACATGTCATCAACGGGCAGGCATGCAGGCAGGCCTTTTTTTTTTTTTTGGCTTTGGGGGCCCAAAGCTAATTGTTCTGTTAAATTTCTTCTTTTCTGCGATTGCGAATAATAATTGTCCTGTTTCTTAGCAGCACCAATGCTTCTTTCCCGCTGTCTGGCATCTGAAAATGAAGCCATAAACTGATGGACGCCTCTGCAAATAAATATTTTTGTCAAATATACTACATTTCATTTAGAACAAGCTAATAAATTCACACGTGACACACACACATATATATATTTAAAAATGGGGGTAGCAGTAAGTAGATTGAAATCAGCGACACTAGGAACAGGAACATTTGACAGACAGAGGGTGGTCACGGGAACGCGCACGACACGACGGCGACCCACAGGCAAGGCGCGCAGACGCACGGACGCAGCTTTCTTCCTCCCCCGCCGGCATCACCATGGTCCATGTAGCCTGCTAATGGGTTGAAATCCACCCCAAACCCGTCCCAACCCATAATAAATTGACTCATTCACCCACCCCATCTCACTCCATAATTCTATTGTGCAAATTCAACCTAACCCGTCCCACAAATTGATATAACCCGTGGGTTTGGTATATGAACCTATAAGTTTATACAAACCTCGTGTTCACACCTTAATTGTTTGAAATTTATTGCAGATGAATTAGTTTGTAGTCCGCTACTTTGTGCAAAGTAGTGCGGCTAGACTTATATGTGAGTCCCGCGTCAAGAGTCGAACCCTAAAACTAAAACCTTGCGTTCACACCTTAAAAGTTTCCAGATTTTGTCTGAAATTTGTCGCAGATGAATTAGTTTGGCAGTCCACTACTTTGTGCAAAGTAGTGCGCTGGACTTATATGTGGGTCTTGCATCAAGAGTCGGACCCTGAAACTAAAACTTCGCGTTCACACCTTAAAATTTTGAAGAAATTGATCGAAATTTGTTGCAGATGAATTAGTTTGACAGTCTGCTACTTTGTACAAAGTAGTGCGGCTGGACTTATATGTGGGCTCTACATCAAGAGTCGCATGCAAACTCAAAAAAAAACCACTTCCAACCACCCCAACTCGCATTTATGATATACCCAACCCGCCCCAACCCATTAGATGTTAAAATCCATTTTAACACATTCAAACACACCCCACGTCACATTTTGCGCCGCTAGCAGCCCTATGATCGTCCAAACCTTACATCGAAATACCAACTCAGAATCCTCAATTTTTTCTATTTTTATGTTTTACGTTGTAAAGGAGGCCCGTAGCTTTGACCAACGCCATCTAAATTTTACAGCAAATTCTGTTGGCATGAATCTCAACAACCATGTTGCCAAGACCTTTTCTGTTCGAATTTAACCATCTTTTACGCGAACAATGCACTGTGGAGGGAGGCAAGGCATGCAATGCAAGCAGACCGGACAAGCGCAAACTAGGAGGGTCGTCATCATCCCCTTCACTATCACGAGACAAGGCAGGCCCACACTGCCAAGGGCATTCCCGTAATAAACCATTCTTCCTCCATCCGCCCCGTTTAAAACCCTCCCTTTGCACATGGCCCGAGATCCCCCAGCTCCCACCACCAACCCATACCACACCACTGCCGGTCTCTCTCCCTCCCTAAATGGCGGCCGAGTCGGCCGCCACACCCGCGCCCGCGCCCCCGCCCCCGCCCCCGCCGCAGGAGGATTCCCAGCTGCCCACCTACCTCGGCGTCAGCTTCGCGCTCTTCCTCGCCACCCTCCCGACCAGCACCGGCGCCCGCCACGTCGCCTCGCTGCAGTCCCGCGGCCGCCTCCTCGCCGCGCGCCTGCTCGCCGCCGAGGACCAGCTCCGTCAGCTGCGCGCGCGCCGCCGCGAGGACGCCCGCGCCAACGCCCGCGCAGCCGAGATCTTCGCGGGCCACCGCGCCGCCTGGATGGAGGCCGAGCGGCGGCTCCTGGCCCGCGCCGCCGCCGCAGGGGACGAGGCCGCCTCGCTCCGCGCGCAGCTCGCCGAGGCGGAGGCCGACGCCACCGCGCTGCGCGCCCGCGTCGAGCGCCTCGAGCGCGAGGCGGCCGAGCGGGACGAGCTGCTCACCGCGCTCCTCGCCGCGACCTCACGCGCCGGCGAGGAGGGGGAACGCTTGCTCCGCGACGCGCGGGAGGACGAGCAGGACCCGGTGCCCGTGCCGCCGGTGGATCCGCCTGAGACCACCGACGCGGAGGCCCTGGCCGCCGCCGCCGCGCTCTACGCTCAGCAGCGCCAGAAGCACGACGGCTATAGCGACGACTTCTACACGGCGGCCACGGCCGCGTCGGGAATGCCGCCGTGGATGGACCCATCGAAAGGCTGGCAGGTCAGTGAGTGGCATGACAAAAAGTTGCCTACCCTTTTCAACCCTCACCTCCTTTTACTGTTCATTCAGCGTTCCCTTCCAGCTTAAAGGTCAGCCTGTTGATAGAGATAGTCGAAGACACTGCGTCTCAGAAAAACTTTAGACAAATTACAATTTAAAGAGTACTATATTCTCTGTTTCATGTCATCAGTAGCGTTCAGTAAAAGGGGGGTTGTTGTTAATTGTTTCCATTTGTATTAATGCTATGAGATTAGCGTTGCTTAATGCTAGTAGTTGCAGTATCCTTCAGTAGGGCGCTCTTCATACATGATACACATCTTTCCAGGAGTGATAGTGATACCCAGAATCTCCTCCACGCACAATGCCATGCCTGTTGCAGAATAGAACGGACAAACAACCACTTTGGTAGCCTCTTCCATCCAACAGAATACGATACTGTATCCGTGGGGCAAGCCTGCCTGCGAGAAAGCTACCTGGTTTTTGTTAGCTACTCTGCCAAAGCCACCTGAATCTTATACAGTCCGTAGCAAGACCTAAATCACAGGCTTCCTGTTACTGCTCATGCAAGCAGCACGCCTAGAAGATTGGTGCTGTACTGAAGGCACCACAGGCTGGGCCTAGTTACTGTACATGTAGAAATCCCACTGGTTCTGTTGCATTTTAGTCCTATACTTTTCTTGTCAAAATATTATGTTATTAAAGAAAAGGTCATGTCACAACATTTGATTTTTGGACTAGTCAGTATTCATTCAAGGTAGTTAATATGATTGGTTGAGTCCAGAAAACCCATCAGAGAAACTTTTGCCTAACTACGCATTTAGTTCCTTGTCTTTGCATTTGTTGTTTTATTGATGATTTGCGCATTTCATATGGGTACATAGGATCAAAGTTAGTTCTTCCCTTTTGTTGCTTGGCACGGTCCTCATAGGTGGTAGCATACCATTAATCTTTTACATAAAGAATACACTAATTGAGAACTGAAAATTTTGGAAATTAACGGCTTGAATTAAAGCATTCGGATTTTTTTTCAGTTTTACTCATACTGCAACTTAATTGCCCTCGCTGAGTGTATAACTGGCTAATCTGCCAGCCAGTCTTAACAACCGCATTGGTACTTGGTAGCATCTGAAATGTAGGAACATCTCAGTTGACGGCTAATTATTTCTACAATTACATTTGAACTTCAGAAGGGTGTGGATCTAATGGCTTGCCTGGTTGTTCTAAATGAATACTTGTGCGACCTGTTGGGAAAATCAATGGTATTGTGGGAGTCGTATGTTCTACTCGCGTTGCAAATGTGTACCATCAGCCTGTTTATAGAAATAGTTCCACTATATCACAGATTAATTTTTAGACCCGCGAGGGGGGGGGGGGGGGGGGGGGGGGGGGAGGTCTGTTTGCATGTAATAGTTCTGTCTACTGTGCTATAAGCAACCTTGGCCCAACCACACATACTGTATCCCTTTTGATGACGGTTAGTTCAACATCAAATATTTAGGAGCAGAGGTAATACATTCAGTCCCTTTTTCTAGCACCACAAAACCGGGCCCTTTCTCTTTTTATTAGTTTCTTTTCGCCAAGGCCAATGGACCTCAGCTTATAATCATGATGCGTGGCATTGGCATGAGTGAGGATGGTGATGCAAACAAATCATGGCAATGGAGAGTACGCGATACACACCAGGACCATAAGAGCTCCCTATTGGCTGGATGATGTTGCTGCTGCATTCCATTTAACATAGCTGAATGCCCTCTATAAATAATGCTTTGTACTAGTGTACTAAATATTTACTAGTTGCTGCCTTATTGTACAAACTAATTGAGCTTAAGGTTGCTATGACTGCTAGTACACACCCAAAAGAACAAGAGAAACTTAATTTGATTACCCTAATCGTTGGGTATATGTAATGGTAAGGAGATGCGCACTCTTCCCAATCCATTCCCATGCTAGAGAGAAGAGTAAGCTTGATCTATCAAGCAGCTGCAACAACAGACGGTGATCGCAGCGGCACGGCCCTGGCCTTGAGCGGCCGCTTCATGACCACAGTGAACTCAAGCTTCTCAGTGAGGTCCACGTCTTCGCCATCGGCCTCGAGCCACTTGAACTCCCTCACAAGGTTGGCTACGAAGTACTCGAGGTGTAGTAGCGCCAGCGCCATGCCAGGGCAGACCCTCCGCCCGGCACCGAATGGTATCATCTTGATCTCCTTGCTCCCTGTTAGGTCCACTTCCTCCCCTTCCCCGCCGGGTAGGAACCGCTCCGGCCGAAACTCCGAGGGTGCATCCCACACCTCCTCGTCTAGGCCGATGTCGCCCACCGCAAAGTTCACAGGTGTGCCAGCGGGCACACGGTACCCGTCCAACGTCGTGTCCTCGTGCACGGCGTGTGGGAGCACGTAGTGGCCCGGGGGATGGCGTCGGAGCCCCTCCAACACCACAGCCTTGAGGTACGGCATCGCTTGCAGGTTGTCCTCTCGCACCTTGCCATTGGCACCGACGGAGCTAGCCACCTCATCCCGCAGCCTATCCTGCATTGCTTGGTTCTTGACCAAGTTCGCTAGGATCCACTGCAGTGTGGTGGCCGTGGTGTCGGTGCCAGCGCTGAGGAACTCGGAGCAGAGGCTCACGATCTCGTCGTCCGTGAGCGTTCTGCCGCTGTCCTCAGGGATGATCAACTTCACCATGGAATCCACGTAGCAGTCTCCGTCTGCACCAGCCTCCCTCCTTGCTTGAATCAGCGGTACAAAAAGCTCCTCCTGCCGCCGCCGCAGCGAGATGAGCTTCTCCCACCGCCGTCGGAACACGATCTTGGTGACCGCCGGCACAAAGGAGAAGACTTGGAAGCTGAGGAAGTTGCTGAGGAGCTCCCGCTGTGTGGCCTCGATGTCTCGCACGCGCGCGTCCTCGAGGCGGTCGCCAAAGCACATGTACACCAGGAGGCAAAACATGGCGTACTGGAACGGCTCCATCACGGTGACGGGGCGTTCCCCGTTCCCTCCGTCCGTGCGGACACGGGAGACAAGGACGTCAAGCACCCACCGCCGTGCGGGGGAGAATGCCCGGAGTCGTGCCGGGTTGAGCACACCCGCTGCAAGGTTCCGCCGCAGCGTACGCCACGTGGTGCCGTAGGGGGAGGAGCTGATGTTGCGGCCCCCACTAGTGAGCACGATGCCCGAGGCTGTCACAGGCGGGCGGGAGGCGAACATCACTCCGCGCTGCACAAGCGCACGATGCACAGCCCCACGGGCTGCCACGAAGATGGTGGGACGCGCCTTCCCGAGCGGCGCGAAGGTGAAGACCGGACCGTACTCCCACGTGATGCGACGGAGCATGGGCTCCATGTCGAAGTCACGGCGGGCCAGGAAGAGGAGCGGGCCCACCACCGGCAGTGGCGCTGGACCGGGTGGGAGAGGAGGGAGGGATTCGTCGGTGGCATTGATCTTGCTTGGACTGCGGGCACGGGCACGCAGCAGGAGCGAGCAAAGGAGGCAGAGCAGCGTGGTGAGAGAGTAGAAGAGCCAGTCCTCCATGGCCCGTGGTGGCTATGTGGTCGTGATCGTGCTCGACAGGGATTATTCTGGGGAGGGTAATTTATATGGCCGTTATCTAGGAATGTTTAGGTGCCGGTGGGAAGTGGTTGGCTGTGAATGGAAGCAATCTGATGATTTTTTTTCCCAGTGGCCGGTGGTGAGTGTTGAAGTCATGGGGGGGCACTCTGATTGCGGTTTATGTGCTGAGTAGAACTGAGTGGAAAGTGTGCAATTTCTCCATGCTCTGAGTTCAACTTGCCTGCAAGAGTGGCTACCTGCTTTTTTGTTAGGTACTCCATGAAAACCACCTGAATCACAGGTTTCCTATTGCTGCTCATGCAAGTAGCACCACTCGAAGATTTGTACTGTCTGAAGTGACCACGGGCTGGACCTAGTTACTGTACATCAGGGGCACAAATCAGTGGACACCCGTAGGTTCAACAATCTGCACCCCTAACACTACCTAATTGCTTTTGATTTTAGGGCTAATTATTATTAGTTTTGGGTACTTTAGACCCATCCACATATATGAGAAACACTTCCACCTAATTGTAGTTGCCATACCTATTTAGATTTTTATGTTCATATGTGTTGTTTTGCTGTGCATTTCTTAATTGAAACCATTACTTATCTCTTGTGCACTTCCACTTTGTTGTTTTGCTGGATCTCACATGTTGCTTGGCATATGGAGATCACATTGGTACCTTATCTGAAACTTATAACTGCAATTTCTACATTGTACAACTGGCTAATCTACCAGCGAGTTGAACAACCACATTGGTACTTGGTATCATCACTTGATAGGGCACCTCCAGGGCAAAGTGTTCCCAAAAGGGTTTGGGTGGCTTTTATGTTAATGCGAATCCATTCATTCCTTTTAGCATCACATGATTCATTATTCCAGGGGAAAGTCACCTACTAGTGCTTGATACCGTTGATTGTGATAGTACCTCGAGGCCTCAAAGACTCAAAGTACACTACAAAAGGGGTCGTGTGTTAGTAACTTTTTTCTTATTATGTGCACCTCTTAAAAATGTAAGGGCATTAGTTGGTATGAAATTATGCATTGAATTATTTTTGGCGTGATTTCAATGATACATATCTCTGGGATATTTTTTTGCGATCTGATATCGAATGTCTTATTCTTGTGATAGCTGTCATATCTTTTTGCTCTTGACAACGTTTGCTGGGTCTGTTTTTAATCACTTTTTCAATGACTGCTATGTGCATGCAGTGCTAACATTGCTAGCATCTGGAAGCCCTCCCCCTCCTTCCATCTGTCTCATACATGTGTTCGCTGGTTACCATCAATGCTAATCTCAATTACTTGGTAGCCATATATGAAGAAAATGGCTGCTAATGCACAAATGAAAAATACCAGCAGCCAGTTAGAATACTGCAAACTGAATTGGCTATCAAACACAGTTATCAGTTGTCAAGTGCCAAATAACCAATAATTATACTAAATTACTCAATGCTGATGAGCTGAAGAACGAAGTAAAAAACTCAGATAAAAGAACGACTTACAGTCTTACAAGCAGATGCTGTTTTAAGTCCAGATTACTGTTTTCAAGAATTTGGGTGATGAGAAGCCAGACTCTCTGAGAATCTATAGGATATATGTCAATCTGTATAAAGCCTAGTGCAAGTGGTGCTTTATCCTGTATTTTTCAAAAATTCTAAATGTGCTAATAGTATACTGTAAACTGCAATGTTTTTCTCTTGCTTTTCTATTTCAGTACAAGGGAGTTGAAATGATAGCGGATTTGCTCTTTTCTTGTTTTTATAAAATAGAAACTAAATCTTCTCGGTCCATATCCTTGGAAAAATGACTGATGGTGTTCTCTTTGCTCACTGCACGTTGATTCATAATAGGATCATTTGTGTTATTCTCTGAGAATGTATGATTGTTCCTTCATTTTTGGTACCTAAGAACAACCTTTGTGAAAACATTGGGAAAAAACTAACTGTCAATAAAGGTATGGTTCATTTTATTTTCAGGGATGTTGAATAGTTGCCTCAAAATAGATTTATGTTCATTTTGTGTGTGTTTGGCACTGGCTCATTTTGAACTTGCATCTTGTAGGACCTGAAGTATGATGCAGTTGAGTCAACGTACAACACAAAGCATAATGTACCAAGGTAAAGGTTTAACTGGTGCACATTGCTCATTGAACTAGCAATGGGATAAATTCCACTTATCATTTCCATCTAAAGTCTAAGCCATTGTTCTTTAACAGGAGAGAGTCACCCTGGAAGGTGGACGTAGAATCATCAGGAGTTCCTGCAAAGCTTAGGTTGCTTGAGCAGGAATTAATTAACCTGGAAAAGGTAGTGAATGGAGATTTATCCAAGATTCCATTGGTGATGAGAAAACAAGTGAAAAGATACCAAACTCTCGCTGGGAAAATTGATGATCTTTGCAAACGGATGGTAGGCCTTCTCAACTGAATAGCATTTGCCTGATTGTTTCTGTTGAATCACCATAGTGTTCATTTTCCAGGATACAATGAAAGATTCTTGCATGTTGATACTTTATGCTTCCTTTGTGCATGATTATAATTGTTTGGTGAATATATTGTCCAAAGACAGTAGCAGTTTCCAGTTCCAGCCACTTATCAGATTAGTTGTTTTGATTTGTAGTGCTGGGAGGTGTCTCTGCCTGACCTGTGGTACTTGCATTTAAATTGGAAAATCTCTTCTTTCTAACATTCTACTTAATTCTTTAAAAAAAAGTGAGGTAATTGATTATGAAGAAAATAACAGTTCCTTTGTTAGTGGAAATCATGCCTAACAGTAGTAACCTTTTTTTCTAGTATGTTTACCCCCAGTATGCTGGTCATTCCTAGTGCAAGTATGCTCTGATTCATTTAATCCGCCATGTCTTATACATGCTATTAATGGAAGTTTAGGTTGATAGTAGGAGGTCAGGAGTTTCTTTCTTTTTTCTTTTTGGCAAAGCAACGTCCTATTATGAACTACTTTAGCAGGAAAAGAAACTAATGAATATGTATCTGTGCAGCAAACTAGTGACCCTTGTGATTCAACACTTAGCTCGGAGTTCAGAACGCAGCGGCAAACAGAATTCCTGCTAGAAGCATTCCACCTTCAGCACCGAGCAACTGAAACAAGGCAGAAGCTGAGCGCACTGCAAGCAGAGACCGCAAAAAGCAGCTTCGGTGATGAGCTAACAGCAGAAGCCAAAATGTGCACAAGAAGAGCACTAAGTTCAATTAGGAATAACTTCAAGGAAATCCAGCGAAGCTTGGAGATTTGGCTGGCAAGGATTCTTGGAGACCTGGAGGGTATGCTAGCAAGGGATGGTGCCTCACGGATTAGGGAATATTTTCTGTCTCCGTATGCTTCTGCTGTTCGGTGAATGGTCGCCTTCCCCTTACAACTATAGGGATTCCTTGAACGCCCATCAGCAGGTAAAATATCAAGTTCATGCTCACTCGTGCAGCCCCTTGACCTTTATGGCGAGCATTAGACGAGTTGAAGAGAAATGATCTAGGATCGTACCAAATTTTACAGGCAGAAAACGAGAGAGAGAGAGTGATTTCTGCAAAATAGAAAACTTTCACCTTTCCCCAGTGGTCCCAAATTTTGACCTCAAATTTGATCATGTCCTAGATCAGTTATCTTCATGTATGTCTAATTTACGTCAAGAATCTCATGAGGCATGGTCTTATCCGTACCTTAGGCACGGTTGCATGAAACTGAGGTTGTTAGTGTATGTTGTTGCTCATGCTGGTACCATGCGACTCGCCATAATGTTTGCACATAGGCGTTGATCTGTTCGCAGGCTTTGTCTGGCTCTATAGCTCTCCATTATGTTAGGATTTGTAAAGCTGTATGTTTATGGTTCTGATGGATTCACCTAACCGTATGTAGAACACATGCCTTGGATGTACTAAACTGTGTTGCTGTCAGTTTGTGATTACTGATATGTATGTAGTACGTGCATTTCCAACTGTTGAGCAATCTTAGATAATGAAACAGAGGATTGGACGCAGCGATGGATGGATTGGTAAAACTTTAGCACGATACACCAATCACAAGTAGTTACCTGGGCTGCCAGGTGCCCTAAACATGCATGGACTGACATTTCCTTGTCTCCTGACTGATCCCCTCCTATCTTTCCCAGCTCCAAACTAATCCCTCCCCCCACCCCATCTCCAAACTGAAACATAAACTCTCTGTATACTTATACCAGATTAACTGATTGTGTGTCCCAACAGCATATCACCAAGTTCTGCTGAACTGAATTCGGTTCAAAGGTACTGAGCCTGTATCCTCTCCTTGTTCTCCTCCCACCACAGCTTGGCGTTCAGCTCGGCAAACCTCTCCCGGCTGCAATGCAAAACAAATGGCCCATTCATCAGTAAACCATCGCATCGCATGTAACAAATGGTTCGGTAACTAAGTAAGTAGTCGGAGTCATCGACATGACCTGAACCTGACGCGGCGCAGCTCCCTGGTGCCGTCGGGGAGCTCCCTGACGGTGATGTAGACGCCGGGCTCGTCCTGGATGATCCACTCCGTTACCTCCATCTCGCTGGCGTTGCTGATGGACACGTCATCCCTCGACGAGGTGGTCGTCCTCGCCGCCTCCGTTGCGGCGGCCTCCGACGCCGCGGGGCTCTTGCCGGCTGCTCCGTTCTGCCGCTGCTGCTGCTGCTGGTGCTGCCAGGCCCGCTCGGAAGGGTTGGACGAGGACGGCGGCGGCGGCGACAGCGGGCGGAAGCTGTGCTGCCGCGCGGCGGCCGACGGGGGCGGCGCCGGGCGCGCGAAGGCGCCCCAGCTGATCCTGTCCGGGGTGAGCGGCGCCGGCGATGGGGTGGCGGCAGGGCTCCCTGCCATGGAGCCCACCTGGGACTGCGAGTAGAAGGATTCCCTCTGCAAACAAAACAAACACGCAGCTTTAATCGATCGATCCCGTCTTTTGATGCGTGCAACGAAAGACAGGTCCAAGAATGGGCATGCATAGGATGGTGACGTGGCATGACATGTGAGCATCGCCCTGAAACGCCAAAGGAAGAAGACAAGATGGTGACCTCGGCGTCGTCGTCGCGCGGCGGTGTGGGGAGCACCTGGCGGCTGAAGCGGCGCACGTTGTAGAGCTCCATGATGCGATCGTTGTTGTCGCCCCACCACTTCTGCGCCTGCCACTTGTCGTACATCTCGCGGCTGAATCGTATGCGCTTCAGGTCGTTGCCGGCGCCGCCGGGGAGGGACACGAAGGTGATCTGCACGCCGGGCTCCACCTGCGCCACCCACTCCCTCGCCTCGCCCTCCGCGCGCCCGCCCAACTCCCCCCACGCCGGCGTGGAGCTCGCGCTCGACGCGCCCGTGCCGCCGCAGCCGCCCAGGTACGTCGCCGGGGGAACGGCCATGTCGTCCTGCACCACGCCCGGCCGGTAGTAGCCACTGCGGTAGATGGAGGTCGCCCGGCCCCTCGGCGGCGGCGATCCCCCGCGCCTCTGCTGCGCGCCCTGACGGTGCGTGCCGGACAGCTTCAGCACCATGTCCTTGAGCTGCACACATGGCGCGCCAACAACAAACCAACCAATCAGCTGGTGGATTACGTATATTGCAGCACTTGCATGACTGCATCTCAGAGTAAAATGATCGACATTCAAACACTGTCACTGTGAAGCAATGCATGGTTCATCAGCCAGTGTTCCAAAGCCACATGTCAGCATCAGGCTGCAGAATTCAGAGAAAATCGTGTTCTTTCAGAGTTCAGTGATTTTAAAGCAGAGTATGCCGATTTCGAGTGACCTCTCCACTATTTGGACTTCGGAGCATATGGAAATGTATGGATTTTACTGTCTGATCTCCAGTAACATTCAGTTTTCTATTCAGAGGTCTCGCACTGAAGCAGAGTTTTTTGCCGGCCAGTACTACTGCTGCCCGATCAACTAGCACATATCTGCATCATCATCTACATATTTGGTTATATAAGAACTGGAACACTTTGACCTACGTACGTTGCTGTTAACCTAACATTTTCCACTTATCTGCATTACCCATTAGGTAGAGGTAGAGCCGTAGAGGCTAATCTTTGACTACCATTGAACACCACACTTTACGGTCACAGTGCCGGTGGAGCTTCTGTATCTCCTGATGGCTCCGGTCAAATATGAATTGCTAGTGTTACCTCTTTAGGGGTCAGGCAATGACATGTTTTCAAAGATTGTCTTAGGTCCACTGTTTGACCTATACCTACCTAATCAGCTATACTTATATTTATTCAGTTCAGACCCCAGAATGTCATGTTGCTCACACTGTCACAGTAGAGGAGTAGTGGAGAAGACTGATGGTAGTTTTCACACTTGATGGTATGCCTGTGGTAAACCCTTATTCTACCATGGGGTAAAAACAAAAAAAAAAAGCAGAGAAGCAAGTTTGTTTGGAGGTACAGTTAGGGCCACTTAAAACAAGGATGGATTCTCTGGCAATGTTCACTTTACTTTATCCTCTTTTCAGCTTCAACACATGCTCTCACTTGTATGTTTCATCTACAGTTGAGTTTTCCCCTTTGATGATACTCCTACCATGCATGCAATGCATGCATCTTTTCAGGCCCGGTGGCCTCTTTTCCAACTAAGATTTAAAATAAACTGATGATCCCAATGCTTGGAGGATTCTTGCCTTGCTTCCGGGTGCAATGCAAATAAAGCATGTCTTTTGCATTTTGTAGGTATGCACTAGTACTGCTACTGAACCCCCAAATCCAATCCATCCATCTCTCCTTTCGAGAAAGCAATGAAGAAGCCATGTATCGTTATATCAGTCTCGTCTGATGAACATGCATGCCTACATACTTTACTGACCCAAAAGCCAAAAGAAAAGAAATATAGTAGAAATGTACAAGGCCAGAGGATAGGAAGTTGGAGCTGAAAGAAAGCTTCTTTAGATGATATATAAGATAAATATATCAGAAAAGAACATAGGAGTAGTCCATGGCCGCACTTTGTGCTTTCCTGAATTTGTTCGAGGATGTCTTGTGCCTCTCTTTCCATCTCCGAGCTAGGGAATGGAAGGACATGACACAAAGTGAAAGGCGATAGTATCTACCAGCAGGCAGGCCTGAGCCTACACTATCTGCACCCTAATTTTGACCGTCAAAGTCTTTGATGTACGTGTTCTTCAGATCAGTCCTGTTTGGAAACATCCGATCCTAAATACATTAAAGCAGCAGACGACACTCACTAGAGTGGTTCAGTAATTTAAATTGTTCGGTTAAAATGCTTAGCTGGACTTCAAATGGATCAGAGCAAGTAGGACAAAACTATCCTTGCTTTCGTATGATTAACTGTGAGCTTTCTGCAGGCAACTAACCGGTAAACGTACTCTTGCATTGCAAGCCTATGATCAGTCGAACCACACAAAGTTTTTACTGCTCTTTTTGTCCCCCAGCCTGTTAAATAGTTAGAGATTTCACATACAGTAGGTGATTTGAATTTGAAAACCATACTATCTGAACTTGGGTGGAACAACAAACGGTCGTGAACAGAAGAGGGGAAAAGGCGCGCTATGAACTTTGAACTTAAAGGCAGGGCGATCAGATTGATCTAGAAGCATAGCATTTTAGCATCATGGATGGATATATTAAAACAAAAAAGGAGAAAAAGGAAGAGAGGGAGAGAGCTTCCAGGAGCAGCCTGCTCTGGTGTCGTTGTTTGGCTTTGCCGAAAGAGACCTTCGTTCTTCTTCTCTTTCGCTTTAATTTCTTTTTGTTTTTTCTTCTTGTTTGTGGCGCTCACTCGCTCAGCAAGAGGTAGCCAAGCATCTCATCGATCTGCTTTAGCGTTTCTTCTTTGATCATCCGATTAAAGAAGAAGAGATCGACAAAAGCAAAAAAGGGAGAAAAAATTGTTATTCTACGTAGTACGTACTCGAATCCAGTGGAGTGCTGCTAAATTATGCTTTACTTGCGCTGCCGTTGCTTGAGCTTTGTGTATACTACACTACACATGCTACCAGCAGCTATCTCGGCATGGACGACGATGGTAGCATGGAGCCCACGGCCGGCCATGGAGAAGTATCTGATTTTACAGGAAGGGAAGGGCGGTCGTGCGAGTGTACAGGAGACTGAGGTTCCATTTTTAGCTTCGACTTCACCTGTTTTGTGCAAAACAAGGAACTCTAGTATGAAACTGTTTTGTAAGCTGAAGTTAAAATGAATTAGAAGCTGGGTGAAACTATTCACCGGCGAAGCTGAAAACGGTGCCTAGGGAGAGGAGAGGAACGGAGGACGATCGATGGGGCCATGCCATATGGCATCGGGATCGACGCCAACAGTCTCATGCATGCAGAGCAGGGCAGTGGCATCGATCCAAGGAAAGGAAAGCAAGGAAAGCAAAAGAAGCCCCGGCTCCGCCTGCCATGATTCGGTCTGGATGCCGACACGCGCGCAACGATCCCAATCTCTCATTCTCATCTCCTCTCCTCGGTAGCCGCGCCGGCGCGACCCGACCACCGTGTCCGTGGGCAGGGCAGCCATGGATGTCATCCATGGCTGCGCCTGCGCACAGAGCCAGCGCCATCCCCACCGCGGCGGGGTCCAACGGAGCGAGCTGAGCTGAGAAGGCCACTGCACGACATGTCGCCGATTTCGGGGGCGCTGCCGACGAAAGCGACGCCACGCCCACGCCTGCTTCACTGATGACTACTCCTGCTCGGCTGCTCTCTCTTATTATTATGCTAGCTTATTCCTTGTTATTAGTACTTGTCCACTAGCTAGCTGGCGCAATCATCATGCCAAGCCAATCCTATACCTGCTGCTTTATTAGCTTAATATAATCTCCTTTTGTTTAGTATATATAATTGCTGTTACTAGTGCATCCAAATTTAAACAAACCCTCACTTATGTTGTGTTTATGATTAACTTTTGAATCTTTGAAATGTTTTACTATTTGATGAGTTCATTTATACAATGGATAGAAGTTATGAATGCATAATCCATCGATACATCCTAGGAATTGAATCTCCGATGCTGAGAGAGAAATTAAAGAGCCCATCTATATATCATCAGTCTTACCGCAAGCAAGCAGCTACAGCTAGGTACTGGAGCTACCAAGAAACAACAAGAACGTGACTGCAGGATGGAGGTATATAGCCAGCCAGGGAAACAAATAAATGGAAGAGCAAGATGTGGCAAGAGCGAGCTAGACAGAACGCACGCACCTGGGAGGTGAGCGACTTGACGGGGTCCCTGCACGTCGGGGTGTCGCCGCCGGCCGAGCGCCCGGCGTTGTCATCGCGGTCCCGGCCGCCGCCTTCTTCTTTCACGCAGGCGATGCAGGCCAGCATCTTGAGCTTCTTCTTCTGCTGCTGCTGCTCCGGCCGGCCGGTAGTCTTGATCGACTGACTATTCCCTTCTTCTTCTCCGCCTCCTCCCTGCTGCTAAGGTATAGTAGCTCTCTTCGGCGGTCGGCTTCTTAGCTTCTTATGATCAGTTCAGACAGATACTAGCCAGTGTCACGGCGGTGCACCCCCAGCTAGCTGCAGGGACGACGACGAGTGTAGTGCTTATATAGGAGGAGTGAGTATGTCTTTGGATGGATCGCGGTGGTACGGTGTGCAAGCAACAAGTGATGGAATGCTCTCAAGACTCCCAGCAGCAAGCTAGCTTATAAATAGCTACTCCTGCTCTGCTGCTTTATATATAGCTAGCAGGCAAGTGTGTGGTGTTGCATTTATTTATATATATACTTATAAGCAGGAAGGGCCGGGTCGATCATGCTTCGGTGGTAGTGCAGTGCTAGAGTACTAGCCGTGCAAGGATGGCTCCGGCGAGCATGCTTCGCTTGCATTGGGCCTGCCTATCTCTCTCTGCCTGGCCCACTAGCTAGAGTGACTGTCCACTGGGCTCAGCAATGCACCAGAATAGAACATGATTCTTCTTCTCTTCTCGTTTTAGTGGTGGAGACAACTGTAACTGCATACGTACGTACTGTACTGTTGCGGTAAAAGGAAAGATCCTGTAGACGAGACGAGTACTATGCATCAGTACGTAGTAGGTGCCGCTATACTAGCAGCTACTCCTCACTCGTATCCGTTGCTGCATTCCATCCGATGGTGCTAGCTGCATGCGGCGTGCAGCAGCTGATGATCCATCATCCAGCCAAGCCAAGCATGCAAGTACTCATCTCCTCCTGCTGCTGCTAGCTCTCTGTATACTGTTGTGCTGCTGGCTTCTGGCAGCTGCCGGCCGCCCAGTCTGGTCGGCCGCTAGCTCCTACTAGTAGGTGCCTGCACTGACCTTGTTGCATTGCATTTGCAGCAGAGCCAGAGCAGGCCAGGCCGGCCTCTTCTTTTGTCGATCTCTCCCCGCTCGTGTCTCCGCTCCGCGTGATCATCTCTGACCACGTACATGGGCGCGCTGATGGGCACATACATGCATGCCAATGCAGGTACATGAAGGAGGGAGGCGCCATGAAGGACCTCCAGATTACATTAGACGCTGACAGCAGAAATATAATGGTTTGATCAGATGAACAGGAGGATCGGAGGTTATCATGAGGTAGCAGGCCGATGCATCGTGCTAGCTAATTACTTGATTGATGGCGCGTGCCTGCCCCTTGAAATTAGAGGGTTATTAAGAGTGCGCCCATGATGGAGATGAGGCCATGAGGCCAGCCATCAGCCATGCATCTCCAGCAATATTCCATCATTTGCAGGTGGGGCGGATGATGCATGATACTAGTGCACTATCATTTGCATGCACAAATAAAGCCACTACACTTCATCACTAGTGTACGTGCATTGAAAATATATGCAGCACTAACTAAACCTTCTCTTAATCTTTGACCATGCATCAACATATAAGCGACGTACGTACGTACTAATACAGGTCCATCTTTTTAAACTTTGACGGTCACTATTAATTGATGATTGTGTAAAAGAAATACAAATCGTCATTATGAACAGCAAAAGATTTAATACTAATCGCTGCTCAAATTAAATGAAGTTTCACCTTCTACACATAATAAACAAGTCAATAATATTATACCATGTGGGCGCTTAGGAGTATTATACTAGACTGAGTAGTTCACTTATGGTTCGCGCGTGCATGCATATGCATATGCATATGCATGTGCATGTGGCCACCTACCTAAGTTGCCCAACTTTCTCGCCCGAGGGCTTGCTTAAGTGGATTAGGCTTAAGTAGCGGGCATCATGTCTTGGTTAATATAAGAAGTGGCTTAATTAACCACATCCATGACGACGACGTGGAGCTCACGGCGCCCCAATGCATGATCGATGTAGCTAGCTAGGATTAAGATGGCATTGGCAATGGTACCCTTTGGAATTGCTTTGCATTGTGCGGCATGCTAGAAGTAAGAAGAAGATGCACATGCTACAGATGGAAAGGTAGGCAGCAGCCACAGCCAGGTCATGTTTGTTTGCAGGTGACGTGACGCGGGCCGGCATGCTGCGTACGGACGGGACGGTGACGGGACCGACTGCGGACGGCCGGCCAATCTCCGGCCGGCACGCCGACGCGTAGGCGAGCAGTAGTCGTAGGCAGTAGCAGAACATCGGGCGGCGCGGCGCCCAATGGATCGGAGTAGCTGCTAGCTAGCCCCTCCTCTGCATCCTCCGACATAACAAAATGCTCAGGAATCTTAAGGCCCGGCACGGCCGTCGTCTCTCTCTCTCCGGCCACGGCCAGCCGGCCAGCCAACCAACCGGCCGGCCGGCACAGGCGCGATGATGGCAGTACACACTGTCGCTGCACACGAATGCCCACGACACGCATGATGATGAACACGCACGCACGCACGCACGCATCCATCAAAGGCAGCTAGGAGTATGCTATAGCCGCGGCCGCCATCATGCATGGGGATCCAAATGCTAAAAGCGCCCGCCATCGATCTCTCCTCTCGTCGCCATGGCCGCCGGGGACCATCCGTGTCCAGTGTAGGACACTTCCGGCCGCCTACCAAAAAGCTACGCAAGCAGCTATGTAGACGAAGGCTGGAAGCCACAAGCAGCAGCAGGGGTCTGGTGGTCACTGGTCAGGTCGTCGTAGAATCCATCCATCCATCCCTTTGGGCTTTGCTTTTGCAGCACCTGCGTGCTAGGCTGCTGCTATACCTAGCTAGCGCGCCGCGATCGATGAATTCTGAATTTCTGATGGATGGATTTGATTTCCGGCGACCGATCGCCATGCGCGCGCGGTGTGCTTTAATTTCTGCTTTCAGACTCACTCACTGCAGGCATGGAGATCCATCGTTTCACTTTCATCCATCCAACTACCCAAGGACACGCATGGAAAGGGAAAGGAGGCGATCTCCATGATCCCTCGGCCTCTCCATGTACTCCCGGTCCCGGCCGGGTCTCTGCAAGCAGGCTGACTGGCTGAGGCGACGCAGGCGTAGGGAACAAAGAAAGAAAGCTAAGATTCGATCGTACGCCGCGACCGTCCTATACATGGACGGCATGCCAGTCTTCGTGCTCCGAGCGCCCTGCATGCCTTCTTCCTCCACGGCGGCGCAGGTGGTGGCACCAGCATCTGTCTCTCTTGTTCAAAGCAGGAGCAGTCACCTCCTCCTCGGACAATCTACTGTACATTCTTCTTTTTAGGTCTTGTTCAGATCCACCCAGCTAAAGTTTAGTTGCTTTTTTTAGCTAGGTAAAATTTTAGATGAGGATATTTGGATCCACTATCTAAATACTAGTTGAAGAGTCATTTACCTATAGTACCCCTCCTCACCCATCGCATCAATCTCCTCTGTCCCTTATTATCTTCCTCCATGCGACACACTAGCGGTGCGCCAGGCGACAACGCGCATGGCAACGGCGGGCGGAGCAGGCAAGCACAAGAGGCTCCTCCTCAATCCCCCGCTACTCTAGCTCCGGATTTGGGAGGGGGACGACACGGAGGATGTGGCCGGATAGGAGGACGGCGTGGAGCATCAGCCGACGGACCCATGGGAGCTCCTCTATGAGCCTGCCGGGCAGGTTGCCAACATGCGTGCGGTGGCGGATAGCATCCCGGTGCTGACCAACACCTACGGCTTCAACGGCCATGGTGGCTTCGCGACGCCAGTGAGGAAGTCGTCGCCATTGCCGCCGGTGGCTTCGCCAGCCACCAAGGCTCCGGCAGGCAGGTACTACCACATGCTCGTGCATCTTATCTTGTAGCGCCAGATACAGGCCGCTCAGGTCCGCTCAAGGGAGGGGCACGCGGAGAGGCGGCACCGGAGGGGAGAGGCGCGTGGGAGGGTGGGGGTGCGCGGGAAGGCGTGCGGGGAGGGGCGGTGCGGGGATCGGTGAGCGTGAATGAATGGGGTATTTTGATCTTTAGTTGGTTTAGCTGGGTTCAACTAGCTAAAGATCTTTAGCTGCAGTTAAAGTTTAGTTGGATCCTGTTCCGATCCAAAATAGCTAAATTTAATCCGCTAAACTTTAGATCAAACAGAACCTTATTTACACACTGCTCCTAGCTACCGTCCATTCGTTCCCACCAGAGCCAATATTGACACCCATGCTCCATTAGGATGATGAGGCCAAAAGGGTCAAGACTGGATACTGATGCGGTGATGTGGCGAGTTACATACTGAAATAGTCGTAGCTCATATTTTTGTAACCTCAACAATTCTCTTATATGCAAAATAAAAAGTATAATAGGGTTGCAAATGAGACAGCTATTGAAGCTGAATTAAACGATTTTCATCATGCCCGCCAAAAATTAATTACTCCATACAAATTTGATTTAAGTTACGATAATCCACCAAACTTTAATTGTTTAAATATATTTACTAATTTTCAAAATTTGAAACCATGCTCCAATTTTGAAAACCATTCATACGTCTTTGAACGGTTATGAAACAGTCGCAGAAGGAACCTAAAGTGTTTTCAAGTATCAGATGTTTCTTACTCCCTCCGTCCCAAAAAGAATGCAATTCTCGCTTCCCAAGAAGTCAACCAATTTTAAATTATATCAAATTTATACAAAAATATTACTAATATTTATGGTACAAAATAAATATCAATAAATTAATCATGTAATATATTTTCATGCTAAATTTATTTGGAGATGTAAATGTTAATATTTTTTTAATTTTTATCAAACTTGAAACTGTTTTACCCTCGAGAAGCGAGAGTTAATTTTTTTTGAGTAAATCGCTTTCCGAGAATTTTCAAAATGAAAGAAAAAGCTATTTTAGCCACGGCCATGTCAGCCCACGGGCCGGCCTTAAAGATTGATCGAGCTGGGCTGGCTCAAGCCACCACCATCCAGCAATTGCGGCCCGCACCGGATCCCGAACCATTCTCCCACCCAACAAAAAACCCTAACCCCCTCGCAGATTCAGGCAAAAATCCCTCCGTCTCCGGCGGACAAAGAAGGAAGGGGAAAACTATGGCGTCCGTCGCCGCGCCGAGCGCCTCGCAGGCGGGGAAGCGCCCGGCCACCGGCGGGCGGGAGGGCGACCAGATGGTCGTCACGCCGCTGGGCGCCGGCAGCGAGGTCGGCCGCTCCTGCGTCCACTTGACATTCAAGGGCCGCACCGTCCTCGTAGGCACTCCATCCCCCCTTCCTTGCAAACCCTACCTGCTTTTGATTCCTTGCTGCTGCTGTTGCTGATTGGTAGTCTTGTTGCGATGCGGCTAGTTCGACTGCGGCATCCACCCGGCCTACTCCGGCATGGCAGCGCTGCCCTACTTCGACGAGATCGATCCGTCCACTATAGACGTCCTCCTCATCACCCAGTAATCTCCTCTCTCACTTTGACCCGATCCCACCTGCCTCTCCCGCAAGTATGCACGCCTAATTTGTGAAATTAATGATTGTAGCTTTCACTTGGATCACGCAGCCTCGCTGCCGTACTTCCTGGAGAAGGTAATGCCTACAGATTTGCGCTATATTTTGGTGCTGCGAGACTTGTTTGTTGTGATGCTGCTTGGTGCCTGAAACTTCCCGGGTAATTTCCACAGACTACCTTCAAGGGCAGGGTGTTTATGACCCATGCCACGAAGGCTATTTACAAGCTGCTGCTTATGGATTATGTCAAAGTCAGCAAAGTTTCCGTGGAGGATATGCTGTATAATGAGAGTGACATTGGTCGCTCTATGGAGAAAATTGAGGTATGCTATTGCCCTTTGCTTGTCTGTTGTTTCCCTTTCCACAGCAGTAAATGGAACTGTTGCTTAGATCCACGCATTATTTGATACAAATATTCGGTGTGCCTGATGATGTGTTGAGGTTAGCTAGCTGGTGAATTGCCAACAGATAACTTGTTACATTCTTTGGAAGCCTGTTCAGGAATCGGGACAGGTGTACTAGATAAGGGGAAAATATGCGTGCTTTAAGATGATGAAGTTGTTGCCTAGAATCTATGTCTGTGATGTATAATTGATTTTCCATAGTGAAATTATATTCGATCTCTCTACCTTTAACTCCGCCTCATGATGGTAGCACCTATTTTAACCCTTTTAAGTGCTTATATGTTAGTGCAGCTCTGGTTGGCAAACAATCCTTATAATGAGTATTGCTTATGATACTCTGCTTAGTGCAGCATGTCATATCTGCTCACCTTTTCCCCTGAAAATCATATATTTTATTAATCTACAAATGCAATTTATCCAGAGAATGCGCATTTTATTAATCTAAAAGTGTTGCGCAGGTTATCGATTTCCACCAGACATTGGAAGTTAATGGCATACGCTTCTGGTGCTACACTGCTGGCCATGTACTTGGTGCCGCCATGTTCATGGTGGATATTGCTGGTGTGCGCATTCTTTACACAGGTGACTACTCCCGTGAAGAAGACCGGCACCTACGAGCTGCTGAGCTCCCGCAGTTCTCCCCAGATATTTGCATTATTGAGTCGACTTATGGCATACAACAACATCAGCCCAGGATTGTACGTGAGAAGCGCTTTACTGAGGTCATCCACAATACTGTTTCACAGGGGGGCCGTGTTCTTATCCCAGCATTTGCTCTTGGCAGAGCACAAGAACTGTTACTTATCCTTGATGAGTATTGGTCCAAGCACCCAGAGCTCCATAAGATTCCAATCTACTATGCCTCCCCGCTTGCGAAGAGGTGCATGTCTGTCTACCAGACATACATAAACTCCATGAATGACAGGATTCGGAACCAATTTGCGCAGTCCAATCCCTTCATTTTCAAGCATATCGAGTCCTTGAATAGCATTGAGAACTTTCATGATGTAGGTCCTTCAGTGGTGATGGCTAGTCCAGGTGGTCTTCAGAGTGGTCTCTCTAGGCAGCTTTTTGATAAGTGGTGCACGGATAAGAAGAATGCTTGTGTTATTCCAGGCTATGTTGTGGAGGGGACCCTTGCAAAGACCATAATCAACGAGCCAAGAGAAGTGACGCTAGCTAATGGGCTCACTGCTCCTCTTCATATGCAGGTCCACTATATCTCTTTCTCAGCTCATGCCGATTTCCCTCAGACAAGCAACTTTTTGGATGAACTTCGGCCACCCAACATTATTCTTGTACATGGAGAAGCAAATGAAATGTCAAGGCTCAAACAGAAACTTATTTCTCAGTTTGATGGAACAAACACGAAAATTGTCTCCCCCAAGAATTGCCAATCAGTGGAGATGTATTTCACTTGCGAGAAAATGGCCAAGACTATTGGCAGGCTGGCAGAAAACGTACCGGGAGGTGGAGAGTCTTCGGGTGGCTTGCTTGTGAAAAAAGGATTCACATATCAGATTATGGCTCCTGAAGATCTCCGAGTGTTCACACAGTTATCTACAGCTAACATCACTCAGCGCATTGCAGTTCCTTATTCTGGTTCTTTTGAAGTCATAAAGTACAGACTGAATCAAATATATGAGAGCGTGGAGTCAGCAACTGAGGAATCTGATGTTCCAGCACTTATTGTGCATGAGCGAGTGACAGTTCGCCTAGACTCAGAAAGCTATGTTACGCTGCAATGGTCATCTGATCCCATCAGCGACATGGTCTCTGATTCTGTGGTGTCTATGATCTTGAACATAGGCCGTGAAGGCCCAAAAGTAGTTCCAGTTGAAGAAGCAGCGAAGACCAAGGAAGATACGGAAAGGGTAGCACTAAAGGTAGTGTATTCTCTTATGGCGTCGCTTTTTGGTGACGTTAAAGTTGGAGATGAAGGGAAATTTGTCATATCTGTCGATGGAGATGTGGCACACTTGGATGGGAGGAGTGGTGACGTTGAATGTGTAAATGGTACACTGAAAGAACGGATCAAGACTGCTTTCCGTCGCATACAGGGTGCTGTGAGACCAATCCCACTTTCAGCCTCTTGATCTGGAGGCGCAAGATCATGCTTTAGAACTGTCCAACATTTTCGAGTTCAACGTTTGCCTTCATTCAGAGAGCAGCAACTTTTTTTTAGTCAAATGTCTTCTAGCACAGCTGTTGAAAACTCGAAATGATTAGTGCTGAGCCTATGTACTCCCTCAGAAACATAAGTTGTAACCTTTACGAATTTCTACTAACAGTTACTATGTGCATTAACCTGCTTTGATAAATTCTTTTTTCCCTTGTTTGATCTGTTTTTTTTTTTCATATTCATTTATGTTTGCATCATCTGCTTGTTCCAAACTTCCATTTGCTGTATTTTTGTTATGTCATCCAATCCTCCGAAGAGAAGTTACACCTGACGAATTGCTTGCAGCACTAAACAGTAGATGCAACAAAGCTACGTAGCCCCAGTGTTTGGTGATTTGCTTGTTCCGTTGTTTTCCCATGTACTACCTCCGGTTTCATATATTTTACTGTCAATCTGTTAATATACAAAAAGGGAGGTAGTATTTACTGTCAATCTGTTATGCAATTGGGAGGATCGGTCAATATCAACACTACAAATGCATATGTGACACCATTCTACACTATCAATCAGGCTCTGCAAGGATAATTCACAGGCAAACAATAAAACACTATAAATCAGGCTCTGCACGCTACTCTTTCCCTTGTGCGACACTAACCTATCAACAAGCAAGTAATCTTGTTCACTGATCAGATCGACAAGTAGTGAGGATGATCAAGGTAATAGTGACGCTTAGGAAGAGGAATGGCCACACGCAAGGCACGCCAGCACCTTGGACGCGAAGCTGCTCTTGTTCTTCTCCGGCGAAGACGACGGCGTCACCGTGGGGATGTGGGACCCGTCCTCGCCGCACTTGTTGCAGCGGTCGCACTCGTCCAAGAAGGCCCTGAAGGCGTCGACGCAGTACCTGGCCGCCTCCGCCACCGTCATGCTGTCGGCGAGCTTGTTCGGGTACGAGTCCTTGGTGTGGTCGCCGTTGAGCACCGCGGCGAGCTGGACCAGCTCCTCCTGGAACTCCGACAGCGGCGCATGCTCCACCGCGGCCGTCCGCCGCAGCTTCACCGGCTCAGGCAGGGTGACTGGACAGTCGGTGCGCGGCGTGTCGCGGGTGAGCACGGAGTCGAAGGTTCCCGCCCATGCGTCGCGCCTGGTGAGGAAGCCGTCGAGGTTGAAGATCTTCTTGACGGTGGCCGGGATGGAGGAGTGCTCGAACTCCGAGGTAGGGTACGGCCCCGACGGCGGCCCGTGCAGCACGGTTCCCGGCTCGATCCACGGCGAGACGAGGAGCGCCGGGACGCGGACGCCGAGTCGGTCGAACTGGAAGCAGAAGGGCGGCGCGCTGGCGATGCCGTCGGGGCTGGGCACGCCGGCTGCGGGTGTGGGGACGTGGTCGTAGAAGCCGCCGTGCTCGTCGTAGGTGATGACGAGGAGCGCCTCCCCCCACTGGGGGCCGGAGCGCAGCGCCTCGTAGACCTCCTTGACGAAGCGCTGGCCCTCGGCGACGTCGTGGGAGGGGTGGTCGTCGTTGCCGGGGAGGATCTTGAGGTCGAAGTAGCGCTGCTCGACGACGACGTAGTTGGGCAGCTTGCCCTCCCGGCAATGGCGCCGGAAGTCGAGGTCGAACGGGTGGAAGTTGCCGGCGTACTTGAGCTGGCGCAGGTTCCGGTAGAAGAGCGTCGACGGCGGGTACTGGTAGTAGATGCCGAAGGAGAAGCCCTGGTCATGGAGGTTGTCGAAGATTGTCCTCTGCGGCAGGCCCCAGACGAGCTGCTTGGTGTCGTTGCTGACGAGGCCGTGGGAGGTAGCCGAGTGCACGAACAGCCGGTTGGGCTGCGTCGACGCCGGCACGGACGCGAACCACCGGTCGCACACGGCGAACTCGCGCACCAGCTCGCGGTACACGGGGACGGCGTCGGGGAGGAAGCCGCTCATGACGGTGTCCGCCATGCCGGGCTTCTCCTTCTCCGCCTGCTGCACGAAGCCGCTCATGGGCGGCGCAGGCACGCCGGGCGGGGTGATGGGGGTGGCGGCGGCGTCGGCGAAGGCGACGCCGTAGACCTGCTCGTAGATGGCCTGGATGGAGTGGCCCGGGTCGGGGTCCACGTACTGAGAGCGGTCGCTGAAGCGGACGGCGCGGGAGGAGGGGTCGGAGGCGTCGACGTGGTTGGTCTCGTCGCCGGTGACGCCGTCGATGTCGGTGTTGATGGACTTCTTCATCCACCCCAGCATGTGGTCGAAGGAGCGGTTCTCCTGCACGAGCACCACCACCGTCTTGATCTTGCCCGCCATTGGTTGTGTTGTTTTCTTCTTGGATCGATCAATGTGTTGGTGATGGATCGATACAGCAGCTGTCGATGATCTTGGCAATTCCGATATAAAAAGAGTGCATGGAGATGGAGTGTAGAGACGGAAGATTTGCTGGGCTACATAGATGCTGAGCGGATATTCTAGCGTGGATGAAATGGACAGTCCCGCGTGCAAGGAAAAAACTATAACAAACAAAATAATGCAGGGATCGGAACGGAAGAAGGTTGTTGAGAAGGATCGGACAGCAAGACAAGGAAGTCGCTTGATGCTTTAGAAGATGGGGGTTAGTTTTCTTGATCGAATACTATAGGTAGCAAGCTAGAACAGAAATCATGGGACCTACTAGCTCTGTAAACGTTTCTTTTGGGTTCACAACAGTGAAAAAGCACATTTTATATTATTAAAATTGCAAAAACGGGACGCAACCGCGGCAGCCAACTCACACGCCTACCATTGCCCATTTGGGCTCCTGCTGCTGCTTTTGCTTCACACCTGGATACTCCGACGCAAGGACGAGAGCGACTAGAGACAGACCGACCAGAAAACACAAGTTGTCTCTTTTCGATTCCGTGCAGCAACCTGCTACATCTCTTTCTCATTTGCTTATGCGTCCAGGAAAAACCAGGGTGTGCCCTTGGATCGATGCTTCAAAGTTTGGATCCTTGATGACGAATCCAACTCCAACCATGAGAGTCAGTGGGTGCTGAGGCATTGTAACCAACATCTAGGGATGGTGATACCGCGCTGCAGCTACTTGGACAAAAAAGTGCGTGGCCCTTGGATCCTAGAAGACATCAACTACAGTGAGGATCGCAAATTAGGTCTTGATGAAATGGGCATGTGCTTAATGGAAAGAGGAGAAACCGCTGCAGCACCAGTAAAACAGCAATTTGATGAAGTTGATTTTACTCTAGATAGCACCACTCCTGAGGACACGACGCGCGACGGGTACACTGATGGTTTGTGGGTATTTGGATTCCATCCTTACAAAGAGGTTGTCTCTTGGTTGAGTTGGAAAACCATTGGCAGAAATAATATCAAAACATGGAACAGAATTTTACCAGAGGCCAGTGAATATATTAATCTCGAAGTTGAATGGGTTACATGAATCAAGAAGCCCATCCACTTCATATTTAAAAGAATCTAAGAACAACCCAAGTGTAAGCCCAGCTTTCCAGTAATTGAACATGGTAACCATGTTCCTGATCCTACCAAGAAATCCAAAGGAAGCGCTGTACATCAGTGCGCCAATACCCTCCACAATGGCAACAGCAAGTCCGGCTGACAATATATCCCAGTCACCTGTTTGCCCAATGACAGTAGCAAATGCCGTAGCACAATAAAATCCAATCAGAAAGAACATGATCTTCGTTGCTAGCCCTTTCCTTGCTTTCTTCAGCTTTGCAGAAAACTTGTTCCAGAAAGATTGAATTGCACTGAAAAGGCGAGTGCTATTGCCTGGTTGGCCACTGCTATCATCTGACATAGTCCTGATGGCCCATTGCATCTGCCTACACAAAGAATGAAACATTTTTATGTAAATGTACTAAGGCATTGTTGAAAGAAAGATGATAGTTTTTTTTTTCTAGACAGGTCGGCAGATTGACAAAGGACGATGTATAACTGAAGAAAATGAGAGCACATGATTAAAGGGGTGAGCAATTGCTGCTCAAACCATACGATTAACAGTGAACTGACTGAGATGGCATATTTAGGATTATCTATGAGCAAAATGCCGGAAGCAGACACACCTAGTGCTACTAGTTATGTTAAGGCATGAATAGTTTTGAATCTTTCTAGTGAAGGTGTGTACAACTACAGATATGCCAAACTAAGAAAATAATGTAAAAACTCAGATGTATGCAGTGTGCAGGCACAGAGCAATGCACAGATTGGATTCCAACTTTGGAACCTAGATTTGGTTCCTTGGTGTGTTTACATACATTCCCTAGACTCAGTAATTTGACTTTAAAATTGAGTCCTGCCGTATGGTGTATCCGAACTGCATAGCTTTCCAACAGTGAAAGACATGAGAGAGACTGATTGCTAGGATTCCAATCGAAAGCTAAAAACACAGAGCACCCTAACAATCTGTACCTGACCACGAGAATTAGCATATAAGCATAATCATCTCGCTAAGTGTCTGCTCAAATGTGCATCGGCCACGTTGACGACATTACACACACCCTGCATCTAACTGTTTCGGTCATGCGAACGAACCTTGAGTTTCTGCGGTAGGAAGGAGATGCCCACAGCAAGGAAAAGGTCCCTGGCTTCTCCCAGCGGCAGGAAACGGCTCCCCTCCGAACGCGGGATGCAGCAAGTAGCCTCGATCCAGAGCATTCCGACCAGCACGGCGACTTGGCGGCAACCTCGCACAAGGCGAGACCTGACATATGCGGCCGGCGGCTACTGACCAAGCATCTGCGCTGCAAAATTCAGAAAAATCGACATTTTTATCAAACATTTCATCCGCGGCCGAGGTAAAATAAGCCAATCGGAAACAAATCCAATTATCTTGAGCTCGTTTTCCAGCGATTCAAGGTGGTCTGAAGCGGCCTCCCATGGCCAGCCACCGAGCTTGCCTCCATCTAGGCAACTCACGAGAAGCATAAGAAGGAAGAGGAGTGTGGCTGCGGGGTGCTAACCTGTAACTAGGCTCCTCGTCGATCGGCGGCGGGGTCACTGGTCAGTCACCACCGGAGCCGGCGGTTGGCCCGGCGGCCGCAGTCGCCGCGGCCCCGTGGCGGCGGAGAGAGATGAGAGGGTTGGATGGAGTAGGAGGAGGCGAATGGACCACCAAACCGGCCGAGCCCGCCCGAGAAAGCACCTGTTGGGCCTGATGGGCCCAATGCATATAATCCACGGGCCTTATTCTAACCCAGTTGGGCTTCTTCCTCCCGTGGGTCGTTTCCTGAAGGAGAGAGAGAGAGAGGGCTTAGGCTGAACTGAACCCCAGCGAGCAGCGACCCAGCGACCGAGGCGGCGGCGGCGTGATGCAGTTCCTCCGAAGCGGCGGCGGCGGCGGGGGTGGCGGCGGGTTCGGAGGGGCCGCGTGGGAGGTGGTGCGGCGGCACTTCTCTAGGAAGCGCTCGGTGGATGTGCGGCGCATCAACCCCAAGGTGCCCAAGGAGGAGGCTGTCGCCATCTCCGGCCGCCTCCTCCAGATCCTCTCCGACCACGGGCCCCTCACCGTCGGCAACACATGGAACCACGCCAAGGTACAGCAACGGCAACACGCTACTATCCCCCATCAACCTACTATGTAGTAACCTTCGTCAAATTCCTGGAAATCCCCCGTCTGTTGTCCTGTTCGTCATTCAGAGCCAGCAGCGGTGATTAGAACAGCTATGCACTAGACGGCTTTGAAGTAGAAACCTGGCCTCTCAATGAGACAATGACTACGAATTACTGCGCTAGCTAGTGGCATTTGGGGAAGCAAATAGTAGGTACTGGCAGTGAATTAAAAACAGATTACAGACTGTGATAGTATTATCGTTCTTCTGTGGCACTGAGCCATCCACCTGTTGATCGGAGCATATTCCATTCCAGCAGCTAGATGGGAATCCCGGGAAGTTTGAGTTTAGCGACTTCTGAGTTGTTACAGCTTTGGGGTTTTGGGTGCAGTTTTATAGCAGTATCTTTGCAATTGCAACTTTTCTATATTTAATTCCATTCCATAGTTTTGTGTAGCTTGTTCAGCCTTAGTTGAAGCAGCAGTTTTATGCGCAATATAGGTGCTACTTATCACGCTTAGATTTTGATCCGTGAAAAGGTGGTAACTGATGACAGATACCTATCAGTAATATTTAGTCAGATGGTAATTAAATGGAACCGTATGTCATGTATTTTCAACTGAATGACCATATGTTCATATATAAACAGGATTGTACTACTAGGTAACTTATGGTGTCAAATTAGGATTATCTTGTTCATAAGAATTAGCTGATGATGATTTGGAAGTATAGATACCTAAAATATACCAGCGAGGGAAATAACACTTGTTCTTAGGTGCCCTGTGTATTTTATGTGTTTTATAATTCTACGGATCTAAGAATCTACAACATATTTGTGAAATCCTCATTGTCCTTATTGACAGTGTGCAGCACATGCAGCTGATCAAAATCCCTTATACCCTGTATTCTCACTTTTTACTCACTGTTTTCATGTCACTTGTGAACATTGACAATCGTTCTGTTCATTCTCACATGATGCATCTCTTTACTTTCCCATCTGTAGTTTAACGCTTGCTCACATATTGATTAGACTTACCCTGTCATCTTTCTCTGTTTTAGCTTAGCTTAACAGCAGGAGGTATAGCATGTGAGTTTGACAGTTACGTGCTTGTTGTCTGTTGCCTTGCAAAGAGCTTTACACTGATGTGGCATATTTTGCAACAGGATGCTGGTATTAGTGGCCTGAACAGCAAGACTCACATGAAGATCTTGCTGAAATGGATGACAGGAAGGAGGATTGTTAAGCTGTCATGCGTGCAGGTCGGCAACGCGAAGAAATTTCTGTACTCCCAGTACACAGAAAGCTCCGAGGCACCTAAGGAGGCCAGCTCTTCATCAGCGCCGCAAGAGGCCTCTGCCCAAGGAGGGAAAGGGAAAGCCACACGAGGGCAGCTGAAGAAGCAGGCCGCAGCTTTGCACTGATCATCAGTGAGCAGAGCGGGCAGGACATGTTTGATGTTACGCTTTTTGGGGATTTTGCTTCCGTTTCCTGGAGCAAAGGAAGGTTTTGCCTTGATCATGTCATCCAAAATAGAAATAGAAACGCGATGGACCTTTGAAGCAGTGTGTTGTAGTAGGACACTTTTGAGCGATGTTAGGCGAATTATGGGCTGCCAAAGCATTTGTGAACTGGAATAATTTGTAACCATCTCGAGATCATGCTGTGCGATTCGTATGTTTCAGGTTGTCCTCAATTCTTAACGGGTAACGGGGATTGGATCCTATTCCTATCATGTGTTCGTCTATCTGAGTTGGGCAGTTGTGGTGGTTCGGATTTCAGAGATGGTGGCAACCGCGGTCTCTTGTCCTCACAGATGGGCCACGAGGATGGCACAATGGCTCGGTGTCCTGCCTGTGCTGCTGTGATGTTGCAAGATTGAGCTGGAGTCATTCGTTCTTAGAGTCAACCTTACCTTGTGGAGGAAGATGGTTGGGGTTGTAACGACCTTGTCCAAACTTCGGCAGGTACTACGTTTTGAACGATATTGGCCGAACTTGCAGTCAGCAGCTGGTTCTGGTAGGACCTGAAATTCTTACACCGGGGCCCTTCTTCAGTTCCTGTTCTGTAGCCTGTACTGTACTGAACTGAACGATGAGCTTGGCAACGTAGGACTGGCAGGCAGCCCGGGAGCCGAGGCTGACGGCGGCTTCCACCGGCGTCGCGTCGCGTGAGTTGGTTGGCCAATCATTTGCGTGCTGCTGCGATGGCGTCTCCTCCGACGACCTGCCTTTCCCACCTCTCGCCGCCAGCCCTAGCGGGCGGAGGGAGTATAAAACCCCTCCTCTCACCAACTCGCAGGCAGCAGCACCACCACAACAACCAGACCAAACCCATTCCACCCCCCACCCGCCTCGCCGCAGATCTGCTCTGCTTCAGCCACCGCCCTCCCTCCCTTCCTATGGCGCCGGCATTGCCCCGCGCCGCCCTCCTCCTCGTCCTCTCTCTCCTCCTCGCCTCCGCCGCGCGGTCCCAGGAGGAGGCCTCCAGCCCCGTCTCCGAGCCCCCCACATCCGCTGCCTCCCCTCTCCCCCGCGACTCCGTCGCCGACGACACCGAATCCGAGCTCTCTCCAATCTCCCAGCCGCCTACCGCCTCCGCGTCCGCCCCTGCAGCCGCAGACGCCGCCGCCCGCTCATCACCTCCGGCTCCGACCGAGACCTCCCCAATCCCGGCTCCCTCCGACTCGCCGGCGCAGGCGCCGTCCTCCGTTCCGCCCACGCACCCGCATTCCGCTGCTCCAGCGCCCACGCCCGCCGCCGACAAGGAAGCTGACGGCGAAAAGGACAAGGAGAAGGACGACGAGGAGGACGACCGCAAGTCCTCCGCCCCCGCTCCGGCCCCAGCCGCCGAGGAGATTAAGGCCGCGAGCGCCGCCGCCGAGCAGGGCAGCGGGGATGGCGAGGACCACGAGGAGATGAACGGCGGCAAGAAGGCCGGCGTGGTGGTGGGCGCCTTCACGGCCGCCGCGGTCGTCGGGCTGGGCTGCTTCGTCTGGAGGAAGCGCCGGGCCAACATCCGCCGCGCCAGGTACGCCGAGTACGCCGCGCGCCTCGAGCTCGTCTGATCGACCAATCTCCCACTTCACTTGACGAACGGTGGATCGGATCGGATCGGATCAGATCATACATACATGCTAGCTACTATTAGTAGATTATTACTACAATCGGAGGTCATATACGATACGCACGCAGCCCTGAAATGCATGATTCCTGGATAGATCGTTCATTGTTTCTTCTTCTTCTATTCTATTGGTATGTGTAATTCTTTGGTGATGCCGAGAGGAATAATCATCCGATACATGCATTATTGATATGGAGATGAGGAGGATACATTTTTGTACACATTAGTATGCTTGTTCCTAGTGCTACGACATTGCCGATTCTTGTAATCATTGGTACTGCTGTCGATTGAATTCATATCTCAGTTCGAAACACTACTATAACTGTAATCAAGCGCATTGGTAGGAACAGTATTCAGATCCAAAGTGCTCCTTGCACAGCATCTCTGTGCGTGGTTGTTGGAGGCCTGAGATCTATTTTATTGCGTCAAGGGACCTCCTCCTCCCTGTGGTTTTGGATCGCGGCGCCATGAGAGCACACCAACGCGGCATCTGAATCCTTCTCGAGCTTTCTGATGCTCTCTTTTTCCTTTTGAAGCAAACTTTCTGATGCTCTCTGCATGGAGTAGTTGTATGTCTCAACCCAAACAACTAATCTCTTGAGCTACCGATTATGTTGACAAGTACTCGAATGGGGATGGTACTCCGTCAAAGTACGATGGGTATTTGTTGCTCACTCCACAACGTAATTTGAGACATTTCAGGTCCCAACTTTCTGCAGTCTAAGCCAGAAATATTGTGGGATGGATTAGCCTAAAAATTCATTAGGAACAGTGTATCCATGATCCCATCGCCTGCATGCTTCTTAACTCGTAAGGCATGCTTTTGTTTAATACTAGCTAGCACGGTATGGTATCCTTTACTTAGTTTGAACGATATCGTCCTTTTGTATGGACACCGTGACGGTCTCCAGCTGTTGTTCGTTTCAAGCTCTCGCGGTCGCGGCATCACAAAGTCAGGACGGGCACGGGCACGGATCGAACCACTGATGAACACGTGCGCGCGCTCCATTGTGCATCTAGACCTTTCCAAGAAATCGATCACCGGCTTCGAGGCGTTGACACTTTGACATCAAAACAACGAGACGTTCAAGCAATGGGCCAGTGGTCAAATCTCGCATACTTTACAGTTCAAGTACCCCATAACATGAAGCTCTCGTATCACCGGTCAAAGCATGTGTCATCCATGTCCCCAAACATACAGACAGATCCCTAAACTTGCTAATCATGCTATATAAGTCCCAAATTTTTACAACTTGACTTAAACTGCCTGCGTGGCACGCTGACATAGACTTAAAATGCCTACGTGGCGTGCTGACCGTACTTATAACATGGACCCAATGTGTGGGACCATGTGTCAGCCTATCTTTCCACTCCTTTTCTCTCTTCCACTCTCTCCACATCTCCTCTGATCCTCCGCCGTCTCTCTCTCTCTGATCCCCTTCGGCCCTTCCCCATCGCCTCATGCGCCGCGCCTCAAAGCAGAGGATAGCCATGGTGGCCTCAATGCTGACGTAAGGTGGGGAGGAGAGCGCCCGGTGGAGGGTGGAGCTCGAGATCCCGCCGGCGCCGCTCCATGCTTCCTGCTCCAACTCGCGCCTCGCGCAGTAGCCGCCCACATCGTCAGGCTGCCACATCCGAGTGCCGCAGCTGCATCTCTCACTGCGCAAGCTCCAGGTGTGGGTGCAAGCTTCAGGAGGCCGCGTGACCTCCAGCATCCAAGCTGGCGGGTCGGCAACGCAAGCTCCGGGCGGTGTGGCGAGCTCCGAGCGGAGGGGTGTCGGGGTCGTAGGGGCGTCGGGCGGTATGGTCGAGGAAGCGAGCGATAGCAGCTCGATGTCGATGCTATGCTGCGCCATCTTGGCTATTGCGAGCTTGCGGGTTGCGGCCGCGGTCCAGATTGCTGCATAGCAGCGCAGCCATGGCGGAGACTCCGGCTAGCGTCGTGTATTGGCTAGTAGCGGGCAGCGCGACGGCTCGAATTTGACGCCTCGAAGCCAGCCGCGTTTGTTTTGGTGCTTTGCTCGAGCAGGGAGGATGAGGGATGGTGGCTTGCGCCTTGGATTTATGGAGAAGAGCGAATAGAGTATAGAGTTGTTGCTATTTGTTTCGGTGGAGAAGGATCAAAGAGAGAGGAGATGGCGTGCTGGAGAACCATGGCTGGCTGAGCTGCTCAGGGAAGAAGAAATAATGCAGCTGCTGTTGCTTAGTCCGTGGCAAAAGGAAAACATAACAAAAACAAACGGGAGAGCACATGGGCTCCACATGTTGGATCCATGTAAGCACAGTCCGCATGGCACGTAGATGGTTTAAATTAAATCACTAAGATTTAGGACTCGTATGGCAGAATTAGTAGGTTTAGGCATCTATTAGGACTCATATGGCAGAATTAATAAGTTTAGGCATCTATTTGTACGTTTTGCGAGTTTAAGAATCGGAATGGCAATCTTGCGAGTTTAGGAATCGGGATGGCAGTCTTGCAAGTTTTAGGATCGGTGGTATACCCTACTCTTTTTTTTTTATAAAGTACTCTTTTTTTTATAAAGAAAGTTCTTGTACTTGGAGTCCATCCTTTGAAGCAACGGAGTGAGTGAATTGCATTTGGAACTACTCCAACAGAAACGACGACAGCTGACGGGGGCGCAAATTCAGGTTCCTATGGCACGCTTCTCAAGTCTCAACCCTTTATATTCAGCTGCCCGCCCATCAAGCTGTCAGTCATGTTCTGTTTCTTTCTTTCCACGGCCCCAAAATCAGAGCCTGAATCCTTCAGTAGCAACAACTCTCCGATAGTTGACAGCAAGCTTTCAAGCGACAATACTGTAATCCGAACGAAATTCATACGCAGAAACTTAGGATTGGTTCTCTAAGTGGTGGAGCCAGCCATGGCTCCTAGAGGGATTCTTCTTCTTCCTCCTTTCTCCTTAACATGGAGGGGGGGACTCAAGAGTTCCATTGTTTTTGGATGGTAGAGGGGCTTGAGGCCCCCTCTCCCCCCGACCCACCGCTGGATCCGCCACTGGTTCTCTCCTACTCTTGTTCTAGTTTGCATAGTCAGTTCAAGCATATCACTGCATGCCCAGCCCCCGACCAAACATTTTTAGTCCACCCTAAGCTATGGACCAGTACAGATCCCAGGTGTTATGGTAAAATGGGGGCATCACCTGCCATGCGGATCTACCATACTACAATTCAACACTACAGGTTTCCTTGCACGTGCTGAGGAGCAAAAAAACCACCATGCCTCAACACAAGACTAGCAATCTAACATCAGACTATGATTTGTTGTCAGCCGTTGCCTTCAGAGCATCCTCGGCTGTAACTCTCTGCGGTACGAAATCTGTTGAAAGAAAATGAGGAACCGACCAGTCAGTCCGCCATGACTTATGCAGCAAAGCAGCAGTGTACGTTCGTTCCCAAAAAAAAAAGATTTAAACGAAATGATGAGCAGCACTTACCTGAAAGAAACTTCAAACCCTTCTGGGTGCAGACAGCTGTTGCTGGAAATTGAGGGCAGAGGTGTGGCATCAGATACACCAACAAAAAAAAAATAACAGATGAAAACAAAAGGTGTTACTAGTCAAACCACAGGGAAAAAGGTTCGATTTTCATGGTGATTCTGAGATGAGTGCGAGGGGAGCACAGCTAGGACTAGGATGAAAGATGCTGACTTCATTCACATCTATCTAAAAAATTACTAGTCTTTAATGCATGGAAATACATGACATGTTTAGGGGTCTATTTTTCCCATGAGAGCAAACTTTAACAGATTCACAGCTACGCACTAAGGCCCACAAGAACAAACAAGGATGAAATATATTGGCATCTGTAAGCTGTTCAGGGACCAGCTGTATCTCCACGTATCATTGGTGTGCTGTGCATTATCTACACTGATTGTTTTCCTTTACTGCATAGCGATGCTTGACTGAAAAAAAGAAAGGTTCCTCTAACCACATGTGCACAATGGCATGGTTTTTCCAGGGAATGGTGTTTATAGATCCACACAACAAAAAGATATGAGAAGCCTTCAACATTTGCACAGTTATGTAATCAAAAACGGATTAAACAAATTATTAACCTTGAAGATCCATCTGTACTCAGGTCGTCTTACTAGATAACTCATATTCCACCAATCTGGGGGTCTTTTTGTGTGGTGTTTGTATGTTTTACGGACTTCTTCCGCTCTTACTTAAATATGGTCACAAGTTGCACCTTTAGTTGCCTTTTTAAGCATAGACGATGAAGAAATACTGTAAATTGACAGGAAGAAAGGACCAACTTACAAAGATTATCGTAAATAATCGACTTCTTACGATCCTTCAGGGCATTGCGATAAGCGTCCTCTGCAAACTTCCCCAAGAATAACTCCTGCAGTTACAAGTGTGACTACAATATCAATTGAAATTGCAGAAACATTGCAAGCACCAAATATCAGCAGGTATTCCCAATTTTATGAATGATACAGAAATGCATGCTGCAAGTTGCGATAGTAGTATAACCAGTCAACCATTGTTTTTCTCCAAAAATAATGAAGAAGCTAGTTCTTTGTCAGATTCTATGTTAAGGTACTCACCAACAATCTCTCTATAATTCATGTCTAGCTACACCTTGTAAATGCAAATCATCAACAAAACGGAAATTAAAACCGATTTCTCCAATAACTAATTCACAGAGTTTTCTGCCTAGTTTATGAATTGTGAAAGGAAATGGGATCAACTAACGTCAACAGAATCAAGCCTAGATAGTAGATACCATGCATTCTATGGAGAATGCAGTCAGCTAAAGATGGCTTATTACCATGGAGACTACAGACCAGTTGATAACATAACGCTTCAAACAGATGAACATAAGTCAAAAGTGACAGACAACAAATATGGAACCCCCATACGAGGCCACCAACATTTTGGGTAACACCATTAGTTCCTTAAGTACACTTGGCAGATAAGAATTACTCAGCTGCGACAGACGAATGCTTTGGGCTTAACCTATGCTTTGGTTATGGTGATAGACGGGTTTTTTTTAACCCCAGCCTGAAATTTGCTTCCACACAGAGTCGAACCCAGGACCTGAGGAGTGCTCCTGAGGCCATCTAACCAACTCAGCTAGAGACCCGTTCGCTTTCAGTGCACAAGAATATGATAGACAACAGTACAACACCAATATTTCAGGTAATTCCCAGCAAAACAGTGAAGACACACTAGGAAATCTCTTCATAATGCCACTAGCTATCAAGTTTGATGGGGAAACATGTTCCTGAGACTGCACTAACGCTGTGAGAATCAAATCATCAATCCTAAACCATAGCAATCACATAGAATGGTATGATGTTTTAATCCTCCAATGTCTAACTGCTAGAAAATGATTCATGTCTAGTTACACCTTGTAAATGTAAATTATCGACGAAATGGAGCTTAAACCAATTTCTTCAATATCTAACTAACAGAGTTTTCTGGCCAATCTATGCCTTGCGAAAAGGAAATATGGTCAACAAACACTAGCAACAAGCCTAGATAGTGGACGCTGTGTGGAGAACCAAATCAGCTAACAATGGAATGTTATCATGAAGACCAGTAAACAATGTGATGCTTGAAGCAAATGTACAAAAGTGACAGACAACAAATCTGGAAACCCCACACAGGGCAACAAACATTCTCTCTGGAAGACATCATAGCTCCGTAAATACACTTGGTAGGCATAAATTACTAGGCTAATATGATCTAATTAATGAAATCCCACAACTCAGTAACACGAACCTAATGTGTCAGTACACAAGAATGCGATAGACAATAATATAACACAAATGTTTCAGAGAAGTCCCTGCAAAACAGTTAAGATACGCTAGGAAAGGTTTCATAAATCCACTAGGAAAGGTTTCATAAATCCACTAGCAAGTTTGAAGGCAACTCGTTTCCATATAAGGTAAAGGTGTATCCATTCACAGTGCAGAAACACAAATCGGGCAGGATGGATTCAGGTGAGAATATGTTCATTATGTTACAACTGACAATATCTAAGATAATTCATCGAACACCTTGTAGGCGCCAATAGCATCACCACAGTAGATCTTAATAACTCAATAGAATCAATCCTAATTCCTCATTCCTCAACCATTGCAATCGGATAGAATGATATGATGCTTTAATCCTCCATTACCTAATTGCTAGCATAAACCATTGCATTTAGAGTAGAAACGAGGAAATGTGGAGGAGGGGGGCCATACCGATGCCTTATTGATGAGGAAGACAGCCTCATTGGCTGCGCGGATGGTGGCGTCCTCGGCCCGCATCAGCTGCCGCACCCGCGCCATCGGGAAGCTGCACGAACCCATGCCGGCCGCAGCCGCCTTCTGGTCCTTCCTCTTCTTCACGGGCGTAGATGCGGGCGCATCCCCATCGCCGGACGCCCTCTTCGGGCTCCTGAGCTCCTTTGGGGGCTCATCGTCACCACGCTTTCTCTTCGTCGGCGTGGGCTTCTCGCGCTTCTTCATGGGCGAGGTCGCGGGCGCCGCGGACTTCCGCACTTTGCCCGGTGACTGCTGCTGCTTCTTCGGCGTGGGCGCGGGCTTGTCGGCTTTGCCGGTTGATTGCTTCTTCTTCGCGGGCGTCCCAGGCTTCTCCGGCTTGCCGGGTGACTGCTGCTTCTTAGCGGGCGTCGCGGGCTTCTCCGGCTTGCCGGATGACTGCTGCTGCTTCTTCGAGGGCGTCGCGGGCTTCTCCGGCTTGCCGGATGGCTGCTGCTTCCTCGATGGCGTCGCGGGCTTCTCCGGCTTGCCGGATGGCTGCTGCTTCTTCGCGGGCTTGGGTTCCTTCCGGGGTTTGGGCTCCGGGCCGTCGCCCTTCTTCCTCTTCTTCGCAGGCGTCGCCGCGTCGCCGGACGCCTGCTGCTTCTTACGCTTGCTGCCCTCTTGGGGCTCCGGCTTGTCGCGCTTCTTCTTGGCGGCCGCCGGCTTCTCCTTGGTGATTTTGCGAGGTTTCGGCGCCGACCGCGCCTTGGCGCTGGCGGCTGAGGCCTCCTCCGAAGCTTGCTTGGCCCGGCCCTTGGAGCCGGGGGTGGCGCTGCCGTTGCGCTGGGTGGAGGGACGGGCGGGCTTAACTGGGGTTGCCTTCTTCCCGGCCATGGCGCGCCCGCCGCCGCCGCCCTTAACCCTCGCCGCGAGCGGAAAAGCGGTGGTGGTGCGCGGCAGAGCGAGAGGGGGAGTTCAAAATTTCTAGGAGCCGCGCGGGCGCTTCGGGAAACAAATGGAGGAATGGGGAAAGAGCAAACTGGGTTTGCTTTCACATTTCACTGTGTTCATGTGAGAGGAGCTTGCGTTAAGGGCCACTTTGGTACAGCTTAGCTCGCTCTAGCTATCCACTGTATTGTTCATCGAAACCTCTTTTCTCTCTCCTTCCCTCCCCCTCATAAAACTAAGGTCCTGTTTGGCATGGCTCCAGCTCTAGGTGGAGCTGCTCCACTTCAGAACTTCTGGTGGAACCAGCTCTACTCCAAAACTCCAGAAATAAAATGGGGTGTTTGGCTAGATGGGTGCTCTCAGCTCCAAAAAAGACCGATTTCAGTGTAGATTGCCATTGTTGCCCCCCAATTCAAGCCCCACTTGTCATACGCCCCGACAAACAGCTGCGTGCCTACCTCGAAGATACTGGTAGCGACGTCCTCGCCGTACGCCACGGACGCGCTGCCGCGACCGCCACTGGCGTCATTGGCCACGGCGACGGCGGCGACGGGACGGGGCGGCGATGGGCGGCAGGCGGGGCGGCAACGGGTGGCGGGGAGGCGGTAGGCTACAGGTGACGGGGGTGGGGAAATAGGCACGGGTGGGAGCTCGGGACGAATAGAATGAAACGTTTTTTTGTAACCAGTGGCATTGGTGGGTAATTACCCACCAACTCCACGAGGAGGTTCGAAATAGAGAGTTTTGGAGTAGCAAAAGAGGTGCTCCAAAACTCTACCTCCATTTGCACTACAGCTCCATGGAGTTGGCTGCTCCATGGAGTTTTGGAGTTGAAGTGTTTGACTAGATTTTTTGGTGGAGTTGCTGGAGTTCTGGAGTGGAGCCATGCCAAACAGGCCCTAAGAGGACACCCCTGCCACCTATAATGATTGGAGCTGGAGTCGGGAGAGCTCAGTCAAACTGATCCTAAATCGGAAAAAATGACTTACTTCAAGAATTTTTGAGATTTTAATCAAATTTCAAACGATTTGAATTCTACCTATCTAAACATGACAAGATGTGAAAAATATAAAACTAAATATATCCTTCACCTCAATTTACGCACGATTATTAAGTTAGGCAAAACAATTAAAGTGGTTGTGCATGCAAGCTAAGTGTAGATGGATTAGATGAGTTTGCCTAACTAAATCGGCTAGTGAAATTACCCGGCATACTTACACACCTTAGATGGAACTTTATTTATCGAGTACCTTCGTTGCTTAAATCATTATAACTTTCTACCCAATCCATCGCCGCAATCGTTAATCTTGCTAACCTTAACGGTCCGATCGTAAACTCAATCTTTTGATTCAATGGTCCGATAGTAAACTCAACCTTTTAATTCTACACTTATATTTTATGAAAGTTAAAAAACCATAGTGAATATAAAACACACGAATAATAAATACAGAAACCACTCGTAAAACGATCCCGGCGTGTCTCCCAAACAAAAAAACCGCTGGCCGGCGGCCATCCCGCAGGGCATTCTCGTTTCTCCACCGCCCCGGCCATAGCCGCACCCCCGATCCGACGTGTACCTCAGACGTGGCGCGCTTCCATTGGGAGACAAACGTCATTACCGCCGACGCAGCTGCCAGGCTCGCAGGTTCCTCCCTGGGGCGCCCACAGGTCAGTGATTGGGAAAGGATTAAGACCCGTCGCCTTCTCCGTCCTCCTTCCCCCATCTCCATCCCCTTCCTCCCCGCCCCTGCCTCTCTGCTCCAACCGCTCTCCGATTTGATCACCGATTGGGGTCGATTAGGGTTTACTAGTGGGAGAGGGAGTTAGGGTTTCGCCGGAGATGGCGCAGGCGGTGGAGGAGTGGTACCGGCAGATGCCCATCATCACCCGCTCCTACCTCACCGCCGCCGTCGTCACCACCGTCGGCTGCACCCTCGATGTACCTTCTCTCCCCGCCTCTCCCTCTCCCACGATCAGGAGATTCTTCTCCTGCTCTGCTGCTAGGATCTCTAATCGCATGATCTGGCACCTGCTCGGTCCTGTGTAATCCGCTCATATGACCTGTTGGCTCGTCCGCGCAGATCATTTCGCCGTATCACCTGTACCTCAACCCGAAGCTCGTGGTGCAGCACTACGAGATCTGGCGCCTCGTCACCAACTTCCTCTACTTCCGCAAGATGGGTATGTGCTCCTTATCCTTACCTTTACCCTAGCCTGCAAGTGCAAGGCGTGAAGGCGACGTGATATCTGACTATATGTTTGGATAGAGTGGTATAGATGCGCACGTTGTAGGGGATACTTGTTTTCAACTGCGAGTGGAGATGTGCCGATTTGTTATGTAAATACCACTCCATTATCCATACTATATACATTTAGTGCATTATGTGCATGGTTATGAAAATCAGTAACCGATAGCCGTTAAGTCAGCCATGTTGTAGCAACAGTGCAGCTTTACCAGACTGATCGTACGGGTTGGCAGTTATTTGGTCACAAGTAGGTGCACTGCTTTTTCTTGTATATGGCATAACAGAAGCTTACATTGGTTCCTAGGGTGTTGTTCGTCAAGTGATGCGATGCAGCACAGTGGATATGTTAGAATGGAAACATTGTGCACACAATGGGGAAGTACCGTACTACCGTGTGCCTTACAGCATGCCATCCATTTATGTTTGTTGGAGCGTGCATGTGGATAACGACAATTTTGACTGGAAAGAATATCAACCTGTTTCATTTGTCCTCTTCCATTAGCCACCAGCAAAATAATCATTGGGTTTCTAACCTCAACCTCTAAGCTTCGTAGTGCGTTGGAAGAGCCACTTTCCCTAGTCTGTTGAGCCTTGTTAATGTGAACTGGATTCAGTGCCATCAGTCTTAATTGTGTGACACGTGCTGCTTTAAGTGCCATGCCTTATGAAGAGCTTGTGCATTGAAGTGCACAATGTACAGATTTTATTTATGATCATGCTGTATTTCAAATCAAATTCATAATGTTGAAAGCTCTTTTCACCCTTTCAAGGTCAGCTAGGAAGTTGCTATATTGAAAACAATGGTGATAATGGTTATCTAACCACTTATCCAGTTATCACAAAGTGATCGTGAAATGAATTGAGGGACTGGAAAGAACCATTGGTTTGCGTCTGAACATTCAAGCATCTAGAACCAGTGCCTCTGGATATAATGCTAGTTTGTGTATGTTCATTTGATAGCATAGAATGGATATGCATTCTTGGCTTGTTGGATGTGTACGTGTGCACTATTTCCAAACTTGTAAATTTTAATTACTGCTATATTAGCATTGCAACATTTTTCTGCATATTTCAAGTGCTTCAATTTACAATTAAATTTTACTCTTTTCTGCAGATTTGGATTTTCTGTTCCATATGTTTTTTCTTGCACGATACTGCAAGCTTCTTGAGGAGAACTCATTTAGAGGGAGAACTGCTGACTTTTTCTACATGCTCTTGTTTGGTGCTACTGTCTTAACTGGCATTGTTCTTATCGGAGGGATGATACCTTATGTTTCTGAGACATTTGCCAGAATTCTGTTCTTGAGCAATTCATTGACGTTCATGATGGTATGAGACTACCAGTGTTTATAATTTTGAATAAATAGTTCTCAATTCAATGGCTAGGGCACAATTGAGCAAAATCTTACATTAAAAATATTCTCTCTTGGGGTGTCTGATGCAGAACTTTAGTAATAACTCTTTGACTTTTGATATGTGATGGCAGGTTTATGTCTGGAGCAAGCACAATCCCTTCATCCACATGAGCTTTCTAGGCTTGTTCACCTTTACTGCTGCTTACTTACCTTGGGTAAGTGTTCTCCTGCTCCATTTCCTGAATGCCGCACCATTGCATCAGCCCATCTGATGCTCATCTTAAATTATTTTTATGGTGACCATATCTGTATGAATCAATCATCTTTCTCATGCCTGAATGTCGCATAAGATGTGAAATAATGTATTTCTTTTGGTTGCGCATAGATAGCAATTTCTTTATGAATATCCACTACCTGGTTTGGAAGGGCCACATGTCCCAATTCCCACACCTAGTGATTCCAGGCTTTTTTTTTGGATATCCAATGATCAAAATATATGCTCGTGAGAGTTCTAGCTTACTGAGGTTTTGGTATTTATTGATATGTTCTATCTCTCATCATGAAATACTAGTTTCCCTTCACAATTTATGCCTGTAGAAAGAAGCGTCTTTCCTTTACTGTTATTTATTTGTTCTAGAGGTGCCTGAGGTGTGAGATAAATGAATATCGTAACCTCTTAGGTAATCTGATTGAGGAATAAATGCTCATAGGAGTAAATACATATTTGAAATCATTATAAGAAAATGGGGCCATTTCACTTAGAAATGTACAGTAAGTTTCAGGTTAATGAGGGCTAGTGAAACTGAGGGAGCATTATTAATTTGTGTCTTAAAGAACTGCTTTGAATAACTTGATGAGATCTCAACTCCAATCAAGCAGAACATGGTCATTGTCTTAATTGTTTTCTCTTGAATCGCAGGTCCTTTTGGGGTTCTCTATCCTTGTTGGGAGCAGCACATGGGTGGATCTCTTGGTATGTTTCTTCTGGTTCAGACAAGTTTATAGTAATATTGTGATGATGAAATTTGACCATCAAATCTTGCAGGGAAAATCTTTTCTTGATGAATCTATATTTTCCGTGCATGTATATTGGAATAATACTCATTTCCCCCGTATTCCGCCACCCACCACCTGACTACATAAATGTAGCTGATGCCTGATAGCTATTTATTTGCGTTATACTTCTGAAGCTTTTGAGTCTGTATCACTTCTGCTTTTTGCTGCACAACTCCTATTGTCAGTAGATGTTATTGAAGCTTGTTCAACTTGTTAGAAAAAGGTCTGCACAGTACAGTTTGTCCATTTTTCTGCAGAGGTTGGGATCATAAAACTAAATCAATGTGACACAAGATCTTGTATTGATGTTAGGAAAGTGGAGCTACAGCTCTCACTAGATTTACCTCTTAGGATTCAAATTGTTGCACTGTTCTGAATCATGGACTTTTGCCTGTATAGTGTCTGAGTGTCATCATCATCATTCTCTATTTTTTGTAGGAATGAGTGATCTATCTCTAACTGATATCACATTTCTTTGCAGGGTATGATTGCTGGACACGTGTACTACTTTCTGGAAGATGTATACCCACGGATGACTGGCCGCCGGCCCCTGAAGACTCCATCATTCATCAAGGCGCTGTTTGCTGATGACAATGTTGTGGTGGCACGGGCACCCAATGCTGGGGTTGGCGCAGGTGCTAGGTTTGGTGGTATGGGTCCAGATCCCCAGGTCCAATGATGCCCTGAGGCTGCGACAGGTGCGAGAGGCGGCAGTTTGTTTATCAGCTCAAATTGTGATTGTACAAGCCGACGTTCTTGTGTATTTATACAGGCTAGATGAGGAGTTATTGTGCATAACAAAAGATTGGTAGTATCTGAGGCAGCTAAGTTGCTCACCTCTTGGCAAAGGTGGACCGAAATGATCTATGATTGCCAGACAAGCCACCTCATGTTTCTGAAACTTGTTCTTTGCAATGGTTAACATCTGACCTGGTAGGCTGGTACTCTTTCATGGTAATCTGTAGTCTAGGAAACTCTTTCAAACAGAGTTGAGTTTGGTACTTCGGCACCGAGAATTGTATCGAGCGTTGTAATTGCAGAATGGTGCAAGAAATGGCTCTTTAACATCGTGACCGTGGTTGGTTGATTTGCCCTCCCGATTCTGCTGTTTCTGCGATCTGGAGATGTTCTGTGTTTCAACTTTTGGAACCTCTGCTGTTTCCTCGATCTGAGTTGAACCTTTCTTGTCGTTTCAACCTTCAAGTGTTATGAGTCTCAAGAGTTTTTCTTTTAAATTTTAACCCGTGTTGATGCTCAAACTTACAGCGTGTTCACATGATATGGAAACCTGTAGTTTAAAATTGAATTTCTTGCGCATCTAGAGAAAAGGATCTGTAAGAAATACCGGATTGAATTTGTTTCTGAGAACAAAAATTAATCAAGTTACTCGCGCGAACAGATACACGGAGTGAAGTTGCCTAGTTGGCGTTCTCCAAAGGCTGAAGCTACGACCCAACGCGCAGTCACCGTCGTCTTCACGGCGAGCTCAACTCAAAAACGATGTCCTCCCGCCACCGCCGCCTGGCGTCGCTGACGAAGCTGCTGACCACCCACGTGAACGCTGCCCGCCACCGCGACGCGCTCTCGCTCTTCTCCCGCATGCTCTCCGCCCCCGACCTCCCGCCGCCCACCGACCCCTCCTTCGCCCACGCCTTCCCGCTCGCTATCAAGTCCGCCACCGCCCTCCGTGTCCCCCGCGCCGCCGCCTTCTTCCACGCTTTCGCCGCCAAGTGCGGTCTCCTCTACAGCCCCTTCCTCGCCTCCGCCCTCATCGCGTCCTACGGCGCCGGTGCCGGCGCCTCCCACGAACTCGCCCGCCGCCTGTTCGACGAATTGCCCACTCGCAACGCCATCGTCTGGAGCGCCATGATTTCCGTCCACGTCCGAGCGGGCGACCTCATCGCCGCGGCGAGCGCGCTCGACACCATGGACGTCGCCCCCACCGCCTCCTGCTTCAACACTGTGATCGCCGCGGTTGCTGAGTCCGGGGAACATCCAACTCGAGCCATCGAGGTCTACCGACATATGCGAAGGGTGGGCGTCGCGCCGAGCTTCATCACTCTGCTGGCACTCGTTCCCGCATGCACTGCTATGGGCGCGTTGACATCAATCAAGGAGGTGCATGGCTTTGCAGTGCGGCACGGCATGTCTATGAGATCCCACATTGGCAGCTCCCTCATCGAAGCGTATGGGCGCTGCGGTTCACTAGCTGGCGCACAGAGGGTTTTCAACCAGGTTCAGGATCGTGATGTGGTTGTTTGGAGCTCTCTTGTTTCAGCTTATGCTTTCCATGGCCGTGCGGAGGTTGCAATGTCGCTTTTCAGACACATGAAGGACCAAGACGACGTTCGGCCTGACAACATCATGTTCCTTAGTTTGTTGGCGGCCTGCGCCCATTCTGGTCATGCAGATGATGCGTTAAAGTATTTTGATGTCTTGACCAAGAGTTATGGAGTGGAGGCATGCGGAGATCACTATTCATGCTTGGTTGATGTCTTGGGCCGGGCAGGACGGCTGCATCAAGCTTATGAGCTTATACGGACAATGCCGGTAAAGGTTACAGCAAAAGCTTGGGGAGCTCTTCTTGCTGCTTGCAGGAAATATGGGGAGGTGGGGTTGGCAGAGGTTGCTGGGAGAGCATTGTTTGAGATCGAACCGGAGAATGCAGGAAATTTTGTTTCGCTCGCAAACATTTATTCAGGCCGTGGCATGCATGAGGACGCAGAGCGGGTGAGAAGGGAGATGGAGCAGCGAGGTGTACAGAGACTTCCTGGTAGCAGTTGGATGATACATCACAAGTCAAGTTGCTAATGCAATGTCCTGATAATTTTTCGCCCCTGATGGTTCGTTGTTAATGCCAGCCAAACTATGGTTTTAGCTGCTCTGCTTGCAGTGATCTTTTTATGAAAAATCAGGGACACATTTGAGAAGTGTCATCACTGGACACTAGTTCACAGCAAAGTTTATTCAGATGCAATGGTCATCTGTGCATGGAAAGGTAAATGAAAAAACTACTTTCTTTCATTTTGTATTTGTTCGCTTGAAACTCAACCGTGTTTAATTATAGCATTTAGGTTAAAAAAAACATCTGACTTGCTTAGGGTCCTAACTCCACATCTATCTGAAAGATGCCACGTAGTGTTTGGCGTGACTGTAAAACTTAACTGATTGTAAATCCTGCAGAAACGTGAACTTCTCTTCTGGCGGTGGAGTGAAGCAGGTGTATGCATACCATCAGCCGCGACATTTCTGAGGCCCCAAATCAATCTGAATTCCTTGGCTCTTGTTCCAAGACTTGAGATCAGTGCTCCCTCCATTTGTTACATCATAAGATTTCATAGAGACTAAAACATCATTCATACTGTTGCCAGTCACTTAGCTCTAAATTTATGTATGTGTTGGTTTCCACAATCCTCATTACAATCAGTCAACACTGATTTTACTGAATACAACCGACTGCTGGAAAAATCCATGAAGGTTTCTACAAGCACCCTTTTCCACATGATTATCAGTCGACATATTCTTTACTCTTTGCTGCCCTATTCAGTTGGCAGATAGAAAGGTGCTAGGTTAATATTCACATTTGCCCACTGAATTTATTGGTTTCTTCTTCTGAAGTTAAAAATAATTTTTATTAGGTCAGTTTCTATGAGCTGGGGAACTACCTTTAGCTTCCTAATGGAACATCGACTGCCTTTATTTGATAATGCATATGATGCTAACTTTCACACATCTTTACTGAAAGCATGCCCAATTAGAAAAATGATATAAACATAGTTAGTCAAAGTTGGCGCATTAAGCAAGATCCTTAGTATCTTTCATGTTATCTTTCATCCATCTCATCTAGTGTTTCAGATGCATTATCACAGAGTAAGTTCTCATATTACACTTACATTAGATCAGTTTGTTGGTATACGTGGTGCGGAAATAGCAATATATTTTTCGTATGCGGCTATTCTTGAGTGCTTTAAACAGCGTATATTTCAATCACAATCCTAGGCCCTTGGATCAACTCAGACCACCTCAACCTGTAAGTAGTTAAATGTTGATCCAAGGCCGCTGACTATTTCTTAAGCACTTGATTCAAAGAAAAAATGCTTGCAAAAAGGGTTCTTATACTATTTAGTATCTCTAACTTCATGCTTATGCCAAAGTATGATTCTGAAATGTTAATCTGCAGCACATTATAGTATAATTGTTTTACCATCTGTTAATATCTTCATGTTTGGGACAATCAATCTGTTGCATTTACTATCATATACTATATTTTAATTTATAGTTTGAAAGTTTGGGATGAGTCTGTGTGATCTGGAAAAACCTTCGCTAAACTATTATTTTAATTATTAAGGATTTGAATTAAATGAGATAATCCAGATATAAATAAAAAATGTCTGTATTCATTGGGGAATAGTGGTAAGAACTATTTGGGTAGCTTCAGTTAAGACATGTTTACGAGTAGCAACATCAGGTATTGCAATTCTTATGAAATAATACTTTGATGAAGTTAATATGGATGATGCACTACTTGGGGTGGTACATTAATTTGTCCCTTATTTGACAAGCTAACTGTTGTATATCAATAAGTGTTGCCCTTAACCTTGATTTGTAGTGAGTGATAGGAATCATATGGATTCTGTAGTTACCTGGAAGGACACTTACCTAACATCCTACACGAGAGGTCCCTCTCAACTAGCTCTGGTGTAGCATTGTAGATGGGCTAGTGTGGACCACTATTGTTAGTGGTGCTAGGCCCCATTTCAGGTAGCTTATTGGCTGATGTGTACGTAATTCTATCAAACCTAATTTCTCCAACAGATCTTGTTTGCCTTCTGCGGTGGAAAACAGGAGATTTCTACAGTGCTGATATTTATCTTCACCACATGAATTTCTTGTATTTTTGCTTTCACAAATTGGACTGAGATGTTTAATCATACATGTGCCATGACAATGCTACGGAACACTTCTTTTTGCCACTGGACACCATTCTACTCTTATAATTTGTGGTTCTTTCTACTGCTTGTTTTGATCACTAAATTTGCTCATTTCCATCTATACTTTTCTGCACTGAAAATCTGCTTCAAGTATGTGGACAATGGAACCTTGCTGATGCCATATAGGTCATGAACCATTAAAGAGCATCTGTTCAAGGGAGCGCACTGAGGCTCTGTCGTGCATGTAAATTCAACTGGCAGGAGGTGGTGTGTTAATAAAAGGGCTTATATCTGTTGTTATTGATGCATGTGGGAGCCTCTAAGTGGGGAACAGTTGTATCAGATTTGCTCACCTTTTGTGAACAGTTGAGCATAGCTCAAAAGCATATTACTATGCTTCTGAAAACGAAACTTCTTGGTGTGCTCATTTTGGTCGGAAATGGTACAGCCTAAGAACAAATTGCTTTGTGCTGGACTGCTTTGTACTTAACTATGCATTTATCTTTTAGTACTGTTCTTTTTGCACTGCGTGCTCTGCTTAGAGTTTTAAAATTGTCAAACTCTTTGATTTGCCTTCTTTGGGCCTAGCTTCTAGGCTTAGCAAGGTAATAGCTAGCAGGTATATTTGTTGTTTTTCGAATTTAGAAAGCATATTTTCTTGATAACTTTGCATATGCGCCATCCGTACACATGTGTGGATAGCGTCAAGGATACTCAATTTGTTGGCCCTTTATCTGTGGAAAAGCATGTATTTTTCAAAAGGGTAATGATGATGCACACTAGAGAAAGTGCTTCATGCTCATGTCTTCTGTCCTGCACCTTTTGCACAGTAGATCTTCTGTAGTATGCCATCTCGTGATATCAAACCTTTTTGGGTCCATGAATACATTCTAAACTCGTTACTCAGTTAAAATTGCTAGTTCCTTCCAGGAAGATCATACCTATTGATGCTACATCCCTCTGAGCTCAGTAAGTTTCTGTTTCACCTTATATAACCTGCCACTTTGTCAGCCTGAACTTGCTATCCTTTTCCGTTCTTAAGCTAAAGCGGTACATTGGTATTCATTTTTTTTCTTTGTACCTAATAAACATATTCTTGGGGACATACCTGAAACTTCTATCCAGAAGAGCGAATACGTCACCTCCTTGGGGTACCTTTCTTCCCACCCTCCAAAAATGTGTTTCATATGATTTGACAACTTCTTTTTCTTGGAAAAGACAGATAATGAGATCAGCGTCAAGCAAGCACTACTACCAGCAGATGCATCATGCATGTGGACCACAGCACTGGCCAGTGGCTAGTACCACGGATGGTTCCGCCTACCTGACCGTGCAAGTCAGTCCACTTCTCATCATCCCCTGTACGTGCAAGTGCAGCTCCGCAAGGTACCTTCCAAGTATATATATATATATATATACACCCAGTCTCCTCACCTTGCAACTCTGGGCTCTTAACGAGATTGGCAGAGTTTATGCCAATGAACAGGCTACAAGATCTGACGCCTGCTCCATCCATGACGGTGCCGATCGAGCATTCCTCTAGGCCGACGCTGGGGTTTCCCCTGGGGACTGCGCTGTTGCTCCTTGTGATCTTCTCCCTGAGTGGCATGTTCTCGTGTTGCTACCACTGGGACAAGCTCCGCTCCCTCCTCCGGTCTCGGCATCCTGCCATGTTCCAAGAGGGCGAGCATACGGTGATCTCCATCACGTCATCACCGAGCAAGGAAACTCCTGATCACAAGGTAGTAGCACTCTCTATGCATGCCTCATCTTAACATCTTCCCGCAGCCCTGGAATTCTGTATCCTGTAAACTTCAGCTTATAGAATGATCCTCTGTGCGTGTGTGCTGTTTGCAGCTGGAGAAAGTGGGGAAGGAGTGTGGTTTGCCTGTTATTATGCCTGGGGACAAGGTCCCCAAATTCTTCGCGAGGCCGTGCCCACACGAGATGTGTTTGCCTGAAGCAGAGAAGACTGAAGTTCCATTGGAAACCAAATGTTCGGTTCATGAAACCATCTGTATCTGTACATCATCAGTACACGAAAGCACACTTAGCCGTTAGTGAACTTATGATTGGCAGGTTGGGTGTATATATGCATGTTAATAGATTGTTATCTGAACATTCGGTCTTGTCCCTTGTGCTATATATACTAGGATCTGGCTGAGATAGGCAAATATTTCTTTTTTAGTAGAGTTTGAAAAGGACGATTTGTGTTCTAACAAGCTTGTTGAATGCTTTTGCGTGTGGATCAGTCTTGTGAATACTATCTGTCTGTCTGTCTGTCTGTCTGTCTTCAAGGTCGTTCGCGACGGGCTTTGACTATGTGGTTCTGGGATTTGTGAGCCTCCCAGTCCCAGGTAAGCAATGCTTTTACCGCCACTCATATCTTCAACTCTGCTATTGGGAAACTAAGCTTAGGTGGTTGGCCGTCATGGAGATTGGATACATTGGAAGAATATGATGGGTTGACAAACCATCCTGATTTTATGAATACCGTACCATGTGATTCAGACAATCGGTGATGCGAAAATCAATTGTTGTAAGGTTGCTCTTTCCTCACCTATTGCTCGTACGTATGTATCTTTTGTTATTTCATTCATTTACGCGTACAGTATATGTGATGAGGTGAGAAGCAGCCATGTTGTGGTGGTGCTTTTATTTGCAAATGGTGCAGTACGTAGTAATGCGTGGTGATGTATTGGAGACTCTGATCTGGTGAGTGCTCCATCGGCTTGGAAAGGTGTCTTTCTGGGTAGCCGTCGAATCTGTTTGGTGCTTTTGCTTAGTGCCGTGCACGTATATATTTGTGATCTGAATCATAGATGAGGCTCGATCTCTAGGCATACGCTACGGCCCTGTTTGATACCAGGAGCACATGGGATGTTTATACTAATCAAGAGTATTAAATATAAACTAATTGCACAGATGGAGGCTAATTTATGAGACGAATCTATTAAGGCTAATTAGTCCATAGTTTGACAATGTGGTGCTACAGTAACCATTTGCTAATGATGGATTAATTAGGCTTAATAGATTTGTCAAGTGAATTAGACCCAAGACTTCTGCAATTAGTTTTATAATTAACTCATGTTTAGTCATTCTAATTAGCATTCGAACGTTCGATGTAAGAAGGACTAAACTTTAACCTAAGGATCTAAACACGCTCTATATCTATGTATATGTACCTAGAAAAGTCAAAACGACCTACAATTAATTATTAACGTTAAGAAAATGCTCGATGGGAGGGAATAAAATAAAAAAAAGATGCATGCACTGAGGGAGTGGAGATCAGGGGACAGCGGCCTAACATATGTTATATATACTCGAAGCTAAGCTTATAGTACATCAAGTCTAGTCTGAACCGGCCAACCTCGATCTATGGCCGACAGGGGTGGACCATAGAGCTAGACGTCCGTACCCGTCTCCGTGGTTGCGTTGCCTCTGAAATCTGAATCGAATTTTACTTTGTTGCTCCAGCTAGCACACGACGTACGCTTCTTCTTCAGTTTCCGGCCGTCGACATGGATCCTTTCAGTTTTCCGGCAGATGCAGCATGCAAAGCACGCCTATCAACACCGTACCGCTGCGCCGTCCGGTCCGGTCCGGTCGGCCAGCTTTGCATTGCATGTCGCCATCCGATCCTCCAGTCAAAAAGACTAGCGCTGCACATCCATTAATTAATTTAATTTAATTCTGAGCCTACCGTATATACCATGCATCTACTCCACATATATATACCAAGTTCATTCAGTGCGAAAAAGATCCATGGAGCAGCGGATTGGCCCAGCAGGCCAGCACACACGGTCCACATGGCCCGTTTACATAATCACATTACCTACTTTCCCAGGCCCAGCGAGAGCCCAAGCAGCGTCCGCGGTGAGGAAGGGGCCGCGTCACCCGCCCGTCCCGTCCGTCAGTTACTACCCGCCACCTCTCCCCTCCCCGTCCGCCGCTCCACTCCGGCGACGGCGATGATACTCCGCCGCCTACATCTACATGGCTCCATCTCCCGCCGATCCCTCGCGTCCGCTGCCGCCGCCACTCTCCGCGGCACCGCCCCGCGCACCTTGCCTTCCCCGGAGCTCCTCCGTCGCCTCCACGACTCTGCGGGAGACGGCGCCTCCTCGGAGTCGGAGCACGCCCGCAAGCAAGGTACCTCGTCATCTGTCCCTCCCCTTGCTTCATTTAGCAAGCACCGTTTCGTTCTGCATGATACGGGTACACTCCGCTGCTGATCCACCGCTCGATTGTTCAATTATAGGACACCGAACCGGCACCCCACGGCATTGCTGATTAGTGGTTCCAAATTTCATCTAAGGCCGGGCAAATTGGTTACAAGTCACTGATGCCTTTCATGTGCCCCTAGATAGGGTTCAAACCTGCCACTGTGTGTCCATGATGAAACTCAACCTTGTAATGATTTGTTGTGCTCATCAGAATTAACACTTGCCAGAGTTGGGGATTTTCCACCACCACGTGCCTCAACACGCTTTAGTTAGCTAGTCATGTGATCCCCACCCATCTTCCAAAGATGCACGTTTCTGGCATTTAACATGATGACACAGTGATAATTTCATTTCTCAAATTCCATCGTAACATCTTTTCCCTCTTCAAAGTTTGGCTTCTCATACTCTTGTGTTCTATCTGAAGGTCCTCTTACGCTCTACAGGAATCTAGTAAGCCAAGGGAGACTCACCCATGACAGTTACCAGGAAAATGTAGCTTCCGAGTTAGACAACTTACTCAGAAGACTCCAACAGTATGAGATGGAAATGGAGGATTACCATGTAAGTCGCGTGCTGTTTCTTCTCAGTAGTCAGTACCTCTTTGTATTGTTGTTCAGTAAAACAACCTTGTCACTTCTAACTTACATAAAGTGCAGGCAAAGCTGTACATGTGGGAGAATAGCAGGGAGAAAGAGAGGCGAAGGCTTCTCGTTGAAGAAGCTGAAGATAAGCAGCGTGATGGTGTATGGATAGATGAGGAAAGGGGATTTCTTGATAAATTGGTTACACGGTAATAGTTTAGTGTCCTTCTCCTTCCTCAAACTTTTCATTGTGGAGCCATGTAACTCTTGGGCATGCTTTCATGCGGCATCTTTTTACATCACAGCTCATCTGTCATTTTAATTTATATAATAACAATTATTGATTGATGGAGTTCTATTGGCATCTCTCAATCCCTGCAAGAGCACTAATAATGAAAAGCAGGGCAATATTAACTAAGCATGTCAGATGTTAAGTTTGCTCTATATATGAACTGAAATACGTTGTATCTGTTTATTTTTCTAACCTGTATTTGTTGATTAAAAACCCAGGAGAAGAAGAGGAAGCATAGAACCTGGAGTTGGTAAGTGGGTATCGTACCTGAACCGAGAGAAGAAACTAGATAAACTGGTGGGCCAGAGACCAATCGCTCCTGTTGCTCCTAAAGGATTGTATCTCTATGGAAATGTTGGAAGTGGTAAGCTACCTGAATTATTCACATGCAGCATGCTGAAAATAAGCAATATCTGCTCTGATTACCGTGATAATGTTTTATGTTTCTGAATGACTATTGTATATCACTTATAAAAATCTCAAGGAACTACCTGTGCATAGGGAAGACAATGTTGATGGACATGTTCTATGGGGCCACTGAAGGTGTTATCAAGCACAGGAGGAGGTTTCACTTTCATGAGGTCAATTTATCTTAACCTGATATAGATATTGTACCTGAAGAACAACTTATCTGATTGAAGATGACTAATAATATGTGTCGATACTATGTCAACTGTATCTGTTATCTGTTGGGGATTTTTAGTAGCATACCCATGCACATGCACATCTATCTGAACTCAGTTACACAAGCGTGGCTTGGCAAGTCGGCAATAACATAATCTGATAATCCTATAAATTATATTTTTGGACCATTCGAGAAAAATAAATTTACTTTGTAGTTATGTTGCCTAATCTTTGCATAAATTTGGAGGAACTCTTTGATGCAGGCCATGCTTGAAATACATGATCATATGCATGATGTATGGAAGAGACGTGATGATGACAAGTCTGTTCAGACAAGTGCTTTCAGCTGGATATCAAGCCTTCCTTTTGATGCAAAAATTAAGGAGTGGCTGATCGGAGAAGAGAAGTACAAACAAGGGACACAGCAAAAGCATATCCTTTTGGCTGTTGCTGACAAGTTTCTGGTTGATAGACAAGCAAATAAAACTGGAGCAAGCATTCTATGCTTTGATGAGATACAGGTACCTAAACGGTGAAATGTCAAGGATTGAAGTATTTTCTCCTTTTCTTCCTGGCTAAGAGGATCATTTCTTTCATAGAATTTAGCAGCTTGCCTATTGGATTACTTACAAAATTGGGGAAATAATAGATATAAGATTGGCATTGGTAAAAAAAATTAGGACAGTATAGGTTAATATGTTGTTTGGTTGTTTTTTCCATTTGTTTGTGGCACAAGTGTTCTAATTGTTTCAGGGGATGCACTTGAGGCTGTATCCTTTTTCTTCTATTGTGAAGTTATAAGCAGCTCTCCTGCATATTTGAGGAAAAAAGAAAACATTGTTTACTTACTCCAATATGGCCTAGCATAATTGTAACTTCAACATTTCAATGATGAAACTAATGCATTACTGGCAAATTATACAATTAATCTTGATCTTGTGCAACAATATATGAAGAATTGAAGTTAGCTAAGCTCTTCTTTTATTTATAATCATGCATATACCTCTTTCTACTTTATCATAATAATTCAAGATCGTGGAACAGTGAAAAGTACTTAGTTATCGTTGCTAATTAATGCTCTGCAACTTAGGGCTTTTTTTTTTAAAAAAAAAAACACTGAACAGGTTCATTTGTGCAGACTATCGATGTATTTGCAGTTGTGGCCCTGTCTGGCATTCTAAGCAGATTGCTAAGCACAGGAACCGTACTTGTAGCAACCAGTAATAAAGCACCTGAAGATCTGAATCAGGCAGGTCCTTGTTCAAATGGTTATTATTTGATTTCCTTCTTTCTCTAATTTATGAATTAGCTGTATTACAATTTCTCACAAACTTTTGAAGTTAAATTCTATAGTACTGCATTTTGATCTTTTCAATCTTTTTTCTGTTGGTTTTGTAGGATGGGATGCAAAGGGACATCTTCCTTGAGTTATTATCAAAACTGGATGAGAACTGCAATAAGATTCTTGTGGGAACTGAAAAGGATTATCGTCGCCTAATTCCAACAGAAGGCTCAACTCAGGTCTGTTCCACTTGTTTTTTAGGTACTTTTTCGAAATTTGGCTAGGAGCACTAGCATTCAATTGAGTAGGCAGGCACTTCGATGTATGATTTGAACCCAGGTGGGTGAGGGGACAACACAGTCTTTTGACAAATGTTATGGCACTGTAGGCGATTGATGAAACTTCGCATGGATAATTTTGTTGCTTTTAAGAGATAAACCTGGTGTTTATCCTGGTCCTCAAGAATATATTCCTTTCATTGTTATCTAGTCTTTGTGGCGATGACATAAGTTTTGAGCTATGAAGGGTGTTTAAGGGATTAAATTCAACTTCTTTTTAGTGGATGGCAACTCTAGGTATATCCTATATAGTAAGTTATAGCTGCATCATGAGCTTTATATTGAGTGGTCTGTATTGTATTTATATATTTGAACATAAACTGGTTAGATATATCTCTCTTCTGAGCCCCTGCAGCTGCAGGTTTACTCATGTTGTATTTATTATTCTCAATGTTTATCATGATATAATAAATACTTTTCTAAATTGTTGGCAGGTTCACTATTTTTGGCCTGTCACTTCTGACACTTGCCGCATGTATGAGGCTATGTGGCATGACATAACTAACCAAACAGGAGGAAACATTATTTCTGTCACCATTCCTGTAATGTTTGGGAGGTATGTCCATTGAATAAAGCATCTCTGTACCGGTGAAAACAAGCTAGATTAACTTCAATCGCATGTGGACAGGTCTATTGAGATTCCTCAAAGCTGTAATGGTGTGGCAAGATTTGACTTCGAGTATCTATGTGGACGCCCAGTAATAATTCACTCTCGTTTCACATCTGTCTAGAATTTCTGTTGGATGGATAAAATACAAAGATGTTATTTTACTTCATCTAGAAAAAATGACATAGTACCTTTCTTCTGTAAAACTCCTTTATCTTGAACTTTGAACTGAATTATGATGCTATTAACTTATTATTACATGCAAGACGGTAAATAAATTTATAAGACCCAATACAAGGTGCTCAGATCATGTAATTATAGTAGCTATTTTTGTTATCTTGAGAACATAGTAGCTCATTTCTAAATCTTTGGTCAACCCTGTACTTATTTTTCAGGTTGGAGCTGCAGATTATATAGCAATAGCCAGGAACTACCATACTATTTTCATATCAGAAATTCCAGCTATGAGTATGAAGATCCGTGACAAGGTATATTTTTTCTCTTGCTGTTTTTACTGCTTTTTTCAGTCTGTTTGGTCGGAGGTAATAGGTGCAGGGGAATGTGAATTTAGCATACAGAGCTTCAAAGTCCTTGTTTTGTTCTTGGGCATGAAAATGCAAATGCTACTGGTAGCCTGAAGCCTATAGAAGTACAACAAACTGAAATGTGCTCTTGGAAGAAACACAAACAAAGTGAGACATGGGACTCCAAAGTGCTGACGAACAAGGAAGCACTCTCTAGATGTGGTACATTGGAAAATCAATAAATTAATACAGTAGGATTGAATGATAGTCAGGACAGATTGATTTAGGCTGGTTAACTTTTAAGGGATATTACAACATGGAAAACAGAAAAGTTCCTTTTGTTCCGTTTACCATAGCTATTTAACTTGATGTGCAGTCAATATTCTAAAACAGCATTAGTTAGTACTCCCTCCGTTTCAAATTGTAAGTCGTTTTAGCTTTTTTAGGTTCATAACTTTTGTTATGTAAATAGACATAGTGTATATCTAGATGCATAGCAAAAATTATGAACCTACAAAAGCCAAAACGACTTACAATTTGAAACGGAGGTAGTATTATCTACCTTTCTAAAACAGCATACATTTATCTTTTCCTATCTTTGCTAATACCACGACTCATTTAGGCAAGAAGGTTTATCACCCTTATCGATGAGCTGTACAATCATCACTGCCGTCTTGTATGTCTAGCTGCCTCATCCATTGATGATCTTTTCCAAGGAACTGAGGAAGGACCTCTTTTTGATTTAGAGAGGTAATTCAGTAACCTTTTCCTTAACATGTTAAGCCCTTTTTTGTAAATGTCAAAAGATCATGAACTGAAAATATGTTTCAATGAACTTTGCCATATATGTTGGTTACTTTGTTGAGCCGCGGGTTGTGGCGAAAATGTTTCTGCTCGTCTGCAACATTAAAAAATATAGAACATTTTGCTAGAATTGCACTGGCACTGAATGAATTTTCACATGGGAGGTCATGTTATGCAGTTTTCAGTTTGAAACTGAGGCCGAAGGAACAAAGCTAAGAAGGGACGTTTTAGCAGAAGGCAATGTTGGCATGAGGCCTTCTACTAGTGGGCTTGTGGCAATATTGTCTGGTCAAGAAGAGATGTTTGCGTTCCGCAGGGCGGTAAGTGATGCACTTTTTCTTTACCTTGTTATGTATGAATAGTTGTGAGTTGGTTGAGGTAATTCATGAGTAATGCTGAAAAGTAGTAGTTGCTTGATATAATTCATGAGTACTATTGAAAAGTAGTGTTAAGGCTAGAGAGGTTTTTTTTTCAAAAAAAAAAAAGACGTTAGAGCTACTTCTTGCTGAGAAAGCTCAACGGCTCAAGTTGTTGCCTTTTTTTAATTGAACAATGGCTCAAGTTTTGTTGCTCATCCATCACAAGTCACAATGATCTAAGGCGCAATGCTATAACGGCGTCCCTATTTTGTTGAGCCTTGGTTCAGTTGGTTGTCCAGGAAGCAAGGTGTAGGTATTGGTTGGTTTATTTGAACTGATGGCGCATCTTGTTTCTGCAGATATCCCGGCTTATCGAGATGCAGACACCACTGTATCTGGAGCGTGTGCAGCATGCTCATCCCTCCTTCCAACTGCAGGGTCCTGCTGTAGCAAGCAACAATAGAGCCCGTGTTTCTCAGTCGGCTCCATCGGTCTGACAAGGGGCAGCACTCACTGGATGTGTATGTACCATGGTTAAGTTGTTGGTTCGCCTGACCGGCGACAGTTAATAAGGCAAATCTGAAACGATGGCAGTGCTGATACCCAGCCCATGTAAATGATGAAGAGTAAATCAGAAAAGAATGCCATTGCATAAAACATGTACATTGGGCACGGCCCGCAGGTTTCTCAATCGATGTAGTCGCAGACTGGGCTGTCTCGTGGTTTTGTTAAGGCAAGCAGGCCCTTTCGAAAATGCTTGGTACAGCGTGGGGGTTGCTTGCTTAGATGAATTGATTGAAGAAATGCAGCTATCGTTCATTCATTGACAGCACATTGACATCTTCCCCATCAGAGCTGCTTTTAGCTGTTGTTCGAGATGCTTGTAGCTGTTGTTCGCTGTGGTCAGCGACACCAAGGCAGACCAGACATTGCAGAAGTTGTGTAAGGCTCTTGAGCAATCAGTTAGCGGTGTTTTCTATTATTCGCTAGCTCCTGCGCACTGATCAACTGCTACTCAAGGTTTTCAGTGAAATGACTTGTTGCAGGGATAGCATCTTTGAGAGTGTCACCTCACCCTTGAGTTCAAATTCAAATGACAAGATCTGATCGATCAGGAAACGAATCATTTCCCAGCAGCAAAGTTTTCTTAAAACAAAAAAATTCGATGGACTCCCATAACTTGTACCAGTGGTACGTACGACGAAGCTGAATGGGATCCTAGGAGAGGAGAGTACTAGGCTACTAGCTGGTGCATCGGATTCTCCTTGTTTCCTCGTGCCCTTGCAGCTAGCAGTGCCTGCCTGCCCATTGAATCTCAAGCAATTCCTCCAGCTCCATCTCTCAACTAAAATTTTACACTCTTCACGTGTTGATGGCACCGGCCATGAATCGTTTAGTTTGAATTGGAACCAGAGATCGATCATGGGCGGTCAATGGGGACTTGAGCAGGCTCATCTCTCTCTCTTTTTGTCCCAGCTTTTTTCAACAAATAAAGGGCACGCAGCTAGTACGTATAGTACGTACATCCAAGCTGGGCGCACATGGTCACTCCATGTGACATACACTTTGATTATCAGTATATATCGGTCTTTCAGCTCATGCAACTTGCTTCTACTGTACTATATTACTACCATCTAATCAATCTAATGTACTTTGAAGGGATTAACTAATTCATTAAAGTGAAGAAAAAAGGTTATCAGATGCATGCATGCGTTGCAACTTGCAGTAGCTGATCCATCAAGTACGTGAGAATGATTTAGCTAGAGGCAAGAATCTTCCAACGGTGGCGTGGCAGTCTACATTATAAGATATGCATGCGATTCGAAATTCAAATTTCGAACAGGAATAAGCCAAATGCAGGCGCATTTGTCAGCATTTTCTGACAGATGGAATAATCTGTGTAGTATAATGTACGTGCGCGGCCGTTTGCCGCCCGTGGCGTTGTTCGATCGTCGCTGCTTCCCAAGCACGACGCATGCGACGCGAGGAAGAAGCACATGCCAACCACAGAACCAATGCAAGATATATGCAACCGAGACATGTTCTTGGATCCCCGTACGACGTCGCCTAGGCTCGATCGATCTGCTATGACCGACCACTGGGCATCACATCACCACGCTTTTCGATAAACAGCTATAATCTGCTAGCGTTTTTTTTTTATCCTCTTGCATGCTGAAGCAGTTGACATCGTCACGGGACACAAGTGTACACAGCTACAGGATACAGCTACTACAGCACAGAATGCACGGACGAACACAAGCAAATTCATCAAAAAGTTACCTAATAATTAAGGAAGAATGGAATGTGCGTCGTGATCGAAGAAGTAAGGACAAGGTTGTTGGAGGGCAGATGGATGGATATACATGACCGAAACAAGCTGTTGCCTTTTTGTGTTCTTCATTCCTAACCCACCATCTAGTTCCAGTCTGGTGATCTGTTTATTGTTCCCTTTTCTGTTTTTTCCCCTTGAACAAACTACAACCAAAGGCATGGAATCCATGAAGAGGGCTTCTTCTTTTGACTACAACGACCCATGACTACTAGAAAAGACCAATTATGTGTTTCACTTTGGCCACCCCTGTTAAACTCGCAAAAAATGTATTCAATAAACACAAATCCATCCGAAAATGTTTAGCCAGAAAGTAACCACCCAACCCAAGCTAAACACCAGCCAATTAGGCAATTAATTACAGCAGAGAAATGATTCCTCAACTCACCAACCAGTGGCAGGGCCGGTAAATCACCCGCGTTTGGGAGCCCAATCTCGTTGGCGTAGGCTATAAATGGGGGATGACAGCTCACTCCATCTCTCCCTCTCGCTGACAGGTGGATGTGGAGTTGGGAGCCAGCCACCAGGCCTCCTCCTCTCGCTCATCCCACCGGCCGTCCACCCTGTTCGTTCCCAAATTCCCAAACCTAGTTGGAGTAGAAGCCAGCCAGTCCAGCTGCAAGGCGGCGCAGCAGCCGACCTCCATCCTCCTCTTCGATCCGCCGCAGGCCGACGCTTCTAGCGTGGTGGGAGTGGAGATCCGTCCATCCGGTCCGCCGCCTTCCCCCTTGTTGGCTGGTGAGTAATTCATCGATCCCAACTTGTTTTCTTCACTCGAAGGATTCCATTGTTTGTTCCAGGAATCGCTTGGTCTTGAGAGTTCTCATTCAGATCCAAATCGCTCCCTCCCCATTTCAGTTTGCTGTGGATTCAAAAATCATCCATTTAGGGTTTCGTTCGATTAAGTGGTTCGTCTTGTGCTCCTGCTGCGCTCGAGAATGACAATCAGCAGATGCCGGCGGAACTTATTTCCCTGAAAAAAGAGAGATGATTTTTGGTGTTCCTTTAATTGAGCCCCCATGCGCGCGGCTATTGTTGGCTAAAACTGCGTTATTTTAGCGCACGAGTAGATTTTTTTTGGACTACATGACTACATGTCGGCACTAAATTTAGATGACGCCATAAAAAAATTGATACTTTCCCCTCGATGTCTGTTCAACGTAGCTGTTCGAGTTCCCTTTCCCCCTCGGACAGGAGATCTGTGTTTTCTAGATGTCGCAACAGCATTATGTTCTATGGCTCATTCATTTGGTTTCGAGAGAAGTAGTATACAACCTTGAAGCTAGCGGCATCTGTTCAATGACCTGACGTTTCTTGGTCCGTTTTTTTTTTCAAATAGGTACACAGATTGAACTATGGACAACCTGTGGCATCTTGGAGATGAGCTCCGTGGCCAGCCAAAGGTAGTGGAGGACCGCCAGTGGTCTCTCATGACCTCCAAGCTCGCTGAGATCACCAAGTCCAAGGGCGAGAGGATGAACGACCTTGACTATGCGCGGATGAACACCGTCCCTGAGGTCAAGCAGTGGGATAAGATGCAGTATCACCATGATGAACCCAGGATGGATCACATCAATCTTGGCCTCATGAACCTGGATCTGAAGATGAATGATCTGAAGATGAACGAGGCTGCCCTCAAGAACCCTTTCCGCAACATGGGTTATAACATGAACCCAATGTACCCCAAGGGGAACAATGCCAATGTCAATGCATTCAAGATGAATGTTGGGGTCAACAAGTACTCCAATAGTCCTAATGTGAAAGAGGCCATTGGAAAAAACAATGGTGCCAACAACAATGGAAGCAACAGCAATGGAAACGCTAACAACAATTCTGCTGTTGACAAGCGCTTCAAGACACTGCCAACGAGTGAGATGCTACCAAGGAATGAAGTCCTTGGTGGGTACATCTTTGTCTGCAACAATGATACCATGCAGGAGGATCTCAAGAGGCAGCTTTTTGGTATGCGTTACCACTTCTCCTGATAAATAACATGAAATATTGTTCTGAAAAATAACTTTCATACCATTTTTAAACTTTCTTTTGATAATAGCATCTCAAGATCTGTTGCTCTTCTGCAGGGTTGCCAGCAAGATATCGGGATTCAGTCCGAGCAATTACTCCTGGACTGCCTCTTTTCCTCTATAACTACACAACTCACCAGCTTCATGGAGTATTTGAGGTTTGTGATTAGCTGATTTGCTGCTCCTTGGATAGCCTCTCTGACCTTGTTAAACAGTTGTTTGTTTGTAATACATAAGATATTGCTAGCTAATAAATTGTGCATCTTACTTTAAAAAAAAAAAGTAAATTGCGCATCTAACTATCCAAGAAATGGTCTTGTGCTTTCATGCACTATTACCATTCTAGATGGAATATTTTTAGCTTGCCTTCATCTTTCTCCTTTTCCTTGTGCCCTTGTATGTAATTTCTTCTAACTAATGATTTGGTAGCATTTAAAAATAAACATTAAACTAGAAAGTATGATCATGGTTTTCCAGATACTATAGTATATGCAACCAAGCCTACACCAATGTTTTAAATCTCCCACTATAGCTGCTGCTATAGCCCGCTATAGTTATTTAAGGCATGGTACCACTATTTACTCTCATGTACAATTTAACCGCTATATCCCACTATAGCCCCATTTAGTTCCACTATTAGCTGTTTTAGAGTCCTCCGCTAAACCTCTTAGCCCGCTATTTAAAACATTGGCCTATACACATTTTAGGTACATGACAGCACATCCAAGAATTGCACTCTTGTAAGGCAGCTTTAGCTAGTATTTCATCCGGTGTTAGTTCCTACTTCCTACTGGTTTTGTATGTGCTATTTCACCATCTCTGATTCGGGTTATTTTTTCATGCCTAGTCTTGTATGGTTTTGCACACTGTTGACGTATTGTTACCATTATTTAGCATTGCTTTATAGTTGGATCTAACTGTGCTTCTGTATACATCTAGCTCCATAGTTTTTGTTATTGACCCATTTCTGTTAGCTCACTGAATCATCATTGTTGTCAGTTTCAATAAATGAATGCCTACTTCGATTCCATACATTTTTATTGTTATTGAAGTTTTAATCCCATCTTATGCTTCAGAATAAATCTAGCGGCTAATTGTCTTTTGGTTTTGAAATGAATTTGCTTAGGCTGCCAGTTTTGGTGGGTCTAATATTGATCCCACTGCATGGGAGGATAAGAAGTGTAAAGGTGAATCCAGATTCCCAGCACAGGTACTGGCAACATTTTGCATATGTTTGTTTCTCATTTCCTTCTGATTTCATGATCTGACATCTTCATCGTGTTAGGTGAGGATCCGCATTAGGAAGCTTTGCAAGCCATTGGAAGAGGATTCCTTCAGGCCAGTTTTGCACCACTACGATGGCCCAAAATTTCGCCTTGAGCTCTCCATCGCGGAGGTATATACCATATCCCAGCTGCTGTGCACATGAATTATACAGTGAAAGCTCCCTTGCACAATGAAACTTTATTAGCACAATAGCCCTTGTGTTCATAGACTTTATCAGAATTCTGCATTCATGCTGCCATGGTGATCAAATCGGTTGATGTTCAGCTTCCGTTTACATGCTGCCAAGAAAGTTTATTTTTTGTTTGTGTGTGGAAGTATGTGACAAAGGACAGTTACTTTTTATATCACATTCTGAGGTCTCATAGTTTAGTTGCAGTGCTTATGTGCAGTGCTGAGATACACATTAGCCTGCACCAATTACAATATTCCCTTGTTTAAATCTTAATTGTTATTTTCTTGATGTCTCCTCTGCAATTCCGTGCATCCCATAGGCATTACTTGTCTGAGGTTGAACATTAAATGGTGGACATTTGCTAATCATCCTTCAGAATTAAGATAAAACATGTTAATCCCCTTCTGCTGGTCAGATGATGGCATTATACAGGAGCTTGTAGGCATGGGAACTTGTTTTAGTTTTTTTATTGGTCTATTTTAAATTTGTTATGCATGTTGTCTGTTGCGATAAAAGTTCTTAGAGCATAAGAAGATGAGAAGTTTGTTTTTTTCTTAAAAAAGTGTGGTCATGTCAATCATTCTCATCAAATATAATTTTTGCAGACCTTGTCACTGCTAGACCTGTGCGAGAAGGAAGGCATCTGAGCTGTTGGGGAGGTGGTTGCCTTGAGCTTCTAGTAAATATTAATCATCCTTGTATGTTTTGTGGATGGTGGTTGGGCAATGTTGTTTGTTTAAGCGCAAGCTGCTGCTGGTTTCATTTTCCCTACCTGCAAGGAAGGAAGGAGAAGACCTGGTACTTGGAAGGCCCCTCGAAAAAAGCAAGCTGTGAGGCTGTCTGTGTACTGCGTTGCGTTGTGTCGTCCTGAACCGAATCAATCCTGGGTTGGAGATGTGTATGTTTTGCTGTCTATCTATCTACGTGTGGTAGCAGAGTTGAGTATACCTGGGCAGAATGGGACCCCGAAAGATGGGGCCCTGTATACTGTGTAATGGGTTACGATGCATGCATCATGGCGCCCCAAAGTAAGGGCCGATGATGTCGTCGTTCTGAGTTTGTGTTTTGTGGTGTTGTACCTTGAACCTCCTTTGCATTTGACTTGATGCTACCTTTTGCACTGTCTGAGAGTGTTGGCTTCTGGTTCACGTTATGCTGTGATGTACCATGGTTGATTCAGTTTGGGTGTTGTGAAGGCTAAAAACTAAAAGGTGGCTTGTGGAACATTGTGTCCAGCAGCAGGTTATGGGTTGCAGGTGCACCTACCAAACTTGGTGTGTGAAACAAAACAAGAGCAACTGATAAGGTGGTTGATTGCATCGGTTCAACTGCTCTCGGTCAGACAGGAAGGAGCAGCAGCTCTTTGTTGGTGCGCTGTCTCCATGTGTTTTTCAGCACTCACTGATTCCTGAACTGAATGCAGTTCTCGTCGGAGGGTACCATGTCAGCACTCCAAAAAGCTCAGGAATCCCAGTCGTAAACCGTTGAACAATCGACGTTTCAGCTTTGGCGGCGACAAGAGATTGGATTGATTGCCTCGTCTGCTGTTAATTGAAACAGGGCAGCTTAACACGTAAGGTAAAGCAGTCTGCTGCAGTGCAGAGGACGAACGCGACGTGCAACCCGTGCGCCTGCTGTACCTGCTCTGCAGATACATGCATTAGACTAGAAAGATACATGCTCTGCAGAGTGAGTATTATGCCTCTTGTTCCATTCTCATCTCACTGGACAGAAATCGCCAGTAACCATTCCTTTTGAGGTTTCAGTTTGATCCCAGCTCATTCTGAATGTGCAGCAGCAGACCAGCGGCAGCACAAGTAGGAGCAGGGGAGGGAAGGGGAGTGTATGAGTACTTGTACTTGGGGTTGAATAAGCCAAGTGCACGAAACCTCAGCTATTGCAATTAGATATAATCATCAGATAGAAGTAAAAAAAAAAAGGCGGTCAGAATCAACATTATAAAGTCAGGGGCTGAAACTGCAACGCACATCGGTATCGGTACAGAACAAGAAGGCTGCCCTCAACGAAACACATCTTCGAGGCCAGGAGCAGGCAGCAGCTCATCTGATTTCCGAATCTCACGATGGTGGCTGGATCTCGATGTTGTCAATCAACCTCACCTTCCCAAACCATGCGGCGACACAAATCACAGCAGGGCGATCGATCCTCTCAACAGGCGTCAAGCTCTCTTGCTCCACAATCTGCGTTCACAACAGCGATCCATTTCATGTTAGACTAACTTTCCCAACTTGCGGGTCACTTACCATATACAAAACGTCTCCTGAGATGTCATCACGCTATTATCAAAGCCGTCTAATCGAAACCAAACATTCAGTCTTCCCACAAGTCAGGTTTAATAACAAAAGGTTTAATTATATAAAAAAGGTTTTCTGAACTGTTTCATGATACAAAGCATAAATGCCTAAAGCTTTCAAAGGCTCTCGAGGAAAATACCAGAATAAGATACCACAAAACAATAACCACTTTCGCTAAATAAAAACAATAACCACAATGACGACGACGACCATGATGGGATTGCAGAGAACTCAACCGCCAGATAAAAGGTCTAAAAACACAGATAACTTGAACAGCTGAGCAAAAGCCAAGAACATTACCTCAACATAGTCAACCTGACCGCCAGCTTCTTCAAGTGTCTGCACTATTTGATCTTTTATTTGTTGGCCATGACTGTTTCCATTCAGCGCAGCGGTTCTAGCATTCACCAGTGATCTACTGATGGATAATGCCTACATAGGAGATCATCACAATCGAAGGAAGGTTTATTTTGAGAAAGGTGCAAAGATATTTACAAAGAGTATATGCAATGATCAACAATTGAAAATAATGCTTTCTTCTAGGATTTTTACATGTAGCTCCCCTCCATAGCTATAAATAAATTTGTTATATCTCGCCTATCGAGTCATAAGAACCACCTAAAGATTATTGTGCCAACAAACTGATAACAGCTCAAACCGAAAGAGGAGCAACATGGAAAACAGCGGTGAAAGTAACTCCTGCTGCAAGGTCGAAATTTTAGTTATATTCAAATTTTCACCTAGAGCCAGTTCAACAACTGCAGAGGAAAGTTGGTGCATTTCGCACAAGGCTTGTGTCGAAAAGTTGTGATGTGAGGCCAAACTAGATAAAGCATTGAACAAATTGAACCACGAATTTGTTGAACAAACTGGCCCAACAGGTTGATCCAGGAGGGGAAGGATACACTGGACAGCAAGACAAACCTAATTCTAAAACACTGTAATTTCTATGGTTCTCTGTATTTTGGCGATAGCAATACCACAAATTGTCAAAAAAAATCACTACAAAAACAATCTACCAGCTTTTTTCAGAAAAAGACAAACCTTTTCCCTTTCCTCACACGATAGGTGCACATTGCGGGAGCTCATGGCAAGACCATCAGCTTCTCGCACTATTTCTGAGCCAATAATCTCAATGGCAAAATCAAGATCATGAACCTGAAAACAACAAAGCTTTATCTCAGCAACAGAAACTAACTAGAGTTACACTGAGATAAACAGATAAGAGATGACACACATTATGTGGGGATGCAACTGAAGAGAACCATCAAAACAGAAAGCAAACAAGTTAACCACTGAAGCATTATTTGATTCAAAATGGACATTTGGATGGAGCAAAATGTAGTCTCTAAATAGTCACCATGTGATAAGCTATTTATAGACTATCTAGAAGCAAGTTGGTCAAGTTGGTGAATAGGGCAGTGAAGAGAAGAAAAAAGAACTACTATTCTGCTAGGTAGTTACCATCATTCGATGGCCAACTTTGCGCTTACTCATCAATGTTGTTTTATTCTATTCATATAACTACTTGAATTGCCGAACCTGACAGACAGCAATTATAAAAGAAACAAAGTAGTATGTTAATGCCAAACAAGTTATTGTTCTAAAAAAGTTACCATCCGGCAGAGGAAGGAAGGTGGAAATAAACAGGAGCAAAAAACATTATTTTAGATTTGTTACCATTACTGTATCTGGATGGCCTACTCCTTTTTTTTGGAACTAAAACAAACTGGATGGCCTACTTTGTTCTCACATAGCAAGACTGTATTTTCAGCACTTGAACAGTTGGACCTGACAGACGCCAACCAAAACTGAACAAAGTGCATGCATGTGTCAGTGTCAATGTCAAAGAAGTTACCATCCGGCAGATGACGCGCCACTGTTGATAATCCTTCTTCCCGAACACCGCGATGTCCGGCTCGACGATGTTGAAGAGCTTGGCGACGACGGTAGCCACGCCGCGGAAGAAGACGGGCCTGCTGCTCCCGCACAGCCCCTTCTCCAGCCGCTCCACGCGAATCCACGTCTCGTGCCCGTACCCATCGCCCTGCTCCAGGCAGGAGATCGCGCCCCCGGACTCGCTGGCATCGGGGCGGCCGCCGCGGACGTAGAGGTCCGGGGGGCAGAAAACCGCGGCAACGGCGCCAGTGGCGGCGAGCTTGCGGAGGTCCCCGGCGAAGTCGGAGGGGTAGGTGGCGAGGTCCTCGGTGGGGGCGAACTGGCTGGGATTGACGTAGATGGAGACGACGACGGCGACGGGGCCGGCGGCGGCCGCCACCGCTGCGGAGACGAGCGAGAGGTGGCCGTCGTGGAGGAAGCCCATGGTGGGGACGAGAGCGACGACCTTGCCCTCCGCGCGACGGCGGCGTGACCACGCGCGCATCGCCGCCTTGTCACGGATCACCTCCGGCTCATGCGCCGCCGCCGGCATGGGAGCAAAATGGAATCGCACGGCAGACTGATGAGGAGGAGGAAAAGAAAAAAGAAAGAAATTTGTTGACAATAAGTGAGAATGGGATGCGGCAGCAGATAAGTTGTGGGGAGGAAACGGAATCGAGGACGGCCAGAGAGTGGGAGGGGAAAGAAGGAATTTTCTTTCTGCCTGTTGCAATTCAAAAACAATGCAGCAAGTAGCAGCCAGGGTAGACTCTTTCTGGACATGATAACGACATCTACCCGCCATCGATCGTTGGATAATATCAATAAAAACATTTTTTTTCTTTCCAGCTAGCACAATGGAATTGTAGATGCAGGATTACAATCGTTTTTCAAGCTATCTCGAAAGAAAGCAGGTGCTAACATGCCACGCTGCTCTCCGCTCGTAAGATGCTTGCTTATACTTCCTCCGTTCCAAATTGCAGGTCATTTTAGCGTTGATATGTATAGATGGAAAAACCAAAATGATCTACAATTTGGAACGGAGGGAGAAGCATATTAGCTGAGACATTATTAGAGGTGCGCAAGGGAAAATTAATTTCCTGCGGAGCTCCTTGGTATCCAAAAGTAATTTCCACCGGGTTCTTCCATGTATCCACAATGAGTTGGCAGCGAGTTTCAACAATATATACAGACCGTGGATCACACCACTGGCATGTTGTGGTCTCTATGCCTGGTAAATAGTTGGATCAGACTGGAGAGTCGGTTCCCAGAATCCCACGCATGATGAACCCTTCATCTGAGGAACAACCGTGTCATTCAGCATCTCATATATTTCAGCACATTGTGGATGCTCTTGATCCCTAGAGTAGAACACATGATTCCTCATGTTCGCCTCAATCTGACTAAAACCAGGCGCCTTCTTCGACTTACTGCCCTTCATGATCTTCCACACATTTGCTGTCTCATCCCACATTCCATGTGACGCAAATACATTGGCCAGAAGCGTGTAGCGTCCTGAATCAGAGGGTTCGAATCTGACAAGATCCTCACCCACTTCTCTTGCTACCTCTACCTCTTTATGCGTCACACAGGCTCCTAGTAGCGTCCCAAGAATGGCTTCATCACGCATGCCCTGTGGCATACTGTCGACAAGTTCCTTGGCCTCCCTAACATACCCTGCTCGACCTAGAAGGTCAACAAGGCAAGAGTAGTGCTCAATGCTTGGCTCTATTCCGTAGCCATGGTAAATTGATTTGAAAATCTTGCGGCCTTTCTCGACCAAGCCAACATGGCTACAAGCTGACAGAATGGATGTAAAGGTAGTTGAACTGGGCTTATACCCATGCCTCAACATCTGAGCAAAGCCCTGTAAGGCATGGTAACCACAGCCATGGTTCGCAAAAGCTTGCATTATCGACGTCCATGTTATGGTATCCTTCACTTCCAATCTCTTAAAAGTGAGCTGAGCAGAAAGCAGATCTCCACTTCTTGAGTACATTGTGAGCAAGGCATTTCCTAAATCAGTTTCTGACAGGAGTCCAAGTGTGACAACCAAGCCATGGATTTGCTTAACTTCCATTGTGCTCTCAAGCATAACTAGGATACTAATTAATGTACAGATGTTAGGAGATACCGCTGAGCGTCGCATAAGAAGAAATATGTTTACGGCTTCATCCTTACGCTTGGTCTTGGAATACGCCTCGATAATGGTATTCCAGGTCACCAGGTCTTTTGCAAGCATCGAATCGAATAATCTCTGGGCCTCATTCAGCTGGTCATTGTTGGCATAAGCAGTAATCATCGCATTCCATGCCGCAGTATCCTTTTTTGGCATCATATCAAAGAACTCTCTTGCCCTGCACGCAAAACCATTCTTTGCCAAGCCAGTGACCATTATAGTCCAAGAAATCACATTCCTGTGCGGCATTGTCTCAAACAATTGAACTGCTTCATCCACTTTTCCAGCGCTGAGAAAACCGGAAATCATGGCATTCCAAGAATATGTGTTCCTCTTGGGCATCCTATCGAACAGTTCCCATGCCTCTTGAATCTGACCACTGTCAGCGTAGGCCTTAACCATGACTGTCCAAGCGACCACATTCCTCTCAGGCATTCGATCAAACACCTCCCTGGCTTCCTTGAGCATCCCATTGCTTGCGTACCCCTGCACCATCGCCGTCCACGAAACAACATTTGGATCAGGCATCACATCAAACAACTGGCGCGCTTCGTGAACACGGCCGGTGCGGCAGTACCCATAGACCATGCAGGTCCACGCGACGACGTTCTTCATCGGCATTCCGTCGAATAGCTCGCGCGCGCGGTCGACACGCCCAGCCTTGATGTACCCGTCGAGCATAACGGTATCCAGGTAAAGCCCCCGAGCAGCCGCGGGCGCCGCGCGGAAGAGCGCCTCCGCGCCCAGCAGGTCACGTTGCTGGAGGTGGCGGCTGATGTTGGCGGCGTAGGAGACGGCATCCTCCCGGTTTGGCGTTTCGGCGCGAGTGGCCGCGCCGCCGCGCTGCTGCTTGGGTGCGGCGGGGTTTTCGCTGGCCGAACGGATGCCTTCTCGGGTGGGTTGCCGCGGCGGGTCATGGGCCTCCGCAACGGTGCCATGGAGGCGGATGAGCGAGCACTGGAAGGGCAGCTCGAACGGGGCGCGGCCAGCGGTGATGCCGCGCCGCCGCGCGAGGGCGAGCGAGTCGCCGCTGCTAGTACGGATGTCTCCATGGGCGCTTCGTCGTGGAGGCGTGCGGAACTTAGCGACGGTGCCGTGCCGGTGGAGCGGCGAGCATTGGGAGAGGAGAGGGAGGACGCGCCGGCGCCGGCAACGGGGAAGCATTGGGAGTTGGCGGGGAATTTTGCAACTAGGTCCTCGGTTAGTAACCTAGCTGGTTCAGAACGAGGGGGCCAGCATGGGTCAGCGTATATTATGCGAAAAGGTCCATACTAAAGTTTTTTTCGTTCAAGTATACCCCCAACTGGATCGCCATTATTAATCGCGATCCAATTTTGGATGACTGCGAACCGCCGGATCAATTATACGCGGCTCAGAACGGCTTCTGGTATAATAGCAGCGGCCATTTGTCGAAATAGGCCTTAGTGTTTAAGAATACCTTCAAACACTCCTGGTGGATTTGAACCGTCCGATCGACACTCCAGGGCCCAGATCGAGGGGTGTAATTTTACGGAAACGACCCTTCATTGACATGGCCGGTCAAATGGGATGCGAACCGGCGGCGGCGGCCGCCGCGCACGGCGACGTGGTGCCGCCGCCGCTGCTTCCGGCTTGCCCCCGAAAGATCACTGCACGGCAAGGAGGAGCGATTCCGGCGAGGAAGGTCGCGGTCCTCGAAGCGTGGAGGACTACCATGGTGGCGCCGGAGGTCGTCGTCGGCAGAATTTCAAATGCAGAACCCAGACAGGACACTGAAATGAAAATTTCTTCCTTATTCATTAAGAAAAACTCATGAACGATCCATAGAGTAGCGATCCAACGAACCCATTCCCACCTTAATTACGCAAGCAAAATCCGGCATGCATACTCTCAATACATACACCGAACTGAAGAAAAGAAACTTCTTTCGGCGGAGAAAGCAAAGCAGGGCACAGCAGAGCAAGACTGCAGGAGCAAAGCAAGGCATGAAGCAAGGTGATGAGCAGCTTGGCGGCGGCGCCTATACAAAGGCGTGCTTCTCGAGCAGCTTGAGGACGTCCTCCTGGTTGTTGAGCTTGGCCACGTCGATGGGCGTCTTCCCGTCCAGGTTCTGCAGCGTCCTGCAAAAGGCACAAGATCATGCATGAGCAATCGAGCTTCAGAATGAGGAATTTCCGTTTCAGCTCGGTCATCAGTTTGGTATCGATCATCATCAATCAGGTGGACGGTCCCTTACACGGCGGCGCCGCTCTCGAGCAGGAGGGCGACGCAGTCCTTGCGGCCGTAGCCGGCGGCGTAGTGCAGCGCGGTGTTATTGTTCTTGTCCACCGCGTCCACCGCCGCGCCGGCGTCCAGGAGCACCTGCGCGCACTTGAGCTCGCCGTACCCGCACGCGAAGTGCAGGCCTCTACGGCCTTCCGAGTCCTCCTCGTCTTTGTCCACGCCATCCTCCAGCGCCTTCTTCAGGCCCTGTCACCGTGACGACCATGCATACAGGTATGTTCAGCAATGATCATAGAGCCAGCCAACTGATGATGATCCAGAGCGCGCTGCACTGCAGTGACAGTAAGGTGGCAGACTGACCTCGACGTCGCCGACGCTCGCAGTGTGGTGGATGATGGACGACTCCTCGTACTCGCCTTCCTCCTCGCCGGCCTCTTCCTCGGCCTCGTCGTGCTCCGCGCCGGCGGCCTCGCTCGATGGGCCGACACCCATCGCCCGCCCGAACTTCTGCAGAGCCTCGGGGTCGTTCCAGTACCTGCACAAACCATGCAAGACACTCCAGCAGGCTCAGAGATCATTCAATTCGTCGGTTTGCGCAATCCTTCCTTGATGAATGAACTTGACGACTCACTTCATCATGGCAGCGGGGCCGCCGGTCTCGATCTCGTCGAGGATGGGCTTGAGCGTGGGGTCCTCCTTCATGCGCGCGATGCGAGCCTCGAGCTGCTCCTTGTGCGCCGGGTTGGTGAGCCCGCCCAGCATCGTCGCCATGGCCGGGTCCTGCATCAGCGCGCTGCCCAGCCGCTCCGCCATCGCCACGAACTGCGGGTTCTGCATCAGCTGCTGCATCGTCGCCACGTACTTCTGCGGGTCCAGCGCCGCCGCCGCCTGGGGCACCGCCTGCTTCGCCGCCGGCGCCTGCCGCGGGGACACCACCGTCTTCTGCAGCTGCTCCGCCATCTGCGTGAACGCCGGGTCCTTGGCGATCTGCTCCGCCATCTCCTTGATGCTCGGGTCCTGCTCGGTCCATCCATTCGTTCATTTAATTCCAACAAGAAATATCAAATACTACATCCAAACCGTATCGATTTCCAAATAAGTGAAATGAAATGGCATGAAAATTTTGGGTTACCAAAATCGAACCACGAAAAGCTAGCACTTTTTCACGCAAGGGATCCGAGACTAAAAACGGCACGGTCTTCACATGGTACATGTACTACTGCCGACGGAGATTAAGGCTGTTCAGCTCAATTGAGTTTGTGAATGAATGAATGCACCGGATGAACAGCGTCATGAACCCGGTCCATCATCTTTGCTAATCTCTACTGAGCTTCACATATAAGAACTACTTCTATGTTGCAAAAAAGGAAGGTGATGCCTCAGCTGCGTACATTAAGGAGGTTCATCATGGTGGAGAAGTCGAAGGGGTTGGCCGGCGCCGACGGCCCGGCCCTGCGCGTCGCCCCTGCTGCTGGCTGCTGCTCCTCCGCCGGCGAAGGCTCCTCTGTCTTGACCGTAGCAGTCTTCTCCTCTGCACAAACAACTCCAGTTAAATTATCTCTTCTCCAGCTCTTCAACTCCTTGGCGCAAATCGCTCACGCAACAAAAGAAAAGAAAAGAAAAGGGAGAGAGATTCCTGACTGACCTTGAGCAGCCATGTCGACGGCGGCCGGGAAGGAAGCAGGCGCTGGCGCTGTTGCCCCTTGTTAGCGATGAACCAGCCGAGGATGACGATAAGGTGCTGCTGTGGAGAGGAGGAAACGCGAGGGCGACCAACCAGAGGTGTCCACCGTGTGGTTTCGTTTTTATAGGGGAAGGGTGCATAAGCGCTTGAGACCTTGAGTGACTGCGGTTTCTACACATGGATGGATGGAGATGGAGCAAGTAGCATCTCCTTCGACACAGCAAGGGCAAGGTAGATCTTCCTAGCAATTGCTCAGTTTTTTTCAAGGTAAAAAAAAACGCCGATCTTTCTGAATTCTTAATCTACGTCTAGTTTTTTTTTTTAAGTTGTCAAGAAAAGGCACGTTGCTTTTTTAAGGTCACATGGCAACCACGTATAGAATTTCAAAGCTGAAGTATGAAATACTTTCAATTCCCGTGATTATCATTTGCTTTCAATTTTCTACGGATATCACGGTGAAATGAGACCTTTTCTTTTCTCTATAATAAAGTCGTGCGTTGTGTATTAGGGGGAAAATAAATGAAAACTTATCTGTGAAAGGAAAAGATAACCAAATCAGCATGAATGATATTTTACCACTGAATTTTTTTCGAAAGATTACCACTGATTTTCCCTAAATAAAAAAGAAGTGAATTTACCGTGTGAGTTGGGTCTTGGGTGAGCCTTTAGCATCTACAGGGGACAGTGCGTGGGCCAGGAGATTGAGGTGCCAAGCTTCTTGCGTGGCATTGGGAATCCAGGACAGGGATTGGGATAGCAAATGTGTGGATGGAATTGCTTCTCCAGGAAACACCCTACTATTGCGACAAAATCCATGATGTTGTATCTCTTCTACTAATATTTGCCACCTGTCACCATTATTGGACAGTACTCATTCTAATTCTACCACTCATAATGTTATGATTTTCACTGACTATGTTTTCTTTCCCCTTTCTGAGAGTATACAAGTGCGCATTATTACTAGCCTTCACTACATTGATAGAATTAGTGCGGCAAAAGATAGGTGACATGCCAAATCTGGGAACACCCCCCTCCCTCTGGCATGATCCAAATATGAAAGAACCCCCAGCGATAAAAAGAGCGGGGTCAGAACGCCAGGTGCCAGAATACTGTTACTATAGTAATACAGAATACAAAATATAGCCGGAGGCACCTTCGTATGCATTAGTGTTTTTTTTACCACCCAACAAGGTAAAACCACGGCAAAAATGCAGTGACAGATGAGGGCAAAACATGCAGCTGAAGCGTCTTCAGATGCTTGCCACTCTGGCAGTGGCACATTGGAGAACCCAACAGCCTAGCAGTCCCAGTCGCAGCAGCTCAAAAGGCGGAAATGCTTCAACCAGCAGGATCAAAACTTCCAACTGTGGGGCTCTTCAGCTGCATGTGTCTGCCACACCGGAACCCAAGGGCCTAGCAGGGCCAGCAAAACTAGCTCAAAGTGGGCTGATTTTGCTGTTTCTTCAACAGATCCTCTACTTCTCTTTGACCAAGATCAGTACAAACTCCTCCTTTAGGGAAACAAATTTCCCAGGTCTTTCTGGAACATTACTATATCACTGCAAAAGCCATTTCTAGGCAGCAAAATCAGCCCAGAACGTGATGGCACTTTCATGAATATTTGTGGATTCCAATATTAAGGTCCGATGATATGGAGGTCAGGTATGGTGATGTTTGGTGCCAAACAGCCTTGAACACTCGCTTCTGGTGTGCCTGAACAGACTGGCACGGCTTCTGGCCATGATACCTGATGTCGAAAATGTGGATCACAGGGTCTGCAGAGCCAGATGACACGTACCACCCATCAGGAGACCATGACTGGTTAATCAGAGCTGACTGAGACTCGCTGCTCTCTTGCTTCCAACCGAATGCATGAACCTCAGTCTGCCTAAGCCTGATGTCAAACAAGCGGAGCTGACTGCCTGGCGCCCTGTTAGCAAGAGAAAACATACAGATTGTTTTAAGCATGCACCCCCATGCATTAAACGAGCACAACTGACAACCATTGCACAATGCACATAGGACCCCACATAATAACTATGTATGTAAACTAAAATGGATTTTTCTTCATAAAACTAGAGCTTCAGCAGTACATTGACCTCCTATGTTATAATGCAAGAATAGGTTGAGATGACTAAGAGGTTAAAGATTACAACTATGAAATGGATGCGTTAATCCAGAAACAGCATTCTTGGTCTGTTTGGAACTATCGCAATCACTGTGTGTTCAATGGGGATCCACCTAACCTGAATGGAGTTCTAACTGTGCTAAGAGAAGAACTGCACTTGTGGAGTTTGGCTGGGGCTCAAGGAATTTCTCATCTCCTCGCCCTAGTACCCTTGCAAGTTTAGCTGGTGTTTCTGGTCTAGGTCTGGTCATGGCTATTTAGTTAAAAGGTGATTGTTTCTGTGTGAGTTTTTTTTTTGGGAGTTCTGTACAGGGCCCCTAAACCTATATGTTACTTGGGGTTTCTAAACCCCTTTTTCTTCTTAACATATTGATCCGCAGCTCCTCTCTTGCGTGTTCGAGAAAAAAAATACTTACCCTGTCTGCACCATGTATAAGTTGAAATCGCATGGATTTGTTAATACACTCATGCATTTGCTATCAATTAGGTTCTTGAACTCTGTCCTTCCAGCAGAGAGATCAAATCCTATTATCCTCTTGTCGCAGCCAACTGATATTATAGTTTTTTTCTGTTGCAATCCAGCAACACCCATGACAGCGGAAGAATGGAAATCCTTGTGCACTCTCTTGTGTTTCCATGAATCATCTTTGTCTTCCCAAAGTATAACAGCGTGATCACTTCCCCCGGTCACAAAGCATGCATCAGACCAGGGCATGAAACTGATGTTGTTTATGATTCCCTTCGTGTGAGGCTTCTCTGGTAGGAAAGTAACCTTCCTCTGTTTCAGTACAGGGAAAAAATTGTGGAACGCCCTTTAGTAATATTTCAAGAAAGTAAATCATCTGTTACTCACAAAAATAAGGCATAGAAAAGTAAACCTAGGGTTAACAGAACCAATTCTTTCAAGGTTACATCACCGTAACAACAAATCACATTAAGGCATTGATGCCTACAAGTGAAAACAGGAGAATAGCATGAAAATAGTCATTTAAGAACAGCTAAGTTACGATTCGTTAATTAAAGGTACACCACATCAGCATCCAATCATTTTTCCCATCACACTTGATAGAACAAAAAGAAAGAAAAAATTCAGTCTCCTAACTATAATTTGCAGGGATTAAGTAAATGCACGAACAGGAATAATTAAAAGAACCATCTCTCAAATTCCTCCCTTTAACAATATTATTTAAAAATACTAATGATTTGAAATCAGATATGCAGAATTTGTTATTAGTCTCATTTTAACAACTGCTCCTAGAATAGAGAAAGCTGTGTAGCAGGATGTAAGGGCATGCACCAGTTTTAACAGAGGCCTTACCTGTCCTGATATAAGGTTTGTCATTGAAACCTGAGAATCACCATTATCAGCAGTGTATACAGCAAAAATTGTGTCACCATCTGGATGCCAAGCTATATCTTCAGGCCATCTATGCTTTGGGGAAAAGCAATCTGTTTTGCCACGAAATGAGATAGAAGGTCTGCGAGTACAATAACGTAAATTGTCATGGTGCGAAATTGAAATGATACGGTGATACCCACCCAACAAAATTTACCTTTTCAATAAAGCAAACAGTCTTTGCATCAGGGTGGTTCCCCAACCATTTCAAGTTAAAGTGTACAATGTACTCAAACAATAGGTGGATCTATCACAGAGAACTATATTCTCCTTAGTCCTTATAGTTACCTGCACTACTGGTATATAAATTTAGCATTGACATTTTTACATCACATGTGATGGGATTGTAGCATTTTTTCCTTCAAAAAGTACTGATATGGAACATGGATATACCATATACATAAAGAAAAAATCATACACTTCCAGCATGTTGTATCTTTACTCAAATTTTATCCATTTTAGCCTGCCTCCTCATGAGTACATGGCTCCTTTAAACAGCCACGCAACTGGATATGCCAATACAAATCACTAAGAAACCAACTAACCTAGCAGATAAGATCACACTATTGCTGCCTTGCTTGGATGGAGCAGCCATGCCGCTTGGCTGACATGTTAATCCTAGCCTGTCCGGTGACAGTTAAATATTTTACGAGATTCAGAAGGCTAAGGTCATTTCATGTTAAAATAGTATATCAGCCGTCACGCCCATACCAAGTTCACTTTAATTAAAACAATAAGCTAAAATTTTGCTGCCGCATGTTGAAGGAGAGTTGTTGGGTGTTTGACCATAGTGGTGTTACCCATGGCACATGTACTGTGTTGGCACATCCTTTTTGGCCACTAACTGTGTTGAACTTTCAGTTTTGTCCCAGAGCATTACAACATTTTGGTTATCTGAACCTGGGCTGCTGAATTTAATATGTAAGTGTTGAGGAGATGCAAGAAGTGAAACAAGAGACAAACAGTATCAGGGAGCAAATTAAATTGCCTTTTCTGCTAATGAATGTTGCAAGGTAGACATGCGCTAAGGTGGGCACTTAAGTCTTAACTGCAAAAATCCACACTTGAGCTTCATAAACGAAATACTTAAATCCACGTAATTAATTATTGATATCAACCTCGTGTATGCATTTATTATCTACTTAGTGTCTTCGAGAACCCTAAGGCTCCTGTTGGCACAATTCTACTAACCTAATGCAAAACCCTCATTAAGTACTGCTGAGTCAGTCATTAAGACTTATATAAAGTACGGATTTAATTTTTGGCAAAGCCATAAGTTTCAATTCATCATCAAGTAACTATAACCACTTATGCTGAGCTCATTGGAAGTGTCATTGGGCACACACTTTACCCAGTTCATATTTCACTACCATTTTAAAAAACTAGTGAAATATCTCTGAAATATGTTTGAAAGCTAAGTTAAAAAAAAGTTAGCAGGGATGAAAAGAAAACAGCATGCTGACAATTCAGAGTGACATTATGCCTACCCTCTTGGCTCCACCTGCCACAAAGTAACCAATCCATCCAACGCACTGCATCACAAGAAACCATAAGATTAAAAGTTTGGAAAACTTAAGCAAACTTCTCATATCATTGGTAATTAAAATTAATTATTTCATTTTGCTAAGATGTCTATCGGAACGGTGGTTGAGAACTTAGTCTGCCCTCCCAGTTTACAATTCTAAACCAGCAAACCTATAGTGCTGCCCACAAAAAAAAAATGTTTCACAAAGAAGTACAGGCGTCCAACTTGGAACTTTGGAAGAAGATTGCTTTGTGAGCCTGTGCTTGTAGACTGACATTACATAACTTTTTTTTTCGTGAATTGTTGCAGGCAACCAGGTCGAAGCAATTAAAAATTATGGAGGTGGAGAAATGATGCCAAAGATGCCAAAGGTGACACTAATAGTTTTTTTGAGCTTCTCATTGCATGATCATCCGTGAACTATAGCCTACACCAAATTCGCTAAAAACTTTCAATAAAATGAACAGAAGATTGATCAGTTAGCAGGGCTTTTTCCTACAGTTGGTGCATTCATGGTGCATATTTACTATATCCCATGAAACTTACCTGGTAACAACAAGCTGATCATTAGCAGGGCATAGCTCAAGACACCTAAGCTTCCTCTTGTGTTGGCTCGAGACCAAAGTGCCACCTTGAAATTTAAGCACCGTTGCAGATGACTTCTTGACACTGGGGATCAAGTTCTGATGCTCTTTCTCTTCTGAATACCAGATACGCACAGGTGAGAGGTGTGTATAGCAAATCAAACATCAATAATGATCATACGTTGGGCAAAACTACTTTTCTCCTAAAGAGGAAAGGCTGTAGAACGTACGGATCTTTCTCTTGGGCTTCTTCTCCTCTTTCCTTGACCGCTCCGGCGGCGGCGGCGCCGCAGGTGATGAAGAGGACGACGGGGCGGCGGTTTTCTTCAACCCAGGCATGGGCTCTGGGCGCGGGGCAGGCCGGTTGTTGGTCCCAGGGATGAGAAGCGACGGCCTCGCCGCTGGCTGCGGCGCGGGCGCGGGAGACTTCTTCTCTGGCGGCGGCTGCGGGGGCGACGGCTTGGGTTCCCTCTGGATTGGCGGCGGCGGCGATGGCTTGGGTTCCCTCTTAATTGGCGGCGGCGGTGGCTTGGGTTCCGTGTGGCTCGGCGGCGGCCTGGGATCCCGGCATCGGGCGAGCCGCGACTGCGCCTCGGCGAGCTTCATCTCCGCGGTGTCCAGCTGCGGCGGCGACCACCATCGAGATCACAACTACCATCATCATCGCGAAAGGGGGAAGGAGGCAAGAGAAGGGGAGAAAGAAAGTGGGCGTACCAGGGACTGGTAGTGGAGCAGCTTGAGCTTGCAGCGCTCGACGTCGCGCTCGCGGTGCGCGATGAGGGCGACGACCGCCTCCTCCGCCATGGCGTCCTCGTCCTCGTCGTCCGGCGGCTCCCCGCTGGCCGCGGCGGAGGATGGGGCGGAGGCGACGGGGGGTACGCGCGCGGCGCCATTGGCGGAGGGGCGGGGCCTGTAGGCGGAGTCGTCGTCGTCGTCCTTCTCGAGCTTGGGCCTCTTGAGCGGCGGCGGGTCGGCCATGGCGGCGGACCGCACGAGGCGGCGGGGGGCAGCGAGCCGAAGGGCGTGGCCTGCGTCTCCTGGGAGAGGAAGAGGAGAGATAATCCCTGTCCCGCCCGCGATCCGACCGCGCCCGCGTCCCCGCCAGTATTTGCTTTGCGTGCGCCGAGTCGCGCCGCACCGCACCGCAGCACGCAGGCACGCACGCCCGCCTACTCCCGGCACGAGCACGCCAACCGACGGCGCCTAGTGCGATGGCACCATCGGTGTGAAATCTAAAATGGATGGGCACGACTCGCGTGCACATTTTCGTTTCGACTGCCATTTTCACTTCTGACTTCGTGGCGCTACCAGTGTCTGGGATGGGGTATTGTATTGTATCGTGGTAAAAAAAATAATGCATACACATTCATAATAGCATAATACACAGCATCAGATACAATTTCACTGAATATTTGCAAGGCTGTGTCCCAAATTGAGCAAACAACACGCTTAATGCACCAACATTGTACAACAGCTCGAGTGATTAGCAACTTGATACGCCTCATATTTACAGTTGAGCAGCACGGATGATACATGCGCCATCACCATCAGGACGGAGAATTGGAGATGACTCGGCAAGCTGATCAACCCCCACAGCGCCACCACAACAACTTGATAGACTGGCGAGAAGCCAAGCAGAAGAAAGGACGGATGCGGACCCGCTACGGCGTCTCGTCGTCGTGGTACAGATACAGGCCGAAACCAAACCTTGCGCAGGCTTTGCAGAACGCGGCTTCTTCTGCCGCCGCCACGGGATCATCAAACCGTGCGTCACTCAGCGATGCTGTTCCAGCGGCCTCTCTATGAACCTGCATCAGTGGAGACAGTTCAGACAAGACTTTCAAACAACTGTATTGTTCTAGTGTGCGAGTGATTAGTTAGTTCCATGTGATGCCTGCACAGCAATGCAGTTTCTCCTTCAACAGACTGCTTTGGTAACCGAAGTTTATACTGCACAAGGCAGTTTCCAAAATTAGAGGGTGTGCATGCATGGTGTACCATGCACTGGAAGAAAAGCTATGCTCCAGGGAATTCACATCTCAAACACAGAACCTTAAGCATTAAGTCCTCTTTGCTTAATATAAGTATGAACTAACATGTACCATATCATATTCTAATGTTTGGATATCTGTAGAATTATGAATTCAGGAAACAGACATTACTGAAATTCTCAGGTATGATTGGTTCTTACTAGTGCCCCAAAACAACAAAGCAATGTAGCTTACACCTTGGGCGCGAAAACAGGCAAAGCCTGCACAAACTATGATTAAATTTGTGAAGCATCTGAATCAAGTTCCGTGGCAACCTAACAGCCATTATGAAAATCAAATGGCCAGTCCAGCCTCCCACTCGAGTTTAGGCCCAACCCCAGATATCCCAAAAGAAAGAAAGAAAGAAACTGTGACACTCTTGCACAATAAGTTAACGAGTGACTGCGAGAGTGGCTAAGATAGTTGTTGCATCCATATACAGATAGCAAAGAACTATAACAAATGGAGATGATGGTGAGGTACCTCTCCGTCTGTTCCTCGTACTGTCACACGGTATATCACAGTCACCTTTCCACTGTCAGTGTAGATAACATCACGGATCTCTCCACACCAACCTGAACACAGGGAGTAACCCAAGGTAAATTTAAAAGGGCAAACAGTTGGCACATGAAGCACAACCAGTACATTTGAGGTGAAGAGAAGAGGCACGGCATCGATGGAGCAAGGAGCTGGTGCAATTGTACAAGAGGATCAATTGCAAATGTTGAAACACATTGGACTGTTGCTGGCACTCAAAATTCTGCATATGCAGCTCATGTATACTAGTACTACTCATCCCACCCTCCATGTTCTATTACAACTATCCAAGTTCAATGAAAGCATAACAGTGTATAGTGTATGCACTATGCAGCATCGTTTAAATCTAGATGCGCAGTTCAAAAAGTAACGGGCAAAGAAATGGTGATGTTCTAACTAGCCTCTGTTGTAACAAGAACACAAAAGGCAGTGAGAATTGACAGCATGGGTTTCGATCGTAGCCTCACCTGGAGCATAAAAGCTGAGCATCCTGTTGGCATGGTACCTGTAATCAAACAGCCATCAACAATCAGGACAGGGAGAAGCTTGGTGATTTGTAAGATTATTATGAAATGAGATGATCCACCTGAATTTAGGGATGGATTAACAGCTTAATTAACTGACTACGCTGAGATCTGCAACGGTTACTCAGCACTCAGCAGAGATGAGTAGCTTGGAAGCGGATCCCGAGCGAAAACCCAGCAGAGAGCAGGTAGTTGGCGTTACCAGGGGACGACGGGATCGGAGGCGGAGGCGCGTCGTGAGGCGGGTCGCACGATGGTGTCCGGAACGCGCTTGTTGAGGTCGCGGAGGATCTCGACGAGCGGGCGCGTGATCCCGGACGGCGCGGCGTCGAGCGGCACGACGTAGTTGGTGGTGGACGCCGCCGCGCCCGGTGGCTTCCGCTCTGGCGCCGCGGCGGCGACGACCGCCACGCGGGTGGGGCGGCGGGAGGCGCGGGGGAGCGCCGCGGAGGCCCGGAGCGGCCGGGCGAGCGGGCGCGCGAGGAAGGCGGACTCCATGGGCTGCGGCGTGGGGGTGCTCAGGTCAAGTTGGGTAGGCGTGTCTCAGTGAACGGCCACCAGGCTGGACTCGAGTTGGTGTGGTGGTGGTGCAGGTGTGCTCAGTGACCGTGGCTCGCTTTTGGCTGATCTGAACCGTTGAAAGCCCATCCAACGTTGGCAAGCTATGCTGACCATCTTCTCCCTTGGGTTTCTTTTCTTCCCAACACACAGCACGCGGTGGTTGTGGAATCCAAAAGAAATGCTTCACACACTGGGCGCCCTTCTTTTCAGAAAGGAAAATTACTCAAAATTGAAATCTCAACGATGCATTAAATTTTTTCTTTTCTCTAGGGCTAGGATGTCAATCCCTTTCAAGCAAATTTTTCAAAACAGATAATCAAAGTTCCAATAGTATCGTAGCATTTCTTGCATCATAAGTCCTGAAATATCACATTTTCCCGATGCATTAAGCTAAATAGGACACGGAAACCAAAGATGTTGTGTCCGGTTTAGGGCAGTCCCAATGGGACATTGATGGTAGTTTCTATCCCTCTTAATTGTCATGCCAACTAAGCAATTTGCTGATGTGGCAGTAGATTTATTATGGAGAGAGAGAAACCATTTCTTAGAGAGGAAACCAAGTCCTCACGCGCACCAATGAGCCAAGAAACTAGCGAATCTGCATTGGGGAGACCCAAGTAGTTTCTTCTTACTTATTGCCAGATCCTTTGCGCTTGCACCGCTGCTACCCATCACTCGAGCTCCTTTACATGATGCACAGAGGATCTGGTACTAGAAGGGAGAATGATTGGTTGGATTTTTGTTTAGACTCTAGATAAAAAAGTTGCATTGTGAAGGATGATTTCTTGATACAATATCCTAGACTATGGAAACTAGGTTGGTTTCTTCCATTGGGACTGCCCTTAAGAGTTTTGGTGATACTTAAGGACTTATGCATAGCATGCTCCCATGGGAAAAGGTGCTTCACAATATTTCAAACGCTACTTAAACAGTATGATTTGAGTCATCGGAGCCCCGTTGAATTTAATAAAAATGCTAGAACATGTAACTATGCCAACAGTAATATTGAATAAATGATAAGAAATAAACCAAACAGCTAGAATAAACCATTTATGATGTATTTATATCAGGCCAGGTCAAATTGATCATTCTTTGATACTCAAACTGATATTCATAAGGAAAACAAGGATGATGCTCGATTTAAACCCAAGTCAAATTAAATCTGTCTACAACAAACAACCTAAAATAGGTGGGTTTACTTACCTAGGGAAATAGCAAAATAGGTCAAGCTTATCATAAGCATGTTTAGCCAAAACAACATAACCTTCTTTGTGTCTTACTAGGTTCCATGATTTAAATGGCCTCATGAACCGCATATGATCTGTCCTTGTGGAGTTCACCAGTTAAGGATAACAGGAAGACTTCCTACATGCCTACAACATGCTGGTTAGTCCACATGTAATTTGGAGGTCTAAAACTATTTGATCCAGTGATTTTAGGATCGTTATGTGCACCTGATGCTGATTCTATCTGGTATGAAGAGAATTAGCTGATGCTCATTACAAGCAGCTAAACGCTAAACCCACCAGTATGCATTCTACTCGACACAGTCCTCTTCTATTGTTCTCTTCCGCTTTATTCCCGCGAAGGCTTGTTTTGGCTTCCCAACACGCTCTTCTAACAACGCAATCCTCTCAGCAAAATTAGGAAATTCTGAGGGGCATAATTTGTGATTCTCCATGCATTTGGAAATGGACCTCAAAAGAGTTAACTCTTCCTCGTCACGCGCCTGTGCAGAAATAATTAAATGTACTTGCTAAGAATAAGGTTTGCAACATATAGAAAGTCTTGAAGATTAGATATATAACACGTCACATAGTGGTTATGGAATCTATATACAAATTAATGGAAATAAGTCGCCAGGCCAAACATAAAATTCTGTGAACCATGTGCATATGAGTCTCCTTTTGCTAAATTATTAGAATGCAGTATGAGAAAGATGACAATCATACCAATGCCTGCCCCTCACTTTCATCTTTCCTATCATGGTCAAGTTTCTCCATGATGTGAGTGAGTGTTGACTCAACAGGGAAAGCATTCTGAAGTTCAAATGCGAGGATAATGCGTATTGCCTGAAGATGCATATCCTTATTTATCATTTCGACAACAACATCTGCAAGAGAAGAGGAATTGCAATTAGGCACGAACGAAGCAGGGATAATTTATTTAGTCGTGCCAATGTCACTGGGTTTAGCGGAAGATGAAGTAGATTCCCTCACCCCGCATCTTCTTCACAAAGTGCTTGGAGAATTTGAGCACCTTGGTGCAGGCCGAGATGTCGGCAGCAACCAACAGCTCGTACAGCTCCTGCGCCGGGAACTCGACGGGCACGCCGAAGGCGGCCATGAAGAAAGCGAGGCCGCGGGCTCCCCTAGCACCGGCGTCGCCGACCCGGCCGCTGACGCGCAGAAGGCGGCTGCGCCACGTGAGCGCCGCCTCGCGCGCCTCCTGCCGCAGCTCCGCCGCCTCGCCGTGGCCCTGCCCCGGGGGGCGTGGGCACCCGGCGCGCACGTAGAGCTCGAGGAGGAGCATGCACGCGGCCTCCGCGTCGCCGCTCTCGGCGCTGATGTAGTAGCGGCCGACGGCGCGGAGCACGAGCGAGGCGGGGTCCTCGGCGCGGCGCAGCGCGGCCGGCCCCACCTTGCGCAGCCACTCGCGGTCCCGCACGTGGGCGGTGACGAAGCGGCGGAGCTCCCTGAAGTTCATCTGCTTGCACCTGAGCTCCAGCTCCGCCGCCGATGGGTCGCCGTCCTTGCGTGCGCGGACGGGGTTGGGTGCGGGCCTGGGCACGGGCTCGGGCTCGGGTGCGGGCTTGGGGTTGGGCTCCGGCTCCGGCTCTGGTGCGAGACTGGGCTGCCGCTCCTGCTCCGGCGAAGGACTGGGCTCCCGCTCTTGCTCCGGCGAGGGACTGAGCTCCCGCTCCCGCTCCGGCGAGGGTACGGCATTGGGTTCGGGGCCTTGGGGCTCCCCCGGGAGATTGGGCTCGGGCACCCTCTCCGGTAACGGCGCGGGGCTGGGCTCCCTCTCCGCCGGTTCCGGCGCGGGATTGTGCTGGGTCTCGGCGGCGGGAAGGGGTTTAGGGTGTGATTCGGGGCTGGGGAAGAGGACGGCGAAGGTGGCGGCGATGGAGGCGACATCGAGGATGACGGAGTTCCACTGATCGAGGAAGTCGGCGAGGGTGTCGCTGTAGGAGGCGAGGCTGTGGACGGAGTGCAGCATAGCCGCACGGGAGGCGGCTGCGGCGGCGGACGGCGACGGCGGCATGGCGGAGGGGAGTCTCGACGCGTGGCGCGGGGAGGAGGCGGACACGACAAACGTGGAGGGGTCCGGAGTCCGGACGTGGGGTGGTTTATTAGGAACCAAACCCAAGTCGGGTCCGCGACTCAATTCATCACGCGAAGCGCACGTCCAACTGGAGATTTCATTTTAGGATGTTTTACCTGTGTGCCATTACGAAAGTTGGGTCTAACTTTCATACCTCTAAAAATTCGTCGACACCTGTATGCCCAAGTGCATCTTGGTTTGTCCCTCCATGCCATTCCGTCCCTATTTCGTTCAGTTTTGGCCGTTTGAGAGCTCTTACAAGCGGGCCCGGGGCATCGAAAATGTCCAGTGTACCCTTAGTCTCTAAGGGAGGCATATGCGCGGAGGCCGTGTTGACCAATTTTGACCGGCATCTCTCACTCTCCTCCCACTCTATCCGTTGCCGAACCCTAGCGGCGGCGGCGAAATCGTAGCGGCGGCGGTGGAACCTTAGTCAATGGCGGCGTTGACGGGTGGGGCGGGGAGAGAAGAAGGCGTTCTGGAGAAGAAGACGAAGCCCCCGTGCATGGATTAGTGGATTGACACGGCTTCTCATGGCGGGGAACAACGGCGTCGGGGATCGACCGGATTGGCTTCCAGACGGGTAAGTCAAATGCTTCCCCCCTTGGCTTGCGGAGTACTCTCGCTTGCGTGGTCTTAGGTCCCTTAGCCCTGCGCCTGTGCACCGTCACCATGCTTGTAGTGTTGATTCCCTGCTCCTTGTTCATCTGTAGGATGGACCCCAACAGTAGCTACAACTTAGAAATCCGGATTGTTGCTCACAATTGTCGGACTCGGTGGTACGAGCTGAGCAAAGTTGTTGATGTTGACCGAACTAACTTCAGATCCCTGGTTGCTGAAGTTGTTGACAAGAATTCTCATGGCTATGGAGACTTAGTTAAAGTTTTTTATTACTGCATGGACACTAAGGTCAACATCCAAGTCTGTACTGACCAAGATTTGCTTGAAATGTTTGAAAAACATAAGGTTTCGAAATGCTGCTTCCTCACTTTTGCATATCATAAGCCAAGTGTTGATCCTCCTATCATTCCAGTTTGGGAGTTTGGTAGCAGTGACAAATCTGTTGATCCCCCAGTGACCCCTTCTATTGCATCCCCAATCCTAGGTGAAGCAAGCAACAGTACACACACAATATGATGAACCTGAAATCTTAGCTAACCCAAACCCAATCTATGAGCATGTGGGCGTTGATGATGAAGGGCTATATCTTGACCTTGGTCCCAACTACCCTCCACCTCCCCCAAATCCTAAAGCTGGCAATAAAGGAAGGGAAGCTGAGATTTCTGAGGATGAAATCTGCTCTGAGTCAGATGAGAGTTCTGATGATGAGTCTGATGAAGATATGGTTACAGATAGAGGCCCTGAACCTATGCCTGATGTCAATTACGACAAGAAGAACCCACCTATGGATGTAGGCACTTTGTATTCAAACATGAAAGCATTTAAGATTGCTTTAGCTTCTCATTCTGCTAAGCATGAGTACCATTACTTAGTTGAGAAGAGTGATCCAGGGAGGTATAGGGTGCACTGCAAATTCAAGGAGGAGCTTGATTGCCAATGGAGGATTCATGCTTCAACTCTGAAGGATGGTGTGACAGTTAAGGTACATGAGTTGCATTACTTTTTGTAAATTCCAGTTGTTTTGCAATGAATCATCAGTTGTTAATATGCATTGGTGTTGACTGTTTTGCAGGTGAAAAGGAACCCACATCCTCATGATTGTCAGAGTGCTAAGAGGGTTGGTGTGTGTGTAGGGATCACACAAGAGTGGGTCTGCAGTAAAGTGGTAGACTGGCTGAAGGAAGATGGCAACATTCGGATAAAAGAATTGATTAGAAGATTGAAGAATGAGTACAAAGTTAATGTGCCATACAGGAGAGTGTACAAAAGTAAAAATCTTACCATGGATCAGATTTATGGGCCTTGGGATACAAGTTTTGACAATTTATTTAGGTTTAAGGCCCAGATAGAGGAATCTAGTCCTGGATCATTTGTTATCATTGATCATCACACAATCAACAATAAGATCAGGTTTAATAGGCTATTCTTTGCATTGAAAGCATGTGTAGATGGATTTCTTAGAGGCTGTAGACCATATCTTGCAGTAGATAGCACTTTTTTAAATGGAAGGTTCAGAGGACAGTTGTGTGTAGCTTGTGCAGTAGATGGACATAACTGGATGTACCCAGTAGCTGTTGGTGTAATTGATTCAGAGACTAATGAGAATTGGGTGTGGTTCATGGAGAGGTTAAAAGAAGTAATTGGATCCCCAGATGGACTGACCTTCTGTACAGACTGTGGCCAGGCAGTGATGAATGGGGTCTCTGAAGTTTTCCCTGAAGCTAAACATAGGGAATGCATGTACCACTTAGTACAAAATTTCAAGAAAAGATTCAGTGGCAAGGTTTTTGATGACCACTTATGGGCTGCCTCATATTCATGGAGTCCATATTTGTTCAACAAGCATTATACAGCTATGGCTCAAGCCAAACCTGAGGCAATGGTGTATCTACATGAAAACCACAAGAAGCTTTGGACAAGGAGCCAGTACAGGACAGGATCAAAGGTGGACTATGTCACCAACAATCTAGCTGAATCATTCAACAATTGGATAAAGCCTGAAAAGGGGAAGAATATTGATGATTTACTGGACACTATAAGACAGAAGCTCTTGATTAAATGGAATCATAGGAAGAGAGTTGCCATGAAATTCACAGGGAAGATTCTGCCTCACATTGAGAGGAAACTGAGGGAAGACAGTTACAATCTTGACATTGAAGTCATCACTGATTCCCCTGATGGTGTGGCAGAGATTTGTGCTAAGGGTGGCAGTGTATATAGATTTGTGGTCAATTTACCTGAGAGAACCTGCACCTGTAGGGTTTGGCAAGGGTCAGGAATCCCTTGCAAACATGCTATTGCCTACATCACTTCAATCCCTGGTGCTAAACTAGAAGACTATGTGCATGATTACTATTCTGTCGACAAATTCAAAATTACATATGAAGGTTCCATCCCTTGCATTCCTGACAAGAGTATGTGGCCCAACAGCACCCATGGCTTCTTCATGCACACTCCATTACTTAGGGCAACAGCTGGAGGAAGAAGAAAGAATAGGATGAAATCAGCACTTGAAGGTGGCAGCAGCAGCCAGAAGGGAAGCTCAAGGTCCCATGAGTGCCCAATATGCCATGAAAAAGGGCACCATTGGTATACTTGCAAGAATGGCAATCCTGAAGACATACCTGCAATGGAGGCTCAAAGGTACAATAACTTAACTGAAATCAGTGTACATTCACATTGTTTTGCAACTTATATTGATTTGTCCTATGCAGGGGTCTCCCAAAGAAAAGACTGAAAAAAGTAGCAAGATGTAACACAGAGACAAGCATTGTGGTTGCTACTCCATCAGTGATGCAATTCCCAATAATTGAGGCTGTAGACATAGCAGCAGCCAAGAAAAGGAGTAGAAAGCCACCTTCTTCTTCTGGTGCCAAGAAAAGAAGTAGGAAGGCACCTTCCTCTTCTTCAGCTACAACTACAAGTACATCAACCAGGTGAGCTTATGAGCAATTCTCTTGTTATTTTCATGCACCATTTGTTATCATCTAACCTGTCATATTTGTCATAAGGTCTGGAACTGGTTCCAATGACCCAATACCATTGCAGACTGTTTTCCTGGCTCCTTATCATGAGACCTCAGTTGGCACAGTACAGAAGGACCCAGTGGACACTCTCCTTATCAAGGCTTCTTATCATGAGACCTCAGTTGGCACAGTACAGACAGACCCAGTGGACACTCTACTTATCAAGGCTGCTACACCAAGGAAGAAGACAACAGTTAAGAAGAAGCTGACACCAAAGAGGCTTCAAGTTGCAGCAGCCAGCCAAGCTACCCCATCCAGCCCTTCTTCTAATACAAGGAGCAAGAAGAAACTGCACCTGCAGTGAAAGGTACCCCATCCAGCCCTTCTTTGTTTATTTTGCTCTGTGATGCCATGTCCAGCACTTTGGATGTGATGAAAACTGGATGTTTTGGTGGATGGAATTGATACTATTACTCAGTGATGAAATGTCATGTATTATTTGAACCTTGGCTGTAATGTGATTAAACCTGGATGTCATGTACTATCTTTTGTGTCATTAATGTTGAAGACATGATGAAATGTGATAAAACCTTAGTTGATTCATTCATTCATTCATGCATCCATCCATACATCTTGTCAATTCATACAAACACAAGCTGCTGCATAACCCTACTTCTTCATAATAGCATACAGAGCAAGAAAAATGCATACATATACCATCTTTTCTAGCCACCTAAGCTATTGCATAACCTTATTGTCTCCCCTATTTTCCACTACTGCATTGCCTACCACTCCAGCACCATTGGAAACATGCTGGTACATGGATAGTGGATCAGGTGGTGCCACTGCCTGTAGGGGAACTGCCTGTAGGGGATCTGGCGCTGTAGGTGACTACATGCCACTGTCCATCATTTCATCCTCCCACTGGTAGTATTGACAACCACCAAACTGCAAGCCAAAGAAACTGAAGCATTAGCACTTGGAAAACATACAAAAAAGGGCAACCAAGAATGAGCAGAGAACACAAACTGCAAAATAGGGGCACTTGTGAAATGCACGGTTTGGGTTCTTTGTTGTCGTGGAGATGAATCGGTTGGCAAGCACATGACAGTTCGGGCAAAGGACCCGCTTGACCCTCCCCCCATAGTTGCTGGAAGCTTCAGACATGGAGTGCGCCAGGAGTGGATGAGAGTGAGAATGAAGGAGAGAGCAGAGGAGAGGATGAGATCCAACAGATATGGCTCAAGATGTATATATAGAGGAGCACAGAGGGTTTGGCGCCAACACCACTGCCTCCTTTGGCACCAAAACAGCAGACCTCTAAGTGGCACCGAGGTGAACAACTAAGTTCAACAGACCTCCTTTGCCTAAGGGCATTTGAGTCCATTCACAGCGCATTTAACGACCGTTAGCAGAAAATAGGGACGGAATGGCATGGAGGGACAAACCAAGATGCACTTGGGCATACAAGTGTCGACGAACTTTTTAGGGGTACGGAGGTTAGACCCAACTTTCATAATAGCACACAGGTAAAACCCTCTTCATTTTAACCTCCTTCCCCACCTCCGGCGGCGTCAGGTCTTTCTTCTCCACCTCAAGCGATGGCCGTTGTAGCCATTGCCTGCATGGCACTGCACAGCCATGCAAGTTTGCCTCCAATAGTGATTGTGGATTAACGGTAATCCTGCTAGTTTAAATGTAGATCATTTTAACTTCCCTAGGTACATACATAAATTTTACTACGTATCTATATTTATATGCATAGCAAAAATCATGTAACTTGCAATTTGACCTGGACTAAAATTTGAGACCACCCCGGCTAAACTCAACAGCAAGTCACCATGATACATCCAGCAACAGATGATCATCATCAGCCTAAACTCAACAGGGATTTCAGATTTAATTCCGTAACAATTTCAGATAGGAGGAGATGCAACAAAACATCTCTGCGATCGGTCACCGAAGCGTTACATTCGAAAGAGAAAGGATCGCCAACATTCACGACCGTATAGTTTACAACAATCAACTGTTCTCTCCTCAACACAGCGAGCAGTACCACCTATTGAAAATTCTTGTTAGCATCCACAAGGTACATAAATACTTGACGCTAGGCATGCGATCCTGGGAGGGTACATTGCAACTTCAACAACGATTCTTTTTCCCCTGCCCCCACGAAAACTGGCAAACCTAACTCAAATAATGGTCCTACGCCATATCCGCATGCCTTCAATCCTGCGGAGATACAGATAAACAGAGCCATTGAGAAATTACTGGAAACAAGGGGTGCTTTTGCCTAGTATGGGACGGAATGAAGAAACTTAGATACACTACCTCTTGAATTGGGGTGCTTTCGTCATCTTGCTTCTGCCCATCAGCCTCACTATCTTGGTTCTGCCCATCTGTATCCATCTTGTCAGCTTCCTCTGATGCTTCAGCCATGTTTGCATCAGGTTTGGGCATTGCAAATTCGGCAGGAACTTGACCAGTGCTCAATGCCTGACCGCCATGATCCACAAACAAGCTATCAGCTACGGTTATAAGCTCAAAACTGAAAAAAAGGGCATCAGAACAAAGTTATTACCTTCTCTAGCCTTGCAGCTTCCTCAAGAGTGTGGGTATTCGCAATAGCAGCCTACAAATATACAACAATCATTAGCAGATAAAACAAGCAGAGCTATTGAGCGAAATATGCAGGGGAAATTATCATTCGTCGCAAACATAAATGGAACACAAACTGAACACTACACAAAAACTATTTGGAAAGAATTTCCAATGCAAAAACTGAATTAACAGGATCCTGGTTAAACTATTAAGCACATGGACATGGTGCATTTATAGTATTGTGTGAATCCGCATGTACCTTGATAGCTGTGATTTGTTCAGCAGTTGGAGCAACTACTTTAGGACCCTGCACCTCTGTGGTGTCTTGAGCATCTGGCTGTCCAGGAGTAAACGCCTTAACAGGTACCTTCTTTGCCTCTTCCTCTGCCTCCTTTGAGTGAAACTTTTGTGCTGCCGCAACTCTCTCCTACAAAACAGAAAAGATATCTCGAAGGGAGATTCAGAAACAGAAAGAACAGCTATATAGACTAGACATAGACAATGGGAAAACATGTCAGCCAAAGCTCATGGTGTGCATGCATCTAATTAATGAAAATACAAAGTCAAAAGAGCTGCTTGTTTGTCCCTTTTGCTGCCAGCATTGCCGTGGTCCATTCCAAAACATAATTTGGAGCCATTCCAAAGGAAATGAATAAACAACCTGTGGGGCAATAAATCAACTAATCAAGCAGCAATGCAGGTTCTTTCTAGGTTTATGTTTTCCAAAAAAGAGTGTGTGACAATAATTGTAGCTGAACGTAAATTAACTAAACTACTAGTCCCATCCGCACTAATGCAAACATGCAGAGAGTACCAATAGGATGAGTGATGTACCAAAAGGATGAAACTATTGTTTGCTACTGTAACTTTGATTTCTACAGTGTTTGTTTCTGGACATGATGATATGGAGGAGTTAGCATAACAACTGGTGGTTTGTATTAGATTAGATATGACCCCCCTTCATCACCTGGACTTATTAACAATGTGGAAAAAGGGTTTAGGGTTGTAATGTGGCAGCAATGCGGAAAAAGGGTAAACAATAGAGCACCTACGGTTTTTCATGTCTTAAAACTAACACTAACAGATTAAGTAATTAATAACACAAATCAACTACGGATAAGCCATTAAGAACAGAAGCATTTTATAGTAATGCATAAGAATGTTTGTATGTCAGATTTTCAAGAAACAAAACATCGAGTTCAAATGATTATCACATTTCAGCATCTTCATAGGCTAAATGACATTGCTAACCTGTTGTTTCACTTTCTTGAAATCCAACAAACGCAAATGCTTCAATTTATGGATGACATATAGCCTGTAGTCTGGCTGCTTAGTTACAGTGTTATCCAGTAAGCTGAGGTATTGTAGCTTTGGAAGAGATGCCAGAGGATCAATCTCCGCAAGGTTTGTCAGACGGTTGTTTGTGAGCACAAGAGTATGCAGCTTTGGCAAAAACTCTACATGAGAAAATCCAAGGAAAAAGATAAAAACAGTGAGGGTGTGGAACAGATAGCCGGAGTCATAAAATACAGAATGCAGTAGTTCTCTTACCACCGAGATTGGGATTGATACGTGTAATCCTGTTATTGTTAACTAGTAAAGTGCCAAGACGATTCATGTATGGGAAGTTTTCAAGCTTGACAATTTCATTGTCTGACAAGTCAATCGTGTCAAATTGGTCCTGGAGAGGAATGAAAAGGGATGCTGTTAAGAAAAGCTAGAGAAGGAACCCATACAACTATTTCAGATGAGTTCTAAAAACTAATTTTCCAATTCCAATTAATTCAAATAACCAAATATCAAATGATCTATGCAAATAAATGAAACAACCAGGATGTGGGTAATCCAGAGCAACAGGTATTGAATGGGCATTAGCACACACAAATAAAATTAAACAGGTTCTTTATACCCCTCAAATGAAAATAGAGGGTCATAAACAGTATCGGAAACAAGAAGACATGCCACTGCGTTAATTGTTCCACGGAAGAAGGCATGTACATAGCTGATCAAAGATGTGTTGCTTGACTAAATAAAACACTAAGATTCCAAGTACAAAAACTATGATCATGTACAACAGGCATCTCCATTCACCACTGAGACATAGACTTCTTGTAAAAAGATACAAGGCCTTTCGATACATTAACCTCCTCGCTACCTCACTAAGCTGCAGAGCACTGGGATCAGAATTCCCAAACAGCAAGTCAATACACAAAACTCAACTTCTATGGTTTACCCACCAAGTAAGTGCCCACACCCAATATGCCAAGGATAACCTGTCTGATAGATGACTTAAACAACCAAATCTGTTTACTTAAAGCCACTGGGATTCAACGGTGAAAGCAATACTGACGGAAAGTAAAAATTTCTAGAATTTCAGTACATGGCCAAACGACTGGGAGTTGCCATATCAGAATCCCACACCAACATTGCTAGTAAATTCACAAGGAATCGAACCACACCCTAGCAAGCACATAGATCACAGGGCAGCGTGCATTGTGTACCTAATAATCTCGCAGGTAGTGTGCGAATACAAATGTGCATAGAGGATTTGAAAGGTAAAGTAAGCAGCCGGCGGAGCTCACCTCGGTGGCTCCGAGGTTCTCGATGACGGCGATCTTGTTGCCTGCAGCGAAGGTGAAGGTGGCAAGGGTGTAAGCTTTCGAAGAGCAAAATCACAGAAACCTAGATCTATCAGGCGGTGGGCGAGTGAGCTACCTCGGAGATCGAGCTCGCGCTCCTTAATGGCGTTGAAGAAGTGCGGGCTTTTCCATATCAGGTCGGCGGTGAGCCTGACCATGGCGGGAGGGAGACGGCAGCGGGAGGGGCGGCGGCCGCGGCTTGGGAAAGAACGGGGAGAAGAGTGGAGGGAATCGGCGAGGCCGGGAGACGAAAAACCCTAGTCGAGTCGAGCCGAGTCCGAGGGTCGAGCAGCGCGGCCGAGAAGGTGCGCGCAGGTCTACGTGTCGTTGGGCTGGATTTTGGTTTGGACCCAAACTGGAAAACTCCTCGCAACCAGCCCAGCCCGCTCCAGCCCAACAGACGCGCGCTTCAGGTGACCGAACCAGCTTCCGTCCCCGAAGCGATAAAATAATAGCCAGCCCGCAGCCACCACCACCTTCTCCCCTCGCAAGTAAAGCTAAGCAAGCGAACAGATCTCTCCCTCGCCGCCTCGTCTCGCCTCGGTCTTCCTCCGCCTTAGCTCCCCCGCGATCCCGACCATGGTAAGCGCCCCGTCGGTCTCATATCCCCCACCATGCTCTCCGTCCCCGTATCGTCTCTCCGCGCTCCGTCCCTTCTCCCGCCGTTTGGGCCGGCCGCCATGCCGCGTCCCCCCCCCCCCCCCCCCCCCCCCCCCCCCCCCCCCTAGGGTTTCGATCTAGCTGCGACCTGACTCTGCTGTTGATGGATGGGTGCAGGAGGGCGACAGTACCAACCTCGATGCGGCGATAGAGTCGCTCCTGAATGTCGAGAAGCAGATGAGACTGGCCGGCGATGTCGCCGGCACGCGGAAGGCCGTCATCGACATCGTCGAGCTTTGCTACAAGGCCGGCGCGTGGAAGACACTCAATGACCAGATCGTTCTCCTCTCGAAGAGGAGAGGCCAGCTCAAGCAGGTTGGGCTTCGCGAGAACTCACCTCCCTTCTCTTATGTCTTCTATTGTATTATGTCTACTATCAGACCTTTTGATTAGATGTGTGGCTTAGCAATTAGTTTACTTGTACATGGTCGAATCGTGTTTGAACATCAAATTTTCTTCAAAACACATGCAATTGAAGTGACTAAAGAAGTATGTTGCTGCTGTAAATTTGTTGCCATGCTATTGGCGTTTACTGTATGTTCAGGTATTGATCTGAACATCTGTTGAACTAATTGTCTGTTAAAAAGAAGCTGGAATCGAGAAAGATTTCTGAATCAAAGTTGCCTGTTTAAACTATTTATGGTTAAAAGGGAGTATGGTTTATTCACCTAATAATTTTTCCTGCATCCGTAAGGACTGCAAACAATCGGAACGCATTATATTTTACATTTCTAACATTGTTACTCCTTGCTGCAGCACCATTCTTATTTTACGACATCTTGTCTTTTGATGTGGTTCTACCTAATAATGCTGGGTTTTCCTGTGTACATCCATTCCTGTCATCATTCTTCCATGTTAAACTTCAAGCATACATACACTTTGCCTTTCCTAGTCTTACTTCTGCAGTACATTTCTTAGGTTTGTAGCCTGCAAGCCATCATCAATGGCCGTACTGCGATGTATGCTGATGTGATTCTCTTGAAATGTTTCCATTTGGTTGTTTGTGAGGGTAATTATTTTCCTAAGATCAATGAAGACTTGCACTTATAGGGATTATCTTATGTATTTGGTCCTGTGCATTGTCGAACAACCACAATCCTATAGTTTAACTGCAAGCAGTTTTCTTTGATCTTTCTTTGTGTCCAAATTCATGGATGCTATAGTTGCTTGGACATATATATGGCAGATTTCGAGTCTTATGCACAATCACCTCTGGAAATGTTTTGCCCATGACCAGAATGCTTTATTAGATCATTACAGTATGCAGTTCTTTACTCCCTTTCATTGATTCGAAAAAGAATAAAATGTCTGCTTATGGCATATACTGTGCCAAAGCAGTACAACTTGCTTCACTCTACTATCTTGTTTTGTCAGATTCATATGCCATCATTGTTTATTTGTTTACTTATTATATGTTGATAAATGTATCTAAAGCAAGGGAGGCTATGCATTCCAATTGCTAGTATTTTATTTTTGTTTACTATACACTTACCTCACTGTCTATGTTATTTATCGCAGGCCATTACCGCCATGGTTCAAAAAGCAATGGAGTACATTGATTTGACACCAGACATGGACACACGCATTGAGCTAATCAAAACATTGAGTAGCGTCTCTGCTGGCAAAGTGAGAACTTTTCCATCTTGGTAATTCGTTATTTCTTTCAGATTCATTGTCTTCGTGTGTGTAATCTCACAGTTGTGCATGTATTCTAGATATATGTCGAGATAGAGCGAGCAAGACTGATTAAAAGACTTGCAAAAATCAAAGAGGAGCAGGGAAAGATTGATGAGGCTGCTGATTTGATGCAAGAAGTTGCTGTAAGTTCTCACTGCACTAAAATTGAGTACATGTACTTCCGTATTCTGTGACATTGTTTCTGTCACTCTTTAGATAGTTTCTCAGTTCTCCCAATCTATGACTTATGTCATGGACTAACAAGCTGTTTATCAGGTCGAAACATTTGGCTCTATGGCAAAGACAGAGAAAATTGCTTTCATTCTCGAGCAGGTATTATGCCAATCCATGATGATAACACTTCAAATTGCTACCAAACGCTGATTCATGCAAAACTTACTGCTATCGTTGTCACAGGTCCGGCTATGTCTGGATCGTCAAGATTATGTCCGAGCTCAAATTTTATCCAGGAAAATCAGTACTAGAGTATTTGAAGCAGATCCATCAAAGGAAAAAAAGAAACCAAAAGAAGGTGACAATATTGTTCAGGATGCTCCTGCAGAAATACCTTCCCTCCTAGAATTAAAGCGCATCTACTATGAACACATGATTCGGTACGTGATGCTTCTGCTCTATTAGATCGATGCACGCCTTTTATTTGATTACCATTGGTACTGTGGAAATTGCTTTTCATTTCATCTGCTCCCCAAATTATGTGCCAATTTCTTTGTTCTGTTTATGGTTCACAATTGTGTTTCTTATTGGAGCAAATCATTATTCTTCATTGTCTCTTCCCAGATACTACTCGCACAACAATGATTACCTGGAAATCTGCCGCTGTTACAAGGCGATTTATGATATTCCTGCTATAAAGGAGGATCCAGCAAAGTGGATACCGGTATCTTTCTCTGTCTACACACTTGCGCAGACACCCTAACACCTACCCTCCCATCCTAACTGGAATTCCTCTGCAGATTCTTAGGAAGATCTGTTGGTACTTGGTGCTGGCTCCTCATGAGCCTATGCAATCAAGTCTTCTCAACGCTACCCTAGAGGATAAAAACCTATCTGAGATCCCAAATTTCAGGTGCAGTTTTTTGTTTCCGAAATTGTAGACTCAACTCCTGGCGGACTTATATCTTAATAACCATTTATCCTTTTCTGTTTGGATGGGAAAAAATAGATTGTTGCTGAAGCAGCTGGTTACCATGGAGGTTGTTCAGTGGACTAGCTTGTGGGAATTCTTTAAATCTGAATATGAGAATGAGGGAGGAGCTTTGGGTGCCAAAGCTCCAGAAGATTTGAAGCTGAGGGTCATTGAGCATGTATTGCTTAGTTTGGTCAATGTTTATTTAGCTATTTTGCTTTATGTTTGTCTATTGAATTTGAATTCTTGCCCTGTTCAGAATATCTTGGTTGTCTCCAAGTATTATGCAAGGATCACCCTGAAGAGGCTTGCGGATCTTCTCTGCCTGAGTTTGCAGGTTTGTATTTATCCACCTTTGTGCGATGTTGTACTTTGTTTGTGATCCCAACTGTGGCTTCTTGTCTTTATTAATGTTCTAACAATGCGTGACAAGCACCTACCGTAGTTTAGGCATTTATAATGTAGTATCTAACTGGGGCTGTGCAACCTCTTTCAGGAGGCAGAGAAGCATCTTTCAGACATGGTGAACTCAAAATCGCTGATTGCCAAGATCGATAGGCCGATGGGAGTTGTCAGCTTCCGCACAGCTCAAGACAGCAACGGAGTTCTCAACTCATGGGCAATGAACCTTGAGAAGCTCCTCGATCTTGTTGAGAAGAGCTGCCACCAAATACACAAGGAGACCATGATCCATAAGGCGGTGTTGAAAGCTTAAGTTTTGGCGCGTTTTTTAGGTTCCCTTGGTAGCCAGCCATGCGTCGATCGAGATATTGTAACAGCAATACTATGAATACTATTTGTTGTTGGGGGCATACTCACTGTCCTCCAATTTGCTTAACTCGTGTATCTTGCTGAATATTGTTTGAACTCTTTAGATCTGCAATCTGATACCTGTCTTGAAAACTAGATCCAGCTTATCGAGTTTGGAGTAGAAAGAACGGCCATTTACAGAGACGATTTAAATTGAATCAATGTTCTCACAAATAAAATGCTACTCGATTCATCTCAGTTTCCCTGCATTTTTTTAGGAAACACGATGTCATAGCCTGGACCCACAATACATTTGGCAACAAGTGGGAACCTTATTCGTGTTGCAAATTTACAAAATGTTCAAGCTCAAACTGGCCTACCTGATTTTACAGAAGAGGTAAAACCGTGAGCAACATGATATGCAATAGCAGGTGCAACAGTTTGCTGTAAATTGCTTGGACATGCTGGGAGTTGAATGGAACAAACAATCCAGTAGCATAACATTGCAATGGAAACTGTACGATTAAAATCACAAATTGCAGAAAATCTTATTTCAATGAAAGTGCACTGAGCATCTTCAGTTCTTTAACATGCCTGAATTTTACAGCAAATACTACAACATTTTGATTAATTGTATGTTGTGTGCTCCTGGTTCAATGGTCTCTAAGAACACATCGCTTTCTCTAAAGTTTCCTGCAGTTCTCCACTCTTATATGCCTCTGCAAAAATAAACAGCGACGTTAGGATTAAGCTCAGCTGAAACACTGAGATAAAAGCCATTATTGAATCGTTATAAACATATCCCATACACAGAATTCAGTTGCTTGATATGTTGCAGTACTGGGGTGAAGGTGTACCCTATCTACTTTCTAACCAATGTTTCTACAAGTACTATCAACTATGTCAGGAGTTTTTTTGAATGGATGGGTTGTGAGGTTGCAAAATCTTTTGAAGACAGTTATCTGAAATGGGCTGAAATAACGAAAATATATGAGTGCAAACAGGAATTTGCACGGTGTATGTGGAGTGTTTTCTACTTACAGATTTTTGCGCTTTGTTATATTTTCCTCTGGCTCAAGTTCAGTACCGCAAATTTAGACCACTCAACTTAACTTCAGTACATAAGCATCCCACATACTTTTAACAATGACTTCATGTGTTCAACTAGACAAGTAGGTGTTCAGAAGGAGCAGCATGTTCATCAACCCTACAGTCTAAAACAGCAAACCAGATAGTATTCAAAGTCATGCTCATGCAGATAGTTAGATACAATCAGCACAATGGTTTTGGAGAGGGAAAAGTATGATGGGTGGTGCAGGAATGGGATTTGTGCTTATGAACCATGGAATCAGTATAAAAAATTTGAGCTACTACTCTGATTTTACTCATACTGCTGCGAAGGAATTACTAATGGCTTGTCATCAATTTGAGTTATGGAATGGGAAATTTGTGCAAGACAGACCATGATTATCGCTATCATACAACACCATTCTTATATTTCTTGGATTACAATGACCACCATAAATCTTAGTTTGCCTGAGGGTGGTCTTATTTCTTGTTATTGAAACATGGAAGCATAAAATATTTCCTTGAATGCTACGAACCTGACTGGTTCGTGCCTGTGATGCTATGGCACTACCCGACCTCTTTCAACCACAATAAGCAATAGGTTTGGTTGGCCTCCTATAGACAAAATAAATCAGGATATACATACAGGACTGAAATACAAAGGTTTGGTTCATATGACGCTTATGCAAATGGCAAACACACTGATTTATTTACTGGCGAAAAGAGTTTAGAAGATACATTTGCTTGTGGTGTGCAAAGACTTGGAGTAAGGATTTGTACCAATGACCTCGTCAAGACCTGCTACAAGTGTTTTCTAGCTGAATCAAGTAATCGTGTTTGGGGCAGAATCTGCTCGTGTAAACCAAGCAGACACTACTACTACTACAAATTATGCCTTCAGCATGAGCAAACTGATGGAGCTTTCACTGATCATTTGTGAAATCTAGCACCTCAGTGATAAACCGCTCATATTCTAATATCATCGAATCTTTCCACAAAAACAACTAGAATTTCGAAGCGATGGCAAATGTGAAGGAAGTGAACGCATATATACCAACGGTGATGTCGCATCCGCCGAAGAATTCGCCATCGATGTAGAGCTGCGGGAAGGTTGGCCAGCTGGAGTACTCCTTGAGCCCCTGCCGGAGCGCCTCGTTGGCGAGCACGTCGAGCGTCTCGAAGGGCACGTCCAGCGAGCGGAGGATCTGCACGACGGTGTGGGAGAATCCGCACTGCGGGAAGTCCTTGGTCCCCTTCATGAATAGCACCACCTTGTTCGACCCCACCACCTTGTCCAGCGTCGCCCGCATGTCCGGGCTCAGCCCCGCGAGGCACCGCACCGACCGGCCGCGCGCTCGCACCGAGAGCTGCGCGGGCCGGTCGAGGGTGAGGCCCTGAACCGCCGGCGGAGCCCGCGGGAGCAAGGCGACCCTAGACGGCTGCCCCCGCGCGGGGAGGGGGAGCGGGACGTAGGCCCCGGCGAGAGGCCTCGAGGCCGTGGCGGAGGCGGCCATCGCGGTGGCTGGCGTCTGGTGAGCGCGCGCCGGCGGCGACGGATGGTACGGAGCCGTGGGTGCGGTGGTCTGGTGGACGACTCGGACGGAGCGGAATTACTCGCGCGTGGCAGATTAGTAATTTCTTCTCCTTTTCTGTGGCCGTGAAGGCGTGAACAGCAAGAAGAAGAATCGATAGCCCACCGGCCCACGGACAGGGCCGCAAGTTGCGGACCGAAAATCCAGCGGCCCAGCAACGTACGGTTGGTTAGATCAAGAGCAGCGTGCCGCTCCCCCATTCCCAGACGCCGCCTCCACCTTCTAAAGCCCTAAACCCATCTCTCGCCCACCTCCTCTCCACTCCTCTGGTCCTCGCGCCGCCGCCGCCGCCGCCGCGACGCGACGCAATGGCTTCCGCCGCGGTGCTCCGGAACGCCGGCTCCCGCCGCCTCTTCTCCTACCCCACCCTCCGCGCCGCCACAATCTCGGCGCCCGCCGCGCTGCCCGATGCGCCCGCGGCGGCGGCGCCGGCCCAGCCGCCGCCGATGGCCGGGACCCTCTGGGCGAGGGCCATGGCCACCTTCACGCGCACGTGAGTACTCCTCAGCTCAGATCCGTTCGTGCCCGCTAGTTTCTCGGCTCAGATTCACGTCATTCGCGATTCCTTTCTGTCGATTCGTAGCATTGGCTACCGTTTCCTCTTAGTTCCTGTGATTCATTTTCCAGTTCGGTTGAATCTGTCACAGGAAGCCCCATGTGAACGTCGGTACCATTGGGCACGTCGATCACGGCAAAACCACTCTCACTGCTGCTATTACCAAGGTTGGATGCGTTAGACACAGTGCTAGTTCAATGCTTGATTGGTTTCCAAACTTCTAGGATGATTCAACTGCGTTTGTTTCCTCGATACAGGTTCTAGCTGAGGCGGGGAAAGCCAAAGCCATCGCTTTTGACGAGATTGACAAGGCTCCGGAGGAGAAGGCCAGAGGAATCACAATATCAACGGTTGGGTCTTACCGCATATCTAATTGTTTGGTCCAGATGCATTTCTTTTTTTTAATTTATCTTTATTTGCAGCCCAAGTTGTAATCCATTAGTATGTTTGTGTAGGCTCATGTTGAGTATGAGACGGCTAAAAGGCATTATGCTCATGTGGATTGCCCAGGACACGCTGATTATGTTAAGGTAAATACCAGTTATGTTTTATCTCTCAAATGGAACAGTTTGTGATTCTGTGAATGAAAGTTGTTTGCATGTTAAATTGAGAATATCCTAGGCTCCTAGCAAATCAGGGACCTAGAGCTCTTTATTATTTACTCCCTCCGTTCCAAATTGTAGGTCGTTTTAGCTTTTTTAGGTATAATGTATGTCTAGGTGCATAATAATATCTATGAACCTAGAAAAGTCAAAATGACCGACAGTTTGGAACGGAGGGAGTAGTAATTGTCCAACATTCATTGTCTTTTGTTTATGACCCAAAGTAATTTTCTGTGAAAATGCCAGAATATGATCACTGGAGCTGCTCAAATGGATGGTGGTATTCTTGTCGTGTCAGCACCTGATGGCCCGATGCCACAAACAAAGGAGCATATTCTTCTTGCTAGACAGGTTTAGTTTCTCATTTAAATTGCTTTGCCATGCTGTCTTTGCAGTTCTGATCATATTAACTTGTGCTCTGCTTTTAGGTTGGTGTACCTTCACTTGTATGCTTCTTAAACAAAGTTGATGCTGTTGATGATCCAGAGTTACTTGAACTTGTAGAGATGGAGCTTCGGGGTATGCTATCATGCGTATCTCTACATTGTGTCCTTTTTTTCCATCTTATGGTTTTTTGTATTCCAGTTCTGAGATTGTCTTGTATCCCATCTTTTTCTGTAGAGCTCCTTACTTTCTACAAGTTTCCCGGTGATGACATTCCTATCATCCGTGGATCAGCCTTGTCAGCCTTGCAAGGAACCAATGATGAGATTGGAAAGAATGCCATCCTGAAATTAATGGATGCAGTTGATGAGTACATCCCTGATCCCGTGAGGCAGCTTGATAAGCCTTTCTTGATGCCGATAGAAGATGTTTTCTCTATCCAGGTGATTAGATTTTTATGAGTTATGACTACTGCTGTATGAACTAGATATGTAATGCTTCTTCCACTATTATATTAATTGGCCACGTATGATCCCAAATTATCCTTAAACCTACTAGTGAAGTGTATGGTATTTAGGATGGAAGCAAAAAATTCAGTAAATGCTGATTGACAACACAAATTCGATATTGCTAGACCCATCATGAATATGAACACTTTGCAATGAAAATTTCATGACAACTACTTATTGTTACTATGGTGACCAAGTTGATGTCCTAAACAACTTGTATTATTTTTTCATATGGACTGAGATCATTGCCTCAATTGTTCAGTACTAGGGATACACGGTACATTCTGGTTTTGCATCATATTTGTAAACTATTTCATCGGCATAGCCAGAGTTTCAGTTGATATTGTTCCTTTTCATTTTTATAGTCATAAATCTCTTATGGTGTATATCCAATGTTAGGGTTATTAAATGGCCAGCTTTTTACCAAACTATCTTAAATGGGCAGCCTTTTACTAAACTATCTTAGGCTGTTATTTACAATTATATGGCTTTACACTGCACAAGCTACTCGTGCTGTGGAGTTTCTGATGTATTTATGAGTTGAATAACCTTTGGCATTATTAGATGGACTATTGCAATATTGCTACATTCATCACCTATGATGCAAATGGTGGTCAACATCTTCATAAATTGATGAGCAATTATTCTAATAACTGACTTTTATATCAATCTTGTTTGATCTGTAGGGTCGTGGAACTGTTGTGACTGGGCGTGTTGAACAGGGAACAATTAAAACTGGTGAAGATGTTGAGATCTTAGGTTTGACACAGGTGAGTTTGAATATGCCTTTTGATTCCCTGAAATCCATTTGTGCTGAATATAATGTCACACGGCCAAAAGATTAAATATTTATCCTACTGTAAGAATTTTGAAGTCTGAATACAGGTTCATAAAGTTCAGTATGTTAGTAGTTACTGGGACCAAGATGTCTTGAGTTTTAGACCTGCCCAAGGCTTCCTTTTAGTCGACATTTTGGTCCTGATCGTGCTAAATATGGAGTGCCAACTGAGTATGAAACATTAGAACCCACTTTTTCGTTGACAGTTAAACTGTTTGGCTGACTTTATATTCTAGCCAATAACTAATCTCAACAACATAATGTTCTTCTGATATGTACCAAGATGATGCAACTTTAGGTGCAACACTTTGCAGATTCTGAGCACACTAATTTCCTAGTTTTCCTTCTGAAATTTAGTACCCAGTAACCAGACACTTCGATGTATTCTGATGAAATACATTCTTGGTCACAGAGTGGCCCATTGAAGACTACTGTCACTGGTGTTGAGATGTTCAAGAAGATTCTGGATCATGGAGAGGTAATGATTCTGAAAGCAAGTCCTGCCAGGTTTTCATTGGTTCAGAGTCTTATACTTTCATCTTCTTATGTTCAGGCTGGTGACAATGTTGGTCTTCTCCTTCGTGGTCTTAAGCGTGGTGATGTCGAGCGTGGCCAGGTTAGAATTTCTGACTTTAAAATAAGCTAGAGAAGTAGCATTGGGGAATTCGTGTACATGATTGTCTGATCATCAAATATATTTGCACGTCGTTTTATAGTTTTATAGGTAGCATTTTGGTGTTGTTTCCGGAACTTGTGTTTCTCCAGTTTTAAAATTGCTGATTCCTCTTCTGTTGATCTCGTCTACTTTTTCAGGTGGTGTGCAAGCCTGGTACTCTAAAGACATGCACAAAGTTTGAGGCAGAAATATACGCCCTGACAAAGGACGAAGGTGGTCGGCACACAGCTTTCATGTCAAATTACAGTCCACAGTTCTACTTCAGGACTGCTGATGTCACTGGTAAAATTGAGTTGCTTGGTGAGACAAAGATGGTTTTGCCCGGCGACAATGTGACCGCAAATTTCGAGTTGATATCACCTGTTCCTCTTGAACCAGGTAGGAATCATGTTCTTAATGCTTTCAAGATTAGTTCTTATAGTACAAGTGTAGGTCGAGATCAAGCCCGATTAGTTGATCATGAGGCATGAGGCAAAAGAGTGAGCATGATGTTTTTGTTTTGATGCGATGCAGGGCAAAGATTTGCACTGAGGGAAGGAGGGAGAACTGTTGGTGCCGGAGTTGTCTCCAAAGTTATTAGCTGATCACTTTGTTTCCCGTAGCGATTTAGCAAACGAATGAATGTTGATATATGTCCGACCGGGTTAGAAAACGAGAGCAAAGGAACCGGTTTCCATTTTTCTTGGAATGCATGAGCACAAAGGCAGGGCTGGCTGGCCTGGCCACCATTCTGGACAGTCGCTTTTGTTTCCTTGTTGAGGTGGTGCTTGTATAACACCGCAGTTAGTTTGGTTAACACGCATGTTGCGCACAACTCAAGTGATTGAATAAGACAGTCCCATCATAAGCATATTTACCGGTCATTTTGTGTGCCTATTTGCTCTGTCCGTATTTGTAATGTTTGGTGTCGATGTATCAATTAGTGGTTGTCTCGTAATCTCAAGTTTCTCGTCAAAGTTTGAAACCAGCTTCGTGTCGTCAGAAATCAAGTGCTGCTGTGGAGCAGGAATACGTACGTAGCCTCTACATTCTCGTGTCGCAGCCTCTGATTTTGCCAACCATTTCATTGGGCCATGGCAGGCCAGGTCCACAAGAAGAAAGAGAGCCTGCATCGGCCGGCCCTTTTGTTTTGGGCTCGGCATTCACAGGTGCTCTCGGCTTTGGAATAGCGAGCGCTCTTGGCTTGTGTTGAGTTCACACCAAACCAGACCAGCCGCCGATCAAAATTCGATTCCACCTCCGACTCCGACTCCATTGATCGCTCGGTCTCCTACAGGAAGAGGAGGAGGAGGAGTATAGTACCAACAAGACGATTCCATATCCTCCCCTACCGTGGCATCGCTCAATCAATCCCACCCAAAAACCCTAGCAAACCAGGAGCTAGCGGCGGCGGAGGACAAGCAGATCGACCAGCAATGCCGCCACCGCAGCTCCCCTCCGATCGCGCCAGGCCCAGGCCCAGGCCCGGCGAGAGCTCCGTCCCCGCCGTCAAGAGGGCGCCGCCTGCTTCTCTCTCCTCCTGCTCCGCCGCCGCCTCGGCCAAGAAGATCGCGCGCCCGGCATCCGCACCCGACCTCACGGCGCTCTCCGCCGCCAGGCCTTCCGCCAAGCTCGCCGCGTCGCCGCCAGACAGGAAGCCGGTCCGCCCGACGCCGCCGCAGCAGCAGCAGCATCGCGGCCAGATGGGCGCCGCCAGGCCGCGCCCGCCCTCGACGCCGGCCAAGAACGGCGCTCCGCAGCCGCGCGGCCCGTTCACGCCCTCCCTAAGCCGACCGGCGCCGTCCGTCCCGCGCCGGCAGGCCCCGCAGACGTCGTCCGTCCCCGGGAGGCCGGCGTCGTTCATGGCGCCGCGCGGCGCCCAGACCGTCCGCCCCACGCGCCGCCTGGCGCCCGGGACCGCCGTCTACGTGCGCACCGCGTTCAGGCCGCGGAACATCAACTGCCGCATCCTGCTCTGGCTCCCGGCGCGGGTCGTCTCCGCCTCCGACGCCTACCACCTCTCCGTCAAGTACGCCGCCGGCCTCAACGACATGTTCGCCGGCAAGATCGTCAGCAAGCCCGTCGACCACGTGCGCGTGGCGCCACACCGCACCGCCGCCGCCAAGGCCGAGCCAAGGAAGACGGCATTGTCACGACAATGAGCCGTTTCAACCTTCCCCCCTTCATCTATCCATGGGAGCGGCGCAGAGCTGCATGACGACGACGATCAATCAGCCTAGCTCCCTGTACATATGTTCGTTGATCTCGTGCTGATTAGCCTCTGAAATCAGGTTAATTTTGCTTGATTGGTAGAAATTCTACTGCTTCTGGAGAGAAACAGATTGATTTGTAACGAAATAGGCCCTAAAATTTCTCTCGAGTGGCGCGCGGCTACGTGCTATGGAAGACGGTCGCGCCCGAGATCATCGACCTCCAACTGTTTTGTCAACCCCTGAGCCAGCCGCTCGAATAATATCGGACATGGCATGTCCGTTCAATCACCGATACTTATTAAGGCGACAATCAGTTTGGTAGGGCTCCAACTCCTTCTAAAAGGAACCGGAGCTAGAGGCCGACTTCTCTAGGTGTGGAGTAGTTTTTTACCAAACTGTTTTGTAGGACATCAACTAGAGCCGCAAGAGAAGCCAAAATTGAAGCCCTGCCAAATTAGCCCTAAGCTCTACCTCAACGGTTTCTATCGTTAGTGGCCAACTAGGATTCAATAACAACAAGGGAGTATATTCCATTATGTTGCATCTACCGCAGATTGAGTTCACCGAACAATATTAGTGCAAATGAAGACTGAAACATGATTTCAATATTATCAAACACCTCTGTGGATAAAATACAATCGAGGGGTAATTTCAAGCCCAGCAACTTCACATGAATCGTCAAGCAGGTAGGTTTTCCGGACTTGTATACACACACAAGGGCGGATGATGGGCCCAGGCCATTTGTAAAAAAAAAGGAGATACAGCTATTCGGCCCAGTCCAACTAGAAGTGGCTGGGGATCTGAAAAAGGAACTAGTCAGAGGCCCAGCCCAACCCACGTAATTTTTCCGGCCGGCTCCTGCATCGCGCAAGTCGAGTCGCAGCCAGCCGTCCCCGTTACGCAGCGGCCGGACCGGAGGGGAGGAGGCAGAAGAGAACCCCGTGTTCCCCACCTCGTCAAGCTCCCAATCCATCCCTCTCTCCTCCGACGATTCGTGCTCGTCCAATTCTGGTGGGTGGTGGTAGACGGCCGACGACGAGGTGGGCCCTCCTCCTCTTCCTGCTCCTGCTCCGATTTCCTCTCTCGGATTGAGGCATGGTGGTGGCTGGATTAGGGTTTCCGGTTCGGGGTCGTCGGGGGAGGGCTCCATGGCCGGCGGGCTTAGACTGTCTAGCGGCGGTGCGGATCGAGGGTGGAGAGGCGAGGCGGCGTGGGCGCCGCGGGCGGCGGACGGGGTAGGGCCGACGGCGGCGGGCGAGCGGCTTCCTCAGTTAGCGAATTAGCAGTTCATTCCCTTGACTAGTATACACGATTATGGTTGATTTGTTCCATAGGACTTAGGTCAAACAGAATATCAATTTATATCCTTTCATTCACTGACCTACATTTTTTCATTTAGCTTGTATATAAAGGAGAATGACGAACTGCATGGTTTGTTCCGAGGGCTGGTTGAATTGATTCCTGGCTATCATCTTCTACAATATATTGGTGCTACACACTTTACTTGACTGAAACTACTTAGTGATTCTAGGCCTATTTATAATTTTGAAGAGGGTTGTGAAAACTGTTGTTTTTGTTTATCAGTGCCATTTCATGAAAAAAAAAATGTTTGGTTTTGAAACTTCCACTGTTTCAAACAAAAGTTATCTAACGAAAGCATGCATTTAAGGTCCTACGGTCAATTAGACGTGATGTGGCATATGTGGCATCGAATAGAGGTGCATTTGGAAGCAATTTGAATAAAATGAAGGATTCCTTTAACTTTCAGATTTTTTTTTTGCTTTAATTGTGAATAGTGGAGTGTGAAAAGTGACACAAGTGCCTATGATTCTTTGTGATTCTTCCAGTATAGCTTAAATTCATTAATGCAAAACCTTTCATGTAACAGTTAGTGCTACATTCTGCGTGTTTACCAGTGATTAGTGATATTTTTGGTTTCAAGACTGACTTATCGACTTCATAGTCTAGTATATATATACTATTGTGCTGCGGTTCAACTGATAGATGCTCCTGAGTGCAGGATGAATTCTAAGCGTAGGAGAAGTCATAGTCCAGTTGAATACAAGGAAGGTCGTGATAAAGATTATGAGACTTCTGGAAGGAAGGATAACTCAAGAGATCTAGAAGAGTCAAATGATACTAGATTAGGCAGAGGTCATGAATCGGGTAGGCACACTGATAGGCACTCCTATGGTACATCACGTGAATCTAAGAGGCATGATGACCATAGGAGGTACCATGATAAGTACAGTGATGATTATGGTAGGAGCCATCCAAGATCCTCTCGGTCAGATCGCGAATCAAGGGCTGATACTTATTATGATCGCTCAAAGCGTGATAACACATCTGGTAGATCACGTGGTGACCAGCGAGATGTTGACAGTAGGTATGGAGAGAAATCTGTCAACCGAGATCAGAGGAGTATAAATGAAAGAAAGCAAGACTCCCCTCATGCCTATCAAAGGAATGATGTTGGAGAATACAACAAATATACAGATGCAAGAAAGCAAGAGTCCAGAGGTTCTGGAGACGACAGAGATCATCGTAGGGTTGTTGATAAGAACAAAGAAACCATCAAGGAGGAGGAAGTCCTAAAGAAGAGAAATGGAAAGGAAATTGAGAAAGAAACTTTGGTGGAAACTAGGGAGAAGAGAAGAAGTCTATTCAGTTCTGCTGGGCCAAATGTTGATATCGCAGGGGGTTAGTTGATTTTTTATTCCTGTACTTTCTTGTTGGTGCATAATTTTCTATATCCAGTCTCAGAGTAAAGTTATGAATTTGACAGATGTCAAACCATCCTCAGTCACAAATGAAGCCTTGGATAACTCTGCTGCCACCTTAGATGATGGTGTGAATGCAGCTAAAGTTGCAGCTATGAAAGCTGCCGAATTAGGTAACCATGATCATCATGTTTCAACAATTTGTACATTCCTACTTACCTCCAAGACTTTTATTCCCCTTAGCTGATGGATTTTTCTTTTGTGCTTGTCTTTACATTGGCGCGTTCAGCTATCAACAATGCTGCTTGGTATAAACAAAAGGGAAAATTGTATTTGTTGATTTTGTTGGGCTGAACATTGCACTGAGTGCTGACAATTGATAACACAAGATACTAATTTTCCATACTTCCATGATGGCATCCAGTGACATGGCCATGATAGTGATCTCTTCCCTGACGATTTGAGTAGTAGCTTACATCATTGACCATCCCTTTGTGTTTTATGGCAGTGAATAGGAACATTGCAGCATTTGGTGCTGGAACTGGGCGCCTATCCACTGATCAGAAGAAAAAACTTCTTTGGGGCAACAAAAAGAGCAGTCCCTCAGAGGAGGTAACCTTCCAGCGAATGATGATATTATTTGTTTTAAGTTTTGATTTCATTCAGTTTGTTATAGAAAAGTAATCGCTTGTTGATTCATCATTTGTTTTTGTCCCTGATGCTACAGACTAGTAATCGCTGGGACTTAAATTTGTTTTCTGATCGTGAGCGCCAAGAGAAATTCAACAAACTCATGGTAATTCCTGCTTCAAGCTCTATTTTGAATATTTCTGTCCTTCCAAATTTATTATCCTCCATATCAGTAAAACATATACCTCATTACTCTGCGTTGCACTAACACCGTTTTAGAGTCTGAGGATGCCTTGGTGGCTATGGCCTATCACAGGGTGTGAAGAGCAGTGCCCCAGTTCAGGAGAGCAAGGTCGAGAACAAGGACGGGAGCTCAGCCGAAGCCAAGAAGCTGGAGGAGCTCGATACCAACCTGGAGAAGCATTACATAGCTGGACTCCGCCGGAGAGATGGCAGGACCGTTGGTCTTGGCCTCTAGGGAACTCTGCTTGCAAATGCTACGGTATCGGAAAATTCAGGAGCCTGCTATGTACAATCTTCAGTGGCTTGTTTATTCTTGCATGCAGACGGTTAACTAAGAGTTTTATTTACCTGTGTTACTGTGATAACTTATTATTCTGGAGGACTGGTTCACTGGTATGTTTGCTTATTATTGATCACAAGCTCCCGCAGCTATTTTTTACTGCAAATACTGTTTTGTGTGGCCCACAGCATGACGAGTCTAGCTTTCATCGTGGACTCTATTTTGTAAGCTTTGCATGTCAGCTTCACAAGTCTTACAAGTTACAACCAATGCTTCTGTTTTGCTCCGTGCCGTGCCGTGCCGAAACCACCACCGAGTCATGTAATCTTTGAATAGCAGAGATTTATTTATATGGCACTTTGTTTTGCTCATGAGTGCAGCATTTGCGGCTTTTCTGCTTTCATCTCCACCAATCTTGGTTGAATCTTCCTGTTTGTTCGTTTATTGGATCATCAGTTGGTTATCGATGCAACAGTTTGTCTTATATCCCGACAAAGCGGCATGATGCTCAATGCACCACCATTGTGCTTGAGTTTTGACTATTTTTTTCACTTATCGTGTAACTAGCAAACAAAGTCACTTGTACAGTTGCGAATGATTGTTTTGAACATCAGTTTATCACTACATGTACACTATTTGCTGATGCCTGTGGCGGCACAGCTAAAGCTTTAGGATGACATCCACTGCCCAGTAATCTCAGCTGCTTTAACAAATCGAAATGGTATCTTGCAACAGCGAGAAACAAGAGCTTGAAGAGATAAATCTGAAAACCACTAAGCAGAGTTGCAGAATCACTGCAAAGGGTTACCTCAGATAGACAACAGAAACATTATAAAGTGACCACGCAAAATCTGGTGCAGTGGTGCTCATGTATATAGTCAACCAACCACAAACGTAATCATCAAAAACCAGCAAAATGGATTCCATGGCATCTCAACATGCATAACTTTAGGTAAAGCTTGGAGAAACTAAAAGTTTCCGACTGCAAATACAAAGAGTGGCTGGCCTAAGTGGGGGTTGCAAAAGAGTGCCATCACAAGGAAACCATGACCTCACATTTCACTATTTGGAGTCCTATGATCAGGCTTTTGCCTCCTGAGCTACTTCCTCAAAAGTCTCTCCTGGAACAAGCTCTGGAACATCATCATCGTTATTTTCCTTGGCCTGTGCCGTGGCACCAGCAGCAACCGCTTGCTTCTCAATCTCTTCAGCAATCCTCCTCAGGTGCTCCATGTTGTCAGGACCTGGAAGAACAAATCAAATCAGGCATTAGCTTCTCTTTCATAGCCTTTCTAACCTGGCTGAGCTACTGTTTTATTTCCTTCTTGTGACTTCTATGTTCCAAACTAAACAGCTGGGGGACAACATGTATACTCAACAAGTGCTAGCCCGAAAGCTAACAGACAACAAAAGGAACATCCATAAGAGTAAACATTCTTTCCCGTGGCCAGTAGTGCTAACTGTAGGGAAAGGACAACACACGACAAAACATGAAATAAAGCAGCATAGAAACAGATAACGCTGACAAGATTAGAAAAAGGTCAAATACAAGTTATCCATGTTACAAGGAAAGCAATTTATTGGATATAGACATTCAGGTGTGGAGTGTAACATACCCAATTGGTTAATGATCCCAGGCAGAACATCTTGTAGCTCTGTCAGATTACACAATAAACAACAATTTTAGCAAGTCAACATCACCGAGCCTTTTCTATATAGCAGATGAAACACAAGTCAAATGCTTAAAACCATCTTTAAACCATGTAAGCATCTTCAAAACCACACCTAACAGGAGCAGAACGCACCGAGATAGTGACTGGATGAATAAAAATATGCTCTTAAAATAAACTAAAGATAGTGCTAAAATTACAGAGATCCTCGCAGGTGCTTGATGCAATGAGATTATGCCTATCACTTCTGATGGTGTGGTAAAAATAAAAACGCTGGCTCAATTGTATTCAGGCTAATCAAGTGTGGATGTGTGCAGGTGTAAAAACTAAAATGGATTTTGGATTCTCAACTTAGCTAGGCATCTAATGTGACTGTTTCTCTTGCACAATCCATCACAAGGGAAGAACATCCACTTATCTAAAAAGATATCATTGCTCTGGGTGTGATTAAATGACTGTTCAATAAAATTTAACAGAGGGTGAGCATTACTTTTCGTCTGTGGAGATCCACTGACCACCCATGTGTTTGCGGCGATGGAAGCTTGCACTGCATTATTAGGGGATAAGGAAACATCAGACAAACGAGTCAGTAACACCATGCATTCCCCATTTCAACATGTAACAGAACAGCAGCAGCAACATAGAAGGGACAGCAGACCTTTGGGATTCAAGAACTGGATGACGAGATCGTCCTTGAAGATGTTGACCTCCTCGATTGCAGGGATGGTGTTGACCCCTACTCTCTTGAGCGTGCTCTGGAGCCTCTTGTCGTCCGTGGTGGCCGTCTTGTGGACAGCCTTCTTCTTCCTGAAGAAAAGCTCAAGTTTTTCAGCCATCGGCATCGCCGCTGATGAACAACGCACAAGTCAAGTCGTGCGAGTCAGTCAAGAGCAGCTAGCTACCTGCGCACGGTGCCCTTGCCGCCGGTGCGGACGGCGCCGGCCATCTTCATGAGCCTCTCCTTGTTCATCTGCGCGACCAACAACCGATCAGCCCAACGCCGCAGCAAGCACGGATCTATCGCGGGAGCGAATCGGTTCCACTAAGCCCAGCAATCGGGGTGGACTGGACTGATCTCTAAATTCTAAACCGCTCGCAAGAGAAAACCACGGCGATTTGCCGATTGGGTACGATGACGTCGGAGCGAAGAGTGGGAGAAGAAGCACTGACCTTGGCGGCGGAGGGCGGTGAGGACGCGTGAGCAGGGAGGGGCGGGGGAGGGGATTGGAAGAGGCGGCGGCGCAGGATGGGCGCAGGTTTTGGGGGAGGATTATAGGGTTTCCAGTTTTACACGTAGGACCCTGGGTTTTCCGTGTTTTATGTACGTGTGCGCAGGCAGGTTCCGCTGGGCCGGCCCACTCAGAAACCTCGGGGCTCATTTCGTTCGATGCGCGCAAAAGCAGGTTCCGTAGTGATGGGCTAGTAGTGGGCTGGACGAAGAGCTCAAAGAAAGCTCGATGGTGTCTCTGCACTTAGCAATAATCACACACACATTCTCTTGCTACTTTACACGATCAGACTAAGCACATCCTCAACACCATATCATATCGACATGGAAGTGGCATCAATCACACACAAGCACTACAGTACATGTAGCTGTTGACGACAATGGAGCACAAGCAACTCTGAACCAACCAACCTTGCTTTATTTATGCATGTATATGTATGTATGTTAATCGATCATGAGGTAGCTAGGATGGAAGCAATGCAAGTAGCAGATGATATCCATCAGGCGGCGTTGACTGCGATCTTCATGCCGGACTGGCAGTGCCCGGGGATGCTGCAGATGAAGTAGTTGCTGCCGCGGGCGAGGGTGACGCGGTCGTTGCCGGACGTGTACGTCCTGGCGCCCCGGGGAGCGGCGCAGCCCTTGTACCCCGCCGCGTTCACCGACGCCACGTTGTGCGCCGACGAGTCGTACTTGAACACTGCATACGCATCGTGCATCAGAATCGATTGTATTTGTTGCTCGAACGAACAGGTATTAGGTAGGGTACCTAGGACGTCCCCGGCCTTGAAGCGCTTGCCGTTGGTCCAGGTGTTGGAGTTGAAGGTCCATCCGCCGCGGTCGCCGACGGTGAACACGGCCGACTCGGCCACCTGGGCCTGAAGGAGCACGCAGAGGAGCAGCGCCGCCGCCGCAAGGGCCACCACAGAGCCGCCACTGCCTCTTCCCTGCGCCATTGCTGCTCGATCTCCCTCGCACTGAACCACTAGCAGCTGCTTGTTACCTACTCACCTCGATCACCTGAATAGTAGCTGCTCTCAGACACAGATCACACACAGAACAATTGCTGATATATAGAGCAATGCAGGAGCAAAGAAAGTGGAGTGGTTGTTGGCAGTGGCCGCCGGGGGGTCCTCTCGTTTTATAGAGCAATGCAGGAGCAAAGAAGTGGAGCGCGTGAAGGTAAGTAGGTCCCGCGGGGGATATGCAGAAACCAACGACCCACAACAGGGCCGGCCGGCAGTGAGTGGATGGAGATGAAATGAAATGAAAGACGAGCGGATCATTCAGGACACGTTTAATTTCTTTGGAGGATGCCCGATCGACGAGACGACGTCAAGCAAGCAGCTAGTGTGGTGTGGGAAACGTACGTAAAAGCCAACAGCAAGCATGTAATTGATGTAGTATACAAATCAAAGGAATATATTGAACATCAACAGCTTGTTTGGCACACTGTTTACTACTGGCTCTGATTGCTACCGTACATCTATCGGCGTGCGAATTGAAGCTAGCTGCTTATACTGTTCACATCCAGGAGCTAGTACAAAGCAACACGTACGTCGCCTTGACGTCAAAGCTAGCTAGTGCACACTTGTTTCGCTCCAAGCTAGCTAGTGCATTTCCTATTTTAGTCAGTTGCTGGGTCGCTGCTCCCAACAGCAAGTCAGCATTCACCAACACCACCCATGAGCATGAATGAAGTCTTCTCTTCAACTGCATGCGGCGCACAAAGTCAATGTGCTTTTCAATATTTTTTTAATTACCTCTCAATGAAAAAAAATGCCAAGGCACCGTCGTGATTTTTATTTTAAAATTAAGGATAAAGAATCCGGCCCCAGCTATCAAAGTTCGAAAGCCTACAGCCAATGTGCTTTGCAATATAATGTTTCCACGAGGTTGGAAAAACTCTTACAGCCTCATTGGATTTCGTCGCGCATTCGGTCGTGCTGCGTCCGGCCTCCGTCCACTCGTCATCATCGCTTGTGCTTTTCAATATAATGTTTCCACCGGGTTGGAAAAACTTTTACAGCCTTATTGGATTTCGTCGCGCATTCGGCCTCCGTCCACTCGTCTAGGAACGTAACGTACATGGCGTAGTTTGGAGCTATTACATGCTCCCTCCCATCCGTCCTCAATTACTATTAAAGTGTTCGTTGTGACTTTCTAGATACATAATAAAATTTACTATGATCTATATATGTCTAGACATGTAGCAAAAAGCTATGTACCTGGAAAAAACTAAAACAAATAATAATTTGAGACGGATGAAGTACCATGCCTACTAACCACCATGGTTGCCATTCATCGATGTTTATGCATGGCCTAGTTTGGAGCTATTACGTTGGACCCAATAGCATGGATTTAACAGCATTTCTACCAGCACCCCCAGAATCCCAAATACATGTACGAGATGCATTCTGGGTGCCCCCCTTTTGCACCACACCACTAACAATAGTGCTCCCTGATGCGTGCTACAGCACAAGCTTAGCTTACTACAGTAGTGCTCGGCGTGCGCATTTGCATGCTTTTCCCTCCTAGCTATAATAATTTATGTCCCTCTTTGTAAAGAAGAAAGAAATATAATTTTTTATTTACACTAGTGGAGAGCCCCCAACAACCTTCTTTTCTGACTTTTGAGCCCAATTGTGGCCAGACGGCCCAACCTTCCTTGGTTGTTGGAGAGGTAGGTCCACTTCAGTTTCTTGGTATTGGCCTTGGTGTTGGAAAAACTTTTACAGCCTTGGACTTGAGATTTCACCGCACGTTACTCATACAAGAGGCTCCTCACCGCAACATATAACCTCTTCCATTCTTTGTATTACAGTCATAGTCCATTACACTGGTATTACATGTGTTAAACAAGCTGCAACAGCATCGTACACCACAAGTCTCTATGTGACAGCTTCGGGAGCTGAGTTGCAGTAAGGAGTGTGCAAGCAAATGAATCTAGTTGACATCAAGCACACGGAGGCGAAGCCGATACCTATCAGCAACCCCGCGATGCTCTTCCGCATGTCCAACCGCAAAGACCGCCTGAAAACGCGGCCAAAGCTGGGGATCAGAGCCCCGCATGCTATCACCATCCAGTAGTCGAGTCCATCGTAGTCGATCCTCGCAAGGATCGCGCTGATGGCGGCGCTAGGCCCTGCAAACCCGGTCAGAGCAGCGGCTGCCAGGGCTCCGCGCCAGCTATCTGTGGCGCCATACACACAGCTGGCCACAGCAGCACCTCGTGGCAGGCCATGGAGGGAGGCTGGAAGAACCATGTAACGGCCAAGGCCGTAAGCCTTGCGAGCCGCGACACCAAGTACAAGTCCTTCGGCATATGCATGAAGGAATACAGCACCGCAGGCAAGGAGCGATTGCAGTGTGAGGACACTAAGAGAGAAGCCGGAGGATGATGTAATGACGTTAACGGAGGATCTTTTGCGATTAACCACCCTAAGGATGCTTGATGTGGCAGCATGGTAGACAAGGGAACCACCAATGATGAGAAAGAGGGTGGTAAAGAGACCCATTTTTGAGGACATTAGAAGCTGTACAGGTCTCCATGCCGCAAGACGGAAAGCAATGCCAGATGCCACACCAGTAAGCAGCGGGTGTGGCATGCTGAAGGCAAGAGAGAATGTGACAAGTATAATTCCTCCGATAAGTGGACCTAGTCCAAATACAAGCGATACCAAGAAACCCGATGCATCCTCTGAGCTGCAAGTTAAATCAATAACACTAGCTGAGACCTGAGAGTTAACTTTTACACACCTACATCACGAAAATGTTAATAGCAAACTTACTTGTTGCCATCAGTAAATCCCAGAAGCACAGCACTTAATGTTTCCATGAAAGCAACAGCAAGTGTTCCAGCAGAAGCAACTTGTGATGGAGTCGCTTCCTGCACATAACAGAGAAAATGAAAAAACTGCTTTCTCAGGGCATAAAAATAAAACAGCAGCTTCAGTCCTTCAAGGTTTTTCTTAACAGTCAGGTGAATAGGATTCTCACCTTAAAAGCATCAGGAAGAACCTCTGCTATAACAATCCATATCATGCATCCTGCAGCAAAACCAGTACAAAAGGGGAGCACCTTCTGGAATGCGTCGGCACAAAGGAAAGCAGGAACAGCAACAACTGGCTGGATTTACAAATGAAAACAAAGCAGCATCAGAGCAAAATCAAAGAATGTTTATCACAAGAAGTGTAACTTGAAACTGAAGCGGTTGCATATAAACTATAAAGTGATGAATAATATTGTGTTCACAACATAATACTGAGAGAAAGCTGAACTTGGCCATGTTTAAGCAAGTAAAAGAAGGAGACAGTTGTGGTTCTCACTGGCCTCAGAATGTCAATGATAACTAGCTCCTGCTAGCCACAAATAATTATATAGGTCAAAAACTCAAAATAAGAAAAGAGACAGTAATATCTGATGATTGCTAATACTATATAATACAAAGATTACTAACACTATAATACATAGCTCTGTTACAAGTTTCTTAGTATTAACACTTATCTCACAGAATACTACTGTTAGTTATCAGTTCATCAGCTTGAAAAACTCTTTCGAGCGGCACATATGGTCAGCACACGACAGTTTCTACAAAACCAAAGGAACTATAGGATTACTGTAAAGGATGTGATTTCGATGAAACACCCAGGGTTGGAGCATAAAACATATCATGTGTGGCCTTTAAGTACTAATACTATTCAATCAGCATCCGAAGTTCCAAACAAAGGTGCATGTACAATTCGCAAGGGATACAATTTTGGTCCAGTTGTTCCACCAAACCCTGCCCCTGAGGTCCAGAACAAGGTACATTTTTCTTGGGAGCTCAAGACCTTGCTTGTACTGATTCACTATCACCCACCAGTTACCTTTGTTGCCAATACCAAATCATGTTAGTGCTTATTCATGTGATTCACTCTATGATTCAGTTTGGTCACTTAATTAGAATAACTAGAGAAGTCCATAAACACAGACAGAGACAAATATGAGGGAAAAAGAGAGCAAAATAGTTAGTTCAGTCAGGGCACAAAACAAAGATTCATTCTGTTGCTTATAGTTACAAGATAACTAAAAAGTTGGTATATTTTTCATTACTCACTCAAGAATAAAGACAACAAATTTATAGGAACGGTAAAGATTTCAACTGAAAAAATGATACCTGTGGTAAAGATGTTATTATACTCCATATCATTGCCTTTTGGGGGGAGACACCCCTAGATGACAGTACCATGCTTACAGCCAAGCCTTCTGGTATGTTGTGCACTGCTATAGCTATAGTAACTAGAAGACCCTGAGAAAATCCTTTTGAGCCAGCAAAGGAAACACCGACACCAGAGCCTTCCCCAAAAGAATGGAGAGTCATTATTCCCACAACAAGGATAACTTTACTTGCATCGGCACCTTTTATATCCAGCATGCTTACTTCTCCATATTGCTCAAGAAACTGTGCGCAAGGAAACAGTATAAAGGAAATATTATTAAAGATGAATATACCAAGAACAATGGAAGGGGGTTATCTTGATTGTTCCAAAAACACAATTATCAATTGAACTCAATATGATGATGTATACACTCAACAAGTAAGTGCAAAGTGGAATGCAGACTGATCTAGTGCAGTCATCCATTGATGTTCAAGTTTTAGGTGGCCTACGCAATATTCTTATCAGCATACAAATGAGGGTAAGCATGTGATGGGTTCACATGAGCCCATTCGATTTGTTCAGTTCTTCCATTGAATTGCACTTTATTCAATTGTTTGGACCAACAACTATTGACTCTGGCAATTTTTTGGGTCCAAGATTACTCTAAGTACATGTATAACTGCTTAAGCACCATTATGTTGACATTTGAAGCCTTTCAGACATGAAATGAAGCTTTTGTTTAGCTACAGGTAACAGATTTTGAGCTATAGCCTTTTTGGGTAAAATCTAAGCTACCTAGCATGTATCAATCCTGAATTATGTTCTTGCTTTGGGAAGTGCATCATAGGTACCATATAAATGAACCTAATATTGCATAGATTTCTACAGTAATAACAAATTGTTCATTCAAATCGAAAGCAATTGAAATGTGGCATTGATCTGAAAGGTGAAGAGCAGGAATCGTAAAGTACCTTCTTGCAAAGCCAAATAAATATTCCTCCGCTCAAAATTCCGAAAACAACCCAGCTCCCACTGCCATAGACCTGCCCTTCCTGCACGAGGTCAAAGCTTGCAGCCAGCATCACCCCGGCCGCTAGCCCATTGCAAATGCCCGCCCACTGAGCTTCCAGCTCCATGAAGAAGAAGGGCACTGCTCCCAACCCAGTCGCCACAGCCATGACGAGCGTAGACCATGCAACCGTCGACACTGACACCCTCCCCACCTTAGCACCATCCTGCCTCCCTGTGCCCTCCAGCTCCCTATGGGGCGCCTCCTGCACTAAACGCACATTGCCGGCCTCGGTCTCGGCGACGGCCGACACGTCCCGGACTACTAGGACGAAGAACAGGCACAATAGGATTGCTCCAGCTCTTCTGTCCATGGTTATTCAGCGCACCTGGTTATTTCCACACCCCCTGACTTTGCTTGTCAGGGTAGCGTGGGCAGGAGGCCTGCTGCTCAAAGAAGCAAGGGGCTGTTACAACATCCTCATTGTCTTGTTCAGCAGCACAACATAATGATCACAGCTTTCGCGTGGAACTGGGAAGATGCTCCAACCCTGCCGCACAAAGAAGGCACATTTAGCACGGTTCACGAATCGAGCAGCGCAAGCATGGGGATTCAGTTGAGATCCCAGCAGTCTGGTCAATAAAAAGCTTGGCATTACTGCTCCAACAAGAAGCAGCAAACGACAGGAATCGCAACAGACTGAAGGAAGAGACTGGGGGTCAAAAGGTAGAAAGATTTGGATCTGACTGCTGCTCATAGCAAAAGAAAACGAACTCCCAGGACAATCCATCCAAGCAAAGCCAGAGCGCCCTTACCAGCAACAGGAGGAGGGAGGGATCGACCCCCTCCCGCGCCAGCAGAAGCGATGCCGAGGGCGCCAGGCGCGGATGGAAGAATTGGAGGCTCGGAGGCGCGGCCAGGCGACGAGAATACTGCCGGCGAGGCGGATTCAGGGCGGCGGCGCACGCGGATTTGGGGGGTAATGGAAACCGGCGACCCCGGGGGGAGGCGGTCACCGGTGAGGCGGTGACGGAGGATCAGATGCGCCGCGCACGTGGTGAGGTGGTGTTGCGCGGCCTCCGGTTCCCGCGGGACGGGTGGGCCCTTTCGCCGGAAATCTATCCTCTATGGCGTGGCGTGTCGGATGCGCCGTGGCCGCAACAAACCAAACCGTACGCTGCTGCGGGCGGATTGGAGACGCAGATAGCAGCGTCGCCAGCGACCAGCGTGCCAAAACTCGTCGACATCATCTCGTGTAGAATAGAGTAAGCAGTTCATTATCGAAATGACGTAAATTATCTGCTGAAAATGCTAAATTAAAATTCAATCTTGGAGAGAAAAGAAACAAATTATAACAGGGATAAATCAAACCAAATATCATAGTTTAGGAGGTATAAAATTGAAAAAAATAGTTTAGGAGTTATCTGAACTCTTGTTATACTTGAGGGAAGGGAAATACATTAAGCCTTTCTTCCTCTTCTTCTCCATGTATTTCACTTATCATCATCATCATCTAAAAAATATATTATTTCTAACGAGACCTTTTTTCCCTTTACTTTTGGGCCCGATTGTCGCCAGACGGCCCAAAGTTCAGTTACAATTTCTCATGGGCTAGGCCTACATGCATCCGATTGGCCCAGAAGCGCTCGTTTCAGCTATCCATCAGATTGGCCACTGCGGTCGTCGCACTGCGACCAACCGCCGCCGCGACGGAGATGACGCCCCTCACCCCCGCCGCCTTCCTCCTCCTCCTCCTCTGCCTTCCGGAGGCCCCACCCGCCGCCGCCGCCGGTGACCCGACCCCGACTCCATGGCCCCCGCAGTTCCACGCGACGATGGTCATGGACTACCACGGCAACATGTCCATCGCCGACCTCTGGTACGACTGGCCGGGCGGCCGCAACCTCCACGTCATCCGCTACCAGCTCGCCGACGACGCGCCCTACTTCGACAACGAGTGGAACAACGGCACCTCCTTCTTCTACACCCCGGCGCGCCGCTCCTGCCGCTCCGCCGCCGTCGGGGTCGGCATCCTCCGCCCCGACTGGCTCCTGCCCGGCGCGGTCTACCTCGGACGGCGCGACGCCGGCGGATTCGACTGCCACGTCTGGGCCAAGGCCGACTTCATCACCTACTACGAGGATGTCAAGACCAAGCGGCCCGTCAAGTGGGTCTTCTACACAGGTAATGGATTTCTGACTTTAGTTTCTTCCCCGTCATGCCACAGCGTTGCTTCAAGCTTAATTAGTTGATGTTCCCCTTATGGAACACAAATGTCGTGCCAGTTTGAAGGCGACAGGAGCTAATTTGCCGGGTCCTACATTCCTATTAGACGTGATCTATACTTTCAATTCACTACGGATTTAAGACATGTGGGGAAACTGAGTCTGTGCTATAGTAGTTGATTGATTATAAAAATTAATGTTCAGGGAGACAAACCACTGAGAAATGCCTATTCTATCGATTATGAAACAGTAAGTTATATCTTGTTCTAGTGGCTGTGGAGATATTGGCTTTACCCACATCAATCACACTGGTTTGTTTTAGGATTGTCGCAGCAAACAAAGAAATTATATCTGCAAAGTTTTGAAGTGACTACAATGTTTTTCCAAATTTTTTGCTACATCTGCTTGAATACTGAGCTGAGGACATATAGTTTTTCTCTGATTCCTGTGTCTATAAGCTTTTACGCCCAGCAACCTTTGAAAAATCACTGGAAGGCACCTTGGCCGGCCAGCAGGAGCCATAGGATTTTTTAACATACTTGGTGACCTGTTTTTTCCAAGCCACTGCACACATTAAACATCTACTTGTTCTTAATGTTCATATCTAGGTGTTTATGTATCATTGTCAGTCACGTTTTCGCCCATTATTTTGGATTTGCCATTTTTGTCGATCTGTTGCCATTCTTGAAGAATGAAAAAATCACTATGCACTGTAAGTTTGTATAATTCCGAAGAACTTTGCTTAGGGCCTTTGCCCAATTCAAATATCCTTCCATACTGATTTGTTGTTGCCACCCTTGAACTTGATTTACAAGCTTTTGAGTTTTTACCCACAAACATTTGATGATTCCTATGTGTCACTTACTGTAGCTTATTCCTATTCAGAAAGGTCAATAACCTATTGGAATTGCCATAAAAGTAGGGGATGAACCACCTGCTATTAAAATTCATCCAGATTTTGTAGTAGCTGGCCCCCAGTCATGTTTACTCCGTTGTGCATGCTTCCATGCAACCAAGCATTGACCCATGATGATATGAATGTGCTCGAACTGAAAGTTCTTCCAGTAGTAGGCCTACTTTCTTGTTTTAGTGTCATCTTACAAAGGGTCTACAGGGTTGTATAAAAGATTGGACAACGCTGTGTATGTAGGTATGTGACCCCTCGTTGTCACTGGGCATCAACCTATCCATCTGTATTCGACTGTAAAATGTTCTAGGTTCCAGTTAAACATGTCTGCAAGACTGCAAGTGCCACAAGTTACTCAACAGAGTATAGGTAACAGGCCGGACTATATGGATGTAGTTTGTAATGCTTTTAGGTGTCCCTTAAAGTAGAAGATATCAAGTATAAACCAAGAGTGTGACATTATCTTTTCATTTAGCTTGGTTAAGGCGTGAGGACCAATTTAGTTGTCCCTTAGAATAGCAGATGTCTTTCTGTATTGCTCCTGCTATCACATTCTTATTATCAAGTCAGCTTAAGTTGTGACCAAACGCCAAAGTGAGACAGCTTGCAGTTTTAATTAAGTTTGTCATGCTGAGGACTCAGGAGCAATCAAATGAAGCTACACTTCATGTGTACTCGATGAGTGCTAGTCAGGACTGCCACCTTCCCTGTTTTGTTGCTATCCCCAATTGCAAACACCGACACCACTTGCCTTACAGTAGTACTAAAACGGATATGGCTCTTCACCATGAGAGCCAAAGCAAGCGCTTATTACCATGCAGACAGATATCTCCACACTTCTTGTTATGCTGCAGTCCCCAATTAACAAACACTCTGGCCTGGTTTGGTTCCCTGACCTTATTTTTAAGCACCCGTCACATCGAATGTTTAGATACTAATTAGGAGTATTAACGTAGACTATTTACAAAACCGATTACATAAGTGGAGGCTAAACGGCGAGACGAATCTATTAAGCCTAATTAGTCCATGATTTGACAATGTGTTGCTACAGTAAAAATTTGCTAATGATGGATTAATTAGGCTTAATAGATTCGTCTCGCCGTTTAGCCTCCACTTATGTAATGGGTTTTGTAAATAGTCTACATTTAATACCCCTAATTAGTGTCTAAACATTCGATGTGACACATGCTTAAAAATAAGCAAAGGAACCAAACAGACCCTCTATAACTTTGCCTTGCAGTCCAGTTGTATGTAACCAGAGATATGGTTGTCAGCTGAAGTCACCATGAGATGTGACCTGACACCTGTTTCCTTAATGACTCTGTAACCTCTGTACATTTGCCGATCTCTGCAGGTAGGATCGCCTACGTGATGAACTTTGAGGTGGGAGCAGTGCTGGAGGACGCGGCATGGCAAGCTCCAGAGTACTGCTTCAACAAGGATGGTGGCACAATCACCGAGGCCGCTGATGGGCATGATGACAGCTTCATCCCCAGGAATGTGTTGTGAGGATTTATCTTCCACTGGTGTGTTCGCCCTGGTCTCCGGTAGAGCTCTGGACATTGGGATGTCGTGTAACAACTTGACCATACATGCTTACCCTGATCATGAAAATACCAGTGGATCCAGTAAACGTGTATGGTCGATTGATACCAGTGTTTGTGTGTTGACATGAATCATCGGTCTCTTCTCTTGTGCGATGTGTATAAATAATTGTAGCAATAGAAGTGCAGATGGGATGGACCTGTATCTCGTTCTATCAGAGAGTGCTGGGGCCTGTTTGGTTACCCAGCACTAATCTACCCATTTTAGCCACTTTTAGTCCCTAAAGTGCTAAACATATGGACTAAATGTGGACTAAAGTGTTTAGTCCTCTAGTCTATATGGGGTGGACAAAGGCTCTGTTTGGATAGCAAGTGCTAAACTTTAGCACCACTTGGGGCTGTTTGGATTCTGTGCTAAAGTTTATCATCTTTGGTGGGAAATGACTACATTGCCCTCATTTATTACTCCTCTTCAATCCTATTCAAGGCTGGCACGTTTCGCGATGGGGGGAACTAGGGAAAATGTGGAGTTGGGGACCACTTTTAGCACTATTAGCAGGTTTTAGCACCCCTTGGGTGTGCTAATGAAAATAGTTGTACTAAATTTTAGCACTCACCTTTTAGCACGCCTGTTTGGGAGCATAAGTGCTAAAAGGGGAGCGCTAAACTTTAGCATCCCTTATCCAAACAGGGCCTAAAGTGGATTAAAGGGCCTTAGGACACCCCTGCTCCTCATTTATTGCCCTCCCTCTTGCCCGACCCCCTCCGCCGACCTTCCTCCTGCCACCTCCCGCCTGGCCCCCACCGCCCTCCCGCTGCCGCCACCACCATGCCTCGCCTCGCCTCCCTCCCTCTGCGCCGTGCCCCCCGGCCACCGCTCGTCATGTCTTGCCTCGCTTTCTTCCTGCAGGGTACAGTGAATGAGGGGTATTATCGTCTTTGTTCATCTGCATTAATGGACTTTAGTCCCTTGATCCAAATAGGGTACGAACTAAACTTTACATCCACCCACTCTGAAAATAGTGAAATCATCTATCACCCCTATAAATCCACCAAAGTTATTCTTTGCTACGACTACCCCACCAAACGTCCCCCACTGAGGCATCCTTCCTCCACCCACACTGATTTGTGCACACAGAAAATTAACTCCCTTGAAACGGACCGTCTGGATCTCTTCTCGCATCTTCTCTCTCTTCCTCACTCAAATCCAACAGCCCGTACCCCTTCACCCCGCCGGCTCGCGACTCCTCGCCCACGCGGTCGCGCCCGACCGACCGTCCCCATTGTCTCCTATGCCCCTCACTCCCGCCCCAGACTTCTCGGCTCCTCGTGCACCACCCACTCTTGACCCCGACTCCTCATCTCCTCTCCATCGATGTCGCTGCCGGGTCTCAACCAGGTTCCAACTGCTGATTACCATCGTCATCGTCATCCAGGTTCCAACTGCTGATTACCGCTGCCACGACATAGTCCTTGCGAGTATATGTGAGAATAGCTGACAAGGTAACACTCCTGCTCCTATTTGTCTTTCTGTGTCCAATTGATATATGTGCTAGGCATCCCTCCTAATTTGATCGTTGTTATGTACTGAAGCTGATTAGCTAACCATCCCGATTGATTTAAGTACTTATTTCTTTTTTCCCCTTTAGAGGTTGCTGCTCAGTGCGTAGAAAAATATTGGTGTCCTAGCATTTATTATTCCCAAGAGAAGGACTATCAGAGTGTCATCAGTTGAGGCAGGTATGGAAATCTCGGTGCCCCTGTGCATCATGTTTCTATGCAGTTTTAGTAAAATATTGGTGGCCTAGCATTTATTATTGCTAAGAGAGTACTTTCGAATGTCATAAGCTTGTGCCTGTTGAGAACTGTCACTTTTCTATCCATGTCACTCTTTTGTTGCCGCATTTCCTGCATCGTGGCTAACGATGACCCCTAGGACCACTCTTTTGGTGTCCTAGGATGTATACTTTCTTGTTGTTAATATGTGGGTCTTGCATTACATCCATTTTTAAGTAACAAAGGTCTGATGCCCTGGTATTGCAATATTTGATCGGTCTTTCCCCACGATTCCTTTTCTTTGTGATGGAATTTATTTCAGATGTGCATGGCCTAATCGTGTGAAAAATAAATCCAAACAATTGAGTTCACCAGTGTGATTACTTTTCTTATTACCGCAATTTAGGTAGTTGTACAGTATCATAGATGAATAAACATTTGTGAAGATGCTATGACAAAAGATAGATCTTTGCTTTTCTTTCCAATCTTATGGATTAAATATGCTTTCTCTCCTGTCTCAGGTGCTCGGTGATCTCCATATTTTGCTGCTCTCATGGTAGCTGTTTGTTACCATGTTAATCAGGTGGGAGAGTGGATTTTGTTCTACATAGCCTGGAGCTACAGAATTGAAGTTTGGCACCTTCAAGCTGTTGATATTCAGGCTATATTGGTATGTGCACTCATGATTGGCTTCTATTTTGTTAAGCTTGTCATTTTTCATGGTCTTTCTATTATTTAAATGCATTACATATTATCAGTTGTTGTCTTAGTGTATTAAATGTACTTTGCTATTTTTTGGAGGTAAATTACAGAGAGGTAAATTACAGAGAGGTAAATAAATATCATCAGCTGCTTTGTTTTATCATCTCTAACTCAACAGCATGTTTTCTAGAGAGAACTTTTTTTTTGTTAGTATTGGCCTCCAAACTGATTTTTGTTTTTCTTTTCATGAACATGGCAGGATTAGATGTGCTTCTTTTTTATTATATTGATATTTCACCTCTTTTGTATATTCTGCTTAACATTGCCATTGATTCTTGCATCCATGCCAGCTATCTTATCTTCCATAAAACAATTACTGATTTGGAAATTATGAAAAAATGATCTGCTCTTATCCTGGGGGCAACTAATCAGTATAACATAAGTTGTCATCTATTTTGATCATTTTCTTTTCTTACTGCAGATTTCTTTTCTTACTGCAGATGCTTTCAGAGCTAACTGGGAAATGGCCATGCAATGTTCAGCCAACTCATAATTCAGTACTTCATGGACTTCTTTAGGTGAAATCTCTTTGCATTCTTTTCATTTGTTTTTCTTATTTGCCACTATTGAGGAGAAAGATTAGTTACAACTTAAATACCACTTCAAAAAGCGGCATCTTTTTTCTTGCCGCACTGAAAATTCTTTTAGCATCCAGACATCGGACTTGCACTCACTACAGTACTTCAGTTTGACAATTTCTGATTGATTAAAATAGTTTGTGATGCCAATTGAATTTCTCACTATGTTTTACGTACTCATGGCAAAGCTAGGAGTGTCTCAATTGTCATCAAATTCACATTGTTAGTGCTGCAGCAAAGACATGCCAAATTATGTAAAGCAGCAGGCTGTCATCGTCAGTCACTTTAGGTGACATTATAATGTACGGAGGCAACTGATTTCAGTTACATGAGTTTCTTGATTACATTTCTCTGAACTTGGCAGGTGCATCACCTCTATTACTTCTGCGCTGGGAGATGACTACTTGAGCGTGCAGAAGCACTAGCTGCTTTGATGTTTGTCAGGTAATCACCAACCATGTTTTCAGTGCCATGATGATCGATTGTTTAACCATTCATTTCATTTCTGCACTAGCTGCTTTGATGTTTGTCAGGTAATCACCAACCATGTTTTCAGTGCCATGATGATCGATTGTTTAACCATTCATTTCACACTGGTTATGTTGACTAAATGTATTTATCATATTGTTCGTTCTACTGTCAGCTCTACAAGAACAATGAGAAATCTAGAGCTGTTCTCTCCACAATGATTTTTATTATATGTTCTTTCCTGAACCCCTCAAGGTGTATAACTGAGTGATGCTTTTGGAATGATATGTTAGGACATGCTGAATAGACAAGTTTTGTGCCACCCATTGGTTAAAATTGCTCTTGCAAATTTGTCATCAACCATTGCTACTTTGGGTCCAGCAAGCAGTGTGTTCTTAAATGTGAGTGTCTTGCCGATATATCTTAGGGGGTGTTTGGTTCCTCAAGCTAAAGTTTAGTCCATGTCACATCGAATATTCAAAGGCTAATTAGGAGGATTAAATATGAGTTAATTATAAAACTAATTGCACAGATGGATGCTAAACGACGAGACGAATCTATTAATCCTAATTAATCAATCATTAGCTAATGTTTACTGTAGCAGCATATTGTCAAATCATGGACTAAGGCCTTGTTTGGGAGGAGGGGCTAAAATTTAGCCTTGGGCTAAACTTTAGCCCTCTCAAATGTTGAGGCTAAAGTTTAGCCCTTGGGGGTGTTTGGGTAAGGGGCTAAAGTTTAGCACTTATGTTGACAAAAGACCTATTTACCCATGTTGGAGGGGTGAGAGGGAGGAGAGAGAGAGGGGCAGGGGGAGGAATTTTGGATAAGGGGACCACTTTTAGCCCCTTTAGTCCATTTTAGCACCTCTTGAGGGGCTAATGGATTATGTGGGGCTAAAATTTAGCCCCTCCATTTTAGCCTAGGTGTTTGGGAGCACTAGTGGCTAAAAGTGACTAAAATGGGGGTGCTAAAATTTAGCACCCCTCTCCCAAACACCCCCTAATTAGGCTTAATAGATTCATCTCGCCGTTTAGCCTCCATCTGTGTAATGGGTTTTGTAAATAGTCTACGTTTAATACTCTTAATTAGTATCTAAACATTCGATGTGACAGGTGCTAAAAAAAAGCTTTTGCTTCGTGTAGCTATGAGACACCAAGTGCTGTCATGGAATTGTGCGGTCGTTTTCTCTTCCCGATGCAACGGCCTTTTCCTAAGGTGGCTTGCAAGGATGCTGCTGCTTTGTGCCTTGATATGGCTGCATCTTCCATCCGCTCAAGTAAAGATAGGAGGTGTGGCTCATGGAACGGTTGAGGTAATGGCTTCCACATCCTTGATGTCCGTGTTGATATGTGCAGCAGTGGTAGTCGTGGGAGGCTTAAGTAAGAAAGGAGTAGAAGAATGCAAGATTCCTCGAGCATCAGAGGTCCACCAAGATTCCTTTGGTGTGATATAGCCACTGCACACAACATGTTTGTTGAAATGCCTGGAGGAAGCTTGACCGACGGTGACCGTTGTATTTCACTCTCGGAAGATTCAACATTCAAGGCGTGTGATCTTAAGTATATCGTATATTGAATGTAAATTATTTTAGTGTTGATGTGACATGGAATATGGCATTTCGAGTTACGTGAACTTTAAGAAATATTTACTGTTGTTTGTTTTATTTGCATTATGAAATATTACGTAGCGTGGGCATTCTACTAGTCACATGAGTAGGCAGCGCAGGCCTCGGCCCAGCAGCCGCTGACACCACCAACCAGCAGGCTTTGCCTCCGAGAATAGTTTGCTGGACTCGTGTGAATTCACCATTGTCCTCCATCCGCATGTCGTCTATCATCATCATGCCCGTGGGCCGTGGTGGAAAAATGTACTCCTCCTACTCCATCCAGTTTGCAGCCAGTAAAAACGATTTTTTTATTTTAACCCCTTTTAATCTAAAATTTTAGATTAAAAATGGTACAGGTACCTACTGTGAAGTGAAGATGACAAGACCACGGATTTGAGGATCCTGTGAAATCACCGAAGACGCCGTTAGGAGGACCATCTTGAAGTGGATCCTGCCAAGTGCCAACCACGGCGGTCGGCGGGTACATCCGATCCGTCCGTGGTCATGGGACGCCGGCGGTGGGTTTGATTTGATTATTGTTAGCTGCCCCGCGCGCACGGTACGGTGGAGGGTCGCATGGAGGGGCGCCGCCGTCGTGGCGCGCGCTGCGCCACACGCGTGCACGGCGACGGCGAGGCTCGATCTCTCTGGTGGTTCGGCCGATGGAAGGAGCAGAGCAGGGGCGAAAAAGCCTCGCCTTCCGGACGAGCTGCCGTCGTCTGTTGCGGAGCGTCAATCATATCGATGGCATTGATGGATACGATATGATCGGAGCAGTGCAGGGTGGTTGGGCGTTGGGGCTTGCTGGAATCTTGGCACGCGCGTGCGTGTGGATCAGGGATGGAATTGGAAATGGATGGGTCTATCAGCGGAAAAACTGACCTCCGGCGGCCCATGGATGGATGCATCTCCCCGCCCTCACCTCCGGCCGATCGATCGTCACTGCTGCTGCTGCATTGGGCGGCCATTACTCGATCGGCGGCCAAACCGGGAGCTGCCCATCCATCCAATCCATCGTTCGATTGCTTCAATCCATCCATTGTCCTCTTCCAGACACACGTACGATAGCAGGATCCCTAGGGTGTCCTCTTTGTCGCACCCCCTCCAATCAATCCATGGCTGCATTGGCTTTGCCTGCCTGCAAAACGCCAGGCCCAGATCGCCATCCGTCTTGCTGCTGGGCGCCGTGCGCGGTGCGGTTCTTGCCGACGCCAGACAGTGCAAGCTAGGTCGCCGGTCAATCGTGATCGACTAGTACTGTTCATCGTTGCCGGCCAATGGCAGCGGCGTCACAATGCAAGAAGGTGGTAACCAGCAGCAGCGAGCGACCTGACTGGGATGGTTGGCAGCGGCAGCTCGTCTTCCTCCCTGAGTCGGTCACTTCCTCATCACGTGCTACTAAGCTACGCCGGCCAAAACTGTCACTGCGGGCATTTTAGGTCACACAGTGCCTCCACAAAAACTAATGAAGGTGAAATTCCCTCCAAAAAATAAATCTCTACTGCTGGATTACTGTGTCCTGGCAGCTTGACCGTGGACATCGGGGTCCTTCCTTGGTAGCGCAAACGTCCTCGTCTGCCGATAGCTGTCGTTGTTTCCCGCAGTCACGGCAATCCATACAGCCTAGTTGCCCACTCGTAACAGAAAGGAGAGAAAAGGTGTCAATATTATATGCAAGGTGTCCAATTCGATCGCAGCCAAGCCCTGGGTCGCGGGAAACACCACATGGTTCAAGGGAAAACTAGTCCCATAGAGCAGGTCTTTCCTGACGGCCAGAAACCGACCGAAAAAACTGAAAAAAAACCCGTCAGCAAACAGGACCTGATGGTAAAGAAGAAAGAAAATCACTTTCTCCTGACCTCATTGAAGGAAAAAGAAAACCCAAGCCTGGATTAGGTGCAGAGAGTTAGCAGTGCACCGCCATTAGCAATGTTCATGCATGACCTGATTGATGATCATTCTCAGCGTAGCGCCACTGTAATGAAGTGATGGATGGAACAGGCACGGTGCCTGCCCGGCTAGCTAAATACTGCTCCAAATTTCAAAATCAATCCATGGATCTAACAATAAACTAATTAGTTTGCTCTAAACATCACATATATATAAAGAATATACACGGCATCCACACGGTTTTTTTAAAAAGATTTCGAATCAATCAAGCAAAGCGGTAGCAGTACTGTTCGGTTGGAAAGATTAAACAGCAAGTGCCATAAATAGCCGGCGAGCCAACAGCATTTCGTCTTCACCCCACCCGGGTACAGGCGGACAGCTCAGATCGCCCGCGAGCTGACCCGACTCGCGAGTCGCATCGCCGTGGCCTCTTTCAGAATCATTCAGAGGTGGAGGCTGTGGAGCAGAGCACGGAGTCAGCTGCAGGCACCCTCCCTCCCTAGTCCCTCCCCCTCCTCCTATAAAACCTCCCCGCCGCTCTCCCGCTCCCGTCGCCGTTTCTCATTCCTCATTCTCATTCTCAAGTCTCAACCAAGAAGAAGGTCGAGGGGGCAGGCCGCCATGGACTCCCAGCAAACCGTGAAGACCAACGGGCACGGCCACCACAACGACGGCGACGCCGCGGAGTGGAAGCAGGTCTCCGAGCTGAGGGCCGTCACCGAGGCGCAGGACCCTGCCTGCAAGGTTCGTCGGCGTTCGTCCTCTTCCTGAATCTCCCCTTGAGCTAGCTGCTTCTGAATATAATCCCGTCCACTTGATACATACATGATGGTTGCACACGGGATCGCACTGTTCAATTACTTTTTCATTCCACAAATCGACAGCACAAGTAGCTATGGCCTCTCACGACAATCGCATGTGAACTCCATCGCATCACGTATGCAGCTAGCTCCTAGCTACCTGGGGAATCCAGTGCTCAGGGGCCAAAAGAAAAACCCTGCAAATCATCTAGAGTGCAAATCATCTAGTGTTCAGGAGCTAGCCATCGTCTTCTCTTACAGCTGTACATACAATTCGGATTTTAGAGCTTGATAATTCACCTTGTAAATATTTGTTAGTACTAGCACTAAGTAATTAGTCAGAGCATAGTTGTAAATATTGAGCCTCAGGCTCCCAGAACACACCAAGTTGTGGGCAGAGGAAGCCAAAGCCTCTGAAGATGATGCCGACTGGCTTGTGAAGACGGAGCAACCATTTGCTGTGGTGCTAACCGCAATTAGGGGTGGGGTCCGTCGTCGTTGGCCGGCCGGGCGTCGCTTTTCGCCTTGATGGCCGGCCCCGCCGCTCACGCTTTCCTCATTTGCAGCTGCTGCCTGCTGCTGGTGGAGTGCTTTGGGTTCTATCTAGGTATTTCTTGGCCAGTTTTTATTCAAGAGAAACAAAACAAAATTATTATCTTGGGCAGGCAGTTCAACATCCGTGTCTAGGTGGTTGCAGTTGCAGGTCAGGCAGGCAGCAAGGTGGTTAGCAGTTGAGCTTAGCTATCCGTCGTAAATAAAGGACGTCGCCGTCTGCTCCTTTCTTCCCAGGTCCATCTGACTCCATTCTCCGCTGGAATTGGACCGCCTGCTTCTTGGCTACACTGGATTTCCAGGGATCTCAGCAGCCGATCCTGCTGCCACCTGCTGCCATGGGCGCCGGCCATGTATATGTGCAAGTTGCTGCCCAACAGTCCAACCAGAAATGGCCACACAACCCGTACCAAACCACGCGCCTTCTGCACGTACATGACTGCTGCATCAGGCCAAGACTGGTGAAAGTAACTTTCTTTGTTTCAGAACTAGCAGTATACTATACCAAGCTTCTAGCATGTGCAAGGAAAATGGGCAGTGGTTGTTGTGGTTGTGCACCTAATAACTTACCACTGATGATCCCTTTGATTAATTGACTCCTTGATCCAGTACAGGAATAACTGGTAGGACTAGTGTATTGTAAGTGTGTGTGATTGAAAATGCTCACAGCTACTATTCACTAATTAAAAGACGGCTGTACTGGTGCACTGGATTGGAATGGATGATGATGAAAGCTACCCATACTGCCATGCGGGCTTTTGATTTCAGCCACGCATCACTCGTGGCACGGAAAAGCCCCCCATAAATGTTGCCCAGCTCTCCTGTCGATTCACTCCGGCCTCCTAATCTCAGATGTCAGATCACACACACAGGCCTAACCAACTGATAGATGACGACGTGATGAAGAAATCGCATGCCAACCTTTACTGATCTGCTCATCATCTCTGATGTCAACTGCATTTTGCTCAATGAATCATACCAGGAGGAGGACGACTACACGCTGCGGCGTTTCCTTCGCGCCCGGGACCACCACATCGGCAAGGCGTCGGCGATGCTGCTCAAGTACCTCAAGTGGAAGCCGACGGCGAAGCCCAACGGGTCCATCTCGGAGGCGGAGGTGGCGCACGAGCTGTCCCAGGGGAAGCTGTGCCTGCAGGGGCAGGACCGGCAGGGGCGGCCCATGATCTACGGGTTCGGTGCCCGGCACCACCCGTCGAACCGCGACCTCGACGAGTTCAAGCGCTACGTCGTCTACGTCCTGGACGCCACCGTGGCGAGGCTGCCCCCCGGGCAGGAGAAGTTCGCCGCCGTCGCCGACCTCAAGGGCTGGGGCTACTCCAACTGCGACATCCGGGCCTACCTCGCGGCGCTGGACATCATGCAGAACTACTACCCGGAGCGGCTGGGGCGGGTGTTCCTCGTCCACGTGCCCTACGTGTTCATGGCGGCCTGGAAGATCGTATACCCCTTCATCGACGACAACACCAAGAAGAAGTTCGTCTTCGTCTCCGACAAGGACCTCGACAGGACGCTCCGGGAGGCCATCGACGACGCGCAGCTGCCGGAGATGTACGGAGGCAAGCTCAAGCTCGCCTCGCCGGCGCCGGCGGCCAAATGATGTGATGATCATCACGTACTGATCTATTGCTGGCTGGCAGAGACGTCAATCATATCGACCGTGCTTCGATCTATCGGTGATGCATGTGATCGATCGATCTGATTCTGATGAGGGGTGGTCCAGAGCTACGTACGTACACGGCTATGGACACAGGCACTAGCTCGAGTGTCAAACACTATAGCATTAGGCAAATCGAGTACTACAACAAGGCTCAGAAAGATGCAAGGTTTCTGCATGTAGCTATCCTCCCTCCATGTACTGCATGCGTACAGTGCATTGCATCTGTATTAATAATTGAGGCTATCTACTGCCTGCTTATACATATAGCAACTGCATGCAGCAGCATCGATGATGCATCCATGGAACGAGAACCTCCAATGTCAATCCCATTTTCTGATCTTATGAGTGATAAATCCTTTGAATTTCAAAAAAGAAGTATATATAAGATAAGAAGAAGAAAGAAGAATTGAAGAAGCAAATGCAACGACTAGATAATGTGGCTTTAATGTTACCTCAGAACAGAATGGTCCGCAGTGATGAATGTGCATGGTTCTGCCAGGGAGGTTATACATAAAGAAGGACCAGTGATTGATTGCTGCACGTTGCAAAGGTGCCGACCGGATCCAGCTCTGATTCGTGGGAAAAAAGAATTTAACGGATCTCAATCTGCCATTGTGCCATGATCTAGCTTGGTCCCGGCCGGCCGGGACCTTGCTACGTTGTCGATCAGGTACACAGTACACTCTGGTCTGCTCAGTCAGGCCACCATATGAATATGAATATGACATCCCGGCCCGCAGAATTGCACACCAAACCGCCGGCCGGGCTGTTGTTTAATTTGTACCGTCGACAAACCGTGGGAGGTGGGAACTCATGCTCATGCAGCAGCAGCAGCAGCTGCGAAGGCTATGTTTGACATAGCTCCAACTCCAAACTCTACCTCGGAGTTAAGTAGAACCAACCAAACACCTCAACTTTTGGAGCAGCCCAACTCCATAGAGTTAGTGGAGCTATAGTTCATTTTCTGGGAGTATCTCTTTCCCAACTTCAAACCTATTCGAAACGAACTTAGATGTGGAGTTGGGAAGTAATTACCCACCACTACCACTCATTATACAAAAAATGATTCGTTTCTTTCATCTTTCTCCCATCTGACCTTATCAACGACCTGGCCTCCCTCTCTTCCCCATCCCTCCCGCCGGCCGGCCTACTCCCCACCGCCGCTGTCCCTCCTACTGGCCGGCCCCCACTATAGGAAAAAACAACAACAAAGGATTAGAAGTCTCGCACCGATAAACCTTGCTCTGATTACCAACTAATAAGAACCCGCTAGGGTTGATTCCCGATCTTTCGATGAGAGGGCGTGGATAACTCGATTGGTGGATGGAGACGACGTTCACGGCCCGACTACAGCCTTCCAACCCGCGCCTTAGCAACTGATACACCACCTCCAATGGTTGCTATGATCTTGGGAGCGCGTCACCCAGCCACTAGGGCACTCGTCCTACAAGCAATCAAAGAACTAGCAAGAACAAGTATGGCAAGTACTGAATTTACTAGATGAAGATGAAGGTTTCAAACTCAATTTCAATAATGATAGGGTTCCGAAGATAAGAAGATGGGCGGCTGATCCAGCACGCGGGCTTACAAGCAAGTAGCAAAAGCTAAACTTAATCTAAACAAAATCCAACCATTCTTGGTGGCGACTAAGGGGTATATGAAGGTGGGAGAACGACCACCAGGGTGTTGGGGTCGTGCTCCAACCCTAGGACGCATCCCTAATGGAACCGACTTGATACACGGCCTATTAGGTCAAAATAAGGCGACACAACACCTTTGAACAAAAAACCTCTCGGTAGTAATTTGGTCATTGCGGCCGCCTCAGAATAGATATATACTTGAGTCTAGATCGATATGAAAATAGACTTCATAAAGATTCCATGAAGTACTTGAATGCCCCAATCCGAGTCCGTATGCGACCGTGGTGACCATCATAATTTGGTGCTATCCTGCAGTCCGAATCCAGCCTGCGAGAATCATTTTCCCTTTCAGTCTTCTCCCTTATTCCTAACCAAAACAAGAGTGCATGCGTCTCCATGGTCTACATATGATGGATAATAACTCAAGAGTAAACTTACTTGATGATTAAGTTGACGAGCACGGACGCGAGTAATAGGACTAGAAACTTGTACTCGTGTCGGTGTGGATGTATCGTTGATGGTGATGTCCTCGTCACTCTCCCCTTCATGCAGTTCTAGCTGGAATTTGGAGTTGCAGCAAGAAATGGTGGAGTTGGAGCGCATGCGGATCTACTCGTTCATCCTCCATCCATCATTTTTTTTAGTGGGCCTCCCCATCCATCATTTACTTCTATCTCTTGGCCCATGTTGCAACAAGTGTTTGGGCCTCGCTAATTTCCACTGAATCACGGCCCATCCGCCCACAGAAGAGCTGCATGTGCATCCACCAACCATAGCATGTCACGGACTCATCGGCCCAAAGTAAGCGAATCCGCACCGCCTGCGGCGTTTGCGGTCAGGCCTCGCCGCGTCGCCCCGGCCTCTCCCCGTCACCGGAAACAAAAGAACGCTGGAAATATCCAGGCGGGGACGCACAGCAGTTGCAGACAGCCTCAAGAATTGCCCGACCATGGCCGCCGCCGCAGCCGCGCTCCTCCTCCAGCCGCGGGTCGTGTCTCTACCACCTAACCCCAGACTCGCCCCCACCTTCAACAAACCAGCGCCTACCTTCGCCCCCATCGGCCGCCGCCGCGCCGGCGCGAGGCTCAGGGCCGTCGGTGACGGCCCCGGCGCCGGGCTCGCCGACCAGACCACCGTCTACAACGGCGTCTACGGGCCCTGGACCGTCGAGGACTCCGACGTCCGCGAGGTACATGAACACACACACACACACACACACACACACACACACGCACACGCACGCACGCACGCACGCACGCACGCACGCGCGCGCGCGCACACTTGACTGAGCCACGCGCGCATCAGCATCACTGCCTCTCTGCAACCTCTGTGACCAACAACTCCTACCGCAGCGCAGGTCCTTTTGTACCGGTCCGGGCTGGTCACCGCCGCGGCGTCCTTCGTGGCCGCTGCCTCCGCCGCGTTCCTCCCTGAGGGGAACGCTGCCGGCGACGCCATCAGGCAGAGCATCGACCTTCTCTACGCCGCCGGCGCCGCGGGGCTGGGGCTGTCGCTGGTGCTGATCCACATCTACGTCACCCCAATCAAGCGCTTCCTCCAGGCGCTGTGGGCGGTCGGGGTCCTGGGGTCCGTCGGGACCTACCTCGTCGCCGCGCAGCCGCTGGACGAGGGCCTGGTGCAGTACGTGCTGGAGCATCCGGCCGCACTCTGGTTCGTTGGCCCGACCTTTGCTGCGCTGACAGGTCTCGTCTTCAAGGAAGGTACGCAATTGCTGTTGGTTGTGCTTATCAATAATGGAAATGTAATTTCTTGATTTGGTAGTCAGTATATGCCCTACCGCTTACAGTTGATCCTTCCATTGCCATGCTCCAATTTATGAATCATAGTCCAATTGTCCAGTGTGTAGTCCAATTTCTGAATTACACTGACAAGTAACACCAACAGGTCTCTGCTATGGGAAATTGGAAGCTGGCATATTAACCTTTGTTATCCCTGGGCTTCTTCTCGGACATCTGGTAAATCAGAACACCACCTCAAACTGTTGCCAGCTGCACTAGTCTTTGTTCCTTAAACAAGGAACAAGAGACAAACTGTGGCACTCATCTTACACGATTTGTGGTCGCAAATGCAGTCTGGTTTGATGGATAACAGCACAAAGTCAGGCCTTTTAGGAGTGTGGATGGTTCTTTTCACCATTTTCGCCGCAAGGAAGTTCCAACAGCCCATCAAGGTAAATTCTTTTCCAATTGACGTGTTTGTATCTAGCATTATTTTGAGCTATTATTTTCCTCCATCGGTCGAATCTGACAGTTTCATTCTGTTCCTGACCATTAAGGACGACATTGGGGACAAATCTGTTTTCATGTTCAACGCCCTCCCTGAAGAGGAAAAGAATGCTCTGATCCAGAAGCTCGAGAGGCAAAACGAACAGAAGTTTGAGTAGAGATTGTAGGCAGGTGGCGTAGCCAATAGTTTGTCCATGGAAGTTTGTAGCAGATGTATATGATAGTTCCGAATATCACGACATGCATCAATGCATAGATGAAGATGAGAATATTGTAACCGAGATGTAGATGGAAATCTCTTAGGTTACAGGTCAGACAACAAGCATACGTTGTGGATGGCCTATGGACTCAAGGCTATGCAGCATTGTCTGTACGTTTTTTGTTTGCAACATCACTGTATATATTTTTCAGTTTGTTTTGTTGTTCTCCCATGCATTCTTGGGTAAACACGACATTCATCTGTATGAATAAGATGCATGGAGGTGGAGAAAAGTTATCTGCTAGTCGGACGCCTATGGGCAAAGTCACACAGGCCCAAGATCGCATTCCCTTACACATTATGAGCGATCCGATAATGGTGAATCCACAGAGTTAAATCTACAGAGATGCACTTCATCACCACCCAAAGGGTGCAATATAATTCTCTAATAACATTCATATGCAATACAACTCTCTGATACATATAAGCTTGGGGATGCTTAATGGTTACTACTCGGTAGCGCCCGATCGCATGGTAAACAATGGCATACCATGCAAACTGTTCTTGGTAAGCTCTTACAACAGCAAGGAATTCGTTTGGGTGACCTAAATAAATTGCTACGAATCACCAGATAACCTATCAATGGTACACCAATTGAGGAGAATGCAATTGCAGAGTCGACTAGTTTCCATATATAGCGCCATTTGAGTTCAGAGAGGCGCTGTTCTGGGGAACATCAGCTCCCTCGACTTCTGACATGAAGCCATTCTCAAAGAATGCCGAATGGAGGGCTTGCACACACTGTTTTGCTTCGCTGTCGTTGACTACCAAGGAAATGTTCACCTGCATGAGTACAAAATCAGCATAATCGCGCTCTTTAGAATGTGCACAGAAACTTGATTTTCGTTTTAAGATCACGAGGGATGGATACCTTGGATGCCCCTTGTGAGATCATCTGGACGTTAACACCCTGTCTTCGCAGAACATTGAATGCCTGGCATGCAGCAAAAGGGTCAGTCGTTCATGTTTTAGTCACGATCTAGCATTGAAGTTCTGAATCACTAGATGCCAAGTTGCTAACTATATAGTGGGTAGTTCTAACCTTTTCAAGAATCAACGACGACCTCTGTACATTTCCTACCAGGGAGATGATTGATCTACGCTGGAGCAGATGAACAACTGCAAATTTTTCAAGTTCTTCAACAACATGATCAAGTTCCTGCCACATCATCATAAAAAAAGCAATGAAACAGGAGCGCAATAATAACTTATTGACAAAAAGAATCATAACATGCATAAGAATTTGGAAACAGCTCAGTTTCGACTAATTACTAAACTGAAAAATCACCACGTTAAACCTGCAAAGTAAAACCACCAGAAGCCAATCCAGCAAATCAACTTCAATATATCATCTGTTCTCTAAGTCAAAATACCCCTACCTCGTGGGTTACCCACTGTTGCAATGTATATATTTATTTAGGTTTAACTAAGCAACTCAAAACTTCAAGCTAATGATAACACTGAACTGAGACGACAACACACGGTAAAGTTTTTAGCTGTGTACTACTAGAGCACCGGTTGTATTGTATGGTGAAAGTTGAACTAAGAACATTTTTTTATCCAGATCCTTACCTGCTGGATCAACTCACGACTCCATAGTTTTGACGGGTCTAGTGTCAACGATATGCTGACTTCACTAGTAGCCACACAATCAACGGAGATGCCCAAATCTTCAAATATTGAGAAGACCTGTACACGTGCATGAATATATAATGAAGCTGACAAAAAAGCTACTATGATGAAAGCAAACAAAAGAGTCACATCAGTTGCCACATGTAACATTTGCAATAAAAATACGTGCATGAATGAATCTATAAATCAAGCTGACAAAAAGCTATGATGAAAACAAACAAAAGAGCACATGAGTGGCTACACGTACCTTTGCTAGAAAACCATACTGGCCGAGCATCCGTGTGCTCACTATATCAAGCATGGTAACATTTGATTTCAACACAATGCTGGTTAAAATACTCTGAAAAAACAATTTATGATCAAGATGTACTCAAGCTAGCTCTGGCTCTTTCAAGAAATTACATAAAGCAGTAACAAGATATTACACATGGAGTAATCATAATCTACTAACAAGTACACAACAGACCTTGCTCATATCTCTGGCTTTAGTGATGACAGTACCAGGTGCATGACGATTGTATGAGTTCTTAACTCTAACTGGTATATCACCGTCCCTAGCAGGTCGCATTGATTGAGGATGCAAAACCTAACAATAAGCAAGTATAATAAGTTAACCAGAAACAAATAAAATAACAAAGTTATAGGTTACTAAAATTTTCTTCCAAGAACATAATCCTCCAAAACCAACAAAAAAAAAGGAAAAGGAAAGGCAAAGCAAAATGATCATGTAAACTATATGTTCAGGATTAAGATTTGAGTTTTCAGGTGCAGCAGGCAACATTTTACTTGATCAACAAATCTTAATAAACGAAGAAGAAATACCTGTGCGCCAAAGTAGGCAAGTTCAGCGGCCTCATCAAAAGTCAAGTAGGGCACGGGTATCGCATTTGCATAAATATTAGGATCACACGTCAACACGCCATCTACATCCTTCCAAACCTATAAAAAAGAATTAGAAAAGGAGTTACAGGGGGCTGTAGTTTTTATTAAGCATCTGAAAAACTTACAACAATAACACAGCCTGTTAGTCCCAAGCAAGTTGGGGTAATGGCGGCAAATTAATAGTAGTATTATTAGAGGATCTAAAGCCTTGAACAACTTATTGATCGTAAAAACTTAATGAACCCGAACCAAACACAGATATTTCATATGCATTAATGTAAGGATCTGTGACACTGAAAACGAACCTGGATTTCTCTTAATCCCAAGGCTTTGCCAATAGTTGTAGCAGTCAAGTCACTACCACCCCTGCCTAAAGTAGTAACAGCACATGATTTACATCCCTGAAATTTATGTGCATCATTATGAATCCAAACAAAGTAAACTTGACACCCTGAACACAAATCATGTGGAACCACATACCTTCCCAAGAAAACCAGTGACTATAGGGATGGCAGGGTCATCCATCCAATCTCCATGTAGCCTCTTTGCCACAGCAGGATAAGTGACTTCAAGAATATCCGCATTTGTGAAATCATCAGTGGTTATAAAGCCAATATCAAATGCATCGTACTGCCCAAAACAGGTCAACAGTTAGTTTGCGACATTGTTGGGCTGAAAATGCTGATTTCAATTGTGGACTAAGTCTACAAGGGTGGAGGGGAATCGATCTGATATTAGTGCTATGGAGGTTGTTATGAGCTTAATTAGTTATGTATAATGATCAAAAGAAATATTGCTCAACATTTGTAGGCATCCACATGCAGCAATGTGCCATTACAGATTTAAACATGGTATTATATCTGAGGGACAGATTTACTCTTAATTGTGCCCCTGTTAGAATCAAAAGCTGACTTCCCTTTATTGTCCAGGAAAGTTAGGTTTAAAAAGACTACCCTTTCCTGAGTTAGGTTAGATGAAGTGGTCGGTGGGCAAACAATGTGTTCTGGTACTATCCAGGACTTAGCAGACCATACAAAATATTGACAAGTTGCATTCACACATTTTTCCTACCAGACTAGAATTGATTGTTTGACTAGAATCTAAACTTTCAGTTCAAAACCAATAACAATAATAAACAATAAATTATAAGGCGTATACAGAAGCACATACTCAAATATTTGACATACCTGGCGTGCCTTTTTCCCAAGTTTATTTAAATATGCAGCAAATATTCTTGTGGACATACATTCACCAAAGGAAACAAGGTAATCTCTCGTCCTAAGAGTCAGCTCTTTCATCATAGCAACTCCCTTAAGAAGCTGCTCCAATTCATCCAATAAGCCTGTTGAAATGAACATTGATGAAGGCATATTGTTTGATAGTGCTGCTGAAAGGTACTTTAATGGGAAGACGAACTATTAGGAAGGGCACTGTCGCGAGTTTTGTTAGACGGAGGGGAAAAGAAAAACCATGAGTTGCCACAATAATAAAGAACTTGTCAGTTTCATAAAAAAAAGAACTTGTCAGGTTTATTAACTAAACAAGCATAGGGACCGGCAACAAGTTAAACAGACAAGATAAACAAACCGTCTCTGTTGCACAGACAATAGAATGGTGCCATGCTGAAAATAGCCTGTATTTCTGACAGCGACCATAAGGCCTTTCAGCACCATACACAAATTAAAAAAAATCATGTCAATGGCCATTCAACCTCCACCATAAATTATTATTCAAACTGCGCAGGGAAAAACTTTTGCACATAAAAAAGGAGGACCCTTTGTATTTGTATAGTTAACGAAAACATTCCAAATAAAGCAAGAGGATAGCCAAGGCATTGACGCTTAATTATGTTACCAAGCAGAGTAGAGCAACAGCAACATACCTGAAACAACCGACCTATCTAACCCAAGCTCATCAATCGTCCTGAGAGCAGAGCAAAAGAGGGAGCGATCAGGGTCAGATGGTCGAGCACAAGGCACCCCAATCATTCATAGATGAACAAATAGGAAAGCGAAACACAACCTATGATGCAGGTCCTTGATGACGGCGAGCTCAGGAATTTCAGACGCCTTTGGGGCACCGCAGCTCACCGCCTTCTCTCCGGCCTAGGCAATCGATGAAACAGGCACGCGCATTTAGCTACTCCGAGCTACAGTAAAGAATTGGCAGAAAATAAGTACTGGAGACACGGAGCTAAAAATGGCAGTACCAGCAGGAGGTTATTTGTGGTTTTCCCCATGGCGGATAGGACAATGACCGGCGTCTCCTCCGGGAAGGAGAGGATGAGGTCAGCCACCTCCCTCATCCGCTCGGCCGACGCGAGCGAGGAGCCGCCGAACTTCATGACGACGGTGAAGCCCGTGCGGGCCTTGTGCGCCGCCACCGCCGCCGCCGCCGTGGCCTCCTCATTCTTGAGAACAGCGGCCGCTCCCGTCTGGCAACGCACCACCAACCCCCTCCGCCTCCAGCATTGCGGTCCCGGCCTGGCACTCGCGCACACGAAATCCTGCTCCCTCCCGAGCTTGGCGGCGGCGGCGGCGAGCGCGGCAGGAGACTCCCGCGCGACCGCCGGGAACCGCAGCGCCACCGCCATCTCGGGGACGAGGCGGGATCCGGGCGCTCCTAGCTGCAGATTGTTCGGGAGCGGGGGCGCGCGGCGAGGCTCGCCGGAATTGATTCGGAAGCGAAGAGGAGTGGGGGGCGGCTGGCGGCTAGACGGGGAAGCGCGGTGTGGGGGATGGGCCGCTTTATATAGCGGGCGCGGAAACGGACGGCGCGGATCAAACACCGGGGGCGCGCGGGTGGGCCCCACGCGCCCCCACAGGTCAAGCGAAAAGGTGTGGGTGGTGGTGGACTGACTGTGGTGCGCGCGGTCTTGGATCCCAGCGGATTCTGGCTTTTCACCCTTTTCCGACCGACGGCAACAACATGAAATGGAATTGACGTGAAACCAAAGTGATTTCTCTTTCTTGCGGCATGGATAATGGAATTGAAATAGGAGGGGATATGGTGCAGATGTACTGAAAATATCAAAGAAGAGCGAGTGTGCAGCCACTAGCCTGTTCTGAGGTGCTTCAACGAGGTTTATCTGTCGGCACAAATCAGCTAGTATTAATCCAAGAAACATGCGTGCACGTAATGTAACTCTGAATACACTTCCACTGCGGTAGTTTCCGTGGTATAGTGAAACAGGCATCGTGCTCCCAATAATGCAACGCAGCAGGCAGGAGCCGCTATCTACCATCCTAGCTTGCTGTTGCTTGGTGTTGACATGGTATGAAGAAAGGTCCACATGTTCCCTCCTGTCCCCAATCGAATGCCTAAACAATGCCGGACAACATTGTTCGAGCAAGAAAGAAAAAGGAACCAGTCTGATAGAAAGCAAACTTTGCTTCAGGCCACATCTCATCAATCACCATATACAAGAAAAAGCAATACCTTGTTCTGAACCTAGCTGAATACTATGCTCTATCACTGCCTCCAGTAAAGCTCACTGCCAGCATCCCTGCACCTAGATTTACCAGAATGGTTTTGCTCCATATCGATGACTAAACATTGCAGTCGGGATTGTGCACTTGTGGTCAAGTTTCATTTGCTCATCACAGCTGTGAGCGGCCACATCTATGATGCAAATGGTCCTCGCAGGCCTTGGTTTTCAAGTACAGTATTGTGCAAGTTGACCGGCGACTCTCGTTGTTTTGCCAACGCCTGTTTGTTGTTTGGGAGGAGGGGACTAAACTTTAACCTTGTCACATCGGATGTTCGGATACTAATTAGAAGGACTAAACATAAGCTAATTATAAAATTAATTGCAGAATCCCTAGGCTAAATCGCGAGACGAATCTATTAAGCCTAATTAATCCATCATTAGTGAATGGTTACTGTTGCACCACATTGTCAAATCATGGACTAATTAGGCTTAATAGATTCGTCTCGCGATTTAACCTAGGAATTGTGTATTTAGTTTTGTAATTAGTTTAGGTTTAATATTTCTAATTAGTGTCCAAACACCCCGTAATCTCTATGATTCTGCCAACCCTGAAAGATACTACACCATACGCATTCAGAAAGAGGACACCTAGAGAAAGCAAAACCGCCTGAATGAGATAGATGGGTTGATTGATGCACTCGACTCGACCTTCTGGGATCCGCAAGGGGCGCCCCTCCAGCAGCGCCACAGAGAGGAGGTCATCAAGTCTCAGCGGCTATGTGCGCGCGAGTAATGTAGGGAGACTCAATGAGGAGAGATGTTTCTCTTGCGCCCAAATAGCAAGGCAATGACCAGCCACTTGTCACCGAGATTTTCCATGTTCAGATTCAGATAGCAAGACGGTGACAGAAGATCCAGAACCGAGGACACGTTCTCGAAAATATTCAGGCCTGACGACTGTCTGGCCATAGGTTAGTTACTGTGTAGCACTGAATAGCAAGCAACACTGCAACCGTTCAGATCAGGAGACCAACACAGCGAATGAAAGGCATGAGACATCATCAGAGAACAGAAGAGAGAAATGCTGAACATCCAGGCCCTTGTTTACTTCACCCCAACTCCCAACTTTGGCACTATATAAAAAGAAGATTCCCCATCACATCAAACTTGCGGTACATGCATGGAGTATTAAATGTAGATGAAATTAAAAACTAATTGCATAGTTTTGTTGTACTTTGCGAGACGAATCTTTTGAGCCTAATTAGTCAATGTTTGGACAATAATTCACAAATACAAACGAAACGCTACAGTGTGCTACAGTGCCAGCACAGTAATTTGGCACCTCCCAATTCGGCCAACTAAATAAGGCCAAGGTTTCAAAAAGGAAAGGAAATAGCTACTGAAGATGCCGAATAACAACCCAAATGCACTCGCTCGCTCAGGCAAACCAGGATCTCTGATTCTCCGCTGCTGCTCATGCGGTTTCAGGGGAAAAAAACAAAGGAAAAGCAAAGGCCCATTGGGACGGAGCCCATTAAACATTAAACCGGTGGTGCGGCCCGTGGGTCGTGAAGCCTCTGTCCTTAATCCTTATCCGCCCGCCGGACTCTGCTCGCCGTCAACCGAGTCAACCCCTGGCGACTTCCCGCATCCCCAAGCTGCGCATCGAGCGCCCAACTCCGCATCCCCACCACCCAAACCGCCACGTGGCGCGATCCCGCCGCGCGTCGCAGCGTGGCGAGTACGACTCTCTCTCGGTTCGGGCGAAGCGAAGCAGAGCACACTCGTGTTGCAGTTCCCACTCCAGAAGCTTGAGCCCCCGCCCGCGGATTACGCATCTCGCCGCCCCATGGCCGATCTCCGACCGCCGGAGCCCACCACCAACGGCGCCGGCGCCGGCGCGGTCGCCGCGCTGCCGGCCGCGGAGCCGTCCGCCGCCGCCGATGCGGCAGCCGCCGGAGGGGCGCAGGCGCCCGCCCCGCCCTACTCCAAGCGCCGCCGCCGCCCCAGCGTCCGCCTCGGCGACATCGACGCCCCGCCGCCGCGGCGAAACCACAAGTCCTCCTCGTCCCACCCGCGCCCGCCGCGCCGCGCGCACCCGGACGACGGCGGCGGCGGCGCCGACCCGCACCACCGCCGGGGGCCCAAGCCCCCTGCCCAGCGCCGCCCGCGCACCGCGTGGATTCCGGCCGCGCCCTCGGGCGCCGAGGGCTACGAGGACGACGAGGAGCGCTACTACGACGACGAGGACCAGTCCGACTCCGCGGCGGCAGCCGCCGCCGCGAGAGCTAGGGTTTCCGGCAGCGGCGACGAGTCGGACGGCGTGGCGGACTGGGGCCTCCCCAACGGCCGCCTCCCCTCCGCCATGGGTTACAGCGGCGTCAAGGCGTGGCTGGACGGGTTGGGGCTTTCTCGGTATGCTCCTGTGTTTGAGATCCATGAGGTGGACGATGAGGTGCTACCTATGCTAACGCTGGAGGATCTCAAGGACATGGGCATTGGAGCTGTTGGCTCAAGGAGGAAGATGTACGCTGCCATCCAGAAGCTCCGGAGCGACAGCGCCTCCTGAGTTGGGTGAGCTCTGAGCTTCTTCTGCTATCCTATTTTTGGTTTCATTTAAATACAGAGCTAGTAGTGATGAGAGAAATGACTGATGCTGCTTCTCGCCAACCCGAGTGTGTATATATGTTTGATGATCGCCTCATATTTGTCGTATTATGACGCTGTTCAGAAGCGGTTCAAAAAGGAATAGTTTGGAAGCACATTGAAATAAGGGAATGAGGTGAACTAGTTGCATTAACATGCTGCCCCTGTTTTTTTTGTCTTGTTCGTGCCCATAATAAATGCGGCAAATCTGTGCCTTTTATTACTCGTTTGATTTAGTTTTATACTTGCTACTTTTTATCCAAACTCTCTGCAATACATCAATCTTTCAGATTGACTTCCAATACAAATCATTTGTACAGGAAGCTACTGGAATGGTAATGAAAAGGGGATAGGCGATTTTACACAATCTCTGCCTTAATAACCAGGCACCACATTTATTTTTCTTCCTATTTTCTTGCATTGCCACTTGCTAGTAGCATGTAAAAAGACACATGATATGATAGGATCAACCAGTAATTTAATAGGAGTTCAATAGCAAATATATATATAAACCCTGATTGGTTTCTGAATTGTTGAAGGAATGTTAAGTGTTTTTTTTCCTCTCAGGCAAAGCCACGAGATTTTTTATTCATTATTAGCAGCCAGAGTTTACATACATTTTAATTTTTCGATACAACAAGGTGGGCTTCTCAACCCAAACTTGAAGTAATGTTAGTGGATTACTGTAGTGTGCCCCTGTGGCCAGAAGCAGCCCATATCCGCACCAGATGAGGAATGGAAATGCACCTTTGGGAGCCCATCCACACCAAAGCGGCAAGCCCGCCTACCTCACTGGTTTTGTTGCAAAAACATGTCAGCTGGGTGCCTGGGTGGCACCGAGAACCTAGGTCTCGTGTCGCTTCTACCTTTTAGAATAATATCTTAGATCATGGATGACTTCCTCCTCCAATCCTTTATTATTTATTGCACGCACAAGATTAGATATGATAGAAACGTAAAGAAAATACAAATCAATGTGTCATCCATACTCTCATCTGTGGCACATCAGCGTACTTTTCTCCTTCGAATCTTTCCTTTATAATGGTAGGCATATATTCTCCAAATCGTGCGGGGATCGGCTAACCTTGCCTATCGTACCAAATATTACTTGAAAGAAGATTTCTAGTGAAATACGGGTGCCCCTTGAGCCTCCCTTAAGGCCATGCTTGATGAACAGAATCCATTGTTCCAAAAGCACCGTATAGGTCAACACACAATCCCTGTTGGGAATTATTCCTTGTCAAATGAGAGCAGCCATTCTTCACCGAATTTTGTCCAAGAAAAAAGTCAACACCAAGTGCCACCATAACATGTTTTCTGTCACATCTTGCATCATAATTTGACCAATTTGCATCGACCATTCGTTCCTACTAGGGTGCCTTATGCTGGGTATCTTGAGCATAAATGATGATGGAGATCGTCCATAAATGTTATTTCGTGTAAATGTGGTGCATTTTATGTGCAAATTAATGCACCAATTGCCCATTGATTGCTATAATGAAGAGGGTTGTACGCTATTTTATGGTTTGATAGGCTTTTTGACTGAGTGGTGCACAACTTACGTGATGTACTCTCTTAGTTCTGCACTTCTACTCATTATGAGATTTAGTGTGACATTATCTCCTCTTTTAACTGGATTTCTCTTTCACTGCTTACCTGTTTAACTCATGAAATTTTCTTTGCTCCCACTGCATGCAAATTGTCACATCTGTTGTGATGAAAATGCGTATGGAGTTCAGAGCTTTTTGTTCATATGAATGTTTAGAACTGTGAAATTCTGATATATTTAGTTCTCTTATGTCCCAATTTAATAAATCTCCTGGTACAAGTTATACAAATTTGTAATGTGAAAGAAAACTGTCTTTTAGAATTATACTGAATTTTTGGGGGGCTTAATTCATGATCTCAAGTCTTAGGATTACTTAGCTAATGTTATTTATATCCTAGGCTTCCATTTCTACTTATGTTCTTTTAGTTCCATTGACTGATTGGTTATGCATTCATATTCCTTCTGTATTAAATGTTTGTTTCCTATTTTAGTGATGTGCCTCCCTTTTGGAGCTATTGTATGCCTCAAGTTTCTCATAATTTTAGCATGAATATTCATATGGATGTTTTAAACCCATAATGTAAACCAAATTAATTTTTATGTAAGCTTTAATCAATTTATCATTTAGTCATTATGTGGCTGTGAATAATACACTCACTTATGCATTCATTGGTGTGTAATGCAGGACTGTATATATGCCTCAACTTTCTTTCTCCTAGCATCAATACTGTTCTGTATTAGATAGACAAAATTGGATATGTGACACTGCTCAAAATTGGCTGAGACACTGCTCACTTAGGCGTTTATTGGTGTGTGATGCAGTAATGATATATAAGGGTCAACTTTCTTTCTCTTAACATTAATGTTCATGGATAGTAGATAGGCAAAATTGGCTATGAGACACTGCACTTGGTTTGCGTTTGCCCACAAATAAAGTAAACTCATGTCACTGCTAGACATACTATAAAGCCTGTTAGTTTTTAGTGTACACAGATGTTCACCAGCAAATGAACATGAAATTGTAGTTTGTTTGGACGGTGACATGATTTTGTGGTGTGTTTGAACGGTGACATGAGTTTGTCATGTGCAAGCTAAGCTACTGTGGGCAGCTTTCAACTTAAACTGGAGGATCAATTGGGATAACTGGTCATATATCTGAAGTAAAGAATCGGAACATGCATGTAGGTGGCAGAAATTAAAATGGAGAAATATTTTGTATCTACTTATAAATTAGGTTGCCAATGTTTCTATATCTGTTACTTAAGGCCAATTATTTCACTGTCTCAGATTCTTTTCTCTTTTGTTAGCTACTGGTTAAGGCGTTGCTGGGCGGCTTCAAGAAGAGGGTGCAAGGAACTGATATGCTGAGGCATTGATACATTGTAAGTTCAAAGAGTAGCGAGTGGATCCTTAGTTGAAAAATCATAGTTTTTGGTCCTTTTGAAATGTCACCTCCAAAATGTGACGGTTGTCAAATATGATAGTCTGGTACATTTTGCCGTAATTAAAAGTATGTTAGGAGTATTCACTGTGGAGGAGTGGTTTTCAGTTTGTGGCTGAAAAGAGGCTCAGGGTAGAAAGGAATAGTATAGCCCAAGGACAGCATTAGTTATTCACTGGGGAGGAGTGGTTTTCAGTTATGGCTTCTACCGCAGCAGCATGTTGACAGCCATGAGTTGTTACCAAAAAAGCTCAAGAAATAGAGAGTATCCCAACAAACTGTACTTAGGTTCGGTTGGGGTCAAATTATTGCGGCACGTTGGCAGATAATGTGCCATGCCCATGCCGCTGGGCTGATGACACCACAGTGGTAAATGAAGTGGAGAATTTCGCCACAAGCTGTTGGCTGCAGTGAAGTAACTAGTAATATGTTTCGTAAGTGGAATACCTCACATTTCTTGTGTATCCTGCCCATCATCTTTCAAGCCAAAGATGAGTAGGTTGAAAGAGTAGCGAATGGATTCGTCAGTTGAAAAACCATAATTCTATGTGTTAAGCCAAAGAGGAGTAGGCCTGACATGGGATAGCGTAAGAGGCACTCAGTTAGCCCGGATGATTTGCCCGGAGGGCCGCCACTTGCTGCTCCTGATTGCCATGGCACCAGGAGCATTCAGAGGTGGCTACAGGCAAATCATCCTTGGCTATCAAAGATGGCCTCCTACCTCCATGCGAGACCTCTCTTCTGCCACTTGTGGTGCTTGTTGTGCACTGATGCCTGCATGCCTGGGCATGTATTTATTAGGAGCCATCAGGCACTGGGTTGGGGTCGGCGACTTTACTTGGGTGCAGCTGCGTGTTTGACACAAGAGGAATATTGGCCTTTGACATAGAAAAGTAGCAGATCATTGGGTGCTGGATGAGAGATCTGGATTGGTTGCCTTTTCCTTTTTGGAGAGCATCCAGGGATTTGGAGCTCATATCCTCCTCCCCAGTTCGTCACATTGGTTGACTCGTGCATGAACAGTTGGGTCCCATGCACCGGCGGAAGGGCCGGCGTTGCCCATCCCTGGGCTGCATATCGAATATATGTGCATGTGAAGAAGAACATAACAGCACGGAAGGAGATAAGGATGGGGGGTCATCAGGTTGGTATATGGACTGGTTGATTCTTCCATGATAAGGCTGTGACCGTTGCTGCACGCTGGAGAAGGATCCGGCTGGATAAAGAGCAGAGCGCTTTGGAGTCTGGAGGCGGCTAGAATTTCGACAAGTCCACCCGTGCAAAGGAGGATTGAGCCCCCCATTGTGAAGGCACCATCTACCAGTCAACCTGCAGCACATTTGCAGCCTATCCTAATGGTTGAGTGATGATTATGCTCACTATGCTGAGAAAATGTACAGCCAGCATTGGATCCATTTCGACAAGGTTCCGTGGTTCCAACTTCCAACAACTTAATACATGAACCATGCCTGCAGGAACCCGGTTCCTAATCTCTTGACTCTTGGCAACGCGGTCAGATTCTCAATTTACTTGTTGCCATGCCATCTGTCCCACTTCTGATTCGAGGTTAATAGTAAGCGTAGATGCCTGCTAATCATGCTTGAAACAAGTGACTGTTGATATGCCGAGAAGCAACCAGGCCAACCCTGCGCCGACGATGATGCCGTCCATGAGCCCGAACATGTGGTCCTGGAGGAACACTTGTTTGTTTGCCTCCAGAGCTGCTCAGTCTGTTCATGAGTTTGTCCACCTATACTCCTTAATCTCAAAAAACCACACATCAATTTTCCCATGGAAGGAAGGAAGATATATACTTCTTCAATAAGACTTGAGTTTTGCTTTACATGTATCTATTCATATTTTTTTCCCGATCCATTTCTCTGCTGCAGATCAATGGAAAATGTACCTGTTCGCCATTACAGCAAACTTTGGAGACCCCACATGATTTATTCGCAGAAAAATATTGAAAACAGCACGCCAAATTTGATTTGAACCGCCACAAGACTTTGTAGTTTTTTCGTCAAGGTTGGCACTTGTATCTTGTCGGCACAAGCACGAGCGGTGTCTTCTTCGGGGCAGTGAGTCCTGCTGTCTCTTCCATGTTGATGCCCTCCCTCCCCACCCCATCCAGGAGCTCCCAGTCAAAGCAATAGAGCAGGTTGGCCAGAGTGAATGCCACCGTGGCCACTCCCATGGCCATCCCTGGGCACGTCCTCCGACCGGCACGAAACGGCAGGAGCTAAAAAATGCGCCCCCTTGAAATCGACATCGCTCCCCTCAAACGTCTCCCTCGGCGCTAGTAGCAGCGCCGTCGGGTGTAGCCGTAGTGTTTCCTTCACCACTATTTGAGCTTAGGCATTATGTCGTCCAGCTGTACCCTCTCTTTGTTGCCAGCAACAGCTCTGACCTCTTCTTGCACCCTTTTAAGGACGGCTGAGTTCTTCATTACCTCGGCCATTGCCCATACAATGGTCACCGAGTTCGTGTCAATGCCCCCACCAAAAATATTCTGTAAACTCAATTTGTTTAATTCATGGATGGATTATAACATGCATGCTAGCTATGTATATTTACTGCTTCGATCACAAGTGTAAATAAGTACTCCATCTCTAATTATTACTCTTGTTTTAACTTGTTTAGATTTATAGATTTTGCTATGCACGTACATATATACATTATATCTAGATGCATAGTAAAAGGTATGATCATCTCATAGAAAGCATCAAGCTCCCCGAACTAGCCTTCGCACTCGTAGCCTCGTCGAAGACTTCGTGGAAGTACCTTCTGTGCGCAAACTGCTCGGTGCCGTAGATGTTCCCCAGTGGCACAGTACCAATGATGCTGTCCATGAGGCCGGAGATGCGATCCTCCAGGAACACTGGTTTGCTTCCAGCAGTGGTGAGGCGGTTTATGAGTTTGTGAACCTGCTAATCATGATGCATGGCCCAAAGATTTGGGTTGGGTATAGTCTATCTTCGATTCTTTTCTAAAATACTTTGTGCATTGCAAATTATAGTTTACTTTAGTTCTGTTGTAAACAAGACTTCTTTTAACTTTCACCGGTAGAAAACTCGACTTTAGTCATGATTGGCAGAGGTCAAATCTCTCTAAAAGCCATCCAGAATATAGTTTTCAAGACGAAAGGGGGTCCCACCCGGGACTAATTCGAGCCATGCCCGAACAAACTCCCCTACGTAGATGGGAAGGTACTGGATGGTGAAGTAATCATCATCCGCTCCACCGGCTCGGCAGGCGAGCTGGAAGTCTTTGAGCCATACACCGAGGTTCGTCTTCCCAGTGTACTTGGCGATGTTGGTGGGCGGTTCGAGGCATTGTGGGAACGATGCTTTCTAGATGCGGCGACCAAAGGCCTGCGGTCCCGGGCCGTCCGGGCTGGGGCTTCAGTTGCCGTACCGGTTGCTCGGTCGGCCGCCACGCCTAGGGTGCATCTCCTCGTACTCCTCGACAAGCCGATTGGGCCCGTGCCACCAGTGCTCGCCGACATTTGGTGGACGTCAGCGTCGTGCCAAGCCTGGCGTCAAGTGTTGGTGACGCTGCAAGCGTCACGGTTTGGCCCGAGTCGCTCGCGGACGTGCGGACGTCGTGGAGCAGGTGCCGAGTCGGGCTGCGACGCGACTGCGATGCTCTACCCCGCTCAATGCGGTTGCTGTGGTAGTCAGACGGAGCGATTCGACTGGTGCAGCCCAATTCCCCAATCGGGCAAGAGGTCGCGTGCTGCCGTCGCGATGCGGAGCTTTCTGCCTGCTGGACGGCGGCGGTCTCCACCAGTGCCCGGAGGTTCCAGCGTACACCTGCACTTGCGGGTCGGCAGGCTCAGGGGGGCTACGTAGAAGCTTCGCTGCGGCGGTGATGTTCTGGCCAGCCTGAGCAAACTGTGGGGGGTCGTTCGCCCAGCTAGGATGTTACGTTGGACCTAGCAGGCGCGGCCTCGAGTGTCGCTCACCGGGTTGCGCTTGTGCGGCTCAGAGCATGCTGCTGGGTGCGCCGGCACGGGTAGCTGCTGGGCCTTCCACCGTTGTCGCAGCTCGTCGCTGTGTGCCTGCGCCTGCGTCAGGGCCTCCGCGTGGTAGTCCGGTGGGGTGTGAGTCTGCTGAGACTCCACCACCTCCGATGGCTATTCCGGGGCATCCACCATGGTGCACTCCCGAGATAGGATGGCTGAACGCCAAGATGTTGTCGATGCTGTAGCCGTCGCTCTCTATCTCCTCATCGCAGAGGTCGTGGAAGGAGGCGGGAGTGTAATCCGTCATTCCCATGAACTCGCATGGGTGAGGGGGCGACGTCATGACCCTCCAGAGCCCCTGTGCATACGCGAGACCACAGGGCAACCAGCCACATGGCGAGTATGGCGGAGACAGTGAGGTCTCTCCAGAGAGTTGGCAGAAAGTGTTGATCAGTGAGTACATGATAATGTCCACCTCACTCACCGTAGGGTTAGAGCCCAACACGGACTTGATGCAGAGCGCGAGCGCCTTAACGTCGAGATCGTTGAGCAGCTCACGGTCGATGGAGGGAGCTCCTCCTCCTTGGGACGCCGGGGCGGGCGCCTCCTCACGAAGGCGAAGTGCGCCGAGTTGGTCGGCGACAAAGTCCAGACTCTCGAAGTGGAAGGTCTGGGACGGCGCGAAGACGGGTGGAACCCACACCCTCCGAGCGGGGGCACGGGAAACTCCAGCAAGCTAGAGTGAATCGTATCGCTTGAGCCCGCCATGCCGAAAGTGGTGGGAAGCTGGGCCATCCGATGATCGAAGATGCAAACGCACGACATGCTCCAAATGGACGGCGCCAACTGTCAGTGCGGAATTGGTTCGACAAATAAATATTAGTAGTTTTACCATGCGTTAGATCAGATATGGCCTAGCACACAATGACACATGATTTATACTGGTTCGGGCAACGTGCCCTATGTCTAGTTCGAGATCGGTCGGTCGACTGTATTCCTGAGCCCACGTGCTCGAAGTTTGCAGTGGGGGTACAAACGAGTGAGGGATGAGAAGGGGGTGTTCGAGACCCGGTCGTGCTCTGGTCCAAGTGGAGGAGAGTGACGGGGACTCGAACATGCACTAAGTGTTGGAGAGAGTGTTCGAGTGCGTATGAGCGTCGGAGTGTCTCGAGAGAGCCAGAGAGTCTCCCCTCTCTCCAGGGAGAGATAGCGCGCCCCCCTTTATAGTTCAAGGGGACGGCCTTACAAGTCAGAGAGAGGGAGAGAAAAAGGTGCACGGGTGCTACCAAATCTTGTCAGTGCCCACATCGTCGGGTACGGGATGGCCATCGCCCTCCATCCCTGTTCATCTTGTCCGGTCGCTCCATCGTGGCGGGTAGGTAGCATAGTGTCCGCCTGACATGGCGGGACGACACTGTGCGGTGCGTGCGCAGGGCATGGCGGGGTGCGGTCTTTTGTACGGTAGGTGACCTGAGTGCCTCTCCTTATCCGTTTCACCTACTCCTCGGGTCCACACCGAGCGGGCGTCCCCGGTCGGTCGTCTCAGTCGGTCCTGACTGTGTCAGTCGGGGGAGCGGTGTGAGTCGGTCCAGCATATCCCCAGTCGGGGGGAGCTTGATTGGGGTCGGACTGTGGTCTCGGCCCCGACCAGGCCTTCTGGTCGGGGCGCTGACCATGCCTCCAGATCGGAGGCGGCGGTCGGTGGTTGGATCAAGGTCTCGTCCTGGCGTCGCATATCTGGGCCGGCCCAGGTGTGCGTTGTCGCTGTGCCTCTTGTTGGGCCAAGCGTTGCGGAAAGGCGGTCCCATGGGGAACCCTAGGTCTATGGACCGTCACTCTCATGCCCTCAGATCCGGAAACGGAGGATCAGAACCCCAACTCCGACGAGCCCCTGTCCGTGGGCATGGCAGTGCCGCCTGACGAACAACATCGTCCCCTTCCCATGCCTCTCTAACTCTCTCTCCCCCTCTCCGTTATTTCCTTCCCAGGCCAAACCCATTAGTCAAACCCATAGACAAAGTACTGCCCGAGTGAGCCCAAAAGCACCAACAGGCCATTAACGTGCAATTAGGCCCATTAAACCCAACAGGTTTATGTTAATCCATTTTTCGAATTAATTAAATAGCCAAACTTATAACTATAATATCTCAATCGTCTCAACTCCAATTCACATGATTCTTTTTCCTAAATTCTTCTAAAAACATATATTATCTATCCCTCCTATCCTCATCTCCTTTTTTGCTCATTTTATTTTGTGTTTGTTTGTCTTTTGTGCCGTTGTTGCCATAGCTGATGGAGTGATCGAGAAGGAGAACCAGTTTGGAGGCCAGTACTGTGAGTCGGAGTACGAAGGGCAGGACCGCGAGCCGGAATCAGAAGCCCCGTACCACGAGCCGGAGTTGCCTGAAGGTTTTGAAGACGGCAAGTCCAACCTACCTATTCCGTTTTGATCATATTTATCCCAGTTTTCAAACACAACCCGTAGAAGTCTTTTTATAAACTGCATCCAGCTATATATATATATATATATATATATATATACTCAGAGTATTTTACTACTTGATCTAGTTAAAACGCAGTTGGATAGCCACTCTCAGGAACACACACGACCACGAGTAGACGCAAGAGGATTTTGTGCTGCGATGAAGCTGCAGCTTTTCTGTTGTTGTATTCTCTTTTTTATTGACTGATTACAACTGAAAGGAAAACGAGCGCACGAGCGCCTCTCTCGCCGTGACAATGCCACGTCCATCCTCATGACGCACGACGCGAGAGCGTATCCCGTAGCCCAAAGACTCTGTGAGCTAGTCTCGCCACGACTGAACTAACATGCAAGGCCATCACACAACTCGTGGGCTCATGCATGTAACAGACACGACACAAAATAAAGCAACTAAGACACGTACAAGATTTGGCTAACATTGGATCCATAAGCGGTCTTGGTACTCATGATCTCTGCCACTCGAACCTGGTCGGCACAAGCACGAGGGGGACCTTCTTGTTGACGGTGAGCCCTCCTGCTTCTGCCATGCTCACATCCTCAGCCGTCATACCATCCGGGAGCTCCCACTCGAAGCAGTGGAGCAGGTTGGCCAGCGTGAACTCTACTGTAGTCATCCCCATGGCCAACCCAGGGCACATCCTACGTCCGGCGCCAAATGGCAGAAGCTCGAAATGCGCCCCATTGAAGGTGACACCATTCCCCTCAAACCTTTCCGGGTCAAACTCCTTGGGGTTGCTCCAAATTGCAGGGTCTCTGCCAATTGCCCACACGTTTACAAAGATCCTTGTCTTGGCAGGTACATCGTATCCGCAGATCTTGATGTGCCGCATGGTCTCCCTCGGAACTAGAAGCGGTACCGCCGGGTGTAGCCGTAGCGTCTCCTTTACCACCATCTTAAGATACTTGAGTTTGGGCAAGTCGTCCGGCTCTACCCTCTCTTTGTTGCCGACCGCTGCTCTTATCTCGTCTTGTGCCTTCTTAAGAACCTCCGGGTTTCGAATCAGCTCGGCCATTGCCCAGACCACCGTGACCGAGCTCGTGTCAACTCCACCGATGAACGCATCCTGAAAGATTGTATGCATAACGGTTATAAATAAAATAATATATAGCTCCGTAAATCCTGTTTTCTACTGTAAATTTTATATGTTGATGACGTTGCGTACCGATAACATTCCCTTGATGTGGTCTCTAGTGAACCAACTGAAAGTGCCCTCGTGCTCCTTGGTGAGGCCAATAAGGACGTCGATGAAGCTAGGTCCATTGTCCGGTGTGGGGCGGGACGGGTGGAGGTGGCTGTCGATAATCTTGTCGAAGAAAGCGTCGAGCTCCCAAAATACCTTCTCACGGCGGGAGACGAGGCCAGTGAGATGGTCCACAAGGCGACCCAAGACGTTGGGAAAGTAGTCCTCGGCGGAGAAGCTGCTCTTTACAGCCATGGCCTCATCGAACAGATCGTGGAAGTGCTTCTTGTGTGCAAACTGCTCTGAACCGTATATGCTCCCAAGTGCCACCGTGCCGACAATGCCGTCCATGAGCGTGAAGATGTGATCCTCCAGGTACACTGGTCTCCGTCCACCGCTGGTTAAGCGGCCGATGAGTTTGTCCACCTCGGCTTCCCTGGCTGGCCAGGTGGCCTGGACGCGGCGCGCGCTGAGGAGCTCGACAACGATGAGCTTGCGCAAATCGCGCCAGCAGTCGCTGTAGGGCGTGAACGCCACGTCCTTGTAGCCGTACGTCAACCGCCGCGCCCCCGGCGTGTCCGGCCGGCTGCAGCACGCGGCGTCGTGCGTCTTCAGCACCTCCCTCGCCGCCTCCGCCGACGACACCACCACTGTCGGCGCGCTGCCCAGCCGGAGCAGCATCACCGGCCCGTGACGCCGTGCCAGCTCGCCGAGGCTCCGGTGCGGCAGCGCGCCCATGATCTGGTGCAGGTTGCCCAGGACAGGCAGCCTCATTGGACCGGGCGGCAGGTGGAGGCGGCCCCCTTTGGTGGAGAAGTCTCTTGTTGTTGCAAGAGCGAGCGTGAGGAGAACTAGAAGAAAGAGGGTGGTGGCAGGGAGCTGCCATTGCCATTGTTGATGCAAGAAGAAGTCTGCTAGGGCAGTCAAAGACATGGCGGCCACTGTTGATCTCTTAGGTTGAAGGGGCTGCAGGTTTCCTCCTCTCCAAACTAGAGTTAACTATGTGGTACATGTGCACGGCTTAGTTATGGGAGCGTAATATAAATAGGGCGAACCAAACCTTGCTGCAAGCTTTGGCGTTTTCTTGCTACAAATGAAATGACCTCCATCCTCCGTCGGTCCTAGCTACCATGTTAGCTGAAGTAGATAGCATGCATGAGCTCATAGCTACAACTTGGAATATCAATCCAGCTACACATACTTGATATAGATCGATATGATGACTAGCATCGTGCTGGAAGATCTAATACAAGCACTAATTATGATGCCTGTCAAAACAAAACCAGGCAACCAAAAAGTTCTCAAGTCAAACAAAGAAACTGAAGTCCATATAATGTAATCCGTTTATTAGCATTGGGATGCTCTAATCAGCTCTTTGACGTCACAGTTAACTCAAATGAATTCCCACTCAACTGCTCCTAAGTATTACGAATATATATATATGACGAACACTGACTTAGCTACCTTGACATCGCGATAGATCTAGCGCTCCCAATGCCAACTGCTCCCTGTATACTTTGAGCCAATCACATTGCATACCAAGCGAGTTGATTAAGTTCCTTGTGGTGGAATGTGCTCAGCTGGCCTGTTCGAGCCTCCGGAGATTAATACCCTACGTCCTGTATTTTGGTGGTTTGTATTGCTTGAGAATTGAGATGCTCTCGGGAGGCGCCCTTGGCTGCCTTATATAGGCTGATGACCTAGCGTTACAAGTCGATTTGAATGTAATCTAGCTGGTTGTTACATGGAAAGCAATCTGAGTCAGATCACAACAAATATCCCGCAATATCTGGGCTGATTTGAATCGTCCAGCCTCATTGACTTGTGCTCCAAGTATCTTCTTGTCCTTGGGCCGCATGTTTTGCTTGGGTGGGCCCACTTGTCAGGACCGGCTAGTATCCTGTTCGGTGGGGACCCATGCGGTACCCATGTACCTCATATTATATTAGGGTTTGTGCATATCTACGTTCATAAAGATAACTGTGCATGCATGTATATATGAACGTCTAGCAAAAACACACATATTGATCACCAAATTAAATCAGTGGCCCATATCATATCATGAATGCTTATCATGACCGACTTGGCAATGATGTCAGAGATGCATAAGGTGATGCAAGCCTTGTGTTTAATTTTGGCTATTTCTGTTAATTTTGCAAGTTTGTGCATGTGAGAATATGAATATGGCATATGGCATTCTTTGGCATTGGTCCTTGCATTATTTGGATGGTGCGGGGATTAAGAATTGCGCACATACATCAACAAGTAATTGTTATTTGGAAGTATCTAAGGTGGTGTTTGGATCACTAGTTCATGAGCTAAACTTTAGCTCCTAAAATTTAGCCCCTAAAATTTAGTTTTGCTGGGGTGTTTGGATCCATGGGCTAAATTTTAGTCCTCATCAAACAATGACTGATTTGCCCCTCTTAATGACTCCCTCCTCCTCCTTTCCCTCCTTTCTCTCCTCTCCCCTCTCTCTCCATCAACTCGCTAGGGACCTCAAGCGGCGGTACGCCAGGGACCCGATGCCGCCGTGCGTGCGCTCCCGCCCCACGTTCCTCACTTCTTCCGGGACGCGACCCCGCCTCCATGCGGAGAAGAATAGAAGATGCATCGTGCGTGCAAGCAAAATCTCATCATCCTAGCGGACGCCGAGGATCCGGGGTTCGGCCGGAGCAGACCTGGCCGGCGCGGCCAGGAGCGCCGCCGTCCTCACGGCACACGCCGACGAGCAGCGGCACCTGCTCCGGACCTACGAGATCACGGCGCGCAAGCTGGAGGCCGAGCTTCGGGCGCGGGACGCCGAGGCCGGCCGCGCCTGCGCCGCGCTCACCGATGAGGTCCGCGCCGCGCGAGGTAGAGGTGGCGGGGACGGTGGCGGCGGCCGGCGAGGCGAGGCGAGGCGGAGACAACGGCGGCGGTGGGCGAACTCCCCGTCCTCCCTCCTGCCGGCGGCCACGGCCCCCAGATCTGGCGGCCGGCGGCATCGAGGCCGGCGGCGGTGGGGCCGGCGAGGCGGCGGTGGCGACGGGCGAAGGAGGCGGGGCCGGGCGGAGGCGGCGGGCCGGCCTGAGGAGGCGGGCATGGGAGGCGGAGGAGAGGGAGGGGTGCGGGAGGGGGGACCAAGCGAAGAGGAGAGAGGAAGGGGGGCAGGGGGTGGAAATTGGGGGGAGTAACACTTTTAGCCCCTTTTAGGGTCTCTTTGAGGGCTAAAATTTAGCTCCCAAAGTTTTGCTATTTGTCACTTTTAGGCTAATCCCAGTGTAAGATTTCATTGCACTATTTCCAAGGATGCCACATCATCCCATGAGGTGTATTCTCATGAATGAAACAGGGAGTCCCAGTGCACAGTTTCATTTCATGATTTCATAGGATGCCCATGACATTTAATTGTGAGGCATGTGATTGGATATGGTTAGATGAAATGAAACTCTATAGCTCCCAATGCAAGTTTCAATAGGTTTCATAGTCTTGGAAACAGTGTATACACAGTTTCATCCTGATGAAACTCCTTCCTTCTCTCACTTTATAACTACCATACCATGTCATCACATATGCTGATGTGTCACCGTATTTAATGTGCATGAAACCTCTATGAAACTCCCACTGGGATTAGCCTTAGCCTACCTGTTTGGATCCCAAGAACTAAATTTTGGGCTAAAAGTGCAGAGCTAAAATTTCCGAACGGGCTCTAAGTATCTATCTGCATGTGGGCGCGTGAATCGAACAGCCAAAGGCGAGCGCTGATTGTGATTGATTCTAAAATTAAATTGATTCCAACGCCTGCCGGCTACTTGTTTATTCAACCTTCTCTTGTTGCTAGATTACGAGAATCTTGCACTGTTTGATAAGCAACGACGAGAGGAGATTTATATAGTAGAAGACTTTGACTGAGCAGCCAGCTGGTCAAGATTATCAAACGCAAGCAACCTACCCCTTCCGGTGTAAAACGCAAGCCGCCTCTAGTTTCGTATCTTTTACTATGCATCGCAAAATTTATGAATCTAAAAGATCAAAATGACCAATTAGCTGATGTATGTATTTGAACATGCACTTAGCTCACACTCCAAACCGTGCTAAATTAAATCACCTAGCTAGCCTAGCGGTGCTGGTATCCAGAGCGGAGACGGCAAGGCCGCAAGGAGGTGATGAAGGCGCAAAACATCGACTGCTGCAGCCGCCAAATTAAAACAATGGTCCTTCCGATGCATGACGAGCACTTGGTGATGCATTCGGTGACGCACACCTTGTGACGCATTCTTTGTCGCTGGTCCTTGCATTAATTATTTGGACGGCGCGGATTAAAAATACATCAGCAATTATTGTTACTTGCATTATTTGGACGGCGCGAATTAAAAATTAAAAATTGATTCCAACGCCTGCCTGCTGCTTCGTCATTCAATCAGTCTCAATCACGCACGTCGCGGAGACAGTGCCAACTACTTTTTTTAAATATTTTCTCTTAGCGGTCGTCAATATTCTTAACAGAACATGCTTTAATTCGTGATAGCCTCGGATCTTCTATCATGCCTAAACGTTAGGACGCGAGACAAAGCTCTCCGTAGCATGTGGGTATTTTAGATGCCAAATTTAGCTGGATATGTTATATTTTGGAATGGCATGTGTGGGTAATTTAGAAAAAGATCGGGGTTACTTTATGTTATTTTTTATAATGGCAGAACTGTGTATTTAAATATAAATTTAGTGGGCTATTTTAGACTATTTTTCTAATAGGAGTGATGCATAATTGTTTTATAAAATGTAATAGATCCATCCAGTGGCTATAGTGATTAATTTCTAGGATTTATCTTTTTTTTAAAGCGTCTCATGCGTTGAGGCTAAAAAGAATATCTAATTAGTAATTGTCTTTAGACAATGGAATTTTTATTCCAACCTCTGCATACGTTATGCACCTAACCATTTATTATAACAGTATCACCTTCCAGCTGTTTGAGAACGAGATTTCAAAAGGCAATACCAACAAAAAAAATGATGACGCCAATTAAAAGGTAAGCCTATCAGATGATAATCATCCGTGCTCGGCGAAAACATCCATAGCCACAGTCTCCAACATACGACATGCCCTCTTTAAACTCGACGTGTCGTTCTCCTTTTTAAGGATGGTCCATAACTGTGTCCAATAAGTGACCCTAAAAATAATCAACAATTAAGAATATAATCTTTTATTATCAAAAACTGCATCGTTGCGGCACAACCAAATAGACTAAAAAAAATGCACGTCTTGCCACACAAACTTGAGGTCGTATTTTCCAGTTTATTTGTTGGAGCCAAACCTCGAAAAAATCAGCTTCATTAGTTGGCCGTTGTAAACCAAATACAATTTGAATAACTCTCCAAGCAAATCGTGCAACATGACAGCAAAAAAAATAAATGATGTATGGTTTCCTTATTGTTACAGAAACAACAAACCTAACAAATACCTTGAATTTGAGGGGTACATTTACCTCTCCGGTTCCGCTTTAAGAGGTTGTCTTTTATTAAAATGACCCCCTTTAGCACAAACCTAGCAAATACCTTGATTTTGAGGGGTACATTCAGTTTCCATATAGATTTATTTAGAGGAAAAGCAATTTGATTTACCAGATGTTTGTACATTGACTACACTGTAAAATTTCCTTGTTTCGTAAGGCTCCATTTAACGAAATCACATTGGTCATCTAATTGCACAAATGAAACTTTTGCAACTAACTCATCTAATTAGTAACAGTAAGATACTTGATATATGAATAAAGTATTCAAAATCATCTTGCATTTTTAAAAAAGAGCGAATAGCCCACATCGTGACCCACTCACGATAGTCTCATTCACACATTCAGTAATTGTATCAAGCACCAAGCACTCACCTGCAAGGTACAAATTCTTTTTAAGTACAATACATCCACCATAAATGAAGTTGCATCAGTTTCACTTTGGTCCAATAAGTATGAAGTTGCATATATGTAGATTCAATTTGATACATGATACATGTCATCACCTACACAATTGCTTTGTGTTTTTCCCTTTGGAGACACAAAACACAATCTACTAGTCTTTTAGAATAAAAATCACATTCAGTTGACACAAGCTAATGGCCTTTCACTATACTAAGCACCATTACGAGGTTAAAAAAAAAGGTGAGGTCCAGTTTTCAATCTAGGAATTTTAGCAAAGAGGTCTAGGATTTCGCCGGGAGGGGAACCTTTTGAAGTTTTGATTGGACATGACATAAGTGCGGGTTTTTGTGCAACATGCCAATTTCTTTTGTATTAACCACGTCTGCAGAATAAGCACTATATGCACACATCGAACAACTTAGTGTATTGTGGGAACAACATTAGCAATTTTTTAAACTAAAATGAAAGAAATGATGCGCTTTGTATATGATTGATGCACTTTACTTTTTCTTTCAAGAGCACGCAATGCATGCATATTCATTTAGAAGAAAAGAGTTGACACAACGCGAGCCAAACCGGACACTCTAAATAAATGAACTTTTAGGCAAAACAATGCGCGACCTACGCAACGGATAGATATATAAAGCGAGAAGCACTAGGTCACATTAATTCCACACCTAGGAACAATGGCCACCCACTGCTCCCCTCCGAGCTCCTCGCCGGCCTGCCGCAGCAATGGCTGCTCGGCCTCTTGCTTCTGTTAGAAAACTAGGCATATTTCAATACATTTTAATTCCAAAATTAAACACATAAATGATTATCATGAATATGTTGAGTGACTCGGTGACAGCATGATATGTGCAAGTGTTCAAGTTTAATCTCCTAATAAACAAGAACAAACAGAACCAAAAAGAGATTCGGGATGTACCCTAGGGCGGGGCCAGTGCCGGAGGCACTGGATGCACCGTTACCATCTGGATCAGTCATACTAATCGTGGGATGACCTCAGTCGATGTAGTCGTACAAAGTTGATGCAGTATGGTGTGCGCCGTGCAGTCCCTCGAACAACCTTCTTGAAGTAGTTGGAGGTAGCTGAACAGAGAGCAAACAGTCGCGTCAAACGCTCCCCAAAAACCTTATCGCATGCCTATCCCGAATAAGATTTTTAGCAGCAGACGAGGTTCCGGAGGCTCTGCTCTCACTAGTACTATGCACGTAGCACTAGCGATGGGAATACAAGGTTGAAGCAAAAAACAGTGAGGGAGAAAGAGAGTGCTGGTGTTTTTCCCTTCTGAGAGCCAGAGGAGGTGCCTCTCTTATATAGGCTCCAAGAGGTGAGGTTCATCGAACCTGAACATCATAATGCGATGGAAGTTACTAGTAATTGATGGGAATAATGATCATCAAGAACTATTAACTCTCAGTATTTTATTGGCTGTATTAATTGAGTGAATCAATTCTCGTAAATAGCAATAATCACCTCTCTTCAACTTCCCATTCAAAATTGACCAATTAGTAACTCGTAGTATTTATCATGGACCTTTTAATTCTTATTTGATTAATTGAAATAAATGGGCCTAACCCAATTAATCTAACAATCCCCACCAAAAATTTTAAGGTACACAAAAATACTCTCAGTTCCATTGTAATCTTTGATATACCAGTATTTCTGTGGAGACTGTTAAGTTCAACATCCACCTAGAACTAAGGTTACACTTATTTACAACTAAATAATGGACTATGCCTTGAATTGTCAGTCTTGTGTGAACAAGCTTGGCCAGAGCCCTTTACTGATACTAGGTTGCGAAAGCATCCTCGTGGTTTGGAGCTTATAAGTCATACTCCAGGCCTTTCATGGGTTTCTAGAGATGGTCCAATCTCATAGACTACGACAGTAGTCAAACCCATATAGGTGTATTCCTCAAAAGATGTTATGTAGGAAAATATCTTTGCTTCAAAGTAAACAACACCCTTGTTTCTAATAAGCCACTTGGAACACATTAAGGTATAACCCAACCTGCAATAAAGAATTAGAAGAGATATGCATCTTCACTAGAATGAGCCTTTTACCAAGGATCTCTTCTCTTAGTCAGACTATAGATTATTTCACCACTCTACTTCACGGGATCTCCGATCACATAGAGCAAATTACCACCATAGAAAGACTCACGTGGGTCTCAAGCCCAATTCCATCGATGCATTGTCAATCATGTTTCGTGAAAGACCCTTTATGAATTGATCTACCAGATTCTTAGATGTATGGACATTGTCCAATGCTATTACTTCGGAGTTTCTCAGTTTTCTAATAGATTTCAACCGCCTTTTCACATGCCTAGTTGACTTCATGTTATCCTTAGAACTGTTTATCTTGATTATCACTATCTAGTTATCAGAGTTCATAGAAATAGCTGGTATCGGTTTTTCAACTACCGGTAAATCCATAAGGAGTTCACGAAGCCACTCAACTTCAACAGTGGCGGTATCTAACACTATGAGTTCTGCTTCCATTGTTGACCTTATTAAAATGATCTGCTTGTAAGACTTCCATGAAACAATGCCACCTCCAAGTGAGAACACATATCCACTTGTGGCGTAAACCTCATCAGCATTAGATATCTAGTTTGCATCACTATAACTCTCTAGTACCCTCGGGTAGCCAGTGTAGTGTATGCCATAGCTCATAGTCCCTTTTAGATAGCGCAATATTCTCTCAAGAGCATACCGGTGATCATCTCTCGGATTTGAAACAAACCGGCTGAGTTTGCTCATAGCAAATGAGATGTCAGGCCTTGTTGCACTAGTCAAATATAAAAGAGAGCCAATAATTTGATAATATCTCAATTGATCTCATGCTATTCTCTGATTTTTCCTTAATAGCACACTCGGATCATAAGGAGTTGGAGCAGATGTGCAATCACTATATCCAAAGAGATTCAACATCTTTTCCACATAGTGGGATTGCACAAGAGTAACCCCACCATTTCCTTCTCTTAGTAGCTTTATGTTAAGAATAATATCAGCTTCTTCATATCTTTCATTTCAAAGTTACTAGACAAAAAGTCTTTCACTTCCTTGATCACATTGACATTATTTCCAAAGGTTAGTATATCATCCACATATAAGCACAAGATCACACCTTCTCCCCCACCATACCGATAATAAACACATTTATCAGCTTCATTCACAATAAAGCCAACTGATGTCAAAGTTTTATCGAACTTTTCATGCCACTGCTGAGGCACTTGCTTTAGGCCATACAAAGATTTCAACAACTAACACACCTTACCCTCTTGACCATTTGTTACAAAACCATCAGGCTGATCCATATAGTTCTCTTCCTCAAACTCTCCATTCAAGAAAGCTATCTTAACGTCCATCTAATGAATGAGAAGATCGTGTGAGGCAGCCAAGGAAAGTAACACTCGTATGGTCATTAAATGGGCAACTGGTGAATAAGTGTCAAAATAATCTTTGCCTTCTTTATGTGTATAACCCTTGGCCACAAGCCTTGCCTTGTACTTCTCAATAGTACCATCAGGCCTAAGCTTTTTCTTGAACACCCATTTACATCCTACAGATTTGCACCCGAAAGGACGATCAACAACCTCCCAAGCTCCATTAGACATAATGGAATCCATCTCACTCAGTACCGCTTCCTTCCAATAGTCAGCGTCAGGAGAGGAATGCCTCTTCTATGGTCTTTGGAGTGTCATCCACAAGGTACACAATGAAATCATCACAAAAAAAACTTTGCAGTCTTTTATCTCTTGCTCCTCCTAGGAGCTTCATCGCTGTCCTCCTCTGGATTTCCCACATGGGCTTCAGCATCAACGTGTATTACCAGTTCATGTGTTTCAGGCAATAAAATAGATTTATGACTAGAAGTGATGGGTGTATTTTTCATAGGAAACTCATTCTCAAAAAATGTAGCATCTCTGGACTCCATAATTGTACCAATGTGCATGTCAGGTACTCCGGATTTTATTATTAAAAATCTATACTCAATGCTGTGAAAAGCATAGCCTAGAAAGATGCAATCAACTATTTTTGGTTCGAGTTTGCGTTTCTTAGCAACTGGTATGTTAACCTTTGCTAAACAACCCCAAGTACGCAAATATGAGAGTATCAACCTTTTATTCTCCCATTCCTCGAATGGTGTCTTCTCTTTTTTTTTCATAGGAACTCTGTTAATATAGCCTCACCCCACCATTCCCAAGAAAGTTTTGTTGTTTCTAACATGGCGTTAACCATCTCAGTTAGAATGCGGTTCTTCCTTTTAGCCACTCCATTTGAGTTAGGAGAATAGGGTGGTGTTCTCTCATGGACAATACCATGTTCCTCACAAAACAAATTAAACTCATTTGAGAAGTACTCTCCACCTCGATCCGATCTAACATGTTTTAAATAATGCAACGCTTCATATTTTGATTTTAACAGGTACACATAGCAAAATCTAGTACAATCATCTATTAATATCATGAAATATCTTTTGCCACCTTTGGTAAATACACCATTCATTTCGCACAAATCAAAATGAATTAATTCTAATGGTGCCAAGTTCCTCACCGCAGCAGCCTTGTGAGGCTTGCGAGACTGCTTTGATTGCATACATTCATGGCATTTATAATCTTTGACCAAGTTAAATTTTGGAATTAAATTCATACCAGCTAAGTATGTCATACAACCAAAGTTTACATGATATAAGCGTGAATGCCAAACATTTGTCTCATTATCATAGCTCACATGGTTCATAGAATTAAAACAAGCATCGGATAAAGACAAGCGGAACAAGCCTCCGCTATCGTACCCTTTACTAACAAACGTTCCATACATACAGTATACATTTATTGGACTCAAACACAAGTTTATAGCATCTCGACACAGAAACGAACCACTAATTAAATTATTCCTTATTGAGGGGACATGCTGCACGTTCTTCAGCCGCATGATCTTTCCTGAAGTAAGCTTCAGATCGACCATACCAACACCACGAACAGCTGCACGCGCTCCATTCCCTATTAGCAAGGATGAAGTTCTCCCATCCTGATAAGAAGAAAACAAGGAAATATCAGCACACACATGAATATTGGCACCAATATCAATCCACCAATCAGGTGTATGACAAATTGAAAGAACTGTAGGTAATAAATTACCATACCCCGATGTTCCTCCATCAACCTCAATCATGTTGGCAGATTTCTTCTTAGGCTTCCACTTGCTCTCTGGGCAATCCGTAGCATAAAGCTTGGGGTTGCCACAAGTGTAGCAGTTTTCTTTTTCCACATTCTTCTTCTTCTTCTTCTTAAAAGGAGTAGTGTTCTTTTGTTTGAGCTCTTGCTTGAAATTCTTCTTGTGGGAATTCTGAGGTTTCGGCACTAGAAATTCCCTCAACAATTTTCTTGCCACGGACATCCTTAACTCTTGCCTTCTCTTCAACATCTAGAGACCCAATGAGGTCGGCAATGCCAAACTCTTGTCTCTTATGCTTTAGAGAAGTAGCAAAATCTGTCAAGTCTGTGGCATCTGTCCAAGACGACCAAGAATGGGGCGCGTCGTCTGTTGCTGGGCCCCGCTCAGGTGCCTGTCCTGGGCCACCTGCACCTTCTGGGCCCGCTGCCACACTGGAACCTCCAGGACTTTGCCCGGCGGCACGGCCCCGTGATGCTGCTGCGGCTGGGCACGGTGGCGACGGTGGTGGTGTCCAGCGCGGCGGCGGCGCGGGAGGTGATGAAGGAGCACGACATCGACTGCTGCAGCCGGCCTGTGTCGCCAGGCCCAAGCGCATCTCCTACGGCCTCAACGACGTCATCTTCGCGCCCTACGGCGAGCAATGGTGAGAGATACGCAAGCTCTTCATCGTCGAGCTCCTCAGCATGCGCCGCGTCCAGGCCGCGTCGTACGCGCGCGAGCAGCAGGTGGACAGGATGATCGCCCGCCTGAGCCGCGCGGCGCCGGCGACGGCGGTGGCGCTGAATGAGCACGTCTTCGCGGTTGCAGATGGCATCGTCGGCTCAGTGGCGTTCGGGAACATCTACGGCACGAAGCGGTTCGCCCACAGGGAGCGGTTCCAGCACGTGATGGACGTGGCCACAGACATGATGGCCAGCTTCTCCGCCGAGGACTTCTTCCCCAACGCCACCGGCCGCCTCGTCGACCGCGTCACGGGCCTCGTCGCCCGACGCGAGCGCATTTTCAGGGAGCTCGACGCCTTCTTCGAGAAGGTCATCGACCAGCACATGGACCCCGCGCGCGTCGTCCACGAGAACGGCGGTGACGTCGTCGACGTCCTCATCAGCCTGTGGAAGGAGCACCACCCGGGACCACGTCATGGGCCTCATCATGGACACGTTCATCGGCGGCATCGACACGAGCTTGGTGGCGCTGCTGTGGGCGATGTCGGAGTTGATGCGGAAGCCGCGGGTGCTGAGGAAGGTGCAGGACGAGGTGAGGGCCGTCGTGGGCGGCAAGGCACGCGTGGACCCCGACGACGTGCCCAAGCTCCCGCACCTGAAGATGGTGGTGAAGAAGACGCTGCGGCTGCACCCGCCGGCGACGATGCTGCTGCCGCGGGAGACGATGCGGGACGTCAGAATCGACGGGTACGACGTGCCGGCGAGGACGCGCGTGTTCGTGAACGCGTGGACGATCGGCAGGGACCCGGCGAGTTGGGCGGATGCCGAGGAGTTCCACCCAGACAGGTTCGAGGGGAGCGACGTGGACTACAACGACGCGCACTTCGAGCTGGTGCCGTTCGGGGCGGGGCGGCGGATCTGCCCGGGTCTCGCCATGGGCGAGACCAACGTGACTTTCATGCTGGCTAACTTGCTCTACTGCTTCGACTGGGCGCTGCCGGAGGGGATGGCGGCCGGCGGAGGACGTGAGCATGGAGGAGGCCGGCGGGCTGACGTTCCACCAGAAGATGCCGCTGGTGCTGGTGCCCACAAGGTACCACCACCGCACGGCCGGCGACGATGGAATAAAAGATAAGCGTGCGCGACGTAGGTGCCTCATGGCTGTAAAAGGAGTTTGAGTTGTGTCAAATAAATGGAGTTGACAAACTGCATGGCATAAAGATTGAAGATGCAATACCTTCTTGTGAGTAGAGGGCTTGTAGAAATAGAGGTGATGGCTCTAGTTGGTGTAGATGATTCATATTCTAGCAACCTCCTTGACATACTGCATAGATGTAGAAGCATGCAAAATTGACATACTGCAGTTTTAAAAAGTAAGATAATGGGTGAAAAGATTGCAGTACCTTCTTGTCATAGGGCTTGGTGTAGAAACTGAGGTGATGGCTCTAGATGGTGTGGCCCTGTAAATGGTTTATATGTGAGATATGTGCAATTTAAGTGAAATTTCATAAAGTTTGAGTTGAAATCTTACAATGGGTCAGCTACTGCTTGTGGTGGTTTGGCAGCACTAGATGGCACTACTGTGACATTTTTCTTGCCTCTCTTTCTCTTGGGTTTTTGGAGGGGCAGGTGGTGGTGCATCAGACTCATAAACATATTCATTGCATGTTTCTTTCATATGTCCAAGCTGCATGCACCTTCTGCATCTTGTGGTTCTCTTTCCAGAGAACCCTTCTGCAGCTAACTTGTACCTTCTCTCCCTTGGTCGACCTGGTGCCCTTCTCAGAAGTGGAGGCCACAACTTGAACCCACGATTAACTTGAGGCCATTGTTTACTATCTGTCATTGGCTTCATGGACTTTTCATAGGCTTTCTTGAACTTTGCCACAGAATAGTAGTCATGAACATAGTCTTCAATATTACCTCGAATTGAGGTTATAATACACAAGGCATGTGTACATGACAGACCGGTATCTTGCCAGTGCCTACAGGTACACTTCCTCTCCTGAACATCAACGGTACGTGAAATGAACCGGATTTCCGTGAGGAGAATCTGAATCCCTGTATCCTCGTGATAGTCCCTGAATCAATAGCTATCACATACAGAACTCATTTCAGCATAAATATCACATCCATACCACGATAACAGCACAAATTTATTTATCACATTACATAATATGATAGTACAATCTAGTACATGCCCCTTGGGCTAAACGACATCACTAAAACCAATGCAGCAGTAGCTAGCTTCCGGAAGCGCCTCCATCTTCACAATCATCACCACAGGCATCCTTGAGCGTAGCACTCAACCCTCAGTCGTACCAACCGTTGAAGTTGTTGTCGAAGTCGGACTCGTAACTTGCAAACTCACAAACTGTCCCAAGGATTGAGACAGGTTCACGTCACCATCCGTATGCAAGCTTTAAGTGGCCTAATACTAAGGGTCAAAAAGTAGTCAAGGAATGGGCTCGGGTTTCCTAAGCAGCAGCAAGCATAAAGTCATAAAAACTCCAGAGTTCTAGTCGGATAAGAAGTCATCTGTACGGGGCTATAAATAGCCACCCTTGTAGATCTGTAATCAACAATCAACTCAATACAACAAACTACTTTTTCCTCGTACTTACTTTCAAGCAGGCGACTTCGCCAATACTTTTTCTTCTTTTTCACGAGTTCGTACAGATTGGCGGGGCTGCATCAACTTGACCTCCGGCTGATCTTGTAAGTTCCGTTTATCGAGTAATTTCTAAGCTTTAACTTCGGGCGCATCGCTGTCGTTTCGTTTAGATTTATTCACCAGTTATCGATATCCACTAGAATTCTAGGTTTTTACCTGTTGTTCTAGTTTTATCACCAGTTATCCAGCTTGGAATTAGAACTTTCGGCTTTCTTATATTTGTTACTTAATTTATAGCTTTCCACATAGCCGATTCAGATCTATTCCTAGTGTTGCACTGTAGCGTTGTTTAGATTACTCTAGCAGTTTTCTTTACAAACGCTGCCTAGTAATCGGTTGCATTATAGCCGATTTCCTTCATTACCGCAAATCGGCCGATTCGCTGATAAGCTTTCTCAAGATCGGAACCTTAGCCGATCGCAACCTCTGGGAACTGATACGTTTATTTCCTTGCCAATCAACAGGTCAGATTGGCTGGCACGCCGCGCGAACCGCACCAGGGCGATCACCCGAACAGGAGCGAAGCAGATTCTCCCGGGTCGTGTGTCCGACGCTGGGAATTCGATCAGTGATTTCTAGCGCCAACACATAGCCTACTTCGAAACTATAGATTTCAAACTATGTAACTCTTGGCCTTATGTATCTTACTAAAATGGATTATTTACACCTTGTACAATGCGCACACAAAGTTTCGTAACATTTGAAGTTCAAATACTATTTTATTTAGATGGTTGTAAATTGAATTGGGTACCCTTTGTCACGCCAGGCACGATGGCGTGACAAAATCACGTTGTCGCACCACATGCATTGCCGTGACAGGAGCGTTCCACATCATCGGCTCTTGCCAGCGTGGTGGTCTTGTCGCGCCAATGCATGTGGCACGACAACGTGATCATGTCGAGCCACGTGGATTGGCGCGACCAAAAGGGTCACTGGATGGAAATATTTGTTAAGAGGGGTTATTTCTAAAATTATATTGAAAAAAGGGTTAAAATTAAAAAACCTAATAATAGAGCTTATTATCAACTATCCGTTAAGTCAAATCTTGTTTGGCAGTTTGTGTGGCGTTTCACGTACTTCCTCCGTTCCAAATTGTATGTTATTTTAAGTGCATAGTTTTTAGCTATGCACCTAAAGATATAATGTATGTCTAGATACTTGTGAAGTAGTATAACCCTTTTGCAGGTTCTATTCAGAGGAACATATTAGCTTCGATTTTGGGCTCAATTGCAGGGACTGAAGCCGAAGAATACTTGACTGAAGCGTGCCGTACATTGGAGATGACGGCTCTACACTTCTTTAGTTCCCATGGATAGCCTTTTAATTTGCGAATTTGTATTTGAGTTGGAACTTTTGTTAAATTCAACTATTTGGTGTTGGTAGAATTTGGCCATCATTTGTAATATGAGGTTGAAGCCGAAATTTTCTTCCATTATCTAACAAAAATAATGTTTGATCACCCTCTCCCAGGCCAATAATATAATACGCTACTCCCTCCTCCCAATAATTTAATGCTTGGCGAGTTGAGATATATATGCAAGAAATTAATGCATGCGGATAGAATTTCTACAGTAACGTAGAGTGTCTATGTGAGATCGATCGTGAGGTGGAGAGCAGTAGACGATCGACATTATTTGCATCGGAAGTGGCCTATAAGGGTAGTCACAAGGGTCAGTATCTACTCTACAACATTTCCACGTTAGTTTTTGTCTTCCAACGTCTCTCTGCTCTGGCACCAAATATCTATCCCACGGTTAAGTGAATGAAATGAATCAAGAGAATGTCGATCATGTAATGGACCATCTAAAAAATGAGTGGAGAGAGTATGACTAGCTAGCTAATAATAGAGCTTATTATCAACTATCCGTCAAGTCAAATCTTGTTTAGCAGTTTGTGTGGTGTTTCACGTACTCCCTCCATTTCAAATTGTTTGGCAGCTCGAGACAATCGAAGTGGGCCTCAAACTTGCAGATTTCCGTGCAGTAAGTATTCATGGTTTCCTTAGTGCAGTTCCAACTCTTGTTGACCTACTCCATGACGACCTTGGAGTCGCCGTACGCAAGGATGCGCTTGATCCTGAGGGAAACGGCAATGCAGAGGCCGTGGATGAGAGCCTCGTACTTGGCATCGTTGTTGGTGGCCTTGTAGTGGATTTGAAGAACGTACTTGAATTGCTCGCCTTTTGAGGATATGAAGAGCTCATCAACTACTCCCTTCTAAGTCAAATCTTGCTGGGTAGTTTGAGTGGTATTTTGGTATGCTCCATCCATGTAAGAGCATAGCTATGTTTATGTTTGTCCTAAATCATACACATTTATTTTTGATCAATAATAGCTCTAAAAATTATTTATTTTAAATATAAAAATTGCATATTATGATAGTATGTGTACGATTGTCCTGAATCAAGCAGGCTATGCATTTTTGTTTTGTTTTTAGATGGTCCCTGCAATTGATTACCACAAACTTTTCGAGATCCCACATCATATATATATATATATATATATATATATATATATATATATATATATCACAAATGATCGGATTTATTTAGATATTACAAGTGTCTTGGATGTCAGAGATCAAATGACGATGAACGCCGGTGAGCTCCCAGGAACACACACGAACATGAGTAGACGCAAGAGGATTTTGTGCTACGATGGAGCTGCAGCTTTTCTGTTGTTGTATTCTCTATTTTATTGACCGACTACAAGTGAAAGGAAAATAAGCCCACGAGCGCTTCTCTCGCCGTGACAATGCCACGTCCATCCTCACGACGCACGACGCGAGAGCGTATCCCGTAGCCCAAAGACTCGGTGAGCTAGTCTCGCCACGACCTGAACTAACATGCAAGGCCATCACACAACTCGTGGGCTCATGCATGTAACAGACACGACACAAAATAAAGCAACTAAGACAAGTACAAGATTTGGCTAACATTGGATCCATAAGCGGTCTTGGTAATATAAGCTGGTCATGACTCATGATCTCTGCCACTCGTACCTGGTCGGCACAAGCACGAGGGGGACCTTCTTGTTGACGGTGAGCCCTCCTGCCTCTTCCATGCTCACATCCTTCGTCGTCATACCATCTGGGAGCTCCCACTCGAAGCAGTGGAGCAGGTTGGCCAGCGTGAACTCTACTATCGTCACCCCCATGGCCACTCCAGGGCACATCCTACGTCCGGCGCCGAATGGCAGAAGCTCAAAATGTGCCCCATTGAAGTCGACACCATTCCCCTCAAACCTATCTGGGTCAAATTCCTCGGGGTTACTCCAGCTTGCAGGGTCCCTGCCAATTGCCCAAACATTTACAAAGATCCTTGTCTTGGCAGGCACATCGTATCCGCAGATCTTGATGTGCCGCATGGTCTCCCTCGGAGCTAGAAGCGGTACCACCGGGTGTAGTCGTAGCGTCTCCTTTACCACCATCTTAAGATACTTAAGTTTGGGCAAGTCGTCCGGCTCTACCCTCTCTTTGTTGCCCACCGCTGCTCTGATCTCGTTTTGCGCCTTCTTAAGCACCTGCGGGTTTCGAATCAGCTCGGCCATTGCCCAGACCACCGTGACTGAGTTCGTGTCAACTCCACCAATGAACGTATCCTGAAAGATTGTATGTATGCATAACGGTTATAAATGAAATAATATATATAGCTCCGTAAATCCTCTTTTGTACTGTAAATTTTATGAGCTCTTTTATGGTACACAATGCTACTGTACTTAGTAGTATATAGTATATATAAGATCTAAATATTCATAATCAATTATGGATGATTTAGTAATTATTACATGTGAAAAGTGATATTTCACACGGAATGAACTTTTAAACTTTATGCTAGTGTCAAAAATAAAATTTTAGTGATGTCATTTGTGTTCTTTTACCATGATACTCTTATACTACCTATACTACTCATGTATACTACTCATACTATATGTGAAGGTTTCGATAGTATACAATTAATCTTGACTGTCGGATGTTTATATACTACTCCTTTTTGAACACTAGTATAGCCTAGTGTTGTGTACCGTAAAAGAGCTTAAATTTTATATGTTGATGACGTTGCGTACCGATAACATTCCCTTGATGTGGTCTGTAGTGAACCAACTGAAAGTGCCCTCGTGCTCCTTGGTGAGGCCAATAAGGACGTCGATGAAGTCGGGCCCGTTGTCCGGTATGGGGCGGGACGGGTGGAGGTGGCTGTCGATAATCTTGTCGAAGAAAGCGTCGACCTCCCAAAATACCTTCTCACGGCGGGAGACGAGGCCGGTGAGATGGTCCACAAGGCGACCCAAGACGTTGGGGAAGTAGTCCTCGGCGGAGAAGCTGCTCTTTACAGCCATGGCCTCATCGAACAGATCATGGAAGTGCTTCTTGTGTGCAAACTGCTCTGAACCGTATATGCTCCCAAGTGCTACCGTGCCGACAATGCCGTCCATGAGCGTGAAGATGTGATCCTCCAGGTACACTGGTCTCCGTCCTCCGCTGGTTAAGCGGCTGATGAGTTTGTCCACCTCGGCTTCCCTGGCTGGCCAGGTGGCCTGGACGCGGCGCGCGTTGAGGAGCTTGACGACGATGAGCTTGCGCATCTCGCGCCAGCAGTCGCTGTAGGGCGCGAACGCCACGTCCTTGTAGCCGTACGACAAACGCCGCGCCCCTGGCGTGTCCGGCCGGCTGCAGCACGCGGCGTCGTGCGTCTTCAGCACCTCCCTCGCCGCCTCCGCCGACGACACCACCACTGTCGGCGCGCTGCCCAGCCGGAGCAGCATCACCGGCCCGTGACGCCGCGCCAGCTCGCCGAGGCTCCGGTGCGGCAGCGCACCCATGATCTGGTGCAGGTTGCCCAGGACAGGCAACCTCATTGGACCGGGCGGCAGGTGGAGGCGGCCCCCTTTGGTGGAGAAGTCTCTTGTTGTTGCAAGAGCGAGCGTGAGGAGAACTAGAAGAAAGAGGGTGGTGGCAGGGAGCTGCCATTGCCATTGTTGATGCAAGAAGAAGTCTGCTAGGGCAGTCAAAGACATGGCGGCCACTGTTGATCTCTTAGGTTGAAGGGGCTGCAGGTTTCCTCCTCTCCAAACTAGAGTTAACTATGTGGTACATGTGCACGGCTTAGTTATGGGAGTGTAATATAAATAGGGCGAACCAAACCTTTTGCTACAAATGAAATGACCTCCATCCTCCGTCGGTCCTTATTGTATTAGCTGAAGTAGATAGCATGCATGAGCTCATAGCTACAACTTGAATATCAATCGAGCTAGATGCATGAACTCACCTTGTCTAGCTTAACGCTACACATACTTGATCTAGATCGATATGATGACTAGCATCGTGCTGGAAGATCTAATACAAGCACTAATTATGAAGTTCTCAAGTCAAACAAAGAAACTGAAGTCCATATAAATATATGATCTAATATAATCCGTTTATTAGCATTGGGATGCTAATCAGCTCTTTGACATCACAGTTAACTCAAATGAATTCCCACTCAACTTGTTCATTAAACAATTCTCCTAAGTATTACGAATATATACATATGACGAACCTTGACATCGCGATAGATCTAGCGCTCCCAATGCCAACTGCTCCCTGCTCCCAATGTCATTAAGTTCAGGTGATTGCACGTACCCGTCAACAGCTCAAGGCGCCCGGAGAAGTTCATAGGATTATGTCGATTTTAGTAGCCTGACAGTCCACTGGGGTTTACCCAAGGGGTTGATTTGTAGGTAGGGAGGATTGCGAGACTAAGAACTTGAAGGTGATCATGAGAACGAGGGTTTAGACAGGTTCGAGCCTCCGGAGATTAATACCCTACGTAACGTCCTGTATTTTGGTGGTTTGTATTGCTTGAGAATTGAGATGCTCTCGGGAGGCGCCCTTGGCCGCCTTATATAGGCTAACGACCTAGCGTTACAAGTCGGTTTGAATCTAATCTAGCTGGTTGTTACATGGAAAGCAATCTGAGTTAGATTACAACAAATATCCCGCAATATCTGGGCTGATTTGAATCGCCTAGCCTCCTTGACTTGTGCTCCAAGTATCTTCTTATCCTTGGGTCGCATGTTCTGGTCGGGTGCTTGTCAGGGCCGGCCAGTATCCTGGTCGGTAGGGTCCCCATATCCCTCAAACCCTCGAGCGATGTGTAGGCAAACAGGAACCTGAGGACATCACAGCAAAGCTTGGAATGTAGTTGGCTGAAACTGTGATGGCGTCATAGTGACGGAGAGGCTGCGCAGTGCTTAAAAAAAAGAAAATTTGAGTGAACGCAGAGCCGTATGTGCAGAGCGAAGTCGAGCGCCGAGTTGATGGATGTCGGGCATCTAGTAGGTCGAAGCGAAGGACATGGAGGGCCTCACAAGACGCACTCCATATGTAGTAGCCCCCGAGCATTGAAGCGATTAGTATAATCTATTCAATGATCAAAAGGAAGAAAAAATTGATCCTAGAAGCAGGTCATAGTGCCCGAGCACAAGGATAGGCGAAACCACGGAGGCACACCGACCAGAAATAGGCACCCAGCCCCCGAGTATGAGGACTGACGAAGCAAGGAGGCGCGCTGACCAGAAATTGGCGCCCAGCCCCCCAGTACGGGGACTGGTGGAGCCACGCGACTAGAAATAGGTGCCCAGCTCTTGAGTACGAGGACTAGCGGAGCCACGGAGGCGTGCCGACCAGAAATAGGTGCCCAGCCCCTGAGTACGAGGACTGGTGGAGCCACGGAGGCACACTAACCAGAAATAGGCGCCCAGCCTCCGAGTACGAGGATTGGTGAAGCCACGGAGGCACACCGATTAGAAATAGGGGCCCAGCCCCCGAGCATGAGTGCGAGGACTGGCGGAGCCACGGAGGCACTCTGACCTGAAATAGGCACTCAGCCCCTGAGCGTGAGTGCGAGGACTGGCGGAGCCACCGAGGCATGCCGTAAAAAAACATAACAGGAAACCTGTGGATTCCGTCCAGCACGGGCACCGTAATAACGGAAAACCCGCAGATTCCATTGCTAGGGTTATGCCGTCACGTCCTTCAAAAGCCCAAGGGGCACGGTTCCATTTTCATTTCCATTAGCCACACTTGTGTCGCCACCACCGCAGTCCATGGAGCACACTGCTGCCACATTTGTGAACCATAGGCTGCACCGCCGCGCTTTCCATTATGCTCATGCGCACTTCTCCGCCGCTACCCGACCCACTGCACCACCGTATGCGCATCAAGAGCCTCGCAGTTATTAGATCCAAATCCCAGGGAGTAGAAACCAAGGATATGGCCCAAGCATGGGCACCAGATCCATCCTCAATCTGGGTAAAGTTGGTGATGATGCAGGAGTGCATCCAGGGGCTCGTCGACTGGGGTCTTTTGGAACCCAAGGTGCTGCTCGAGTGGAAGGCGACCGCCGGGCAAGAGTTCCCCAGTAAGTACAAGACGGAGATGGTGATCTTCGCGTCCTTCTTGAGCGCGGATTCGGGATCTCGACAGGCGATTTCTTCCGGGGTCTTCTCAACTATTAAGAGATTCAATTGGTACATCTCAATCCCAACTCGGTTTTTGATATCACCATCTTCATTCATCTGTGCAAGGCGTACTTGGGTACCCCCCCCATTTCAATCAGTGGAAGTATCTGTATTAGTTGAAATCTGTGTCGACCAAGGGGAAGCCACTAGTGATTAGGGGATGTGGGTTTTTGCTGCGGCCGAAGAGAGTGTAGGAGTACTTTGACCTTCAGTTTAAGGAATCCAACAAGGACTGGCATAAGGAATGGTTTACGATCACCAATCAGAACCCCGAGCTCCCGCCGTGTACTGGATACGCCCCAGTTACAATGCCCGAGTGGTCGAACCAGCCGACCTCGGAGGAGATGGTGCAGGTGAAGCAGCTACTGGAGAAAATTGCTGACCTAAAGGTGCGTGGGCTCACAGCCGAGGCTGTAAGTATCAATTTCTGCTGGAGATTAACATAGCCGATCAAGAACAGGGTCCATCCGGCGTATGAATACACATGACCACTAGATCTGAACTGAGAGGTGCAGCGAAAGGTGACCAAAGAAGAGGTCACCGCCTGTGTATGCAAGTTCTTTGGTGGCATCATCAAGAACAAGAGCCGCCCCAAGGCGTTTTCCCTCAAGAGGCTGGCTGACCTGGTATGATCTTAACTGTATCGATTTGGCGTTCTTGTTTTGCTTTTGTGGTGTATCTGACTATTCTTGTTGATTGACCAGAATGGTGAATTTGAGTTCTTTTGCCTGGCGCCACTTCTTGGAAGGGCCGAGCAACAACGACCCAAGGTCCGCCCGACCACCGAGTTCGACCAGCCGCTTGCCGCTCTTGATTGGAAGTCGGACTCCTCTATCGGGTCAGACGAGGACGTGCCAGAGGAGGTCGACCGGGCTGAGGACTCCGTGCCAATTGGACGCCGAACATGGCATGCCATGCAGAAGCTACCTACCTCCAAATCTCAGAAGCTGAGCTTCAAGAGGAAGACGGCAGCTGGTAGGAAGGAGAAGGCTGCCTCGAGCACAACCTCTGCGCCCAGGTCGGCCAGCGAAGCGGACAAGGAGTCAGACATGCCGAGCCCGACTGGCAAGAAGAAGACTGAGCTCCTTGAGATGACTGCGGCCGACACGGAGCATGATGGAGCGAATGTGTGTTGTTGCCACCACCACCCTTGCATCCCAAGTTCTAGGTGAAGCAGAGCACCATGTAAGTGCAATCTAGTTATATTATATGTCTTGTGGTTCCTTTTCTACCTGTCTTGCTTAAGTTGCCTCTTGCACTGACAATGCAGGAAGGTCGTGCTTGATGATGAGTCTGGTACGCAGCTGATTGGTTGCTCATCCCTTCTCGAAGGGGCGAGCGGCCGCGTCCCTAAACAGTCGCCACCTCCGGAGGCCGGGGAGGAGTCAAGATAGTCGTGCCAGAGGAGGAGTTGTACAACCCTGGTGCCGCAGCAAGGCGTAGTCGGGGATACTCCCGCTTCTTCGAGTTCAGCTGCTGCGGACGCTGCTGTGGTTGGCTCCAGGGCCGTGCATGTGTCTGGTGAGGGAGCCAGAGTCAAGCCTCACATGGAAGAGCTGCCCAGGGATGATCCGCTATTGGAGAGGTTCGCCGGGAATGCTTGTGTGGACATGCAAGGAGAGGATGATCCTGATACCCTGGACTTTTCCGGGACGAGCCTTGATGGGGATGTGGTGCAGGACAAGAAAGGCCTGGTCTAGCTGCGGAAGTCGTCCTCTAGGATTTCTGAGTTGCTATTTGTAAGTATGCCAACCAACTTGGAGAACCTTTATCTTAAATCTGTATCTTTGCAGTGCTCTAACTTTTAGAATGTGAATAGAGTCTAGCCGTGCGTGCTCATAAGAGGGCAGACATGATCCAGCAAGCCGAGCAATATCGCCTGAAGGTAGAGCAACTTGAGGCTGACCTCAGGAAGGGCAAAGAGGATGTCGTGCGGAAAGACCTGGAGCATGCCTTGCAGAAATAGATTCTTGCTGCACACTTGAAAGGTATGTTGTTCTGACCTGTCAACTCGGTTCTGTCCTTGAAGTCTTTGTGCTGATGTGTGCTGGTTCAAATGAGCAGATGTCGAGGCGAGGGAGTAAAGGTTCAAACAACACCTGAAAGAGTGTGAGGATTTAAATGCTCATCTCCAACAAGAGCACGACGTGGTGGTTCACTGTGAGTACGCTTTGTCACAGAAGCTGGGTTACGAGGCTAGCTTGTGCAAAGATACTGACCGCTGCCTCGAAGGTGCAATGCAAAGTCTTCAACATGACCAATTGGTGATTGCAGGGCTGGAGGTAGAGCTGGAAGATCTGCGCAAGGCGGCCGGCTATGTGATTGACATGGTCCAACCGGAGACCGACCCAACCACACCGACGCTAATTCTCGATCGCCTGAAGGCTGCACCTGGTCGGCTGAAGGAGCTGCTGAAGGACACCGCGGTGGAGTGCATCAAGAATGTCTTGGCATTGTTGAATACACACTTCCCACGGATTCCCTTGGAGCGTGCTGGTGCAGGGGTTGCGGCTGACTTCAACGTAGAGAAGCTTCCAGAACTGGCCAACCAGTTTAATGATGTAGTGGAAAACATTGTTGATGAGCTGGACCTGTAAAATGAAACTTGTGGTGTATCAAACTATGTGATAATACATGTGATGTAATTGTCTTAACGTATGTGGAAAGAAAGGGGCTCCATCCCTTTCTTGGTGTATACGACAGGACAGCGTGTAGCTGAGGCCTGTAGCCGCTAAGCGCCTAGCCTTGCCTGACCACCATCCTACTGAGAGCGGATCTCGAGCTTGTAGGAGGGGTAAACACAAGGTTGTCTAGGTTTTGCGAGCTAGGACACCGACCACACGAGTTAGTCGTATTGCCTTGAGAGGGGAGGAGAAGGATGCAAGACCTAAAGGTCAACGCTTGGGGGAAGCCCCAAGAGTGGGTGGTCTGTCGAACAGGTCGGACAGCCCGCGTGTGTCAGGAATAGCTTAGGCAAAGGAACAGGAAGATAGTAGGTACGCAAAGAACCTTGGAGGTTTTATTCATTTAGTAAAAAGGGAAAAAATAATACATAGCTTTTAAGCCCTAAGGGTAGAAGCGCCGCAGGTGCTCGATGTTCGACAGATTGGGGACGCCTGAACCGTCCACCCATTGGAGTCAATAGGTGCCTAGCTGAATGACTTCTTTGATGATGAAGGGGCCCTCCCAGGGGGCGAACAGCTTGTGCATGTCCTTGGTGGACTGGATCCGACGAAGCACCAAATCTCCAGCGTTGAAGGAGCGTTCTTTAACATTTCGATCGTGGTAGCGCCGTACCTACTGCTCGTGGCATGCATGCTGAATGAGAGCTGCCACTCGATGCTCCTTGAGGTTGTCGATGTCAACCCGCCGGCTTGTTTCCCCCTTGCCTTCCTCATAGTACTGGATGCATGGGGCGCCAAAGGCTACGTCGGACGGCAAGATGGCCTTTGAGCTGTATACCATGAAGAAGGGAGTGTAGCCAGTAGCCCAACTTTTCAGGGTTCGTAGGCCCTAGAGGGACTGGAGGACCATCCCATTCGCACATTCAACTTGTCCATATCAGCGTGGGTGCGATACTAAAGAGTAGTATACGTCGATGAGGTTGTCCTGGCAAAAGTCCCAGAACTCGGAGCCTGTGAACTGCTTGCCAAGGTCAGTGATGATCCTGTTTGGAACTCCAAAGCGATGTGCGATCTCGTTTATGAATTGGGCGGCTTTAGCCGACTCGATGTTGGTGATAGCCTTGACCTCAATGCATTTGGTGAATTTGTCAACAACCACAAAGATGTGAGTGTAGCTGCTTGGGGTGGTCTTGAAGGGTCCGACCATATCCAGCCCCCAGCATGCGAAGGGCCAAGATGGTGGGATTGTGCGTGGGACTTGGGCTGGTAGGTGTTGTTGCTTGGAGAAGAATTGACACCCTTTGCACCTTTGGATGAGCTCCTTTGCATCGGCTACCACTATTGAGCAATAGAAGCCAGAGCGAAATGTCTTGCCGACCAAAGTGCCCGACACACCTTTGCATGTGCTCGAGTGAATCTCGTGAAGGAGGTCAATGCGCTTACTACGCAGAATGCACTTCATCAAGATGCCTGTAGACGCGGCCTTTCTATAGAGTTCCTTCCCAATGACGACATAGTTTGCGCTGCGCCAAGCTAGTTTCTCATATTCTATCTTGTCCTCTGGCGCTAGCTGGTCGGTGATCAAGGGTATGAACAGAGTGCGCTAGTTTTCTTCTGCGTCAATCATCATAGGTTGAAGCCTCAGCACTGCCGTTGACCTAGTCCAGGTCCAGAATCTTGATGGAAGGTTTCCAGGGATCTTGTACGAAGATGCCAATCGGGACTTGTGCATGCTTGGAGCTGAGCTTGGACAGGACCTCAGCGGCGACGTTGTGTTCCCTAGGGACATGGTGGAACTCGAGACCATCGAAGTAGGCCTTAAGCTTGCGGATTTTTGCATAGTAAGTATCCATGGTTTTCTTGGTGCAGTCCCAGTTCTTGTTGACCTACTCGATGATGACCTTGGAGTTGTCGTACGCAACGATGCGCTTGATCCCGAGGGAAATGACAATGCGGAGGCCATGGATGAGAGCCTCGTCCTCAACGCCATTGTTGGTGGCCTTATAGTGGATTTGAAGAACATACTTAAGTTGCTCGCCCTTGGGGGATATGAAGAGGACCCCCACGTTGGCTCCTTCAAGGTTGAGGGCACCGTCAAAGTACATTGTCCAATGTTCCGGCCTCTCCAAGCAGAGCGGCTTCTAGATCTCTGTCCATTCAGCCACGAAGTCGGCTAGGATCTGCGACTTGATCACATGACGTGAGCAGAAATCGAGGTCAAACTCCCCGAGCTCTATAGACCATTTGACAACTCAGCGTTGACATCCCTGTTGTGGAGGATTTTGCCAAGTGGGTATAAGGATACTACCTGGATCTTGTGCGCCTGGAAGTAGTGGCGTAGCTTGGGACACAAGATTAGGATTGCGTAGAGCAATTTTTGAACTTGTGTGTAGCGAATCTTGGAGTCGCTTAGGACCTCGCTGACATAGTAGACCGATCTCTACACCATGTGTGCATGGTCGGGCTCTTATTGCAGATGTAGAGTTGAAGCGTTTCCTGGTCGGCTGGGGCCGTCATGACGGGGGGAGTTGTATGGAAGGCTTTGAGCTCTTTGAGTGCCTTGCTAGCCTCGTCATCCCACTCGAACTTGTCCACATTTTTTAGTAGCTTGAATAAAGGTAGTCCCTTTTTGCCGAGTTTGTTGATGAAGCAGCTGAGGGCTGCCATCATGCTGGTGAGTCTCATGATGTCTTTCTTGTTAGCTGGCCTTGCCATGTTCTTGATTACATCAACCTTGACGGGATTGGTTTCGATGCCACGTTAGCTAACCATAAAGATAGGACACTGAAGACACATTTCCATGATGCGATCTAGCCCCGTGATCAAGTCGGAGGCGTGGGTGGGCGTGTTGCCGTGAGGATGTGTGGAACCCTCTCTGAGAGAGAGATCACCGACCTGCTGCGCAAGCAGCGTGACGATCCTCGGGTGAAGACCTTGCTCCGTCGAAGTAGATCCGACGGATGCTGAGCTGGCGGCGAACGTCGAATTGTCGAAGAAGGTGGTGGAGTCGGAGTCCACCGGCATGCTCCCAAAGTGAAGCTGGATCGGATTGGCGAAGATGTCCTTCATGCTCTCGGGGAAGACGACGTCGGGGCGAGATGCCATCAAGCTCGCTGGGAAGGATCTCACAATCACCCCTACCTGGCACGCCAATTGTCAGATTTAGTAGCCCGACAGTCCACCAGGGGTTACCCAAGGGGTTGATTTATAGGTAGGAAGGATTGCGAGATCAAAAACTCGAAGGTGATCACAAGAACACGAGGGTTTAGATAGGGTCGGGCCTTCGGAAAGTAATACCCTATGTCCTGTATTTTGGTGGTTTGTATTGCTTGAGAATTGAGATGCTCTCGGGAGGCCCCTTGGCCACCTTATATAGGCTGACGACCTAGGGTTACAAGTCGGTTTGAATCTAATCTAGCTGGTTGTTACATGAAAAACAATCTGAGTCGGATTACAACAAGTATCCCGCAATATTTGGGCTGATTTGAATCGCCTAGCCTCCTTGATTTGTGCTCCAAGTATCTTCTCATCCTTGGCCCGCATGTTTTGGTTGGGTGGGCCCACTTGTCAGGACCGGCCAGTATCCTGGTCGGTGGGGATCCATGGGATACCCATATCCCTCATATTATATTAGGGTTTGTGCACATCTACGTTCATAAAGATAACTGTGCATGCATGTATATATGAACGTCTTGCAAAAACACACATATTGATCACCAAATTAAATCAGTGGCCCATATCATATCATGAATGCTTATCATGGCCGACTTGGCAATGATGTCAGAGATGCATAAGGTGATGCAAACCTTGTGTTTAATTTTGGCTATTTCTGTTAATTTTGCAAGTTTGTGCATGTGAGAATATGAATATGGCATATGGCATTCTTTGGCATTGGTCCTTTCATTATTTGGATGGCGCGGGGATTAAGAATTGCGCACATACATCAAGTAATTGTTATTTGGAAGTACTCCCTCCATCCATAAAAGAATGCAATTCTGCAACAATATCATGATTTACTGTGTTAAGTTTGACCTATTATAGATGAAAGAGTATAAATATATATAATATTAAATAAACATCATTAGATTAATTACGAAATGTATTTTCATAATAAATTAATTTGGAACCATAAATGTGAATACTATTTACTACAAACCTGGTCAAATGTGAAGTACTTTAACTGGCACGTATATCATAGTTGCATCCTTTTCAGGACAGAGGGAGTATCTAAGTATCTATCTGCATGTGGGCGCGTGAATCGAACAGCCAAGAGGCGAGCGCTGATTGTGATTGATTCTAAAATTAAATTGATTCCAACGCCTGCCGGCTACTTGTTTATTTAATCTTCTCTTGTCGCTAGATTACGAGAATCTTGCACTGTTTGATAAGCAACGACGAGAGGAGATTTATATAGTAGAAGACTTTGACGGAGCAGCCAGCTGGTCAAGATTATCAAACGCAAGCAACCTACGTGATATTGGTGATGCATGACGAGCACTTGGTGATGCATTCGGTGACGCACACCTTGTGATTAACTTTGTTTGTTTATGTTAATTTTGCAAGCTAGGCTCCACGTGATATAGGCATTCTTTGTCGCTGGTCCTTGCATTAATTATTTGGACGGCGCGGATTAAAAATACATCAGCAATTATTGTTACTTGCATTATTTGGACGGCGCGGATTAAAAATTAAAAATTGATTCCAACGCCAGCTTGCTGCTTCTTCATTCAATGAGTCTCGATCACGCACGTCACGGATGCAATGCCGACTACTTATTTTAAATGTCTTGTCTTAGCAGTTGTCAATATTCTTGAGCAGAACACGCCTTAATTCGTGATAGTCTCGGATCTTCTATCATGTCTAAACGCTCGGACATGAGACAAAGATCTCCGTAGCAGCAGTGCCAGTACGTGTACATGAGGCAAACATCTCACACGCAGTGGCAATGGCTAAATAGAGGCTGAGAATCTAAACGTAATAGCTTAACTACTTGGGAGAATTATAGCCTTTCACTGTCCTAATGGCCTTTCACTATACTTAATGGCTAATGGCCTTTCACTATAAAAATCACATTCAGTTGACACAAGCTAATGGCCTTTCACTATACTAATTAAGCACCATTACGAGGTTAAAAAAACGGTGAGGTCTAGGATTTCGCCGGGAGGGGAACCTTTTGAAGTTTTAATTGGACATGACATAAGTGCGGGTTTTTGTGCAACGTGCCAATTTCTTTTGTATTAACCACGTATGCAGAATAAGCACTATATGCACACATCGAACAACTTAGTGTATCGTGGGAACAACATTAGCAATTTTTTAAACTAAAATGAAAGAAATGATGCGCTTTGTGTATGGTTGATGGACTTTACTATTTCTTTCCAGAGCACGCAATGCACGCATATTCATGTAGAAGAAGAGAATTGATACAACGCGAGCCAAACCGAACACTCTAAGACTCTGTTTGGGAGGGTTTCTCCCAAAACGGATTTACCGGTGAAGCTAAAGTCAGTGAAGCTAAAAATAATACTTCACCCGGCTTCTAGTTCATTTTAACACCGGTTTAAAAATAACTTCATGCTACAATACCTCGTTTTGCACAAAACAGGCGAAGCCGAAGTTAAGATAAACCTCGCCAAACGGGGATAAACTGTTTAGGCAAAACAATGCGCGACCTACGCAACGGATAGATATATAAAGCGAGAAGCACCTACGTCACATTAATTCCACACCTAGGAACAATGGCCACCCCACTGCTCCCCTCCGAGCTCCTCGCCGGCCTGCCGCAGCAATGGCTGCTCGGCCTCTCGCTTCTTCTCCCTGTAGTCCTGCTTGCGTCGTCCTACCTCTTCCTGGCGACCAAGACGACCAAGAACGGGGCGCGTCGTCTGCCGCCGGGCCCCGCTCAGGTGCCTGTCCTGGGCAACCTGCACCTTCTGGGCCCGCTGCCGCACCGGAACCTCCGGGACCTTGCCCGGCGGCACGGCCCCGTGATGCTGATGCGGCTGGGCACGGTGCCGACGGTGGTGGTGTCCAGCGCGGCGGCGGCGCGGGAGGTGATGAAGGAGCACGACATCGACTGCTGCAACCGGCCCGTGTCGCCGGGGCCCAAGCGCATCTCCTACGGCCTCAACGACATCATCTTCGCGCCCTACGGCGAGCAATGGCGCGAGATGCGCAAGCTCTTCATCGTCGAGCTCCTCAGCATGCGCCGCGTCCAGGCCGCGTCGTACGCGCGCGAGCAGCAGGTTGACAGGATGATCGCCCGCCTGAGCCGCGCGGCGCCGGCGACGGCGGTGGCGCTGAACGAGCACGTCTTCGCGGTGGCAGACGGCATCGTCGGCACGGTGGCGTTCGGGAACATCTACGGCACGGAGCGGTTCGCGCACAGGGAGCGGTTCCAGCACGTGCTGGACGAGGCCATGCACGTGATGGCCAGCTTCTCCGCCGAGGACTTCTTCCCCAACGCCGCTGGCCGCCTCGTCGACCGCGTCACGGGCCTCGTCGCCCGACGCGAGCGCATTTTCAGGGAGCTCGACGCCTTCTTCGAGACGGTCATCGACCAGCACACGGACCCCGCGCGCGTCGTCCCCGAGAACGGCGGCGACCTCGTCGACGTCCTCGTCAACCTGTGGAAGGAGAACCGGGGCACGTTCCGCTTCACCCGAGACCACGTCAAGGCCCTCATCATGAACACGTTCATCGGCGGGATCGACACGAGCTCGGTGACGGTGCTGTGGGCGATGTCGGAGCTGATCCGGAAACCGCGGGTGCTGAGGAAGGCACAGGACGAGGTAAGGGCCGTCGTGGGAGGCAAGCCGCGCGTGGACCCCGACGACGTGCCCAAGCTCCCGTACCTCAAGATGATTGTGAAGGAGACCCTGCGCCTGCACCCGCCGGCGACGCTGCTGGTGCCTCGGGAGACGGTGCGGGACGTGAGGATCGGCGGGTACGACGTGCCGGCGAGGACGCGCGTGTTCGTGAACGCGTGGGCGATCGGCAGGGATCCGGCGAGCTGGGCGGACGCCGAGGAGTTCCACCCGGACAGGTTCGAGGGGAGCAACGTGGACTACAACGGCGGGCACTTCGAGCTGGTGCCGTTCGGGGCGGGGCGGCGGATCTGCCCGGGCCTCGCCATGGGCGAGACGAACGTGAGCTTCACGCTGGCGAACCTGCTCTACTGCTTCGACTGGGCGCTGCCGGAGGGGATGGCGGCGGAGGACGTGAGCATGGAGGAGGCCGGCGGGCTGACGTTCCACCAGAAGATGCCGCTGGTGCTGGTGCCCACAAGGTACCACCACCGCACGGCGACGGCGTAGTGTAGTAGTAGTCGTCATCGTATCGTCGACGATTGAATAAAAGATAAGCGTGCGCGACGTAGGTGCCTCACCTTGCATCGTCGTTGCAGTAGCTTGTAGACTTGAAAACCCAAAAAAAACAAGAAAAAAATGGTGACACTCTAATCAGCAAGTAATTTTATACTTGACACACTCTTGTACGGATCCCGATCGAGCCGTGGTGGTGACACTCTTTGTACGGCCGCGCGTAGTGTCCAAGATCACTCATGAACATAATATGTAAATGTGATCATTTTGTCAAATAAAACTGAGTATAGTAAACCAAGTAAATATGATATAGCCGCATCAAAAGTATGATTATCAACTTACAAATAACTATCTAGAACCTTTCGGTCACAATAATAATTCCTATCCTACAGGTGCCCACATCCTTTATTAACCAACATTTCATATTGTTTTGGACCTCACAAACACTATAGAAGCAATAAACAACAATGATCATCAACACTGGCTCTTGTATCCAGTGGGCACAAGCACGATACAAGACGAATGCTGCTGATCACGGACCGGGAGTAACTGTTATGCTGGCTTTTTCTACAGAAGCCCGGTATAGTAGCTCGGTTGCATCTCGGCTCATTAATTAGCTAGTAAATGGCTCGCTCGCTTAGCTTGGCTCACATTAATTACCGCTCATTACTAGGAGCTATACCTCGCGCTGGACAAACAAATGGGCACGCGCCGCACTGGTTGGGTCTGGGTTGGTTGGGTCGGTTGGCCTGGCTAGAATAACCTATTCTATGGTCCGTCGGTAGCTATCAAAGGCTGATTTAACTCTGATGTTTGAATAAAAAATATGTTAATTTAATGGGTATTTAAGTTGAAGGAAATAATTAAGTTAATTTTTTTGGTTTGTGTAGACATCCAATAAGTGGAACAAAATTTTAGTGATGGAAATAAAAAATATCATTAGTTTGAAAAACACAATTGATCTTTTATCGTAGCAACTCACGGTCTAGTATGTAATTAAATTAATGAACGTGACCAGCAGCTAGTATTGCCCGAAGTATTGGAGACCGAATGGTAGTCACATAATGAAATAGCAGCATATACTTAGATATATAGGGCAGCATGGTAGGTACGTACACGTCGACGCCGACGCGTCACGTTTGACACGTACGCGCTACGCAGTAAGCACCGTGCACCCCTGGCCCGGCCCGTACCTTTTCTGCATAGCAATTAACCTATTCAATCTCTCACTACTATCTTCAAAGGGCCGTGCAGCATGTACCTCCAAAGATCGGTCTTCACCATCCTGAAATAAAGAATATTATATGATCTTGATTGAAGAACGAATTATATTAAATTCCAAACAAGATTCAAGAACGAATCGTTCCTATGGACTGAATCTTGGATCCGTCCCTTTCTTTGCAAACAATCTTAAGCTGAATCTGAGCTAGGGTTCAAAGCTGAATCAATCCGAGAAACAAGCAACAGAACATGGAAAAATAGAATGGAAACCAATAAAACAAGAAGAGATAGAAGGCCACCTTGTTCAGCCTGGATGGATCGGGAGTGGGGATTGACCCGTCGCCGACGAGCTCCACGGTGAGAAGTGGCGGCGAGTCGACGTCCATATCGAGGGACCCACCCATGGAGGCAACCGCTTCCCGCAGCCGCAATGCTGATTCGGCCGCCAGCGCGGCCTCTAGCTCAAGGCCTTGAGCGACACCGTCGCGCGGCATCTTCGCCGCCGCCGCCCCTTTTTTCCCCTCGATGCTGGCCTCGGTGGGTTTGACGGGTTAAAACCGCAAACCAGCTGACCCCCGCTTGCTTCATCCGGGTCCACGCGGGTCGGGGTCCAACCCGCGCTAGGAACCGGAATGACAGGTCCAGCAGGGTTGGGTGCGGGCTGGTTCCCAGTTTCCCTGAACCCATGAACAGAGCTACTTGTGGTTCACTTTCCAGAGTCCCCTTCTGCAGCTGATTTGTACCTTCTCTTCCTTGGTTGACCTGGTGCCCTTTTCAGAAGTGGAGGCCACAACTTGAACCCAGGATTAACTTGAGGCCACTGTTTACTATCTGTCATTGGCTTCAGGGACTTTTCATAGGCTTTCTTGAACTTTGCCACAGAATAGTAGTCATGAACATAGTCTTCAATATTACCTCGAATTGAGGTTATAATACACAAGGCATGTGTACATGGCAGACCAGTAACTTGCCAGCACCTACAGGTACGCTTCCTCTCCTGAAGATCAACGGTATGCCTCCAATGAACTAGATCTCTTGTAACACCTTCAACTTCACCTAACATTTCACCTTATTTCAGCCCCCTGCTCCTTCCATTAAGGTCCTTCATCACATTTTGGCAGTATCTTATCTTCAAGCTTCTTAGCAATTTTTCTTCTTAAGAACATTTTCTCCATGCATAATTGTCTGATCCTATCCATAAGATCAACAACATGCAGGGATTTTTCATGCCTAATCCAGTTGTTGAATGTTTCAGCTATGTTAGTTGTGTACCAATGTCAACAAGCAAATCATTCCAATTTGTGCTATTCCTGTCTAAAATCCTTGGAATGTTGCAAGCATCACAATACATACGAGTGCCATCATCACTTAGTTTCACATAAGCACCTACACGCATAGCAAGTCTGTAGGCTGAACCGGCATCCATCCTAAACAGACATTGGCACAAATTCGAGTGGAATAAACACACAGTTAGCTTTACTTCATTTGCAAATACGAGCTCAAGTTAGCACAAGAAATTGGAAGACCACTTACCCATCAGGAACGCATGAGAGATCAGCCTGATCCTGCAGGAAAATCTCGCTGAGGAATCATGGGGGTCTCCATCTTCTATCCTCAGCCAACCGTGCTTGTTCTTCAAGAGGGGCTGCGCGCAGGGCGTCGGTGGGTGTCGCAGCAGCCTACGACGCGCGGGGAGGGGCCGCGCGTGTGCAACTACACCCCCATGGCCTCGTCGACTACATCATGGAAGTGCTTCGTGTGCGCGAACTGCTCCGTGCCGTAGATATTCCCGAACGCCACCGTACCAATGACGCCGTCCATGAGACCGAAGATGTGGTCCTCCAGGAACACTTGTTTCCCTCCGGAGCTGCTCAATCTACCGATGAGTTTGTCCACCTATAATAATACCATCAATAAGTAGAATATTCATTATTCCTGCCCATTACAAATAGGTTGTTTTAATTTTATTCGACATCAAACTTCTCTAAATTTTCACATAAAAAACTTCTCTAATTTTGACCAAATTTATAAAAAAGGTACTAACATCAATTTAATTCTAACAAACCCACCATGAAATACGTCTTCATAATGTATTTAGTAGATGCACTATTGGATAATTGGAATAAATGAGATGCACTATCAGAACAATTGAGATGTAGTATTCAAATAATTGAATACACACTATCAGAACAATTGGAACAGTTAAAGGTAAAAATTGAAATCAAGCAATAAATCACTATATTATTTAATTAACAAAGACTAGAAAAACATAAAGAAAAATTAAATATTATTGTAGATTCATTTATTCGCTACTCCATCCGTCCCAAATTACTATTAGCTTTTCTAGATATATAGTTTGATATGCACCTAGAAAAATTAAAACAAATAGTAATTTGGGACGGATGGAGTACATCATTTAGGATATGCATTCTCTTGCTGTGTATTTTGCAGCAATATATGTTACTCGGTATAGTACAACGCGCTAGGTATACCTGGACGCGGCGCATACTGAGCAGCTCGACGACGAAGAGCTTGCGCATCTCGTGCCAACAGTCGCTGTAGGGCGCGAACGCCACGTCCTTGTGGCCGTACGACAACCGCCGCGCCCCCGGCGTGTCCGGCCGGCTGCAGCACGCGGCGTCGTGCGTCTTCAGCACCTCCCTCGCCGCCTCCGCCGACGACACCACCACCGTCGGCACCGTGCCCAGCCGCAGCTGCATCACCGGCCCGTGGCGACGCGCCAGCTCGCGGAGGCTCCGGTACGGTGGGGCAGCGCGCCCATGATCTGATGCAGGTTTCCCAGGACAGGCAGCCTCAGCAGTGGACCGGGCGGCAGGTGGAGGCGGCAGCCTTTGGTGGAGAAGAAGCTTCTTGTTGCAAGAGCGAGGCCGAGGAGACGGAGAAGAAACGTAAAGAAGATGGCAGGGAGATGCAGTTTCCATTATTGAGGCATGCATTCCAGGACAGGCAAAGGCATGGCTACTGTTTCTTTTACTCCAAATGAAAGCCAAAAATATTATAATGTGAGCATCTGCATTTGTACTGTGCGATTCGTAAAAAAGAAACATTAGCTAGCAGAGCTCATCAACTACTCCCTTCTAAGTCAAATCTTGTTTGGCAGTTTGAGTGGTATTTTGGTACGCTCCATCCATGTAAGAGCATAGCTATGTTTATGTTTGTCCTAAGTCATACACTTTTATTTTTTATCGATAATAGCTCTAAAAATTATTTATTTTAAATATAAAAATAGCATATTATGATAGTATGTGTACGATTGTCCTGAATCAAACTACTCTGAAAACTATGGTGAACTACAGTTTCAAATGAGGGCTTGGATACAACATATTCAGATGTGAAAAAGTATATAAATATATACAAGTAAAGTAGCAGGCTATGCATTTTTGTTTTGTTTTTAGATGGTCGCTACAATTGATCACCACAAACTTTTGGAGATCCCACATCATATATATCTCACAAATGATCAAATTTATTTAGACATTACAAGTGTCTTGGATCCATAAGCGGTCTTGGTAATATAAGCTGGTCATGACTCATGATCTCTGCCACTTGTACCTGGTCGGCACAAGCATGAGGGGGACCTTCTAGTTGACGGTGAGCCCTCCTGCCTCTTCCATGCTCACATCCTCCACCGTCATACCATCCGGGAGCTCCCACTTGAAGCAGTGGAGCAGGTTGGCCAGCATGAACTCCGCTATCGTCACCCCCATGGCCACTCCAGGGCGGCACATCCTACGTCCAGCGCCTAACGGCAGAAGCTCCAAATGTGCCCCATTGAAGTCGACACCATTCCCCTCAAACCTATCTGGGTCACATTCCTCGGGGTTACTCCAGCTTGCAGGTCCCTGCCAATTGCCCAAACATTTATAAAGATCCTTGTCTTGGCAGGCACATCGTATCCGCAGATCTTGATGTGCTACATGGTCTCCCTCGGAGCTAGAAGCGGTACCACCGAGTGTAGCCGTAGTGTCTCCTTTACCACCATCTTAAGGTACTTAAGTTTGGGCAAGTCGTCCGGCTCTACCCTCTCTTTGTTGCCCACCGCTCCTCTGATCTCATCTTGTGCCTTCTTAAGAACCTCCAGGTTTCGAATCAGCTCGGCCATTGCCCAGACATTCTCTTTGGACCAAATTTCACTTGCTCTTTTTTGAAACTAAATTTCACTCTCTCTTGTTAGTCAGGCCAATTCTTGTTTGGTCTAGACCAAGAGAGAGAAGAAAATAAATAAGGAGAAAAAATTGAAATGGGCATATTCTGAGGGGTTGAGTGGAGAAAGGTTCCATCTACCAAAACAAACCTATTAGTTTACTAGTCTCCTGTTTTAAAATGCAAGGTATTTAGTAAACATATTTTTATGGTAGGTTTAATAAAAGTAGAGAAGTTTAATTTAGGATAAAATTAAAATACTTATATTTTGAGACAAATTAAAGGAAGTAGTTGGAAGCTGAAAAGTCCCATCCTCTAATTTAAGAGACTCAATCAGTGGCGCCTCTTGATAAACACATGCATGTTCAGTACTATCACTTTCTGTATATTCCATGGTGTGTCGTCTGAACTTTCTTATACGTGATACGTAGAATTTTAGATTCATTTAGCTACATATGTTATATACTATTTGAATTTGCATGAATATTAATTACATGTTATGCGCTAGGTACCTCGGCTTCTCACTTGCAATGCAGTGATGATATAAAGAAGATGATGATCCAGGCATGCCGATCACTGGAGACATTATCTCTTTACTTTTTTTTATTTCCCATGGATGAATGTTTAGTTTACGGATTGACTTTTGATGTTTTAAGTGCTCTGTTAAACCTTGTACTGTGGTGCATATAGTGTTGATCTATCACGTGCAATAATGTGTAGACCGATTCTCTTTTGCCAAAGGGAAGAAGCCGGAACTCCTTCCATCCATTAGCTAAAAAAGTACCTCGGCTTCTCTGGTGTACCAGGCTGCCTCGACGCGGCGCATGCTGAGCATCTCGCGCCAGTACTCGCCGTAGGGCGCGCACACCAGGTCCTTGTGGCCGTACGACAACCGCCGTGTTCCCGGCGTGTCCCGGCGGCTGCAGCAGTCGGCGTCGTGCGTCTTCATCACCTCCCTCGCCGCCTCCGTGGACGACACCACCACCGTCCGGCGTCCGCACCGTGCCCAGCCGCAGCAGCAGCATCGGCCCGTGGCGGCTCCGGTGGGGAGCGCGCCCATGATCTGATGCAGGTTGCCCAGGACAGGCAGGACAGGCAGGACAGGCAGCCTCAGCAGTGGACCGGGCGGCAGGTGGAGGCGGTCCCCTTTGGTGGAGAAGAAGCTTATTGTTGCAAGAGCGAGGGCGAGGAGAGGGAGAAGAAACGTAAAGAAGATGGCAGGGAGCTGCAGTTTCCATTGTTGAGGCATGCATTCCAGGACAGGTAAAGGCATGGCCACTGTTGAGTTATTGTGCATGTGCATAGTAGCTTGTGCGGTATAAATAGGCGGCAAATTGCTTGTGGAGACAGTAATGTCGTTTGATCGCCTCTCCCAACTCCCTCCTTCCCAATAATGCTTGGCTATTTGAAATGTGCAAGAAACTAATGCATTGGGATATATCTACGGTAGTGTCTATGTGAGAGGTGGAGAGAGAGAGAGCTAAAGACGTACGACATCACCGGAAGACATTATTTGCAATGGGAGTGGCCCGTCCTCAGCGCAAGGTTTTGTTGTGCGATTTTCAAGAATTTCATGTCATCTAATATAATGATCATCTCAATGATAAATGAAACTAAGTCTAACAATACACTTCATGGTTTCATATCGTTTAAATGTTCCATCTAAGTGACCAATGAGAGTTGATGAATGTGTGTACATGAAACTCAAACCTCTCAATGGAGTTTCATTATGGTTTCATGGCTCTTGGTAACTGTGTACACCTAGTTTCATCCTCATGATTCATACCATGTTATCACTTTTTTTTTCAAATTCTTTTCCATATAATATTGTATGCAGGTCGTATATATATTTCATGACAGTAATATATATACACACACAATTCTTAGTATATTATACACGTATTTATATAATTACTATATATATAATAATCTGTCCTATTTATTTCTAGGATCCTCCCGCTATGGTGTTGCTCAGTGTGGCTATTGAACGTACGTCGTAATAAAATTCTCCCGTGGAATTTATCACCTCGACCACCAGGAATTCTACGAGACCTTCACATATTGCCAAAATCCTCTCTTTCAAGAGTTTTTGTTGAATATTAAACATCTGTAATTTGAAAATATATGGATGTTACACAAACAATTAAATATAAGGAGCTAGAAAACAAATAATTATTAATAGTTTTATTTTACATACATTTATATCATGCAACGATAGCACCTTGTGATGCACAAATTTGTTCATGTGCTCACAGACGTAGTATCCACATAGATTATTGCCTAGTTTCTATCTCAAGCACTTTAGTGGGAAAAATAAGTTATGAAATATCGGTGTTATAGAATGTACAAAATGTGCAAACTTCATATGTACTGGGAACTTTGTATTGAATGTAAGTTTTTCTTTGAATGGACCATAGTGAGTCTTAAGGAATCATTTCCATGTGCTGTGGATTAAAACAATGCATGAAACAGTGTTAGGTGAAAATTTAGGAAACAAACTTTTGCATAGAGATAAAGATTCAGAATTATTACGAGTTTAGCATGTCTTGAACGTATTGGTACTCCGCCGGTGGTTTCCTCAATGAATCGAACACAACAACGTGACTTTTATCAATCATAATTATTATGAGAATCCAGTGAAAATTGCATACATAAATGTTCATATTAGAGCTAACTAACATCAATTAGGTAAGGAAAAAGAAAACAAAAAATAGAAGGTACCCACACTTACTTAATGTTGTATGGCAGTAGTATGTATTCCTTGTAATTTTGTTTGTCTAAGAAATTGTATACAGCCTCCAATGTTTTCTTTGGCTTATTCCGTATCTGAGCTTGGTTAACGAGCGATGGATCCATGAAGCCAATATTGAAGTACGATTCTCTACGGCACCTTTGAATTAGCATCGTACATAAAATGAAAGATGAAGTTATTAGGGTGACGCACACGCAAAAAATAATGATATGAGCCAAAATTTACATATTGATAAATAGACACTTACAGAACCTAGGCGTTGATGAGAGAGACATCAAGGGCATCCTGATGGTACACTTCATATATATCCTTGAATTCCATCCATAGGAGTTTCTCAACTTCACCAAAAAAATCAATCGGTTTAACCCAAAGAGTGAACATGAGCCTCTCGTTGGCAGACCGCTCCTTGTACCATTCATGAAATTCGTACATCTTTGTGGAGAGCTTCCGTACCAATTTAGGCCTTACTAGAGGCTTGCCTACCTCAAAGGGCCATTTAGGTACAATTGGCTCTGGGGCTAGCGGTTCAACTTGCCCTAGAACATCATCAAGAGACATATCTGTATCTTGCATAAATCCAATGACTCTAATTTGTTGTTCTAAGGGTCTTGCTTGTATAGTTTGAGCATCTTTATCTGGTAGATCCCCGAGCTGGGGGATAGTATGACTTGAAGACGACGCTCCTCGCCATTTTTTCTTCTCATCAGACTTAACTAATGAATGCTCATAGTTACTTATTCTTCTAGCTTGTGGGGGTATAAATAGGGAGCTAATTGCTTGTGAAGTAGTATAACTTTTTTGCAGGTTCTATTCAGGAAAACATATTGGCTTCGGTTTTAGGCTAAATTGCAGGGACTGAAGCCGAAGAATACTTGACTCAAGCGTGCTGTACATTGGAGATGACGGCTCTACACTTCTTTAGTTCCCATGGATAGCCTTTTAATTTGCAAATTTGTATTTGAGTTGGAAATTTTGTTAAATTCAACTATTTGGTGTTGGTAGAATTTGGCCATCATTTGTAATATGAGGTTGAAGCTGAAATTTTCTTCCATTATCTAAAAAAAATAATGTAGCCTTATGGCACGTGTGGTTACCATCAAGCAACAACCAGCTCCCAAGATAATGTTGGGGCGCGGGGGGAATCGGCGCCACATGAAACCTACTGCTTTTCCCTGTTTTCTGCGCTATGACTGCTACCATCAACTAATCAGCAACAAGCACAGCAGCGAGCGAGATTCTTGTGGCCAGGCGAGGCGAACGGTGGCCGGGAAGCAGGCACCAAACATGTCATAAGTCTATGTAAGCATTATTGCTACAGTGTATGTTGATAAGGAGTACTAGGTAATCATGTGATGGACCACTAAAAAACGAGCGGAGAAAGTGTGACAAGTAGCTTTACAATAATAGAGCTTATCAACTACTCCGTCAAGTCAAATCTTGTTTGGCAATTCGTGTGGCGTTTTGCTATATACTCCGTCCATAAAAAAATATAGCTATGCTTATATTTGTTCTAAGTCACATACTTTTATTTCTTTACCAACAATATCTCTAAAAAATATTATGATAGTTGGTATGTCATTAACAATTTATATAGTTAAAGTTAAATTTTTTAACTTCGGATGAATCTAAGCATAATATAACTGCATATGCCGGAGAGGAGAGTGAAGGACCTCATTCATGAATATATGGATGAAGGATGGGAGACCCTGGAGAGTTCAGCATTAGCTCCTACAAGTAAAAGAATGTCCAAGCCAAATTCGCTACTCCTATTGAGCTACTGGTTAGCACTAGTACTAGTTCGTAGCTGTCCATGCATGCAATTTGCAGTTTGAACTTAGGGTCCGTTTTATTGGATTCACACAATCAATCCATTAGCTGCTAGTTGGAATTAACTGGAATTAGTCACTTATTCTTCTAGCTTGTGGGGGTATAAATAGGGCGCTAATTGCTCGTGAAGTAGTATAACCCTTTTGCATGTTCTATTCAGGGAACATATTGGCTTCGGTTTTGGTCTTAATTGCAGGGACTGAAGTACTTGACTGAAGCATGCCGTACATTGGAGATGATGTACACTTCTTTAGTTCCCATGGATAGCCTTTTAATTTGCGAATTTGTATTTGAGTTGAAAATTTTGTTAAAATCCAACTATTTGGTGTTAGTAGAATTTGGCCATCATTTGTAATATGAGGTTGAATCCGAAATTTTCTTCCATTATCTAAAAAAATAATGTAGCCTTATGGCACGTGTGGTTACCATCAAGCAACAACCAGCTGCCAAGATAATGTTGGGGCGCGGAGGGAATCGGCGCCACATGAAACCTACTGCTTTTGCTTGTTTTCCGCACTATGACTGCCATCAACTAATCAGCAAGAAGCACGGCAGCGAGCGAGATTCTTGTGGCTAGGCGAGGCGAACGGTGGCCGGGAAGCGGGAACCAAACATGTCATAAGTCTAGGCAAGCATTATTGCTACAGTGTATGTTGATAAGCTCTAGTGGAGTACTAGGTAATCATGTGATGGACCACCTAAAAACCAGCGGAGAAACAGTGACAAGTAGCTATACAATAATAGAGCTTATCAACTACTCCGTCAAGTCAAATCTTGTTTGGCAGTTCGTGTGGTGTTTTGCTATATACTCCGTCCATAAAAAAATATAGCTATATGCTTATATTTGTTCTAAGTCACATACTTTTATTTCTTTAGCAACAATATCTCTAAAAATTATTATGATAGTTGGTATGTCATTAACAATTTATATAGTTAAAGTTAAATTTTTTAACTTAGGATAAATCTAAACATAATATAAGTGCATTGGAGCAGGAGACATGAATATATGGATGAAGGATGGGAGACCCTGGAGAGTTCAGCATTAGCTCCTACAAGTAAAAGAATGTCCAAGCCAAATTTGCTACTCCTATTGAGCTACTGGTTAGCAGTAGTACTAGTTCGTAGCTGTCCATGCATGCAATTTGCAGTTTGAACTTAGGTTCCGTTTTATTGGATTCACACAATCAATCCATTAGCTTCTAGTTGGAATTAACTGGCATTAGTTACTTATTCTTCTAGCTTGTGGGGGGTATAAATAGGGCGCTAATCGCTTGTGAAGTAGTATAACCTTTTTGTAGCTTCTATTCAGGGAAACATATTAGCTTCGGTTTTAGGCTCAATTACAGGGACTGAAGCCGAAGAATACTTGACTGAAGCGTGCCTTACATTGGAGATGAAGGCTCTACACTTCTTTAGTTCCCATGGATAACCTTTTAATTTGCGAATTTGTATTTGATTTGAAAATTTTATTAAATTCAACTATTTGGTGTTGGTAGAATTTGGCCATCATTTGTAATATGAGGTTGAAGCCGAAATTTTCTTCCATTATCTAACAAAAATAATGTTTTTGATCACCCTCTCCCAGCCCAATAATATAATACGCTACTCCCTCCTCCCAATAATTTAATGCTTGGCGAGTTGAGATATATATGCAAGAAATTAATGTAGAGTGTCTATGTGAGATCGATCGTGAGGTGGAGAGCAGTAGACGATCGACATTATTTGCATCGGAAGTGGCCTATAATGGTAGTCACAAGGGTCGGTATCTGCTCTCTACAACATTTCCACGTCAGTTTGTGTCTTCCAACGTCTCTCTGCTCTGGCACCAAATATCTATCCCACGGTTAAGTGAATGAAATCAATCAAGAGAATATCGATCTGTAGGCAAGTGACGACGAAGCCTAAAGATAATATATGTGTGGTTGCCAAACAATCAACAACCAACTATTTGTGAATGAAATTTTGTTAAATTCAACTATTTGGTGCTGGTAGAACTTGGCCATCATTTGTAATATCTGTGGACTGATTCGTTCTCTTTGAGGAGGTTGAAGTCGAAATTCCAACTGCCAATAATGTTGGGGCGCGGGAGAAATCGGCGCCACATGAAACCTGCTGCTCTTGGCTCTTGCTTGTTTTCCCCTATGACTGCCATCAACTATTCAGCAACAGAACAGCAGCGAGATTCTTGTGTCATAAGTCCTAGGTGGAGTACTATCTATTGCTACAGCGTGTTGATAAGCTCTAGTGGAGTACTAGGTAATCATGTAATGGACCAACTAAAAAACAAGTGGGGAGAGTATGACTAGCTCGATTTTTTTTAATTTTAACCCTTTTTTCAATATAATTTTAAAAATAACCTCTCCCAACAAATATTTCCATCCGGTGACCCTTTTGGTCACGCCAATCCGTGTGGCGTGACAGGATCATGTTGTCGCACCACATGCATTGGCGTGACAAGGCCACCACGCTGGTGGAGCCGATGATGTGGAACGCTCCTATCACGCCAATGCATGTGGCGCGACAACGTGATTTGTCACGCCAATGCCTGTGGCGTGTGTGGGGGCCCTCCCGAGATTTTTTTTTGCAGCGCCGGGCATGGTCACCTATTTTATCCTGGGTCTTTAGTCCCGGTTGAGTGACCCGGGACAAAAGATCCCCCCTTTTTCCCAGTTAGTTTATCCCGGATGAATTTTTGGGAGATTTGCATCCTACCAACCGGGACTAATACCAGTTTATGTGGTACATGTGCACGGCTTAGGCCCCGTTTAGTATGGCTTTGGCTCGTGAAAAAACAGTTCTGACTCTAGCTCATATGGAGAAGCAGCTTTTTCTAGCTCTGGCTTATTTTGTACGAAAACGTTTGGCAAAACGGCTTCTCCTAGATTTTTATAATGTAAAGAAGATGCCAAATGTCCAAAATACTGTTATTTTTTTCTCTCTTTTCTTTTTCTTTTTTCTCTTCATTTTCCTTTTCTTTCCTTTTTTTATTTCTCTTTCCTTCTCCCCTTCTTTTCTTTTCCCCTCCTCTCTCTTTATCCAATCCCGGCCGGCCCCTCCTCCCTCCCGGCCTTCCCATCCTGGCGGTCATGCCCCCACACCGCGGCCCCGCGCGAGTGCGTGCACCTGCGGGGCGGGGGGGTGCAGGCGGGGCGCGGCGCAGGCGGAGCAGGAGGTTGGCTGTGGGGGAAGAACTGAGGGCGGAGGCGGGGCGCGCTGGCCGGAGCAGGAACCTAGCGGTGGGACGGAGCAGGAAGCCGGCAAGGCGGAGTAGGAGGTCGGCGGCCGTGGTGGAGGAGATGGAGGCGCGCGGGAAGGAGCAGGAGGCCGACGATGGGGGAGGAGGAGGCCAGGGGTGCATGGAGGCGGCCGTCGGCGCGCGGGCGCCGGGGAGCAGCCGGGGGTGCCGGGGAGGAGAGCAGGCTGAGGACAAGGATGGAAAATCATGTACGTGGATGGGGAGAAGCTGGGGGAAGCCATTTTTTCTAGCTCGTCATGCCCAGTTGATTTCGGCCTACGGCTTTTGCCGGCTCATGCGCTGAAGCCATTTTCTCTTAATCCGTTTGGTACAGTTTGTGCAAAAGTTGGTGGAAGAGCTGGTGGGAGAGCCATGCCAAAGGGGGGCTTAGTTATGGAGTATACTATAAATAGGGCGAGCCAAACCTTTGCTGCAGGCTGTGGCGTTTTCTTGATACGAAAATGACCTCCATCCTCCGTCGGTCCTTGTATTAGCTGAAGTAGATACCATGCATGAGCTCATAGCTACAACTTGGAATATCAATCCAGCTAGATCACTGATGGAAAATGTGGTATTAGTCTCAGTTGGATAGGGCCATAGATCCCGACAGATCCCTTTAGTCCCGGTTCATACAGGGGCACCATTTAGTCCCGGTTGATTTTACCAACCGGGATTAAAGGGGGTACGTGCGTGTGCATGGCGCATGCACGTACCCCTTTAGTACTTAAGATTTTTTTTTCAAAGTCTTTTCCATATTAATATTGTATGCAAGTCGTATATATATTTCATGACAGCAATATATATATACAATTCTTAGTATATTATACATATCAAACTAGTATTTATACAATTAATATATATATATAATAATTTGTCCTATTCATTCCTAGGATCCTCCTGCCGTGGTGTTGCTCGGTGCGACTATTGAACGTACGTCCTAATAAAATTCTCCCGCGAGATTTATTACCTCATTCACCAGGAATCCTATGAGACCTTCACATATTGCCAAAATACTCTCCTTCTCCTTCACATATTGCCAAAATACTCTCCTTCTCCAAGAGTTTTTGTTGAATATTAAACATATGTAATTTGGAAATATATGGATGTTACACGAACAATTAAATATAAGGAGCTAGAAAATAATTAATTATTAATAGTTTCATTTTACATACATTTATATCATGCAACTACAGCACTTGTGATGCGCAAAATTTTTCATGTGCTCACAGACGGAGTATCCACGTAGATTATTGCATTGTTCCTGTCTCAAGCACTTAAAGTGGGAAAAAAACAAGTAATGAAATATTGGTGTTATAGAATGTACAAAATGTGCAAAATTCATACGTACTGGGAACTTTGTACTGTATGTAAGTTGTTCTTTGAATGGACCACGGTGAGTTTTAAGGAATCATTTCTATGCACTGATAATTAAAATAATGAATGAAATAGTGTTAGGTGAAAATTTAGGAAATAAACTTTTGCATAGAGATAAATGTCCAGAATTATTACGAGTTTAGCATGTCTTGAATGTCTTGGTACTCCGCCAGTGGTTTCCTCAATGAATCGAACACAACAATGTGGCTTTTATTAATCATAATTATTATAAGAATCGAGTGGAAACTGCATACATAAATGTTCATATTAGAGCTAACTAACATTAATTAGGTAAGGAAAAAGAAAATGAAAATAGATGGTAACCACACTTACTTAAAGTTGTATGGCAATAGTATGTATTCCTTGTAATTTTGTTTGTCCAAGAAATTGTATACTGCCTCAAATTATTTCTTTGGCTGATCCTGTATCTGAGCTTGGTTAACGAGCGATGGATCCATGAAGCCAACATTGAAGTACGATTCTCTACGGCACCTTTGAAGATATATTAGTGTATTTGAGGATATTTTTTAATATTAATAATGACATACATAAGTAATTTAGACTAATAGATTTAGGGACTCTACTTTAACCAACTTGGTGATGCATTCGGTGACGCACACCTTGTGATTAACTTTGTTTGTTTCTGTTAATTTTGCAAGCTAGGCTCCACGTGATATAGGCATTCTTTGTCGCTGGTCCTTGCATTAATTATTTGGACGGCGCGGATTAAAAATACATCAGCAATTATTGTTACTTGCATTATTTGGACGGCGCGGATTAAAGATTAAAAAATTGATTCCAACGCGTGCCTGTTGCTTCACGGAGTGCTGTGTCAGCAGCTATGTATACGTCCATTTCTTTCTTCGTCTAGCTCGAGATAGCATTATTATATATACCGCTGAAAGGGGCCAAAGCATTCAGTCTCCAACATAACCCCATCGTCACGGCCAACTACTCAAACGTCCAGTTCATCTTAATTGTGTATCCTCATCGTGACCAGTTTAGGCCACTCTTTGTTAATTAATAAGAAATGAGATGAGACTTATAATAAGACTCGAGATGAGACTTCATCGTGTATCCTACTAGTCCATCAACCCATGTTGGCACAGAGACTAACTTAGAAATCTATTAAAAATTAGGACCCGTATAGCTAATAATCATTCTTTATCTTGAGCTCTCCCTTATCTGTTTAATATTCTAATACAATACTCATAATAGATCGGTACATATATTTATCCAGTTGTATTGAATCTTATTTAGTAATTACTCTATGTAACTTTTTTATCCATATTCATTTTTTTCACTTTCCAAAGTGCCACCTTATGTGCTTAACATATACTACCTCCATTCATAAATATTATATGACATTTAGAACCAGTGAACTAGTTTGCTAGTCCTAAATGTCATATATTTATGGACGGAGGAAGCACGTAAGTGTAACTTAACGCTTAGTGAGCTACTCTTCATGTATACGTGATCTATGACACACATCATGCATATAGTTAGTGTTTTTAATATTAATAACCATACATAATTAAGTAATTTAGACTAATATATTGGTGTATTTGAGGACATTTTTCAATATTAATAACGGCATACATAAGTAATTTAGACTAATAGATTTAGGAAATTTACTTTAAGCAACTTGGTGATGCATTCGGTGACGCACACCTTGCATTGATTATTTGGACGGCGCGGATTAAAAATACATCAGCAATTATTGTTACTTGCATTATTTGGATGCGGATTAAAAATAAAAAATTGATTCCAACGCCTGCCTGCTGCTTCTTCGTTCAATCAGTCTCGATCACACACGTCACGGAGGCTGACTACTTATTTTAAATATCTTCTCTTAGCGGTTGCTAATATCCTTGAGCAGAACACGCCTTAATTCGTGATAGTATCGGATCTTCTGTCATGCCTAAACGCTCGGGTACGAGACAAAGATCTCCGTAGCAACGGTGCCAGTACGTATACATGAGGCAAAGATCTCACACGCAGAGACAATAGCTAAACAGGGACTGAGAGTCTAAACGTAATAGGTTAACTACTCGGGAGAAATGTGACCTTTCAATGTACTAATGGCTTTTCAATGTACTAATAGCTAATGGCCTTTCACTATACTTAATGGCTAATGGCCTTTCACTATAAAAATCACATTCGTTGACACAAGCTAACGGCCTTTCACTATACTAATTAAGCACCATTACGAGGTTAAAAAAAAGGTGAGGTCCAGTTTTCAATCTAGGAATTTTAGCAAAGAGGTATAGGATTTCGCCGGGAGGGGAACCTTTTGAAGTTTTGATTGGACATGACATAAGTGCGGGTTTTTGTGCAATGTGCCAATTTCTTTTGTATTAACCACGTCTGCAGAATAAGCACTATATGCACACATCGAACAACTTAGTGTATTGTGGGAACAACATTAGCAATTTTTTAAACTAAAATGAAAGAAATGATGCGCTTTGTATATGATTGATGCACTTTACTCTTTCTTTCAAGAGCACGCAATGCACGCATACTCATTTAGAAGAAGAGAGTTGACACAACGCGAGCAAACCGGACACTCTAAGGTCCGTTTGGGAGGATTTCTCCCAAAATAAATTTACCGGTGAAGCCAAAGTCAATGAAACAAAAAATAATAGCTTCACCCGACTTCTAGTTTATTTTAACATCATCTTAAAAACGGCTTCACGCTACCCTACCTAGTTTTGCGTAAAACAGGTGAAGCCGAAGCTAAGATAAATCTTGCCAAATGGGGGATGAATTGTTAGGCAAAACAATGCGCGACCTACGCAACGGATAGATATATAAAGCGAGAAGCACCTACGTCACATTAATGCCACCCCACCGAGCCCCTCGCCGGCCTGCCGCAGCAATGGCTGCTCGGCCTCTTGCTTCTTCTTACTGTAGTCCTGCTTGCGTCGTCCTACCTCTTCCTGGCGACCAAGACGACCTAGAACGGGGCGCGTCGTCTGCCGCCGGGCCCCGCTCAGGTGCCTGTACCTTCTGGGCCCGCTGCCGCACCGGAACCTCCGGGACCTTGCCCGGCGGCACGGCCCCGTGATTCTGCTGCGGCTGGGCACGGTGGCGACGGTGTGGTGTCCAGCGCGGCGGCGGCGCGGGAGGTGATGAAGGAGCACGACATCGACTGCTGCAGCCGGCCCGTGTCGCCGGGGCCCAAGCGCATCTCCTACGGCCTCAACGACGTCATCTTCGCGCCCTACGGCGAGCAATGGCGCGAGATGCGCAAGCTCTTCATCGTCGAGCTCCTCAGCATGCGCCGCGTCCAGGCCACGTCGTACGCGCGCGAGCAGCAGGTGGACAGGATGATCGCCCGCCTGAGCCGCGCGGCGCCGGCGACGCTGGTGAAGATGGTGGTGAAGGAGACGCTGCGGCTGCACCCGCCGGCGACGCTGCTGGTGCCTCGGGAGACGGTGCGGGACGTCAGAATCGGCGGGTACGACGTGCCGGCGAGGACGCGCGTGTTCGTGAACGCGTGGGCGATCGGCAGGGACCCGGCGAGCTGGGCGGACGCCGAGGAGTCCCACCCGGACAGGTTCGAGGGGAGCGACGTGGACTACAACGGCGCGCACTTCGAGCTGGTGCCGTTCGGGGCGGGGCGGCGGATCTGCCCGGGCCTCGCCATGGGCGAGACCAACGTGACTTTCACGCTGGCTAACCTGCTCTACTGCTTCGACTGGGCGCTGCCGGAGGGGATGGCGGCGGAGGACGTGAGCATGGAGGAGGCCGGCGGGCTGACGTTCCACCAGAAGATGCCGCTGGTGCTGGTGCCCACAGGGTACCACCACCGCACGGCGACGGCGTAGTGTAGTAGTAGTCGTCATCGTATCGTCGACGATTGAATAAAAGATAAGCGTGCGCGACGTAGGTGCCTCACTTGCATCGTCGTTGCAGTAGCTTGTAGACTTGAAAACCCAAAAAAACAAGAAAAAAATGGTGACACTCTAATCAGCAAGTAATTTTATACTTGACACACTCTTGTACGGATCCCGATCGAGCCGTGGTGGTGACACTCTTTGTACGGCCGCGCGTAGTGTCCAAGATCACCCATGAACATAATATGTAAATGTGATCATTTTGTCAAATAAAACTGAGTATAGTAAACCAAGTAAATATGATATAGCCGCATCAAAAGTATGATTATCAACTTACAAATAATTATCTAGAACCTTTCGGTCACAATAATAATTCCTATCCTACAGGTGCCCACATCCTTTATTAACCAACATTTCATATTTTTTGGACCTCACAAACACTATAGAAGCAACAAACAACAATGATCACTACCGGAAATCTCAAATTTGCCGAGTGTTTTATATTTGCCGAGTATATTTTTTCGGGCACTCGGCGAACAAGTTCTTTGCCGAGTGTTGCGCTGAAAACACTCGCAAAAACGGGGTTTGCCGAGTGTCAAAAAAAACACTTGGCAAAGAGGGGTTTGCCGAGTGTCAATTAAAAACACTCGGCAAAATAAATAAAATCTTTTTTCTGGAAAAGAAGGAGAAGAAAAAAATGGAATTTTTTTTTGCCGAGTGCCCAGATCTAGGACACTCGGCAAAGAAATTTTCCCGCACCGCCCCGCCTCTCCTCCAAATCCTCGCGCCCGACCCCTCTTCCTTTTTCCCGCACCGCACCGCGCCTCTCTCCTCCAAATCCTCACGCCCCTTCTTTTTCCCCGCACCGCACCGCGCCTCCCTCCTCCAAATCTGACCGCACAGCCCCTCCGCGTGCTTGGCCCCTCCTCTCCCTTTCTCCGGCCGCCGCCCCACCCCTCCCCTACTCTCCCTTTCTCCGACCGCCACCCCACCTATCTTCCCCGGATCAGGCCACCGCACCATCCCTGTCGGGGATACATCCCCAGTACCCGCAAGGAAGGAAGAAGACTCCTACTAGGATTCCCCTGTAATCCGACTAGGACTAGTCCCGAGTACTCCTACTAGGACTCCTCCTTGTAATCCGACTAGTACTCCGCCCCCTGGAGTATATAAAGGAGGGCAGGGGTACCTAGCTCGGCAGGTCAGACCTCAAGGTCATACCTCAGCACCCAAGCCCAGGACACCCAAGAACAACTCCAACTCAACAATAAAAAGACCAGAACATACATCAATACAAACCAACACACAGGACGTAGGGTATTACGCGATCTAGCGGCCCGAACCTGTCTAAATCATGTTTCTTGCGTCACCATTGATTCCTTGATTCTCGACGACCCTTACCGCATAAAAGACCACCTAGGGTACCCCCTAGGCGGGTTGCTGGTCTAAAACACCGACAGCTGGCGTGCCAGGTAGGGGCGCTCATCGAGTTTCTCAGCGCGAACTCAATGGCAAAGATCATCATCAGGCCCGCCTTCTTCATCAAAGCCGGCGCAACCTTCGTTTTTGGATCCTGGCTCTGCATCGCTGACGGCACCGGATCGCTCCCGCACCAGATTGTCAACTCCGACGGCGACCTCGGGTTCCACCGTGATTCGAACTCGAACTCCGATGGTGACTCCGGGTCCGACTACAACTTGGAGTCCGACGGCGACTCTGGGTCCAACTCCGACTCGAAGTCTGACAGCGACTCTGAGTTCGACTACAACTCGAAACTCCGACTACATCACGAGCCCACCGACGACTACGGGCGGCTCGCCGATGATTTCTTCGACTATGTCGCGGGCACGCCAACGACTATGGTCGGCTTGCCAACGACTTCGTCGACTACGGCCAGCTCGTCGGCGACTTCAACTACGTTGCGAGCTCGCCGACTACTACGGGCGGCTCGGCAACGACTTCGACTACTCTCCTCGACTACTTCGCTTGGCAAGACACTGACGACTACTTCGTCATGACGCTCGCCGACTTCTCCGAGTATGTCGCGACGCTCGCCAACTACTACGGGCGGCTCACTGACGACTACTCCGACCACATCGCGACGCTCGCTGACGACTACTACTCGTCTCGACTACAAGGCTAGTCGAGGGCGGACTACCCCAACTCTTTGTCTCGACTAAAAAATTAGTCGGGGCAAACTTCGCATCGTCGACAACTAATCAGAATCGCCTCCGACTAGTCGACTTCGTCAACAACCGTTACGGCTTCATCAACGACCGTCACGGCTTCGTCAACAATCATCCACAACTCAAGCTAAGTCACTTTTCTAAATTATTTTCCGGCTTGTTCTCCGTTTGTGCGCAACACGCGCTATACTCGCCGGAAACTCTTGCGCGCAACGCGTGCTCTATTCGCCGGAGGGCAGCAAACTCTTTCGCGCTACCGCGCTCCCTTTTTATCGCAACAGCGAATTTTCCTTCTTCTCTTGAGGTCACTACTCTTCTCGAGTAGTACACGCCTTAACTCGTGAAAGCCTCAGGCGCATCTGTCACGCCTAAGCCCATACGCGTATACGAGGACAATCTCACACACGCAGCGGCAACGGCTACCCAGAGACTGAGAGCCTAAGCGTAACAGGCTAACTACTCGGGAAGAGTATGACTGAAACAAGAGCTTGACTCGCAATCGTGCAGTCTATTTCTTGTCGCAGCAGCGACTCCTCTCACTTTTGTCTTCTCTTAAAGTCACTATTCTTCTCGAGCAGAACACGCCTTAACTCGTGAAAGCCTCAGGCGCATCTGTCACGCCTAAGCCCATACGCGTATACGAGACAACGATCTCACACACGCAGTGGCAACGGCTACCCAGAGACTGAGGGCCTAATCGTAACAGGCTAACTACTCGGGAAGAATATGATCGAAATAAGAGCATGACACAACTTTCATACTGATCACTGAATAAATTTCAACAGTTTCAAAATCCTACAAATATGCTACATAATGTACGCATTTTTTCTTTCAGGTCAAGCTTTGGCGACGATGCTCGTCGCGACGCCCACTAAGCATGCCTCCAACGGCACAGGCTAGTTCCCGAACTCGGGGGATAAGCACCAATCAGTACTCGGAATATCTCCAGTGGCTCAGCTAGCTCCCAAGCTCGGGGGCTGAATGCTACAAAGCTACTCGACGTGGCTCCAACGACTTACCTGACGTATAAGCTCGGGGGCTGGACGCCGCAAGACTACTCGAATGATGACCTGAGTGAAGATTCAAGACCCTCGGGTTGATTATTCAATCAATCCAAGGCTCGGGGGCTGATAAGCTACACCCAACAATCGATTTTTTCAAGTCGAAGAGGAAGATTCAAGATTTTGACCCTCAGCCTGATTCTACGATTTAACCTAAGGCTCGGGGGCTACTCCATATGGAGTGCGACTTTCGCCACCCTCCATACACGAAGACTACAAAATCATGTTGATCAAGACTTTGAGCACACCATAGCCTCATGGCAGCTTTGAGAAGCATTGAAAGATTCAGCCTGACAAAGTACTCGAAGAGCACCAAGACTACTCGGCGAATATCTCAAGACTACTCGAAGACTACTGCATTCGACTATGAAGCGCTCGGGGGCTTGTCGGGGATACATCCCCAGTACCCGCAAGGAAGGAAGAAGACTCCTACTAGGATTCCCCTGTAATCCGACTAGGACTAGTCCCGAGTACTCCTACTATGACTCCTCCTTGTAATCCGACTAGTACTCCGCCCCCTGGAGTATATAAAGAAGGGCAGGGGTACCTAGCTCGGCAGGTCAGACCTCAAGGTCATACCTCAACACCCAAGCCCAGGACACCCAAGAACAACTCCAACTCAACAATAAAAAGACCAGAACATACATCAATACAAACCAACACACAGGACGTAGGGTATTACACGATCTAGCGGCCCGAACCTGTCTAAATCGTGTTCCTTGCGTCACCATTAATTCCTTGATTCTCGACGACCCTTACCGCATAAAAGACCACCTAGGGTACCCCCTAGGCGGGTTGCTGGTCTAAAACACCGACAGTCCCTCCTCCCCGGATCTGGCGGCCGAGGCCGCCTCCTCCCTCCCTCCCTCCCCCAACGGCGGTGCACCCCAGGCGGCAGAGGGGACGGCGGCGCGGGCTAGTGGCGGGGCACATGGTGGCGGCAGCAGCGGGCATGGCGGCGGCTGCGGCAGCGTGGTGCGGGCGGTGGTGGCGTGCTTGGTGGAGGTGCGGGCGTGGCTGGCGTGGTGCGGGCGGCGTGGTCCGGTGGCGGCATGGGAGGTGGAGCCGGCGAGGAGGCCGGCTTGGTGCTGGCGGTGGTTGTGCTGGCGGAGCAGGCGGTGGTGGTGGCGGCGGCGCAGCAGGATGTGGTGGTGGCCGAGCAGGATGTTTTTGTTTATTTTTTTTCAAAAATAGTTTGCTCCGGAGCACTCGGCAAAGTCTTCGCCGAGTGTCCGATGATTGACACTCGACAAACGAATCTCAAGCACGATACAAGACGAATGCCGCTGATCACGGACTGGGAGTAACTGTTATGCTGGCTTTTTCTACGGAAGCCCGGTATAGTTGCTCGGTTGCATCTCGGCTCATTAGCTAGTAAATGGCTCGCTCACTCAGCTTGGCTGACATTAATTACCGCTCGTTGCTAGGAGCTATACCTCGCGCTGGCTGGACAAACAAATGGGCACGCGTCGCACTGGTTGGGTCCGCGTTGGTTGGGTCGGTTGGCCTGGCTAGAATAACCTATTCGATGATCCGTCGTCGGTGGTCACGAGAGGCTGCTTTAACTCTCTTATTCGAATAAAAAATATTTTAATTTAATGAGTAAAAATATTAAATGTGTAGACATCCAATATATAGGTGGAATAAAAATTTAGTGATGGAAATAAAAAATATCATTAATTTGAAAAACATAATTAATCTTTTACCATAGCAACGCATATTCATTTTGCTAGTACGTAATTAAATTAGTAAACGCGACCAGCAGCTAGTATTGCCCGAAGTATTGGAGACCGAATGGTAGTCACATAATCAAATAGCAGCATATACTTAGACATATAGGGCAGCATGGTAGGTACGTACACGTCGACGCCGACGCGTCACGTTTGACACGTACGCGCTAAGCAGTAAGCACCGTGCACCCCTGGCCCGGCCCGTAGCTGAGCACACGCAGTAATGTTTAGGATTATCCTGCCATCCACCGCAACACGGTGTGGGGCGTCTTGGCTGAGGCCATCCGGCCGGGACGTACGTGTACGCTAGACTCTAGCAAACAATCTACTGCACTGCATGCTTCGTCGCACTCACTACGATCGATGGCCTGACGGAGATCATTCGATCAGAAAACCAATTGAGATGTTTGTCACGTCAGATCACCATCACATGCATGCAGATGAGTCAGCAGTCTCATCGGGTCGCTTTTCTTTTTTTTCTCTCCAGATCCGGGGGATGATCAACAGGAGATTGCCATCACATGCAGATCATCGCCGATGGATCGGAATGGTACCATCGCCACACTTGCCATCCTACGGACACATATGGTAGGTGTACTCTGCGTAGTAAAAAAATTGTTTCCATTAGGCACCACCGCACACGTTATTCACGTACGAGACCGCTGGCCTTGGCCTGTTCAGTACGTGTGAACAAGTGATCGATGCTCCATGTTTAAGTAATGCTCGGACCTTGACGAGACGAGAGAGTTGTTGCGTCACCATCGTGACGACATGCATGGAGCTAGCAATAATGCATATGTATGGTACCCTAGCTACTTGCTCTACATATATGAGCCCCATCCCAGGCAGCAGTGAACCATCAACCACAGTACACTGTCCACTACACTCCTCAGCAAGCAAGCTCAGCAGCTAGCTACTGTGTACTAGCTAGCAAGAACCCGCAGCCATGGACGCGTACATCTACCAGTCGCTCCTCCTCTCCGTGGCCGCCGTCGCGCTGCTCCAGCTGGTGAAGCTCGCCCTGAGGCCGAGGCCGCGGCTGCCGCCTGGGCCGTGGAAGCTGCCAGTGATCGGCAGCATGCACCACCTCGTCAACGTACTGCCCCACCGCGCGCTGCGGGAACTGGCGGCCGCGCACGGCCCGCTCATGATGCTGCGGCTCGGGGAGACGCCGCTCGTGGTGGCGTCGTCCAAGGAGGCGGCGCGCGCGGTGCTCAAGACCCACGACACCAACTTCGCCACCCGGCCCAAGCTCCTCGCCGGCGAGATCGTCGGCTACAACTGGGCCGACATCCTCTTCTCCCCCTCCGGCGACTACTGGCGCAAGCTCCGCCAGCTCTGCGCCGCCGAGATCCTCAGCCCCAAGCGCGTGCTCTCCTTCCGCCACATCAGGGAGGACGAGGTGGCGCTGAAGCTGGAGGAGATCCGCGCGGCGGGGCCGTCGACGCCGGTGAACCTGAGCGTCATGTTCCACAGCCTCACCAACAGCATCGTGTCGCGGGCGGCGTTCGGGAAGAAGCGAAAGAACGCGCCGGAGTTCATGGCGGCCATCAAGGCCGGCGTCGGGCTTTCGAGCGGCTTCAACATCCCGGACCTGTTCCCGACGTGGACCACTGTGCTGGCCAAGGTCACCGGCATGAAGCGCAGCCTCCAGGACATCCACAGGACGGTGGACTCCATCCTGCAGGAGATCATCGACGAGAGGAAGGCCATCCTCGACGAGAAGGTCAGGAGCGGCGCCGAGAACGCCGAGGAGAACCTCGTCGACGTGCTCATCGGCCTGCAGGAGAAAGGCGGCTTCGGCTTCCACCTCAACAACAGCAGAATCAAGGCCATCATATTGGTACATATCCTTAGTATTTCCATGGAAATAGTCACGTAGCTCGATAGGTCTGTGTCATTAGCGATGAAAACGGACAGAAACGGGCGGGAAAACTCCTTTCCTGTTTCCCCTCGCGCACTTCATCATCGGGAGCGGGACAGCCGTGAGCGGAAACGGAAGTGGGTTATACGGGTGTACGAAAACGAACCAATACGACCGGAAACTCGACGGAAACGGACGGGAACCGGAAACTTTAGCTAGGACACACCAAGCTTCTGGATGCTAAGATTGCTTGTGGTTGTGGCACAAGGTCATCACTTTACTGGCTACTTCATTCGGCCAGTGAACAACAGTCACAGCACAAAACAAGGGAGGCAGGAACACCAACAAGGGACCAATAGCAGTATAGCACAAAATAGGCCGGAACGGTGTGCTCCTCCTTCAGCTCCAGTTCCAGAGCGTGACATCTTCCGAGGATGGAGACGGCGGGAGATGGCGGCACATGCTGGAGCCGGGCAGCGCACGGCGTGGGCGCCAAGCGGGGAGGTGGGGAGCCGACGTGGGCACGAGGCGGAGAGCCGGAGACTGGGGAGGCGGCATGTCGGTGCCGACATGGGTGAGGGTGGGGGGCGACGCGGAGCGCATGGGCGACTGGGGCCGGGCGGCGACGGTCAGGAGCGGGAGCGGCGTGGGAGGCGCCTTGGGTGGCGGCGTGGCATGGCGGTGGAGGAGAAAGGGTGGTGGCGTGGCACTGGCGCCTGAGTGGGACTGCGGGATAGCGGGAGTCGGACAGAGGAGAAGGGATGGCGGCGCAGATGGGGGTGGCCCATGGCCAGGTGGGTGGTGATTGGTGACTCGTTCAGGGTTAGTTGTTTGTGTGGATTTTTTTTGCTCATGGGTCGAATATCCGGGTCATATCCGGGTTAAATCGGGGTCCATCCCGATCAAATACGGGATGTCGGAAATCCGATCGGGATGGAGCCTCACCCGTTTCCATGCTGCTCCCGCAACCTGTTAACCCGTGACCCGTCCTGAACTCAGATTTTTCTGGAAAAATGAAAATGGACGGGTAAAATCCCATCCCGCCCCGCCCTGCCCCGCTTTCCACATTTTACCCGTCCGTTTTCATCCCTAGGTGTCGTTGACGTCTTGACGAGGCAGAGCACGCACGCAGGACATGTTCGCCGGCGGGACGGGGACGTCGGCGTCGGCAATGGAGTGGGGAATGTCGGAGCTGATGCGGAACCCGGAGGTGATGAAGAAGCTGCAGGGGCAGATCCGGGAGGCGTTCCATGGGAAGTCAGTGGTGACGGAGGCCGACCTGCAGGCCAGCAACCTCCGGTACCTGAAGCTGGTGGTCAAGGAGGCGCTGCGGCTGCACCCGCCGGCGCCGCTGCTGGTACCGCGTGAGAGCATCGAGCCCTGCGAGCTGGACGGGTACACGATCCCGGCCAAGTCCCGCGTCGTCATCAACGCGTTCGCCATCGGCCGCGACCCCAAGTACTGGGACGACGCCGAGGAGTTCAAGCCGGAGCGGTTCGAGGACGGCGGCGTCGACTTCATGGGCGGCAGCTTCGAGTTCCTGCCGTTCGGCGCGGGGCGGAGGATGTGCCCCGGCTTCAACTACGGGCTCGCCAGCATGGAGCTCGCGCTCGTCGGGATGCTCTACCACTTTGACTGGTCGCTGCCGGAGGGGGTTGCTGAGGTCGACATGGAGGAGGCACCCGGCCTCGGCGTGCGTCGGCGCTCGCCGCTGATGCTGTGCGCCACCCCGTTCGTTCCGGTGGCTGGCTCGACGAAGTAGCCGAGGAAGACGTACATCTCGCCACGTAGGTTGCATGCATGCATGCATGCAAACAGGCGCTCCCGCCCGGCCTCGTGCTGGCCACGTGCCGACCGAGAGCACCCTAAGTATCTGTCCGCGCTGCAATTATCCTATACACTGTATGTGGTGTACGTGTTGCGTGTATGTGTTGTACACTGTGGTGTGTGCTGGCTGTGGTTAAGTTTGTACTGGTAGTCTGGTATGTATCGCGACCCAAAATAATTGAGGCCTCTTGTGGCTAATTAATAGTTCACCTGAACTGAACATTCATGTATCCCCCACGTTCCGACTGCATTGCGTGTACGTGCACGCAGGATTCCCCCCGGAGAAATTAACATAATTCGCGATTTTGCTCCAAAGTTTCGGTCAATACTTATCAGCAGCGCCGAAACTTTGAAACCATTAATTGGTTAAATGCAATCTTTTTTGATTTATGTTCACAAGTTTTGTTACTCCCCCTCCACTTCAAATTGTAGGTCGTTTTGGTTTTTCTAGGTGCATAGCTTTTATCATGGATATCTAGTGTATATCTAGATGCATAATAATATCTATAAATCTAAAAACTTTAAAACAACTTACAATTTGAAACGGAGGGAGTACATCATAGAGAAGAGTGTGTTATTTTCAGAGACCGTGTTTAATTTGAAAGATAAAAACGGGAGGGACAGGTATTTGAAGAAAAGGAAAACCACGAATGATATCGTGAGCGCTTTCGTGCGTGTAAAGTCACGTTGATCAAATTCGCGTTCGTGCTTGTGGCCGCGTGTCAAATTCAATGCATGTATGCATGCACGACGCCGCCGCATTCCTCGGTCGATCGCTTTGTCTCGTGGCATGCATGGCACCCAGATGATGAATAAAGACAAGACAAGAAAAGACCCTGGCCGGCATGGCACCGTCGCTTTTGGAACCGGATCCCCTGATGACGTACACGTAACCCCCAGCTGACGGTGCATATCGTGGATGCGGGTTTGCAGAGGACGACTGCACACTGAACCTGTCCGGGTTGAACTCCTCCGGGTTGTCCCAGCTCGCGGGGTCTCTACCGATGGCCCACACGTTCACCAGGATCCGTGTCTTAGCCGGCACATCGTAGCCGCAGCGCAGGGTCTCCCTCGGCAGCAGGAGCGGCGCGGCCGGGTGCAGCCGAAGCGTCTCCTTCACCACCATCGTCAGGTACGGGAGCTTGGGCACGTCCTCGGGCTCCACGCGCGGCTTGCCTCCCACCACGGCCCTGATCTCTTCTTGCACCTTCCTCAGCATCGCCGGCCTTCGTATCAGCTCCGCCATCCGCCCAGACCATGGTCACCGAGCTCGTGTCCACGCTAGCAGTGTACGCATTCTGAAACATATACGAGCTCGGTGATAAAGCAGTTAAGGATTATTAGATGCTAGTAAAACGACCCAATTAATCACTGCTAGCCTAGGTTGACCAGCAAGCCTAGAACGCCGTCTATGATCGTGGAGAACAGTAGATGAATAGCGTGGAGGTTGGAAAAGTATTAGGATTGAGAAGACAAAAGTAAGTTGTAGATTGATTTGATTGGGATACCCTCAATCGGCCGTGGCTCTTTATATTTATAGGGTGGGAAGATCTTACCCCAGTAGGAGTTAAAGATTACATAAATCTTGTGTTAAAATACAACTCCTAACTCAGACCAAGCTGGATAGACGGTCAGAACATCCATCCAAACCGGTCTGATCGGTCAGCCTAGGATTGAATCTTGTCGAAATCATAACTCTCTCATTCGCACTCCAAATTAGGTGTTCCACGTATGCATTTCGATCATCTCGACGAGCTCTACGCAACGGTGAAGTCCAATTTGTATTTTGAGCACTTTGATCTGACCGGCCTGACCGATTGGGTGACCTATCTGGTTTGCCGGATCGGCTGCAGGACCAATAACTGGTTAGATCGCTTCAGTAGGCCGGTCAGATCGGATGGCTTTGTCATATCAGCCATATCTGCTATTTTTAGTGTCGTTCCAGGTGCTGATTTGTTCTTTTTAGCAAGATTACATCCAGAGCATCCAGAACAACCATTTTGTCATGCACAATTCATATTCAAGCCAAACTTGCAGAATATCAAGAGTTAGTACTAAGCAATTCTGATCTTAGCCTCACATATCCCGGATCGTGCCACTTTGAGCTCAACACCTGCCTATTTAAACTTTTATAAAATCAGATCGATGTTAGCTAGATGTGAGTTCTTCGTCTAGCTCGAGTAAGCATTATTACATGTACCGCTGAAAGCGGCCAAAGCATTCAGTCTCCCACGTAACCCCATCGTCACCGACAACTACTAAAACGTCCCGTTTATCTTCACCGTGTATCCTCATCGTGACCAGTTTAGGAGAATCTTTCCCTTCTTTGTTAATCTATATCTATACGTATTCTATCTATACCTAAATGAGAACCGCTCCTGCCCACTTTTGGTTCAACGACACGTGGGCCTAAAAATTTTCGTCCGTCCCCTCCCGTCGCGCCCCTCTGTCGATACGCACAGCAGCGCTCTCCGCCCTCCGTTTTTTTGTTCTCCTTCCTCTATCCGTGTCTCACTCCCAAAGAAGCCGCCGCTCCCGCATGCCTAATCACCTGGCCAGTGGCTGCCCGTTGCGCCGCCCTGTGGAGGCCGTCGCCACGCCTCGCCGGAGCCACGCGCCTCGCCGGGTATGACGGCCGACCCCTCCCTCTCGTCATGCAGATCTACTGCACCTCTAGCAACGCACTCCTGCAGGCCGTTCCCCCCTCCACCGCTCGCTCCGCCGCCGCCGCCGCCCCAGCAAGCGGAAGGGGTGCCGAGGAGCGAGGATGAGGTGGCACTGGGTCAGCGTCGCCCGCCGCCATCCACTCGAGGAGGCTGGATTCGTGGCGTCCACGATGGAGGACAACGATCCACTCAGGCGCGTTTGCATCTTCGCCAACAAGTACACGCGCATCTACGCCACCCACTGCGCTTCCCCCACCGACGCCGTCAACACCCGTTCCATCAACGCCTGCAACATCCTCGCGCTCTCGTGGATGGCCGCGCCGTCACGCCTGCACTCCACGACCTGCCGCGCCACCGTCACTCGGAATCCGCTTTAATAGGGCGCAAGCCCTCAAGGTGAGCGATGAGTGGATCGATCGATTTTTTTTTTCCGGTGATTTCATCTGTTCGACTTGCACTGGCTTGCATTTGCTAGGTCCATGGCCATAGTTGAACTCGGATTAGAAACATGGCATGGCGTTGCTACGTCTGATAGCCCCCATTAGTGGACTATGTAGGATCATGCGGCTTGCCTGATAGAGGTAATCAGGGTTGACTCAAGCCTGATGGAGCTCATTAGGGTCATCGCTGAACCACGGCGGCAATAGCAGAGCTTTGAAAAAATAATCAAGTAAACTTATCGAATTTCTCAAAAAAAGCCAAATCAGTTTGGTTTCTTTGATGAATCATCCTCTAAAGATGAAAAAAGCCAAATCAGTTTGGTTTCTTTGATGAATCATCCTCTAAAGATGTAACACCGTTGCTACTGTTATCTCTGTTTGTGTCACTGTTGTTTTCAAGTTCAGGAAACATGCACAGCTTGCATATCAAAAGTATATCAATATCGTACACAATGTGCATCTGGGCTTTGGAAGTTTTCTTAGTGGCATTGTCATGACTTTAATAGAGTTTTCTTAAGGAAGCTGTTGTTTGTTGCATTGAATAGTTTGGAACCAAACATTGCGAACAAGCCTACAGGTTGTTGGACCAGTGTATTAAACTAATTAATGAGTAAAGTAGTACCCTGACATGAGATCGCAAAAGTACCTTGAGTCACTGTTCTTTTATTGGGCATGAATGTATTAGTTCCTTGTCTATCAATTATGTTGATTATTTTGCTGCAGAGCAAGACCTGTTTCCGGAGTCTTTCTCTGTTGTAATTAAACAATGTCCAGGAACAATAGAAGTAGCAGACTTACCAGTTACCACATTGCACATTTCAGTAAGAATCAACAAGAGGAGAATCATATGATGGAATAATATCTGCAACTCGATTGTCCAGTGAACGGAAATCAGGTTTCTTAATAGTTGAAGATTTTAGTTATTTCGAACATATGATTTGGCTCATATGTTAGTCCATTTCCGAAATGAAGGCACAGAATCCTACTGTCATAATTTTTAAGCTACCAATTAGTTGGTAAGATAGCATATGTAGCACATTATTCTGAACATTAACATGTTTAGATGTTGTTCAGTCCTTGAGTTTTGGAGATGTGGAGCCTGTAAAAAAGCGTAAGCACCACATTGTGGTGAATAAGCAGTTATTCAGTATATGTATATTTTTAAGGATGCTTTGTCGTGTTGAACTTATCATGCAATTGCAGACCTTCTTTTTGTTCTTTTCTGAACATAACCCTTCGAACAATTATTTTGATGATGGTGGTTTATTTCTGCATCAGCATGTGCATCTACATTTCCAAAATCTGCTTCAGACCATGGATTGATTGTAGCAAATGGAACCTATATGCTTACTGCTGGCGCCTGTGTGCAGTGCAGCTGTGGACCAAGCAGTCTCAAGTAAGTGGGATTAGTATCGTCATTCTTTTCAGATGATCTTAGTTGTACTGCTGGATTTAACTTCTGTATCATTATGCCTGTTTTCTGTTCTATCAGTTTATATTGGACACCTGCTTCATTATCAGGATCATGCCCAATCATGCAGTGTCCTAACAGCAATGTGATGCTTAGCAATGTGAGCACCCATCCAACCAGTGCAGGATGCAATGTCTCTTCTTGCATCTACGGAGGTTTTGTTAATGGAACTATTACTACTTCGTAAGCAGCATTTTGCCCAATGTTCATTTTATTCCATTCTTGCTTCGTGTGGCATTTCTGCCTAAATTGCACGATCACATGGTTCGGGCATCTCATTCTTTGGGTAATGGTGAGAATATCAAGCAAACAATATGGCTGATAGGAGTACTGCTTAATGTGAATGTGATATGTTTTCGCTCTTGGATGTTAGAATTGATGCGTGGTAACCAGTAGCCACTAAAAAACTTCTTAAACTTACGAAATGTTAAATGCTGGATATAGTTGTTATGGGGAACCGAAAGGGAAAAAAAGGATATGGCAGTATTTTGTGTTGGTATAAAATGTCATTAGTTTGAAAAATACAATTGATCTTTTATCGTAGCAACGCACGGGCATTTTGCTAGTTAATAAGAAATGAGATGAGACTTATAATAAGACCTTAGATGAGACTTCATCGTGTATCCTCATCGTAATTTGTATCCTACTAGTCCATCAACCCATGTTGGCATAGAGACTAACTTAGAAATCTATTAAAAATTAGGACCCGTATAGCTAAGGCACTGTTTGGTTTGCCCTTGCTAAACTTTACTAAAGTTTAGTCCCTTTTAGTTCCTAAATTGCCAAACAGGGTGACTAAAAGTTGCTAAACTTTAGTCCTTAGCCCTTTAGTCCCCAAGGGGTTGCTTATAGGGACTAAAAGGGACCTTAGACAGGGTGTAACCTTCATTAATGCCCCGTGCCTCCCTCCCCCCACCCCACCCATCCCGCCGTCAACCCCCCGCCCGCCGTCGCTCCCACCCACCCCACCGCCCTGAACAGGAGAAACTGGAGTAGGAGAGCTAGCTGCTGAAGTTAATCTTGTTCTCTTCCTCACTTGAGTTGGCAATGGTTCCCTATTTGCTTCCGATAACCTTTTCTGCATAGCAATTAACCTATTCAATCTCCAAAGATCGGTCTTCACCATCCTGAAATAAAGAATATCATATGATCTTGGATTGAAGAACGAATTATATTAAATTCCAAACAAGATTCAAGAACGAATCATTCCTATGGACTGAATCTTGGATCCGTCTCTTTCTTTACAAACAATCTTAAGCTGAATCTAAGCTAGGGTTCAAAGCTGAATCAATCTGAGAAACAAGCAATAGAACATGGAAACATAGAATGGAAACCAATAAAATAAAACAAGAAGAGATAGAAGGCCACCTTGTTCAGCCTGGATGGATCGGGAGTGGGGATTGACCCGTCGCCGACGAGCTCCACGGTGAGAAGTGGCGGCGAGTCGACGTCCATATCGAGGGACCCACCCATGGAGGCAACCGCTTCCCGCAGCCGCAATGTTGATTCTGCCGCCAGCGCGGCCTCCAGCTCAAGACCTTGAGCGACACCATCGTGCGGCATCTTCGCCGCCGCCACCCCTTTTTCCCCCCTTGATGCTGGCCTCGGTGGGTTTGACGGGTTAAAACCACAAACCAGCTGACCCCCGCTTGCTTCATCCGGGTCCACGCGGGTCGGGGTCCAACCCGCGCTAGGAACCGGAATGACAGGTCCAGCAGGGTTGGGTGCGGGCTGGTTCCCGGTTTCCCTGAACCCATGAACAGGGCTACTTGTGGTTCTCTTTCCAGAGTCCCCTTTTGCAACTGATTTGTACCTTCTCTCCCTTGGTTGACCTGGTGCCCTTTTCAGAAGTGGAGGCCACAACTTGAACCTAGGATTAACTTGAAGCCACTGTTTACTATCTGTCATTGGCTTCACGGACTTTTCATAGGCTTTCTTGAACTTTGCCATAGAATAGTTTTCATGAACATAGTCTTCAATATTACCTCAAATTGAGGTTATAATACACAAGGCATGTGTACATGGCAGACCAGTAACTTGCCAGCGCCTACAGGTACGCTTCCTCTCCTGAAGATCAACGGTATGCCTCCAATGAACTAGATCTCTTGTAACACCTTCAACTTCACCTAACATTTCACCTTATTTCAGCCCCTGCTCCTTGCATTAAGGTCCTTCATCACATTTGGCAGTATCTTATCTTCAAGCTTCTTAGCAATTTTTCTTCTTAAGAACATTTTCTCCATGCATAATTGTCTGATCCTATCCATAAGATCAACAACATGCAGGGATTTTTCATGCCTAATCCAGCTGTTGAATGTTTCAGCTATGTTAGTTGTGTACCAATGTCAACAAGCAAATCATTCCAATTTGTGCTATTCCTGTCTAAAATCCTTGGAATGTTGCAAGCATCACAATACATACGAGTGCCATCATCACTTAGTTTCACATAAGCACCTACACGCATAGCAAGTCTGTAGGCTGAACTGGCATCCATCCTAAACGGACCTTGGCACAAATTCGAGTGGAATAAACACACAGTTAGTTTTACTTCATTTGCAAATACGAGCTCAAGTTAGCACAAGAAATTGGAAGACCACTTACCCATCAGGAACCCATGAGAGATCAGCCTGATCCTGCGGGAAAATCTCGCTGAGGAATCATGGGGGTCTCCATCTTCTATCCTCAGCCAACCGTGCTTGTTCTTCAAAAGGGGCTGCGCGCGGGGCGTCGGTGGGTGTCGCAGCAGCCTACGACACGTGGGGAGGGGCCACGCGCGTCCATGGTGGCCGGCGCACCGCCGGAACGGGCCTCCGGCGGGCGGCCCTGCACACCTGGAATGGGCGCCGGCTGAGAGGATGGCGGCAGTGCTAGTAGTCGCAGAGAAGGGGGGGAGGGCGAGGATAAGGTGGGAACGGCTGGTTCCTGGAGATGAAGGCCAGCCAGGGGTGAAACAGTCATTTTCGATCCTTTACAATTAAACTGATTAAAATATAGAGTATAGTGTCCAGCAGCATATTACCGTACTTAAAGAGTGTGTTCTAGCAAAACCACTCTTTTTTAGTGTCCTGTGGCAAAAGCCACGATTGAACGATGTCCGGGAGCTAATTTTGCCTAACTTATATGCATGATGTGTGTCATAGACCACATATACATATATACACGAAGAGATGAGACTATTTATTTCTATGTTAAACACATAGCTCACTAAGCGTTAAGTTGAACTTACTTCACCTCACCTCCATGTTGAGGTACTTGAGCTTGGGCATGTCATCAGGCTGCACCCTCTTTGTCACCCACCACGGCCTGATCTCATCATGCACTTTCTTGAGCACTTGAGGCTTTCGGATCAGCTCCGCCATCACCCAGACCATGGTAACTGAGCTCCTGTCAACGCCACCAATGAAGGTATTCTGAAAATTATGATGGAGTGATGAATTTACAGTTACGTGTAATCTGCTCATTCATTGGTGTAAATTGAGTCAAGTTTCTCCATCTCTGTACATACCGACAGTAGTGCTTTGATATGGTCTGTACGTACTGAACCTGAGAGACCCTTGGTGTTTGTGGTCCTCCTCCATGAGGACGTGGACAAGATCGCTGCTGCTGCTGTTGGCTATCTCACGGGACGGGTCGAGGTGCTGCTGGATGATCATGTCGAAGAAAGCGTCGAGCTCCCTGAACACAGTCTCACGGCGGGACACGACACCGGTGAGGTGGTCCAGGAGGCGTCCGACCACGTTGGGGAAGTAGTCCTCGGTGGAGAAACTGGCTAACACCCCCATGGCCTCGTCGACTACATCATGGAAGTGCTTCGTGTGCGCGAACTGCTCCGTGCCGTAGATATTCCCGAACGCCACCGTACCAATGACGCCGTCCATGAGACCGAAGATGTGGTCCTCCAGGAACACTTGTTTCCCTCCGGAGCTGCTCAATCTACGGATGAGTTTGTCCACCTATAATAATACCATCAATAAGTAGAATATTCATTATTCCTGTCCATTTCAAATAGGTTGTTTTAATTTTATTCGACATCAAACTTCTCTAAATTTTCACATAAAAAACTTCTCTAATTTTGATGATGTTTATATGCATTCTCATGCTGTGTATTTTGCAGCAATATATGTTACTCGGTATAGTACAACGCACTAGGTATACCTGGGCCTCTCTGGCGTACCAGGCTGCCTGGACGCGGCGCATGCTGAGCAGCTCGACGACGAAGAGCTTGCGCATCTCGCGCCAGCAGTCGCTGTAGGGCGTGAACGCCACGTCCTTGTGGTCGTACGACAACCGCCGCGCCCCCGGTGTGTCCGGCCGGCTGCAGCACGCGGCGTCGTGCGTCTTCAGCACCTCCCTCGCACCTCCGCCGACGACACCACCAGCGTCGGCACCGTGCCCAGCCGCAGCTGCATCACCGGCCCGTGGCGACGCGCCAGCTCGCGGAGGCTCCGGTGGGGCAGCGTGCCCATGATCTGATGCAGGTTGTCCAGGACAGGCAGGACAGGCAGCCTCAGCAGTGGACCGGGCGGCAGGTGGAGGCGGCGGCCTTTGGTGGAGAAGAAGCTTCTTGTTGCAAGATCGAGGCCGAGGAGAGGCAGAAGAAATGTAAAGAAGATGGCAGGGAGCTGCAGTTTCCATTATTGAGGCATGCATTCCAGGACAGGCATAGGCATGGCCACTGTTTCTTTTACTCCAAATGAAAGCAAAATAATTATAATGTGAGCATATGCGTCTGTACCGTGCAATTCAAAAAGAAAAAAGTTAGCTAGTAGAGCTCATCAACTACTCCCTTCTAAGTCAAATCTTGTTTGGCAGTTTGAGTGTTATTTTGGTATGCTCCATCCATGTAAGAGCATAGCTATGTTTATGTTTGTCCTAAGTCATACACTTTTATTTTTGATGGATAATAGCTCTAAAAATTATTTATTTTAAATATAAAAATTGCATATTATGATAGTATGTGTACGATTATCCTGAATCAAACTACTCTGAAAACTATGGTGAACTACAGTTTCAAATGAGGGCTTGGATACAATGTATTCAGATGTGAAAAAGTATATAAATATATACAAGTAGCAGGCTATACATTTTTGTTTTGTTTTTAGATGGTTGCTGCAATTGATTACCACAAACTTTTGGAGATCCCACATCATATATATCTCACAAATGATCGGATTTATTTAGATATTACAAGTGTCTTGGATCCATAAGCGGTGGTCTTGGTAATATAAGCTGGTCATGACTCATGATCTCTGCCACTTGTACGTGGTCGGCACAAGCACGAGGGGGACCTTCTTGTTGACGGTGAGCCCTCCTGCCTCTTCCATGCTCACATCCTCCACCGTCATACCATCTGGGAGCTCCCACTCGAAGCAGTGGAGCAGGTTGGCCAGCGTGAACTCTACTATCGCCACCCCCATGGCCACTCCAGGGCACATCCTACGTCCTGCGCCGAATGGCAGAAGCTCGAAATGCGCCCCATTGAAGTCGACACCATCCCCCTCAAACCTATCCGGGTCAAACTCCTTGGGGTTGCTCCAGATTGCAGGGTCTCTGCCAATTGCCCAGACGTTTACAAAGATCCTTGTCCTGGCAGGCACATCGTATCCGCAGATCTTGATGTGTCGCATGGTCTCTCTCGGAGCTAGAAGCGGTGCCACCGGGTGTAGCCGTAGCGTCTCCTTTACCACCATCTTTTACCACCATCTTAAGGTACTTGAGTTTCGGCAAGTCGTCCGGCTCTACCCTCTCTTTGTTGCCCACCGCTCCTCTGATCTCGTCTTGTGCCTTCTTAAGAACCTCCGGGTTTCGAATCAGTTCGGCCATTGCCCAGACCACCGTGACCGAGTTCGTGTCAACTCCACCAGTGAACGTATCCTGAAAAATTGTACGTATGCATAACGGTTATAAATGAAATAATATATATAGCTCCATAAATCCTATTTTGTACTGTAAATTTATGAGCTCTTTTACGGTACACAATACTATTGTACTTAGTAGTATATAATATATATAAGATCTAAATATTTATGATTATGGATGATTTAGTAATTATTACATGTGAAAAGTGATATTTCAAACGGAATGGCCTTTTAAACTTGATGCTAGTGTCAAAAATAAAATTTTAGTGATGTCATTTGTGTTCTTTTACCATGATACTCTTATACTACATATACTACTCATGTATACTACTCATACCACACGTGAAGATTTCGGTAGTATACAATTAATCTTGACTGTCGGATATTTATATACTAGTCTTTTTTAACACTAGTATAGCCTAGTGTTGTGTACCGTAAAAGAGCTTAAATTTTATATGTTGATGACGTTGCGTACCGATAACATTCCCTTGATGTGGTCTCTAGTGAACCAACTGAAAGTGCCCTCGTGCTCCTTGGTGAGGCCAATAAGGATGTCGATGAAGCCAGGCCCGTTGTCCGGTGTGGGGCGGGACGGCTGGAGGTGGGTGTCGATAATCCTGTCGAAGAAAGTGTCGAGCTCCCAAAATACCTTCTCACGGCGGGAGACGAGGCCGGTGAGATGGTCCACAAGGCGACCCAAGACGTTGGGGAAGTAGTCCTCAGCGGAGAAGCTGCTCTTTACAGCCATGGCCTCATCGAACAGATCGTGGAAGTGCTTCTTGTGTGCAAACTGCTCTGAACCGTATATGCTCCCAAGTGCCACCGTGCTGACAATGCCGTCCATGAGCGTGAAGATGTGATCCTCCAGGTACACTGGTCTCCGTCCTCCGCTGGTTAAGCGGCCGATGAGTTTGTCCACCTCAGCTTCCCTGGCTGGCCAGGTGGCCTGGACGCGGCGCGCGTTGAGGAGCTCGACGACGATGAGCTTGCGCATCTCGCGCCAGCAGTCGCTGTAGGGCGTGAACGCCACGTCCTTGTAGCCGTACGACAACCGCCGCGCCCCCGGCGTGTCCGGCCGGGTGCAGCACGCGGCGTCGTGCGTCTTCAGCACCTCCCTCGCCGCCTCCGCCGACGACACCACCAGCGTCGGCACCGTGCCCAGCCGCAGCTGCATCACCGGCCCGTGGCGACGCGCCAGCTCGCAGAGGCTCCGGTGGGGCAGCGCGCCCATGATCTGATGCAGGTTGCCCAGCAGGGGCGGGCCTACATGTATTCAAGGGTATTCAACTGAATACCCATTATTTTTGCAAAAAAAATTTATATATAGTGTATTCCATGGGTATGTATCAAAAAGCCAAAAATAAACAGGCTAACGTAAACCAAAAAAGCCCATAGGAACCTGCCTGGTCCGCTCCTTCCCTCCTCTACCGCAGTCTTGACCCAACAGCTCATTTTCTCACAAGCTCAATTTGGTCATTCCCCTTCCTCCACTGGATCGCAGGCTCACAGCCACACACATAGCGCTCCATTCCTTTGCTGATCTACACCTCCCCTCTCCTCTCTGAGCTTCGGTAATTTGGCAAAGCAAGTCACGGCATCGAACCATCAACACTTCTACAGACTACGCGACTTCAGCAACATATTGAGATGAGCATTTGCAATTGTTTATGAAATTTATGACAATGTGATAGCAGTAGCAGGCAGTGAGCACTCTCTAAAATTTGTGTATTTTTATTTTAGTCTGAAACATGAAGAGAAAGAATAGTACAAGTACTGATTTGAGATGTTGTATTGATCATTTAGTACATCTATATTGATGTCAATTTCTAGATTATGTGTTATGAATCTGCACTTTAAGCTGTAAAAAAATTCACCCTTCGAAAATTTTGAATACCCATTCCCAAAATCCTGAGCCCGCTCCTATTGCCCAGGACAGGCAGCCTCAGCAGTGGACCGGGCGGCAGGTGGAGGCGGTCCCCTTTGGTGGAGAAGAAGCTTATTGTTGCAAGAGCGAGGGCGAGGAGAGGGAGAAGAAACGTAAAGAAGATGGCAGGGAGCTGCAGTTTCCATTGTCGAGGCATGCATTCCAGGACAGGCAAAGGCATGGCCACTGTTTCTTTTACTCCAAATGAAAGCCAATAATCAAATTGAGTTGTTGTGCTAATTGCTTGTGGGGGTATAAATAGGGTGCTAATTGCTTGTAAAGTATAACTCGGGACACTAATGTTTGAGATATCGATCGTCTTTTCCAATGATAGGCTACTCCCTCCTCCCAATAATGCTCAACTATTCGAGTATGTGAGATCGTGAGGTGGAGAGTATAGTCAACATCACGCTAGGACATTATTATTTGCATTGGAAGTGGCTTATAAGAGCAACCATAACGGTCGGCATCTGCTCTCTACAACGCTTTCACGTTAGTTTTTGTCTTACATGGAGGAAAAAGAAACGGAGTGAGAAAACAACTACAGCTGCGTTTTGGCGAGAGCCGATACACGGTTTTCCACGCTGAGTGGGGCTCACGCCCCTTTGTCATCTCCTCACACTTCTCTGCTGCACCAAATATCTATCGCACGGTTCCCACCTCCTCCTCCGTGAATGAATCAAGAGAATATCTGTAGGCAAGTGAAGCACCCCCCCCCTCCCGCGTGAGCAGTGCCCGCGTGAGCAGTGCGTAGAAATAGCTGTAGCAATGTTTATCTTCGACTTAGGCTAATCCCAGTCCAAATTTTATAGAGATTTCATGCACATAGCGACACATCACTAGTAGAGAACTGAACTTCCATCCAACCCCTTTAGTCTTGGTTAACATTGGACCTATGAATAAAGTGGCTTCAGTCCCGGATCAAAAATGGGTCAAAAATATGCCCGAAGACCACCGCAGGGGGAGCTTTAGTCTCAGTTATAAATACCAACTGGGACTAAAGCCCCCCTAGTTCCGGTTATAACAGCAACAAAAAATCCCACCGACGCTCCACACTTTTGTCCCAGTTAGAAATTCCAACCAGAACAAAAGACCCCCACACGGCCCTCTCGACCTTATCTTCGCGCAGCGCCTTCTCCCTCCCTCCCTCCCTTATCCTCTCGCTGCCTTATCCCTCCACCGCACGGCGCCTCTTCTTTGCCTTTCTCCCTCCACCGCGCAACGCCTCCTCCCTCCTCTCTCCCTCCTCTCTCCCTCCACTGCATCTCCCTCTCCTCCTCTCTCCCTCTACCACGCCTCCCTCCCCTTCCTCCCTTATCCTCGCGTTGCCCCTCCCCTTCTCCCTCAGCTCGCCCCTCACTGGTAGTGAGGAGCAGCATCAGGGCGAGGGCAGGGATAGCGGCGGGCATGGGTGGGTAGGCGGGCGGGCGGGTCGGTGGCCGGCAGGCGGGTGAGCGGCAGCCGGCGTGTGCGGAGGCGGGCGAGGGTGGAGGCGGGCAGAGGGTGAGCGGGCGGAGCGAGCAGGTGGCCGGCAGCGTCCGGGCGGCGCGGGTGAGCGGCCAGATAGAGCGGCAGACGGAGGAGCGGGCGAGCGAGCGGCGGACGGAGCAAGCAGGCGGGCGAGCGGCCGGCGGGCGGCGCGGGCAGGCAAGTGTGGGCGGCCGGCGTGGACGGAGGGGTGCCGCCACTACGCCGGCAGGTGAGGGGCCGACGCAGTGCGGGCCCGGAACGGGCCGAGCAGCACTTTTTTTATTTTTTTAACCTTGTTAGTCCTAGTTGGTAATACCAACTAGAACTAAAGAACCCACTTTCGTCTTGAAAATTTAATTCCGGATGAATTTTCGGAATTTTTGACCCCTACCAACCGGGACTCACGCCGCGTTTTCCACCAGTGCATCAACATATGTTATGACATGTCAGGATAATTATGAAGAGAGAGATGAACTAAGTTTAATCTAAATAAAAGTGTGTATGCGCTATTTCCAAGACTATGAAATCTGATGAAACTAAAATTGAGGCTAGAGAGTTTCATTTCATCTAACCATATCCAATCACATGCTTTGCAATTAAATGGTATAGGTAGCTTATGAAATCGTGAAATGAAACTTTGCATGGGGGAATTCATCAATTTAAATCTTTTTTGTGCCATGTCAATTTTAAAATCCGCGAGATGAAACTTCCTACTGGAAATAGCCTGCCAATATAATATTGGGGCGCGGCGGGATCGGCACCACATGAAACCTACTGCTTTTGCTTGTTTTCCGCGCTATGACTGCCATCAACTAATCAGCAACAAGCACAGCAGCGAGCGACATTCTTGTGGCCAGGCGAGGCAAACGGTGGCCGGGAAGCGGGAACCAAACATGTCATAAGTCTTCGGTAAGCATTATTGCTACAGCGTATGTTGATAAGCACTAGTGGATCGAGTACTAGGTACTCATGTGACGGACCACCTAAAAAATGAGCCGAAAAAGTGTGACTAGTAGCTATACTATAATAGAGCTTATCAACTACTCCGTCAAGCCAAATTTTGTTTGGCAGTTCGTGTGGCGTTTTGCTATACTCCGTCCATAAAAAAAATATAGCTATATTTATTTTTTTTCTAAGTCACATACTTTTATTTTTTTACCACCAATATCTCTAAAAATTATTATGATAGTTGGTATGTCATTAACAATTTATATAGTTAAAGTTAAAAAAATTTAACTTAGGATAAATCTAAACATAATATAAATGCATTGGAGCAGGAGACTGAAGGACCTCGTTCATGACCATATGCATGAAGGATGGGAGACCCTGGAGAGTTCAGTATTAGCTCCTACTAGTAAAAGAATGTCCAAGCCAAATTTGCTACTCCTATTGAGCTACTGGTTATAGCAGTAGTACTAGTTCGTAGCTGTCCATGCATGCAATTTGCAGTTTGAACTTAGGGTCCGTTTTATTGGATTCACACAATCAATCCATTAGCTGCTAATTGGAATTAACTGGAATTAATTACTTATTCTTCTAGCTTGTGGGGTATAAATAGGGCGCTAATTGCTTGTGAAGGAGTATAATTTTTTAGCAGGTTCTATTCAGTGAATATATTGGCTTCGGTTTTGAGCTCAATTGCACGGACTGAAGCTAAAGAATACTTGACTTAAGCGTGCCGTACATTGAGATGACGGCTCTACACTTCTTTAGTTCACATGGTTAGCCTTTTAATTTGGGAATTTGTATTTGAGTTGGAAATTTTGTAAAATTCAACTATTTGGTGTTGGTAGAATTTGGCCATCATTTGTAATATCTGTGGACTGATTCGTTCTCTTTGAGGAGGTTGAAGTCGAAATTCCAATAATATAATACGCTACTCCCTCCTCCCAATAATTTAATGCTTGGCTATTTGAGATATATATACAAGAAATTAATGCATGCGGATAGAATTTCTACAGTAATGTAGAGTGTCTATGTGAGATCGATCGTGAGGTGGAGAGCAATAGACGACATTATTTACATCGAAAGTGGCCTATAAGGTAGTCACAAGGGTCGGTATCCGCTCCCTACTACATTTCCACGTTAGTTTTTGTTTCCAACGTCTCTCTGCTCTGGCACCAAATATCTGTCCCACGGTTAAGTGAATGAAATGAATGAGAATATCGATCTGTAGGCAAGTGACGATGAAGCCTAAAGATAATATCTGTGTGGTTACCAAACAATCAACAACCAACTGCCAATAATGTTGGGGCGCGGGAGAAATCGGCGCCACATGAAACCTGCTGCTCTTGGCTCTTGCTTGTTTTCCCCTATGACTGCCATCAACTATTCAGCAACAGAACTGCAGCGAGATTCTTGTGTCATAAGTCCTAGGTGGAGTACTATCTATTGCTACAGCGTGTTGATAAGCTCTAGTGGAGTACTAGTAATCATGTAATGGACCAACTAAAAAACGAGTGGAGAGAGTATGACTAGCTAGCTAATAATGCGATTTTTTTAATTTTAACCCCTTTTTCAATATAATTTTAAAAATAACCTCTCCCGACAAATATTTCCATCTGGTGACCTTTTGGTCGCGCCAATCCGCGTGGCGCGACAGGATCATGTTGTCGTGCCACATGCATTGGCGTGACAAGGCCAGTACGCTGGCAGGAGCCGATGATGTGGAACGCTCCTGTCGCGACAAGGCCAGTACGCTGGCAGGAGCCGATGATGTGGAACGCTCCTGTCACGCCAATGCATGTGGCGCGACAACGTGATTTTGTCCCGCCATCGTGCCTGGCGTAACAAAGGGTACCCAATTCAATTTGCAACCATCATTTGAACTTCAAATGTTACAAAATTTTGTATGCGCATTTATACAAGGTGTAAATATAAAAATATATATTATGGTAGTTGGTATTTCAGTAACTATTTATATAGTCAAATCTTTTTACAAAATTGACTTAAGATAAATCTAAACATAAAATTACTGCATCGGAGCAGAAGACTGAAGGACCTCATGCATGAAAGATGGGAGACCTTGGAGAGTTCAGCATTACCTCCTACTAGTAAAAGAATGTCCAAGCCAAATTTGCTACTCCTATTGAGCTAGAAGTTAGCACTAGTGCTAGTTCGTTGCTCTCCATGCATGCAATTTGCAGTTCGAACTTAGGGTCCGTTTTAGATTGACACTATTAATCCATTAGCTGCTAGTTGGAGTTAGTTACTGTTTTTTCTAGTAGAAAAACTTTAGCTAGGCATTATTTAGTTTGTTTTGGATCCAGCCCAGCTAAAATTTAGCTATCTACCAATTAGCTTGTGGATCCTCATCGTAATTTGTATCATACTAATTAATCAATCTATGCTCCTTTATGAACTAATAATTTTAAGATACACTGTATTGGAAATTTGTTTTAAAGGACCAATAACTAAATCAAAATTTTGTATCTTGCACTCTCACTCAATTGTTCAATATTCTAATACAAAACTCAGGTAGATGCGTGCTTATCGTTATCTGGCTGTGATGGACTGTAGTTAGTAAATACTCTATCTACAAATTTTCTATCCATATTTATCGTTATCCACATTCCACACCAAGGAACAATGGCCACCCCACTGCTCCCCTCCGAGCTTCTCGCCGGTCTGCCGCAGCAATGGCTGATCGGCCCCTTGCTTTTTCTCCCTGTAGTCCTGCTTGTGCCGTCCTACCTCTTCCTGGCGAGCCCCGGGACCAAGATGACCAAGAACGGGGCGCGTCGTCTGCCGCCGGGCCCCGCGCAGGTGCCTGTCCTGGGCAACCTTCACCTTCTTGGCCCGCTGCCGCACCGGAACCTCCGGGACATGGCCCGGCGGCACGGCCCCGTGATGCTGCTGCAGCTGGGCACGGTGACGACATTGGTGGTGTCCAGCGCGGCGGCGGCGCGGGAGGTGATGAAGGAGCACGACATCGACTGCTGCAGCCGGCCCGTGTCGCCGGGGCCCAAGCGCATCTCCTACGGCCTCAACGACGTCATCTTCGCGCCCTACGGCGAGCAATGGCGCGAGATGCGCAAGCTCTTCATCGTCGAGCTCCTCAGCATGCGCCGCGTCCAGGCCGCGTCGTACGCGCGCGAGCAGCAGCTGGACAGGCTCATCGCCGACCTGAGCCGCGCGGGCGCGGAGGCGGCGCCGGTGGCGCTGAACGAGCACATCTTCGGGCTCGCCGACGGCATCGTCGGCACGGTGGCGTTCGGGAACATCTACGGCACGGAGCGGTTCGCGCACAGGGAGCGGTTCCACCACGTGATGGACGAGGCCGTGGACATGATGGCCAGCTTCTCCGCCGAGGACTTCTTCCCCAACGCCGCCGGCCGCCTCGTCGACCGCGTCACGGGGCTCGTCGCCCGCCGAGAGCGCATCTTCAGGGAGCTCGACGCCTTCTTCGAGACGGTCATCGACCAGCACACGGACCCCGCGCGCGTCGTCCCCGAGAACGGCGGCGACCTCGTCGACGTCCTCATCAGCCTGTGGAAGGAGAACCGGGGCACGCTCCGCTTCACCCGAGACCACGTCAAGGCCCTCATCATGAACACGTTCATCGGCGGGATCGACACGAGCTCGGTGACGGTGCTGTGGGCAATGTCGGAGCTGATCCGGAAGCCGCGGGCGCTGAAGAAGGCGCAGGACGAGGTGAGGGCCGTCGTGGGAGGCAAGGCGCGCGTGGAGCCCGACGACGTGCCCAAGCTCCCGTACCTGAAGATGGTTGTGAAGGAGACCCTGCGGCTGCACCCGCCGGCGACGCTGCTGGTGCCTCGGGAGACGGTGCGGGACGTGAGGATCGGCGGGTACGACGTGCCGGCGAGGACGCGCGTGTTCGTGAACGCGTGGGCGATCGGCAGGGACCCGGCGAGCTGGGCGGACGCCGAGGAGTTCCACCCGGACAGGTTCGAGGGGAGCGACGTGGACTACAACGGCGCGCACTTCGAGCTGGTGCCGTTCGGGGCGGGGCGGCGGATCTGCCCGGGCCTCGCCATGGGCGAGGCCAACGTGACTTTCACGCTGGCTAACCTACTCTACTGCTTCGACTGGGCGCTGCCGGAGGGGATGGCGGCGGAGGACGTGAGCATGGAGGAGGCCGGCGGGCTGACGTTCCACCAGAAGATGCCGCTGGTGCTGGTGCCCACAAGGTACCACCACCGCACGGCGACGGCGTAGTGTAGTAGTCGTCATCATATCGTCGACGATTGAACAAAAGATGCCCTGCGTCCTGCAAATGTCCCATGAACATAATATGTAAATGTGATCATTTTGTCAAATAAAACTGAGTATAGTAAACCAAGTAAATATGATATAGCCGCATCAAAAGTATGATTATTAACTTACAAATAATTATCTACAAACTTTCGGTCACAATAATAATTCCTATCCCACAGGTGCCCACATCCTTTATTATTAACCAACATTTCATAATGTTTTGGACCTCACAAACACTATAGAAGCAATAAACAACAATGATCATCAACACTGGATCTTGTATCTAGTGGGCACAAGCACGAGCGGCATCTTCTTGTGGACCGAAATCCCTCCGACCTCCTCCATACTCACGTCCTCGCCCCTCACCCCTCTCGGCAGCTCCCACTCAAAGCAGTAGAGAAGGTTGGCCAGCATGAACTCCATGGTGACCACCCCAATGAATTGTGACTATTGGGAGTATATCTAGCATCTGCAAATATGCATGCTGCTTCTGCATGGGTGGAGGGGGAATTTTGGAGACCTCCCAAAATGGGGAGTGGTTTACTTGCCTTCTAAATTTGGAATAGAAGCCTATTTAGAAGATCTGCTGGAGTGCAAGATCGACCTGAGCGGACAGACAGGTCAATATTAGCAAAGTTTCCCGTTTCCGATCACTTGGGCGGGCACATTTTTTTCTTAGGGTTAGGGACGAGCGATCACTACTCGAGTGTGGTTTGTTCATCAGTTGCTAATCGTCGCACGCGCAGGCCGTCCAGCACAACCCAATTCGTGCTTTTGGTCGGTCCCGGCCCACCATGCAATCATGATCTGGGCTTACCCGGTGCCATCGTCTCTTGTTTCGAACAACATTGAATTCGCGTCTGTAAAAAATTCGACACACACACTCAATCAAGTACGACGCACACACATGCTCATTAACAGTGAGTCTAATCTTGCAAAAACGTTCATAGGGGTAGGATGCATAGGTACGTTCAAAGAGACGTACTGTATGTTCATAGGAGTATTATTAGCTCTGTCCCAGGCCTAGCTCATGGATTCACGGTTGGTTTTACACAGAAAATTCTGGGACCACTTCTTTCAAAAAAAAATCCTTTGCTGAAGATGTTTCAAAAATATAATTCCATAGAGATGAGATGAAAAGCAATAATGGAGGCCAACACTATATACCACGCAATATCTTTTTTGGAAGACCACACTCATTATCAACCAAATAATGTCGCTCTGTCTGCCTCCTCAATATAATGTGGATTGCCATACTCTCTCGATCATCAGTTTGCGTGTACTACTAGTTCAGCAGTTGGAACTTGGAATCCTGTCTGCATACGTGAACTCACTACTCACCCTGTCTGAGAGTCATGGCTTACGGCGCCTGGTAGCTAGTTCAACGACGACTAACGATTAGTCATGCATTTGACTCGACACATTGTCAAAGATGTTGAGTTTTACTTGCTCTACTAGCTAACTGGTTGGATGGATGGCAGAAAACTCTTGTCATATCCTAAGGTCAGTGACAATTTTGCTTACCAATGCTGATTCATGCTGAAATTTCAGTCACGTTGATCAAACTGGCGTTCGTGCTCGTGGCCGCGTGTCAAATTCAATGCATGCATACACGACGCGTCGACGCCGCCGCATTCCTCGGTCGACGCTTGTCTCGTGGCATGCATGGCACCCAGATGATGAATAAAGACAACACAAGAAAAGACCCTGCCGGCATGGCACCATCGCTTTTGGAACCGGATCCCCTGATGACGTACACGTAGCCCCCAGCTGACGGTGCATATCGTGGATGCTGGGTTTGCAGAGGACGACTGCACACTGACGTCACCGGGGGCAACGTCACAGATGATCCGGCGGCGGGGCTCCGGGATACCGCATGACATGGGAAACATGGGGAATATAATCTCCCGGAATATAGGTATGATTGGTACATCGGTGGGGAGAAACGTCAAAAATAAAAATAAAAAAGTGCTTCCCCAGTAAGCGAGTTTGATTCCAACTCATGCATTTTAGTATAAATGGAAGCGGTGCGGAGAAGCGCGGCCAAAAAAAGCTGGAAAAAAACACGCCGTTTGGCGCTGTTCCAAATATAGGCATGCAATAGCTAATTAATATAAGCTGCCCTCTGCTAGCTACTAGTAGCTGCTGGTTTCAATTAACTAGTCCATCAACCCATGCTCCCGCACGGGCTAATATTTTTAGAAGTTATTGTATAGAAAAATTATTTAAAAATTAAACTCTTAGCTAATTAAAATTGTTTACCTACTACTCTCTTATTTTTCCAATACTTCAACATAATAATTATATAGATATGTACCTATCTTTGTCTAGTTGTGATTGCTTTTTAATCAATAATTACTCTGTACTTTTTCATCCATATTCATACTTTTTCCATTTTGTATCACACCTCCAATCCTTCATACATTATGTTTAGCATACAAATCAATATTTTTCATCAATTCCTCACATACATGTATAAATGGTCTAAATGGTGGCACTCATCATGTGTATATACTTTAACTTAATATTTTTATATTAACAGTGACATAAATAGGTAATTTAGAATCATATATTAATTTGCTTTTTGATATTTCTGTATGATGCACATGAAGATAATTAGATTAAGATTTAGGTGTTTACTTTAGGTTATTTTTAATATCGACATGCGTAAGTAACATAGATAAAATTTTAGAATGATATTTTAAGTTATGCTTTATAATGATGTGTATTAGTAAATTGGATGAAGATTATGAGGTTACTTTATATTATTTTTTATAATAGCTAAGCTCGGTAATTTAGATATAGGTTTAGAGCTTATTTTTTAATATTTTCACAATGATAGTGGCAGGTAACCTTTTAAAAAATATAATAGATCAATGGCTATGATCATTAGAGTTTACATGATTGGTGTTTGATGTTTTTAATTTTTATGAGAATTTCTCTCTTTTTTCTAGCTTGTCTCGTGGGAACTAATGTGGAGTCTCCAATGGAAAAAAATGTAGGGTTACCTCATGTTACTTTTAATAATAGCATGTGTGGGTAATATAGATGCAAATTTAAGGGTTACTTAAAACTTTTAAGTAATAGTGGTAGGCAATTCAATTGCAAATTAGAGGGTTATTTTAAATATTGTTTATAATGGCATAAGTGGGTAATTTTGATGAAGATTAGGGGGGTACTTTAATTAATTTTATATAATGGCAGAGGTGGGTAATTTATATATAGATTTAGGGGGTTACTTTAGGCTATTTTCATAATGGCATAGGTGGGTAATTTTTTTAAAAGACATAATAGATCCAATGGCTATAATGATTTGAATCTATCGATCGATGGTCGGATGTTTTGCTTTTTTGTGAGAATTTCTAGGATTTCTCTCTTTTTCTAGAGTGTCCACCTAGGAATCCTAGGTGGCTTCACCTGGAGGCTTCAAAAGGAGCCTCCAATTAGTAATAGTAAGATAATAGTAAGATGCCACGGGGCTCAACCACATGCCTTCTTTGTGCTATACGTTTCCCACTTCTTCGCTTTCGCACACCAGCCATCGCTTAAGCTACTAGCCCAAGCGGTGAGGACTAGGGGCCGATCTAGGCCCTGGCTGGGGCTGCAGCCTGAGTCCAGCCTAGATACTCCCTTGCATATCGTCTCAGCTAAAGAGAAAAAAAAAATATCCCAGGAAGCCTACGCAGGCCCAGGCACTAACACAAGTTGCATTGGTCCATGTTCATCTCCTAGAGACATGCATATTCAGCTTGGGGCCTAGGGCGATTCTAGGTCCGCCCCTGGGGAAGGACACATGAGAGCAAATAATAAAGATGCCATTAGATCAAACCACATTATATATATGATTATTAACTTCCAAATCATGCATTACCTACAACTTCGATTATAATAATAGTTCCTATGTATTCCACACAAGTGCTCCAATATATCCTTTATTGATGACCAACATTTCACATTGTTGTCAGCCTCACAAACACCATAGAATTAAGCAATAGTACTCAACAATGACCATTAACACTTGCACTTATATCTGGTGGGCACGAGCACAAGCGGCGTTTTCTTATGGATCGTGAGCCCTCCGGCCTCTTCCATGCTCACGTCCTCAGGCCTCACGCCTCGTGGGAGCTCCCAGTTGAAGCAGTAGAGCAGGTTGGCCAGCGTGAACTCTGTGGTGGCCACTCCCAAGGCCATCCCGGGGCACATCCTCCGGCCGGCGCCGAAGGGCACGAGCTCGAAGTGTGTCCCGTTGAAGTCGACGTCCTTCCCCTCGAACCTGTCCGGGTTGAACTCCTCCGGGTTGTCCCAGCTCGCGGGGTCTCTACCGATGGCCCACACGTTCACCAGGATCCGTGTCTTAGCCGGCACATCGTAGCCGCAGATGCTGACGTGGCGCAGGGTCTCCCTCGGCAGCAGGAGCGGCGCGGCCGGGTGCAGCCGCAGCGTCTCCTTCACCACCATCTTCAGGTACCTGAGCTTGGGCACGTCCTCGGGCTCCACGCGCGGCTTGTCTCCCACCACGGCCCTGATCTCCTCTTGCACCTTCCTCAGCATCGCCGGCCTTCGTATCAGCTCCGCCATCGCCCACACCATGGTCACCGAGCTCGTGTCCACGCTAGCAGTGAAGACATTCTGAAACATGTATTTGTAGTAATAAAGCAGTTAATAAGGATTATTAGATGCTAGTAAAACCAATTAATTAGTGCTAACTCCTCCATGTATGGCCTTTTTTTTTTGCGTACCGAGAGGAGTCCCTTGATGTGGTCTCTGGTGAAGGCGAGGGAGCCCTGCTGGTGGCGGCGCTCCTTCATGAGGGCGACGAAGGCGTCGATGAGGTCGGGGCCGTGCTCCGGCGCGGCGCGGGACGGGTCGAGGTGCTGGTCGATGATGACGTCGAAGAAGGCGTCCAGGTCCCGGAACACCCTCTCCCGGCGTGGGGCGGCGCCGGTGAGGCGGTCGACGAGGCGGCCGGCGGCGTTGGGGTAGTAGTCCTCGGCGGAGAAGCCGGCCTTGGCGCTCATGGCCTCGTCCAGCACGTCGTGGAAGTGCTTCCTGTGCGCGAACTGCTCCGTGCCGTAGATGTTCCCGAACGCCACCGTGCCGATGACGCCGTCCATGAGCCCGAAGATGTGGTCCTCCAGGAACACCGGCGCGCCTCCGGCGCTGCTCAGCCTGCCGACGAGCTTCTCCACCTCGGCCTCCCTGGCGTACCAGCTGGCCTGGACGCGGCGCGCGCTGAGGAACTCGACGACGAACAGCTTGCGCATCTCGCGCCAGTACTCGCTGTAGGGCGCGAACGCCACGTCCTTGTGGTCGTACGACAGCCGGCGAGCCCCCGCCGTGTCCGGCCGGCTGCAGCAGTCGACGTCGTGCGCCTTCATCACCTCCCTTGCCGCCTCCGCCGACGACACCACCAGCGTCGGCACGCTGCCCAGCCGGAGCAGCATCGCGGGGCCGTGGCGGCGCGCCAGGTCGCGGAGGCTCTGGTGCGGCAGCGCGCCCAGCTGGTGCAGGTTGCCCAGGATGGGCAGCCTCGGCGGGCCCGGCGGCAGGTGGAGGCGCCGGCCGCCTTTCCCGCTGCTCCAGCTTCTTCTTCTTCTCGTTGCAACGAGGAGGAGGAGCAGAGGGACGAGGACCAGGAGGACGGTGACCTGCCATTGCTGAGGCAAGCTGCAGTAGTCTAGGACTGCCGGCGCCGCCATTTGTTTGTGTTTATGTTTGTGTTTGTTTTTCTTCTCTGAATGGATCGGTTCGCAGTCTTTCTGAATTGGAGTACGAGGGTGGTTGTGGTTGCTTGTACATGCCATGGGGGTTACTTATAATAAGGATGGCTCTGCACTCTGCTACGTGCTGAATAAACTTTTTGTCGCTTTTCCTATGTATCTCTCTTTCTTCGTCACTAGAATGGAATATTGGTAATCAATTGGGGCTGCATGCACTGGACGATAGATGCAAAAGTAAAGGCCGGAACTCTTTTTCCTTTATTTATTAAAAGAAGAAAAGGTTAGGCTCTCTGGTAACTGGTAACTGCAGGCGTTAGCGTTACTTGGTGGGTTGATGGTGCTAATGTGACTCGCCTGCGTTTCATTGTCGGCCGGCTTGTGTTGGCATTACGTTGAGCTAGCTACTTATGAGTTGGTGGTTTTGGAAGGATGCATCATCAACTCAAACTGACCCTTCCAAAGAGTTGTTACAGGCTTATTACAGCAAGTTGTTGCAGCTAGCACGTACGTGGACAGACAAGGACTTGATGGTTACAAACTGCAAGATCTCGTCTCATGCAGCAACAGTAGCATCAGAATTCAGAAAGAAATCGACCAATAAGGCCAGCGCTTGCATTTTAAATATGCTTCACTATCAGTAGGTTGATTCTCCTTGCTGATCACTACATAAACTGACACAGCAAATAATGCACCGAGGACGATAGATGTTGTTTTCAGGAAATGAAATTTGTCTCTGGCTTGCAAGCAAAGATGCTGTACGTGTTTGGATTGAGTTCAGGCGCCAGCAGCGTTGTTGTTCACCAAAATGCCCACGAATGCTGCTGACCGCTTGGTGATGACGTGGAGACAGGTGAGGTAAGCACCCACCACGTATGGCATGACGCACTGGCTATCCTCCTTTTTTGGGAAAGAGTTTACCCTACAGCATATATGTTGTGGGATTGATCCATAATACCCAGCTCTCCATCATTTTTAAGCATATATATTGTGGTTGCAGAACATTCAAGAGCTACCGCAAAGGAAAACAAAAACAAAATAGCTATATAGGAACCAAAAAGTCTGTCTAATCTTGTCTTGATGCTATATAAAGCAATAGCTGCTTCTTCGTCGTACGCTTCTTGACGGAATCGGCAAATAACCGAGCCTTCATCATCATCATCATCATCTTCAACATCTCATGTCATGTCATCTAACCGGACTTAGCTTGTTCAGGCGCACCAAGGAGTACGCAATGCATAAAGAAAACAATCCTGTGCAACAAATCGATCGGATTACGGATAAACTTATTTGAAATTGCCATTTTGCTCCTGGGACTTTAATCTCCAGACGGCGCAAGCAAGCACAGACGGGTCAAATTAAACACCGCTACAAATTCATAATTTTTCAACCCCTGAAGCAGGCAACTGATTAGCAACAAAGTCTTCCATAGACGCATGGATTTTTCAAACTAGCTACCCGGTTTTGACTTTCTTTGCTGACCAAGCTAGAGAAGCAAGCAAAGCTCCATCGCTGGCTGGTTGCAACCTAATAAGATTCGAGCCTGGGCCCGCTCAGGTTACGTCCTTTCATACAGAGAGTAACGTCTCGCGTTTGGTTAAAAAGATGGGGGTTGGGTCCCACATGAGAATATTCCTCTCAGATCCGGGTCGAGATGGTCCGTCCAAATCAAGCGGACCATCTCGACCCACTTCGACGCGTCCTGCTCTGTCTGGGCACGGGCGAGGGAGACGAGCACGACTGCGCGAGAACGAGCGCCCAGGGGAGCTCCACCGCCGTCGGGCAAGCTCGATCCCCGCCGCCGCCGGTCGGGCGAGCTCGATCCCCGGTGCGGGAGAGGGAGGGAGGGGGCGACCGGCAGCGTGGAAGAGGGAGGAACGGCCGGCGGCGCGAGGAGATGGAGGGGGCGACGGCCGGCGTGGGAAGGGAGGGAGGGGGAGGCTGCCGGCGCGGAAGAGGGCGGAGCGGCCAGCGTGGAAGAGGGAGGAGTGGCCGGCGCGCTAGGGGGAGCAGGCCGTTGGCATGGGGAGCCAGGTGCCGAGGGAGCAGAGCCAGTGGCGGGGGAGCCAGGCGCCGGGAGGACCCGGGGAAGAAGATGGAGTAAAAAAATAAAGAGGATGACATGTGGGACCCGCAGCTGATAGGTGGGACCCGCTACTAACGGTGTTAAAATTTCATCCCTTCTATCCCTCCCAAACCCTTCAACCAAACAAAAGATCGGGTCCAACCCATCCCTCTTCATCCCTCTTATCCAAATACGAGATATGTCGACTCCAACCCAAAAAAGGGATCGGCTCCGACCCAACCCGCGTCGTCCCAAAACCAAATGCTAAGCTCCACCGTCCATCCAAATATTGAAAAGAAAAAAATCAATCAATCAATTAACAAAATAGACTATAGAACATTCTGTCCCCTTGCCATGATGCCATCCTTTCCTCTTTACCATAGTTTTCCATTTATTCCATACTTCCATGTACCTTTTTTTTTAGAAAGCATACTTCCATGTACTAAATAAAATAAAATAAAATACTAGGATCTGTCGCCTTCAGTGACACCTAACCCCCTCATTGGCCTGCCTGCTGCGTCGCGTGCGTGAGTGATCGAGAGAGATCCGAGAGGGGCAGCGGCAGCATCGCCGCCGGCGGCGCAGGGTCTCCTTCGCCACCACCTTCAGGTACGGAACCAAACTCGTGCCGATGCCGCCGAGGGACGTGTCCTGAGATGAACAATAATCGTCAGCAATCAGCATCATCCAGACATGGGACTGACGGACTGCGCATATCAGCTGCGATCGAGCAGGTTTGTACCATGATGCCCAGCTATCTCCGTTGCCGTACGATCCGTGTATCTACGGGTTGGAGTCCTGCATCCTTCCGATTCCAAACCCTAGTGGTAGAAGCGAGGAATCGAGGCGGCGATCAGAGAGGAGGGGAGAGGCGGTCGTTGGCATGGCTTTGAGGTCGCTGGGCTCTCTGGTTCGCGGGATCGTTGTCCAGGGGTCTCTTTGGGTCGCCGGCGGTTCCACGTCTTGGTAAATTTCGTTTGTCTTGGGTGCATGTAAGCCTTGTTCAGTTACTCTGTTGGCCTGAATGAGTTTTCAGACTGGAACGCTGAAGAAATTGCTAGGCTGTATGGTGGGTGTTACAACTGGAAGCGCTCATGTGTACCTGCTCCAAATGATGAAGCCTTTTCTTGTTGCGCAGCGGATCTGGCATAAGGCGGTGGCCAGTGCCAGGAACAAGGCTATCTTATCTATACAAGTATCTTTGTTTCTATGATAGATAGAAATGTGCACTGACTCCCTTGAAGAGAATGTGCACTGATTGGAGACTACTCAGATCGTGTCCTGGATGCTGGTAGTTTGAGTTTCGTTTAATTCCGTCGTGCTGCTTCACCACTGTGAGTTTCCAATTGTCGATTGATCCCTGTATTGATCACTCGGGAAGCAGTTGTATGCTGACAAGAAAAAAAAGTAGAGTTTGAACACCTGTGTAGTAGTGCAATATTATTTGAACCTAGTAGCTAGTACACAAGATTGAATGTGCCGTGCTCAAATCTGCAGAAACTTTGTTTTTGCTGCGTATGTGCTGAAAATTTAACTCGGTTGGTCCTTTGGTTCTACTGTCTACTTTTCTTCCATCATCATGTGGCTTCTTCAGAGCTGCAGTCTGCATGCTAATAAATCCTTTTCTTGTATTTACAGAAGAAGCAGCAGTAGCAGGAATCCGAAGGTTGAGAAGGTTCGAGAAGCAGCAAAAGCAGGAACCCTAGCTGATAAGATTAACCTCCCCGAACACCAACAACCGGAGCGACACCAGGATGCATTCCCAATTTTATTTTTCCATGTCTTAAGTTCTTTGTTCGGGATCATGCATTGCATTGTCTCATGTAGTAGAATAGCTGATCCATCAAGAATATATATCCCCCATCAATTAATTCAAAGCTCTCTATCAATGTTCCTCAGAACATGTTTGTTTTCCAAGAATATTCCGGGCATCCTCTTCTGATTTCCACGAGCTCAAATTTTTTCACTTGCTTATCATGACTAGTTTTCCATTTGTTCCTTCAAAAATACTAGAAAAGAAAGAGAATTTTTTTTTTGAGAATAAATAAGTGCCTGGCCTACAGAATTCAGGCCCGGCCCAAGTTACTCCGTGTGTCCGCAATGCTTCTGCGGCCCAATTCCTAGCAGAATTCAGCGTGCGCCTCCTGCTGGCTGCTGCAAGCAGCGACTCCGCGTGCTCGAGCGAGCGAGAGAGAGAGAGAGAGAGAGATGGGGGACGCCCACGCGAAGCGGGTGCTGCTCACCGCCACCGGCGACGCCATCTCCTGGGGGATCGCCTCTAACCTCGCCAAGCACGGCTGCAGGTAGACGCCCCGCCTCGTCGCCGCTTGCTCAGATCTACGCTTCTCCCCCTCTTCGTTCGGTTCTGATTCGGCTTGAAGGTTGGTTTTGGTGGGCGATGAGGGCTCGCTGGCCGCGACGGCGGAGGAGGTGCGGCGCTGCCGGGGTGGAGGCGTCGCGGTGGTGGGGCTGGACTTCGAGTCCTGCGACGAGGCGGCCGTAGACGCGGCAGTGGATCGGGCGTGGCGCTGCTTCGCCGGACTGGACGCCTTCGTCAACTGCTACTCCTACGAGGGTACGAGCGATACACATACAAACATACACGCCTGATGCCGGATCAATAATTGGCTGCCTTTACTTGTTTACCCTTGAGCTAAGTGCTCATGCCACAGTAAAAATCGTGAACAAGGGTGTGCCTGTGGGCAGAGGGCTGAATTGCTAATGCCTTCCCTTTTACCAAAAAGAAACCAAATGGTGATGCCGTTTAGCTTGTATTCAGCAGGAAACTGTGGAAATGAGGAAATACAGAGTGGGGTATACTGAATTTGCATCTTATATCATGTTTCAGACATGTTTCTGAACTGTGCTGTCATGATCAAAATTGATCTGTTCGATAACATGTGTCGAACTGATATGGTGCTGCTGTTTTAATGTTTGTGAACCAGCATTTGAGATATTGCATCCTTAAACAAAGCAGAGGTTGCAGTAATACCGCTAAAGTCTGAATATAGTTTTGGAATACTGAAATGATCAGAAATTCCAGTATTGCCCACATTTACACTCTGCTTCAGTCCATGGTTGTTTTTATATAAATGCTCATTTTCTGCACGCTCAGGGGAGGTGCAAGATTGCCTCAGCATAAGTGAAGATGAGTACAAGAAGACCATGAAAGTAAATGTGACTACACCTTGGTTTTTAATGAAGGCGATTGCAAAGCGGTTCCGGGATACAAAATCTGGTGGATCTGTTGTGTTCTTGACTCAGATTATTGGTGCTGAGAGAGGATTATATCCAGGTGCTGCAGCTTATGGTACAAGCTTAGGAGCTGTTCACCAATTGGTCCAAGTAAGCATCCTAGTCTACTACTTTGACTTTCTCTTTGATTCTGTTGATACCTCCTGTCCAAATAAATGCAAAAACTGGTCATGTTCCAATGCTAAATTGCACTTTGAAATGAACAGCAAAGTTTAGACTTCCTAAAAAAAAAAGCAAAGTGTAGCTCCATAGTTTATATCATTCTCATACGTGTATGAGTTTCTGCACCTATAAATTACACATTTAAAACAGGAGGTAATGGGTATGCCAGATGCCAAATTTCACAGTTACTAATTTTTCAGTATTCCTAGACCACACACATAGGTGCACACAGTGGCGATTGTTTCGCGGACACGCAGGAATCTGCTTATCTTTGTATTGAGTTGGAGAGCAACCTACCAATCTAAGTACATGATACAACGAACCAATTGCTGGAGCACACTAACATGGTAAACTCCTTGGGTTGGCAAAAGAAATTTGGATGCACCACTACCTGAGTTGTTCAACCTTAATATCCAGACAATATCAGCCTAATAATACCATAACCGTGAAATAACCCCAGTTTCTCAGACGACCTATCAATTCAGGGAACATATGCTGCGTTCCGCTACCCACATACCTGTTTGACCTTCTCTACAATCTGCACCCTTTGAGTTTCTGAATTTCTGAAAACACTAGTGTTATGCTCAGTTCATATATGCCAATGGTGAAAAAGGATGATAGAATTGCATCCCTCTGCCCCTCTGATTGATGAACCCATATTTTCATAGACAGCCATCAATTATAGGGGATGACTGTCCCTCCCAGTCCCAGTGTAAACCTCTGTAACTGTAATGTTCAATGGTGACAGTCTATTGATTCTGTCTCTTGATTGCTACCATTAACTTTTAGCATTCTAAATCTTCCCCTTGTTTCAGCTGTCTGCCATGGAGCTCGGCAAGCACAAGATAAGGGTGAATGCAGCTTGTCGCGGTCTGCATCTGCAGGACAAGTTCCCGGTCTCTGTGGGTAAGGAGAAGGCTGAGAAGGCAACCGCACAGGTAATGCCCCTGCGGAGATGGTTGGATCCGGATAAGGACCTGGCATCCACGGTTCTGTACCTGGTCGGGGATGAATCCCGCTACATGACGGGCACAACAATATACGTCGATGGCGCACAGTCCATCGTGCGGCCGCGTATGCGCTCCTACATGTAGCCAGGCGAGGACATAATGGTAGATCAGGAACGTGCAGGACGGCAGGATTTCTTCTTCATCATGAGGAGCCGATTGCTCATCTGGATGTATATACCATTTGTGTAGTTATGATTTGCATAGGGTGGATTGATTGGGTAACCAGTTATGAAGTAATAAAATATGGTATCATTGTTGTTGATTGGGTACAAAATATTTCAGTTGCATTCCACGATTTGGAATTGCACTGGAGGGTGGATTTACTCTGGATATTTTCCCTTTGTCTTGTGGATGGAGCAGAAGCCATTGTGGTCATGCGACTCTGGTATGATATGAGCCTGGCCGTTACGTTACTGCTCCTTCCGTCCTAAATTCCTATTCGTTTTGATTTTTCTAGATACATAGTTTTTACAACGTATTTAGATATATCTAGATATAATATATATTTAAATGCATAGAAAAATAATATATCTAGATGATTTTTCTAGCTACATAGTTTTTACTATGTATCTAGATAGGTGCATAGAAAAATAATAGTAATTTAGGAGGGAGGGAATACGTCGGAAGTCAGTACAGGTACAGAGGTGCAGTGGGTCGCAGGACTCTTGTGCGCTTGCGTGTTTGGTCTTCCATTACAACGTATACTGAATGCCGCCGAACAACGTCTAGTCACCACGGAGAATAGAAACAAATAGGATTGTGCGGCAGAATAGAAACAAATAGGATTGCATCATCTTCTTCAGCTCTGGCTGGGACTACTGCTGACGAAACAAGGGTGTTTGATATGAGGTGCTAAACTTCAGCAGGGTCACATCGGATATTCGGATGCTAATTAGAAGGACTAAATATGAGCTAATTACAAAACTAATTGCACAGATGGAGTCTAATTCGCGAGACGAATCTATTAATGCTAATTAATCCATCATTAGCAAATGGTTACTGTAGCACCACATTGTCAAATCATGGAATAATTAGGCTTAATAGATTCGTCTCGCGAATTAGACTCCATCTGTACAATTAGTTTTGTAATTAGACTATGTTTAATACTCTAATTAGTATCCAAACATCCGATATAACAGGTGCTAAAGTTTAACATGGGGTATCCAAACACCCCTTACTATTCCCTCTATCCCAAATAGTTTATATATCGACCGCCTAGACGTGCGTAGTATTTTAATTAGGATGTTTGGATACTAGGTGCTAAACTTTAGCAGTGTCACATCGGATGTTCGAATGCTAATTAGGAGGACTAAACATGAGCTAATTATAAAACTAATTGCAGAACCCTGTGCTAATTCGCGAGATGAATCTATTAAGCCTAATTAATCCATCATTAGCAAATGGTTACTGTAGCACCACATTGTCAAATCATGGACTAATTAGGCTTAATAGATTCGTCTCGCGAATTAGACTCCATCTGTGCAATTAGTTTTGTAATTAGCTTATGTTTAATACTTCTAATTAGCATCTAAACATCCGATATGATAGGTGTTAACTTTAGCAGGAGTATCCAAACGGGACTTAAAACTAGATGACGCAAAGTTCAAATATTGCTGGTACAAAACCATGACGCAGCACCGTGGATATTTGCAGGACGCAGGGTATCGCCGCAGAGCATGCATGCGGTGGTTCACCATTTTTTGCTTGTTTTTTGGGTTTTCAAGTCTACAAGCTACTGCAACGACGATGCAAGGTGAGGCACCTACGTCGCGCACGCTTATCTTTTATTCAATCGTCGACGACATGATGACGACTACTACTACACTACGCCGTCGCCGTGCGGTGGTGGTACCTTGTGGGCACCAGCACCAGCGGCATCTTCTGGTGGAACGTCAGCCCGCCGGCCTCCTCCATGCTCACGTCCTCCGCCGCCATCCCCTCCGGCAGCGCCCAGTCGAAGCAGTAGAGCAGGTTAGCCAGCGTGAAAGTCACGTTGGTCTCGCCCATGGCGAGGCCCGGGCAGATCCGCCGCCCCGCCCCGAACGGCACCAGCTCGAAGTGCGCGCCGTTGTAGTCCACGTCGCTCCCCTCGAACCTGTCCGGGTGGAACTCCTCGGCGTCCGCCCAGCTCGCCGGGTCCCTGCCGATCGCCCACGCGTTCACGAACACGCGCGTCCTCGCCGGCACGTCGTACCAGCCGATTCTGACGTCCCGCATCGTCTCCCGCGGCAGCAGCAGCGTCGCCGGCGGGTGCAGCCGCAGGGTCTCCTTCACCACCATCTTCAGGTACGGGAGCTTGGGCACGTCGTCGGGGTCCACGCGCGCCTTGCCGCCCACGACGGCCCTCACCTCGTCCTGCGCCTTCCTCAGCACCCGCGGCTTCCGGATCAGCTCCGACATCGCCCACAGCATCGTCACCGAGCTCGTGTCGATGCCGCCGATGAACGTGTCCATGATGAGGCCCTTGACGTGGTCCCGGGTGAAGCGGAGCGTGCCCCGGTGGTGCTCCTTCCACAGGCTGATGAGGACGTCGACGAGGTCGCCGCCGTTCTCGGGGACGACGCGCGCGGGGTCCATGTGCTGGTCGATGACCGTCTCGAAGAAGGCGTCGAGCTCCCTGAAGATGCGCTCGCGGCGGGCGACGAGCCCCGTGACGCGGTCGACGAGGCGGCCGGCGGCGTTGGGGAAGAAGTCCTCGGCGGAGAAGCTGGCCATCATGTCCATGGCCTCGTCCAGCACGTGCTGGAACCGCACCCTGTGCGCGAACCGCTCCGTGCCGTAGATGTTCCCGAACGCCACCGTGCCGACGATGCCGTCGGCGAGCCCGAAGATGTGCTCGTTCAGCGCCACCGGCGCCGCCTCCGCGCCCGCGCGGCTCAGGTCGGCGATGAGCCTGTCCACCTGCTGCTCGCGCGCGTACCACGCGGCCTGGACGCGGCGCATGCTGAGGAGCTCGACGATGAAGAGCTTGCGCGCCTCGCGCCACTGCTCGCCGTAGGGCGCGAAGGCCACGTCCTTGAGACCGTAGGAGAGGCGCCTGGGCCCCGGCGACGCGGGCCGGCTGCAGCAGTCGATGTCGTGCTCCTTCATCACCTCCCGCGCCGCCGCCGCGCCGGACACCACCACCGTCGGCACGCTGCCCAGCCGCAGCAGCATCACGGGCCCGTGCCGCCGCGCAAGGTCCCGGAGGCTCCGGTGCGGCAGCGGGCCCAGAAGGTGAAGGTTGCCCAGGACCGGAACCTGCGCGGGGCCCGGCGGCAGCCGTGGTGGTCCGTCCTTGGCCGCCGCGCCGCTGGCACGGCGCCTGCTCGCCAGTAGGAAGCAGGAGGACACGAGAAGGACAAGGAGGCCGAGCTGCCATTGCTGCAGCAAGCCGGCGAGGAGCTGGGACGGGAGCAGGGGTGGCGTGGCCATTGTGGACTGTGGAGTGTGGCTGTGAGTGTGAGCTCTAGCTGCTTGTGATCAAATGGGACCGAAACAGCAGATATGCCTGCCTTCTTTAATTTGCCGTTCGTGATCAAATACATCTAGTTGTAGGTCAGCAATATTGGTTGATCATGTGCATGACTAGTTGTTGCATACTAGACCGAGTCGGAGTTTATCTCACAAGGGAAAAGTCAGGAATATCGGCTTCATACCGCTCACCTGTACCTCTTTCAGCAATTTTGGTGCCATTTGGCTTGCCTTTTGACGTTGGGGTTTTGCCAGCAAAAGAGAAGGTAGTCTTGTATTCTATCTTGTTGCCTTTTCTTTTTTTTTTCGTTTCTGGGCCGGAGCTGGAAAAGCTTAAGACGTCCCGTAACAACCGATCACCCATCGCCGGCTACCGCAAATCACATCTGCGCTTCAACCGGACCGCCACCTCGCCGCCGCACTCACCGAGAACGACCGCTACTGCTACTGCATAGCGGCGTCGGCTCGGCACGGCCAACCTGCTGGGTCTATCTAACGTAGCCCATTCAAGCACGGCCTGTCCTCCCATTCATACATAGGGCAGAGCCCCCCGATGGCATTATGATGCCTCAAAATGAAATCAACGAGATGCAACCGACAATGCTCTGTTATGATGCATCAACCAGAATTGTTTTCAACAAAATGCTAACAACCAAGTAAAGCAAACTGTTTATTTTGTATGTCTAGTTACACAGAAGAAGATTCAACGGCAAAAAGGAGATGAGATGCAACATAAATCAATCTAGCGATCTTCACTCATTCATCCTTGAGGGTCCCTACCTCGCGGTTCCTCCTCTCAGCTAGCATCGACTTGGTTTTCTCCAGCACACCAAAGAAGATGGACCCACCGATGCCGATCCACAGCACTCGTGGCTCAATGCCCTGCCATGTCCCAACAGAATCAAATTAGTTCAATGCTTCGCAGCACCACCCCTATAAGTCAGAACACTATAGACAGCACCATGGCTGCGGCCAGACATACAGAACAAGAGAGGGCTAAGTGGCCAACGCCATAGTCCCATAGAATGCAGCAAACTTCATATAATGTACCCACAAGGCCACAATTCAGCATCCAAAATTCATCCAATGGTGAATCCAAAAGCGTCGGGCAATATAGTTTTTTGTTTTTATTTTAAAGTCGTGAAACTGTTCAAACACGCAGTGCTTTACCTTTAAAAATGCCATTGGTCCTTCCTCTCTGAGGATTGTCTGAGCACAGCTTACAATTCCAGAATATTGATTTCCTTGTCCCTGCAATTACATCCAACACACAAATGGTCAGTAGTGCAAATCGGGATATCTAAGTGTTAAGTTTTGTTACATGTACATATACTCACCTGAACCATTAGTCTTGTCTTCATGACATCAAGGGGAGTTGTTACAGCTCCGGTAATGGCACCTAGCAAAGTGATTCGATTAGAAAGAGAAAATACAAGAACCCAAGAGAGGGAAGCCAGATACTGAGGAAGCAAGTATGATAACTAAAAAGGATTGGACTGGTAATGAAGTTCTACCAGCAAAAGCACCAATAAGTGCATTCTCTGGATCATTCAACTCCCTCTTTGCCTGGATAAATTGTGAAAATAAATATATAAATATGGTAAGCACAAAGACTTCTCAAAAGCTTTAGTTGCAGTTTATGTTAGGCAATTGTTTACAGCAACTGCTGCTTAGTGAAGACGACATAATATGAACGACCAATCAAGTTATTCAGTCCTAAAAAGATGTGAACAGATGTTGATGGAAATACAGGAGCAGACAACCTTGCATCTAGATGGAATACTAACATGTGGCAAAAGAAATACGGTAAGTGCGAAGAATTGTTGAAAGTTCACGTTACAGTTTATGTTGCACCTTGGCTACAACAATTGCTGCTTAATGAAGACTACACAGTATGAGCCATCAATCAAGTCATCCAGTTCTAACAAGCGTGAACAGATTCTGATGGAAGTACAGTGGCATGCCAAATCATATCTACATGATGCATTGCCATCAGGGGATAACAAAATGCTGATCATAGGCTCATAGCACAGGATTTAACCCTACAGAACAAAATCATCCAGGGACAACGCGGAGCAACTTATGAATGCTCAATCTTATTTCTAAGACCATAAGTGGTTTCAAGCCTTTAATGGACTGTTCATGAGTAGTTTGGGAGATGTGAGAAAAAATTATTAGTCTCAGCAATGGTAGAGGAGTACCACAAGTTTGTAACCAATTCGAATTTGCTCATATATGCAGAACTGAATGGCATCAAATGGAAGATCCCGAAGTAGAAAAGAACCATAACCCTGTCAATCAAAAGAAATCATAATGGATAACATTGCTAGACTTATTGCATCAAATCAACAGTTGTTCATTCTTCAATAGAAGTTAATATTACATCTTAAAAGATTGTTCACCAAATAACAATGCCAGAATATACATACAGCGTAGAGTCCTTTAAATCCTTCTTTAGCAACAATGAGGCGAACAGCATCAGGTGCAGACTTGAATTGACGAGTTTGCATTCTTTGTTTGACTACCTGAATGCAATGAGACCTAAGTTTGAATGCAGTACAAAACTAACTGCAGCAGAAAAATATAAAATTACTGACCTCTGTAGGGACACGAACAAGGGAAGCTGCAATACCACCAATTGCCCCTGCAGTCTGTAGCAATCGCATTTAAAAGACATGGCCAACACAGATCAATATGCTGTAGTAGAGACTAAGCATTCATGGAGAAGAAGGAAATTAACGTTCTTGGTAATTTATAAGCTAAAAATACCATAAACAGATTTTGCAGGTATAAAATGAACAATAATAAATGGTATAAACAGCAAAGTTGTGCAACAAGCCTTGTCCGTGCTAACTTACAAAATGGGCAACAGCACTCAAATTTTCAGGAAGTGTCTCCAGTAGTTTTCTTTTAGTTGGTTCATACACTCCAACAAAAATTGCAGAGGCCCTGTGGTAAATTACAGATTAGGCTATCACAGATAGGAATAGGATCAAAGGTAAAGACAGCAATTTCATCTCATGGTGTGTTCGCAAAAGGTTAATCCACAGAATCTGACTTCTTAGAAGAGTGCATGGCAGTTGGTTAAAGGTAAAACAACACTTGATTAGCTAATAAATATGAAGGAAGGCAATAATCGCATCATATTATTACTTCAATATAGCATCCAACAAAATGTGGTGATTGCTAAGGTAGTGGCATAATAGGTTAACATCCTGTAGCTTAAAACAACTTTTAGGAAAACAAGCATCATGCACCAAGCTAACTAACAGTTAATGCAACTTGACAAAGACATATCATGTACTCACGGGAGGACGCCAGCAAGATTTCCAGCTAATCCAGAATACAAGCCTTTCCATTCAATCCGGCTTCCGCCTCGAGCAGCCTGCAGAAATCACAACCTTCACACATCAAGTACTTGCTGCAACCATAAAATGGCGGTAAACAAAGAGCAGAAGGAAATGGATTCGTCTAGGAAACTAGAAGCACATTATAGTAAATTATAAAAATAGAGATGCAACTAGTTTGATCATGAGTGGAATAGGATTTGGTGCACATTGCAGGCACACTTAGATAAGAATTATTTATGGCAAAGCACATCACTGCCCTAGATTCCTGAAGATGCTATATTATAGAAATAGATATCGTGCAGCAAAAAACAAACTGACCTGAAGCCTGGTCTTAATAGTATCGATAGGGTACAGGGCTGTTTCCACAACAACACCAGCGGTTCCTCCAGCTATGCTGCCCTCTGGAAAGAAATGTTATACAGAAGGAAGATTAACAACTTTTTATTAAAAAAAACTGAAAAGATGGCAAGATGATTGGCAACTTTATATATTAGGAGAACAAAGAAGCCCAGGCACATTGTATTGAATAACATTGAGCAAAGGCTGGGCAAGCCCTATGATACCATTTGCAAACCCAGCGACAATGGCCACACAAACCCTCCGGCCATAACCACAATGACCAAGTTTTGAGGAAGTAAACTAACTAACTCTGAGAGCAACTGGATAAGCAATTTGCATGCTGCATTGTGCACACTACTCATTACGCCACAGAAACAACTGAAGTGCCCAATAACACTGACTCTAGCTAGGGTGTTTATACAATTCATTCACTGGGCATCCAAATGTTCAATTCGAGCATGAATTGTGTGTGACCGAACGATTTCATCAAGGAGCTTGCAACTTGCTAGATGAGAAACCGCAAAAATTATTCAGCTGCATGCCTGCATCGCGGAGCTAGAGATCCAACAAAACGGAGCGGGCAATACTGCTGGAGGGGCTAATAAGAGAGAAGATTAACGCACCGAGCAAAACCTGAAGGAAATTGAACGACTTCTCTTGTCCACCTTCCCCTCCCCCCATGTCTGACTTGGCTCCGGTGGCGGGCTTAGCTGCGAGGGGGCAATGGGGATTCAATTCAATTGAACCGCCCAAAGCAATTCGGTACACAAAACTGAGCAGCAGGAAGCAGCCAACCAACCGCAGCAAACTAGTTGTACAAATCCATCCAGAAGAGTAGGGTTTCCTTACCAGCAAGAGAGGGAACCAGTCGGAGAGCAGTGGGGAGAGGGTGCGGCGCCCGCCGACGCGCCGGCGAGGCTAGTTTGGGAGGGGGGAGGCAGAGGGGTTTATCACTTTATCGGATTCATTAGCGGGCAATGGCTTTTTTTTTTTTTTTGAGGGGGGGTGGGGGGGGGGTGGCAATGGCTGCCCGCCGCGCAGGCACAGAGAAAACAGGGTTAGCTGCTGCTGACAGCCAGAGACCACGTGGGCCTGGGGTTTTTTTCTCTTCCACACGTATTTAGGCCCAGCCCACACAGTTCAGCCCATGTTCTTATATTACCCCTAAAATTTACAGATACCCCCCTAATTTGGATCGCGATGAATAATGGCGACCCGAATATTTTCATTTTACCCCCTAAAATTTACAGATAATCCTCTAAAATGGATCGCGATTAATAGTCGCGATCCGTTTATTTTCATTTAACCCCTTATTATTTTCAACTAACCCCCTGGTCGTGGTCCGCTTCCTCCTCTGCCCGTCCGCCGCCACCGCCGTCGTCCTCCACGCCGGAATCGCGAAGCCCCACCTCGGCCACCCATCCCCGGCTCGATCCCTAGCACCATTCCCCCAGCAAACTCAGCATCCGCGATCGCGATTGCGCTAGGGATGGGCGACAACGAGTGGGAGGCGAGCAACTCCGTCCAGGACGCGGCGGTACTCCGGCGAGACAAGCAGCAAGAGGCTCCGTACCAAAGGTCGATGGATGGACGGCGATAGAGCGAACGCGTCCCGGCCGCGGGCACCTGGCGTGTGGCGCCACGGAGCACGCAGGCGGCGGGTCGGCTGTCTGTGTGCCTGTCGTCGGCCAACTGGCAACTGCGGGTACAGCACTACATCTGCATGCCGCGCCGCGCAGGCGCGTCGTCGCGGCGACTGAGCTGTCCTCCCGTGGCTGGACGGGGCGCGCCGATGGTATCGTCATGCGCCGCCGCCTCCTCCTATGCAATTTTGCAACGCAGGATTCCAGGGGTCCAGGGGACGACGTCTCGCAGGAGCAGCGAGTGAAAGTAGTGTGATCAGCAGCCAGGAGGCTGCTAGCCTTACGAGGCTGACACTGAACGTCAACAGCTTCTTCCCTTGTATGCTGCCATGATCAAGCTCCTTCAGTGTGCTGAGCTCTGAGCTCTGCTTGCATTCATTCAGGACAGGGGAATGATGCAAACAATCTAATGGTCGCGACATATTCCGCACGCAGCCGCTCGCAACTGAAACCTGTTGATTTCAGGGCTTCAGGCTTTGATGCATGTGCCTGAAAATTGTTGCCAGAATGCCAGGCACAAGAGAGAGCTGATTGTGTTATCTGCTGACCGCTGCTCTACCATGAGCAGTACCATCCCCTGATTTTGTCACCTCGTCTGAATGTCTGGTATAGAAGACACACACTAGTATAGAGTACTTCACAAAGCAAGTGTACAGGTATTTTTCAAGTTTCAAGGTATGAATTTCGCGGCTCTGTTTAACATCTTCAAGAAACAAAAAAAAAATCTGAAACAGACGAACATGTATCCTTAGGATGCATAGTCCATAATTGCGGCAAATGTGTTGTTATTCCTGCAGTCGTTGAACACTGTGTTAAGGTTCAGACAAGGGCACTGAAATGAGATCCTGGTTCCAGAAAGGACCTGATCAAGTTGGTGCATGCCCAACCTAAGTGAATATTACTACGATGATGTTCAGCTCAGCAGAATCCCTCTGATCAAATGCAGGATGGGAATTTTGCAAAAAATTGTGCCCTTGATCGACTCAATCTTGTGAGTTTTGACCTCTCCATAGGAAGTGCTTTGTTTGAGCACATTACTACTGCAGACAGTTAGCCTTGTCACTGATCCCCAGCTTAACTTTTTCCGCTCGGCGAAAGTTCCCTGGTGGTGATTCAGCAATGGTATTTGGCCTGGATTTTCTGAATAGATTATCTGAAATGAAATAGTTCATTTTTACTATAGTTGTCTGAACTGCACACTGTACGACGACCGTAGAACTTGCGTCAACCAATATAATCAATCCCCCTGTAAAATACGGTTTTTCTATGCTTTGACACGCCCAGTACACAGAATATGGAACATGTTGATTTCAGGGCTTCAGGCTTTGATGCCTGCCTGACAATTGTTGCCAAGCACAAGAGAGAGCTCATTATCTTATCTGCTGACTGCTGCTCTACCATAGTTTAGTACCATCCTCTCCCCCTGAAAGGCTGAAACTGAAAGCAGCATGCATGCCCATGTGGGAAATTGTGATTAGCTGAAACTCATAGGTTCTAGGTCACATTTCTGAATATCTGGTGTATATAGTAGTACTTGAAAGAGTAAGTGTACATGTATTCTGCTAGTATACAGTCCTTTTGGTATATATATCCGACAAATCCGAAAGAAAAAGAAATAACCCATCAACACGTTGTCTGAATGTCCTGTACGATCAGTTTGATGAAGCAAAAGCAACGCAGCAACCAAAGCCGTGCAATTTAACCACCTGTACGATACGATGACCGTCAGTTTGAAGAAGCAAAGCAACCATCGAAACGATCAATGGATGCAGGCTCCCGGGACGGTCCACTTGGCGGCGTGCTTTGCCCAGTGCGGCATCCTGGTGTAGTTCTTCCAGTCGCCGAGCACGGTGGCGAGGTCCCTGAGCTTGTTGGTGAGCCCAACGCAGCAGTTGGCGTGCATGGTGCAGATCTTGCGGAGGTCCTTGCCGTAGCTGCAGAAGCCGCCCATGAAGGCCGGGTCCATGTACTGCACCCGCAGGCCGAGGTCCCTGACGAGCCCCTTCTTGATGGCGTTGAACACCGGCTGCTCGTTCCTGCCCGGGTACCTCTCCCTGGCCTCGTGCCACGCCCTCGTCATGGCGATCGTCCGTTTGTTGGGACGGACGTGGAAGAAGCCCGTGTTGGGGAAGTTGTCGATGTTGTCCGGGTCGCCGAAGAAGACGTCGCTGGAGATGCTCATGTCCGCGTACGCCGTCACGTGCTTGAACGGGTTCCGGAACCACATCACGTCCACGTCCTGATCACAATTGCCGTCATGTAATCCATCTATCCAAGGAAGAGGAACAGCGGAGGACGATGGATTCAGGAGTAGTGAGTTACTGACAGTGAATAGGAAGTTGTATCCGAGCTGCAGGACGCGTCGCTGGAGCTTGAGCTTGCTCCAGACGAGCTCGAGGTACTCCTTGGAGAGGAAGAACTTGGCGGAGGCGAAGTCGACGCCGGGGATGGTGTATAGGTAGCAGTGCGGGTGCAGGGCTCGGCAGCGCTCCATGGCCGGCGGGTCCATGGCGACGATGAGGACGTGGGACAGCAGGTGCGCGATGCCGTCGCCGATGCGGAAGCTCTCGAGGAAGAGGTCCAGCAGCGACCCCGGCGCCGCCCACGCGTGGTTCACGCACGTGATGATCACCGTCCGGTCGTCCGCCGTCGCCGCGCGCGCCACCACGGCGGCAAGCCCACGGAACTCCGCGTCCTCGTCCTCCTCGGCGTCGCGGCCCTGCCATTCGATCGTTAGTTCCATCATGCGTGAAACATGAGCACATAGATAATAAACACGTTGACTAAATACTGTTGGTAGATGGTTTAGTTGTGGACTTGATTGGAATCGTTTATTTTTTCGGAGGAAATTTAGTAATTCGTAGTAGACTTGAGATGGCAGCAAAAGACGCTAAAGTTGCAACGCTGGAGTGAGATGCAATACACATCAGGTAGGCATGCAGCTTCGTCGTTATTCCCGATTCCGGCCCATGTCAACGACGATCGAAGAAGAAGAAATAAATCGACGAACAACAAGCAACTACCAACCTCTTCTTGTTGTCGATGGGCAGGACTGGCCGGAAGGCGGCTTAGATCATCGGCGGTAGCATCAGTGGCAGCACCAGCAGCTCCAGGCTGCTTTGTGGCGTCAGAATGATGATCAGCGGCAACGATCACCGGCGGAGGACCTGTCGGTGTTGACGACGGGGAAGAACAAGAACAAGTGCCGTCACGGCCTGATGAGGATGATGACGATGATCTCCCCCCGAAGAATTGCACCGGCGCCACGGGTCGGGTGATGAGGTCCTCGGGGCGGCGCTGCAGGAGCAGGACGACGGTGAGCGCGGCGACGCAGCCGAGCACGAAGGACGCCGCCTGCCGCCCCGTTGCCTCCGCGGCGACCTTCGCCATCGCCGCCGCTTACTGAAGCCGGCTGGCTTTTAACTCGCTAGTGTGTGGTTTCTGCAGCGCCGGCCGTGTAGTATGACTAGTGTGCGCTGCAGGTAGAGGCGTGGGCATGTACGCTGCCCAGCCTAGAGAGTGAGATGTGCCGATCGATGTGGGTGCAGAGGCTTCCTTAAGTAGGAGGGCCGGCGGCCTCACCTCTTGGAATTTGCAGACGTAACAAGGCGTATGTGGCGGCAGCTAGCTAAGGCATAGAGCTAGCCCAGCACCATTACTATTTCTACTCTCTGCAGTGGCACAAGATTAATTACTAAATTAACCAAATGCACTGACGGTGAACTGGGAAGCAGAATAGTACGTAGAATACTCCATTCTTTGGGACTTGGAAGCTTCCCCTGTATAATAGTGAACCATTCTTTCATAAAAAAAAACGTATTGAACTAGCAGGTAGAAGAAGTATCCCATTAGTAGTAGTGGTGTATGCGTATAAATTGTTTGTCTTTGTGCGTGGGCGCGTGTGGTATCAGCGTAGTGTGTTCTGCTGACTGATGGGTGATCCGCCTTGAGAGTTGGTGCCGGGGAGGATCTCGATGGATGGATGGATGCACATGCTGATGACATCTCAACCTATCTATCTTAATACTATATCCGTGGCTGACGGATCACCCATCACATGCAGACGAAAAGCCTTGAGTTATTCTTAGGACTCAAGTTGTAGTGGTATTCTCCGCTGCTCGCGTCACTGAACCGAAGACGGGTAATCAGGAACGAGGGATACGGACTAGATACTCGTCCCTGATAGGTGGGTCCGTCCGATCATGCCATGCGGGTCAAAGTACGAAGACGCGTGGAGCATAAATTAGGAGGATGGACGAATCAATTCAGCTCGAATATTACCGAATATTTCTTGTAAACTGACTCAGATCGCTTTCCATGTAATAACCCTATTCGATTCTAATCCTAAGTCGTTAGCCTATGTAAGGTGGTCAGGGACGCCCTCCGAGGGTAACTCATCCCACCTCACGTTAACTCTTCGCATCTGCGATCAGCAATACAATCCAACAGAACACACGACGTAGGGTATTATTCTCCGGAGGTCTGAACCTGTCTAAACCCTGCGCCCCTGTGTTACCATTCGAGTTGTTGATCTTACGATTACCACCGCTTACAAATCTACCACCTGGATAACCTTGATGGACTGCTGGTCACTAAAAACCATACCAACTGTAAGGACAATATAATTAATCTGGAATTCAGGATGGCAGGTGTGCTCTGCTAATTTCGCCATCCGTGTGAGAGGTCTCTGCATGAGGACGACTGCTCCGTCTACCCATGCCATTGCCATTCGCTTCCCTGTTTAGACGGGCCGGATGAAAACGACCGTCCGGCGCGCTGCTTGGAATTCCTCCTCTTCCTCTTGTCAAGTCTCAGCTGAAATTTGGACCCGTCGCTAGCTACGGTCCGTGAGGAATTAAAAGACGCTGCTAATTCGATGGGTTGGGTTGGGTTGTGTCACAAGAATTGGTGGCCTGTTGTCCAAAGGTTACCACTTATAGCTAGGTTGAGCCAAGGAGGATACATGGTTGCTAGCTAGGCGTATGCACATCGAGCATCAGCATTAGATCGATTACCATTCTTTGCAAGCCTGTATTATAGTATTTACATTCGCCTTTTCGGCTCCAGTACCATTGAAGACTGTTGCTCATTTCATTTGCTGACCGGTCAGCTAAAAGTGTCGTATGCTTGGCACTGGATGGTGGAAACAAATAAAGTGCCATGCATGTCATTTGACGGGTCGTTAATTACTAGCCTAGCATTGTTTAAATTAAAGGAAATGGTAGCAACAACATCAGCTCCGTATACATGTTAGGTCGCAAATAAATCGCTGTTGCAGCGCTGGCTCAATAAACAGGTCATCAGCTCCGGTCCTGGGTGTTTACCGCCAAACAGGGGCAGGACGGATGGAGTTAGTGATGCACAGAGAGAGGGAACGTGGATCTACTAACAATATCTCTGTGGGGGCGTGTGATTTAATTAATCACACAGTATAGGCTCCAGGTAACAGTACTGTTTCCATAAAAAATACCACCAGGATTAATTGATAGTATGAGATGGACACCAACGTCACATAATAATTAGGCGGTTTGGTGATCAATGGTAGGACTAGCTACCCACGACTCACTGCCCTGGTTTTTCTTTAATTTAGTTTCCTAGGGCTAGGAGAGCGACAATAAGGAGCGGTAGCCTGATCGGTATACACGGTACGGGTTACCGGGAGGAAAAAATCCATGCTCATCCTGTTTTCTTAGAAGGTCAAAGCATCCTTAGCATACCTTGACAGAACAACAGTACGTTTGATTAGTAGGCGATTAAAGTACTTTATTTACCCGAGTTATGCATCACCATTTTTGTTTCTTATTTTCCTGATACGTAGTACCATCAATGTGTTTGAGTCGGTGAATTTGTCGAAATTATATATCTTTGTCCTCTCTTTTTTTCCCCTTTAATTTCATCTTCTTTATTAGAAGCTCCTTATAGGCTGTGATTGGTATCCAGCCTCCCATAATTCAGCTTCGCGTGTTTGGTAGTCTGCACAAGACCTTTAGCGAGGCTTAGCTAATGCACGAGAGGGGTGCTGGTCAGATGTACTGGAAACAGAAGTGGGATTCGCTTCTAGCAATGCAGGCGTGGCTTAGCCATGACTTTGCTTTCTCATCACCTCCCGCAGCTTTCCCATCTCCTCGCCTCCTTGTACTACTCTGCCTCCTCCACCGCCGTCTCATCGCTCCCGTCACAAGATGCCCCTCGCCGGCCGCTCGCCTCCAGCCCGTGAGCGATCTCGACGAGCTGTGGCAGAGACGAGCGCACTAGGCTACCGAAGCTTACGAACTCCACGGACTGGGGTTTCTTGGATTCGAGCCAGCTCGCGCACTAGATGGCGTTGGTGTCGTCAATGGTCGACGTCAATGGATAGCATCGACAAAGACGGGCTTGAGCTCCATGAAGCTGTTCACTACGAGGCTATCCACAGGCGGCCGGCGGCGGAGATGACGCGGCTTGTCAGAGGGCCGGCGGCATCGTCCCGGAGGCGCGCGATGAGCGGCGCGAGGCCGAGGCCTAGGAGCGCGTCGAGGCTCTCACATCCCTTGGGGAGGCTGGCCTCGGCACAGGGGAAGCAAAGCGCGAGGAATTGGATCAGGAGCGCGTCATCCTGGGGCCGCGGGAGGAGGAGCATCGCTGGAGCTTGATTTGGTTGTGCTCGAACTTGATTCGGCCATGCTTGAGCTCGACTGAGCCTCGCCGGAGCTGGCAGCGGCGGCGGGGCTCGTCAAGGTGGAAGCGAGGACGGGGCGTGGAGGAGAGAAGGGGGAGATGATGGGTGGGCGTGCGGCCGGGAGGGAGAGGGGCGGACGGCGGTACGGAGAGGAGGACATCGGCCACGGACGGGTGAAAGGGAAGACGGGAAAGGAAGCTGGACCCACCTATCAGTTAATCTTACCTATTATTAAATATCAGACCCACCTCTCATTGATAGAAGTTGAACCAAACTAAAAAGGTAAAAGTGGACAGAAGCGATCCTCAATTTCAGTGTAGAATAGATATAGCGCCGTATGGTCCTAATCTCTATTTCTTTGCAAACCAACCATTCAAGGCCGGCGGCATTATTCGATGCTACTATTGCTGATTTGCAGAGCTGCTCAACCGTCAACTAGTGACATGGACAGGCGCTACGTGGCAGCATGTCTCAATTCAAACAGAAGAGAAGGTTCAGCTGGCACGTACCAATCAGAGCCACTGGTACTTTGGCTGCTCCATCAATGAATTAGACAGATCCAGTACACGTGTACTGATGAGTTTGGAGAATCTTGTTTTGCAGTACCGTTGATCTAATGCAGGAGCCGGAGCAGGTAATAAGCTAGCTGGAAATAAGTGTCACGCTTGTCATTTGATGGGTCGTTACATGTTAGGCCATCCCATATCATGTCAGTAGTACTTGCGATCGATAGTCGAACGTCACAACTCTGGACAGACTTTCCTATCGTATCGCATGGTCTAGTTCACTAGCTGCTGAATCATCAAAGTGATGAGCCATTTCTGAAGAGATAGCTGTGTCACCGTAGTCCAGCCATCCAATCATGCATACGATCAGTCAGGTTTATTACTGAGAGGACAGTATTTGCAACGAGATATACACCATAAATCGCTCTTGCATATGCTGGCTCAATGATCAGCTCAGCTCCGATCCTCTTCCACAGGCGGACAAAGACTTTTGCGCTCAATTTCGCCATGACAGTTACGTTACGTGCGGGGCCAAGTTATTTTTGCTTTTGTCCTTGCTCGCCGGGGCTGCGTCATGAATTCCACCGAGATATATTGGTGACGAGACACTGTGTTTTCTTCTTCTCCTCCTTTTAGACGCACACAAAAATTTTGTCTATTCTGCTGATATGAAAGCTTCAGCAGTTTGTTTCGTTATCTTGCAAAAATCCGGGCCAGCATTTATTTGCACGCCCACTTCACTTCGTCATTTGGCCCACCAAATAAATATTGCTAGCATTGACCCACTATCAGAAGCCTCCTGGGCCTCGAGAAATACCTTTTTGTCCGTGTTCTCTCTGAGGCCCGTGTGGATTTGGTGGGAGCCTGCAACCCAACTCTCACCATCATCTCTGTGCATTGCATTGCAAATTTGATCGCAATAAGCACGAGACTTTGCTCCCGGATCAAGAGAGAGAAGCATGAATTTGATAGCAATAAACAGGCGCTGCTGCATCCATCCCATTTTAATTTACACAGGTGCAGAGAACAAGGATACATATATAGTGTGTGTATATAAGCTGTGCTGTGTACATACATATATAAGTAGCAGCAGTATAACTTAATCGTATGTTGTCGATTCTACCTGCTCCCTCCGTTCCAAATCGTACGTCATTTTAATTTTTCTAGATTAATACATAATAATATCTATGTATCTAGAAAGCTAAATCGGAATCGGAAGGAACGGAGGGAGCAGCTTTCATCACAAATCAAAAGAATCAAATCTACCTCTCCTGAATCTTTTTTCAACTCTTTACGCCAAGAAGCAGCAGAGAAAGAATGGACAAGAAGCAATGTGTGATCGGGCAGCCACCTGAATGATGCGCTGGAAGTGGCTTAGCCGTGCACATCCAGTCACATGTGCACCGGCCGATCTCGATCGAACGAATGGATCATCATCGGACCTACAAAGCTACCACCAGAAGTTCGCCACCGACGTCTGATGATCAGTGGATGCAGATGCCTGGGAGCTTCCACTGGAACTTTCCGGCGCGGCGCTCCTCTGGTGTCCCAGCGGTGTAGTTCCTCCAGACGTCGAGGACGCCCCGGAGGTCGTGGAGCTTGGCCCCGAGCCCGACGCAGCAGTTGGCGTGGAGCGTGCAGATCTTGTTGAGGTCCTTGCTGAGCTGGCAGAATCCGCTGATGTAGGTGGTGTCGAGGAACTGGATGGCGAGGTCGAGCTTGGCGGACTGCTCGTGCTTGATCAGGTTGAACACGTCCTGCTCGTGCTTCCCGAAGAAGCGCCACCGCCCCTGCTGCCACGCCCGGTAGAAGTCGAGGGTCTTGGCCGACGACCGCACGAAGAGGAAGCCGCCGTTGGGGAAGTTGCGCAGGCTGTAGGGGTCGCCCATGTACACGTCGCTGGAGATGGCGATGTCCGCCGCCATCGAGATGTGCCGGAAAGGGTCCCGGAACCACATCACGTCCACGTCCTGCAACCATCCATAGTAATTGGTTATTTGGTTTGTTTAGCTTAGTTTTTTTTCCTTCAGTAAAGCATATATGTAACTACTACTAGTAGGCCTGCTAGATTATTCTGCTTAGATAGTGCATCGGCGACGATAGAATCGCTGTCGTCACGTCGTCAGCCAGCTGATCGACGTTCAACTCTGTCGCGGTCCCGGCGGGACCCGGCGGCGCCACCACCAATGCGATCGCCGTCGAGCGGGCCGTCCAGAAGAAAGTTGCAGCACCGTTTCTGTCAGTCGGCTGCTTGTAGACTTGGAATAATCTTTGAGGCCTCACACAAGTTGTAACAGTTGGCTCAAGAATCAAACTCCAACCCGCGTGACTATGATGGAGAGTCGAATCCGCCTGTGAACAGCAATCATGCTGCACAACCCGCGTGACTATGATGGAGAGTCGAATCCGCCTGTGAACAGCAATCATGCTGCACAACCCGCGTGACTATGATGGAAGACATTGTCAAAGTCCAAGCTCTGAACAGTGCAGCTGCGGCTCGCAACCTCCTAATATAAGAACCAATCAGCAGGCAGCTATGACTGGACTGGATTGTTCAACAACCACCGATCAGAACCCCGTAACTAAACAACTCATCAGGCCGACATGACGGTTCGTCCGTTTATGCCGCCCATATTCGTGCGGTGCCGGCCGTTATGGCGTTATACATGCAACCAACTGAACAACTGAAGATATGATTGGATTTGAACGAAAGGGTAAAAAAAAAACAGCAAGAAGCGAAAACAGGGGGGGCACTGACCGTGAAGAGGAAGTTGTATCCGAGCTCGAGCACGGTCTGCTGGAACCGGTTCCTTCCCCACATCATCTCGAGGTAGTCCTTGCTCATGAACATCTTCTCTGATCGGTAGTCGACGCCGTTGGAGGTGCGGAGGAAGTAGCAGTGGCGGTGCACTGCCTGGCAGCCCTGGTATGCGGCCGGGTCCATGGTGACGATGACCAGGTGGTCCAGCAGGCGCGCCACGCCGCCCTCCCCGGTGCGGAAGCTCTCGAAGAAGAGGTCGAGCAGGGAGCCCGGGCGCGTCCACGCCGCGTTGATCTGCGTCATGATCACCGTCCGGTCCTTGGTCGCCGCACGCCGCAGCACTTCCTCCAGGTCGCCCCACGGCGACGCCGCCTGCACATTGTTCATTTTTTTTGTTATTATTCAGTTGCTCATCGGTCAGTCGGAATATGAAGCACGTTTGTTCCATTGGGTACCAAGATTAATCGAACATGGTAATTATGTTAAGAAGATGTCGATAGATACATGGTAATAATCTGTAAAACAGAATGGACGGTGCGGCATGTGATCTGTCAGGCAGGTGAAAGAACAAAGCCAGCAGGTGACGGGAATGGAAGTGAAGGAATGGTGGTTGGGTGCTATGGGCCGCACTGTTGGGCACGATGACGGTATACAGCGGCATTAGGTGAACAGTTGCATCTGCTGCCATGTATGGATAGGGTAGGTGGCTCTGCACGGTGAAGGCCCAATAATCAGTGCCCATGCTGCTGCAGCTACGAGCAAATCATCTGGAAAGCAATTCTCCCCTGTACTTTGCGCTGCTCAGCACATGGCCCCATGTACAAAAATATCCCCCGTGCCTCTGGCAGCTCCGCTACGTGTGATACGGTCGTACAAGGAGACGTGACGAAGGGCAAGCAGAGTGGCATGGGGAGAGCGCGGATCGTGGGCCGTCGATCAGGAATGGGAGCGGTTTCCCAAGGCCGGCCACGTGGGCCCGTCAGAGCGGCGAGACACGTGTAGACGTGGCAGCTGCTGCAGTGGGTGGTAAAAGCGTGCCGACAGGAGCCGCAGTGGGATAAGAGTAGTAGAGGACAAATGCTGGTTGCGAGGAAGGAAGCCTCTGGGATTAGCAACAAGTCATGTGGTGAGTCACTACATTAGCCTCTCCGACCTCCTCCGGTGGTAACATGTGGAGAAGGCAACAAATCATGAGGGCAGGGATCCTCTTTTCTTTGCGAAACAACAATCGTGATGGTTCATGGGGGGACGGGAAAGTGGTTGCCAATACAAAAAAAGAAGAAGAAGAAAAAAAACACGCGCAGAGAGAGAAGAAAGAGGTCCAGGTCCAACGGAGGAGACGAAAGGGATTAGCCTAGAGACGTGAGCTGGTCTAGTTAGTGGTCTGTAGGCTGGGCCGGGGGCTTTTGGAGTCTAGGCTTTGGCTAATAAACTAATCACGCTTTTGTTACCCGGTCGCCGTCAGGCGACGTAACTTGTTCAAAGGGGGATTCTATTCTCCCCCCGTCGCTTATGCGTTTTTCTATTCTTTCCCCGATTGAAACGCATACAAATGGCATCTCTCGGCTCCGATTCCTGTTTTTGAAATTAAATAGTAAGTAGCATGGTACCGGCTCCTATCTTTTTTTTTTTTGAAAAGCAAGCAAGCAAGCAAGCATGGTACCGGCTCCACCCACGAGATTGTTCTCCTGTTCTTTGTTTTCCCAAAATACACACAGGTGCTGCTGTTAGGATGACAAGGTAGGAGGGGAAAAAATTAACGTATCCGACAGAAGCAGCGGAGCGCATCGTCTGAGAAAGAAACGATGGGCATTCAAAAATCGCAGGTAGGTAGTAAGCATGCCGTTGCAAAATTGACGGAATCCATTTACTGTTCGATTCGGAAAAACAATCAGAGATTATTGATTCATCTATATTACTAGATAGTAGTAAGCGATTTGTTGGTGAGCACTCTGATGATCAAACGTGTAATCATCACCGTGATTGAGGAGGGGGAAAATATATAGAGGGAAGCAGACGGAAGGCGGAACACGCGTACGTACCTCGACCGGAGCCGGCGCCGGCGCGGGGGTGGCGCTGACGACGTCGCCGTCGCCGTCGGCCACCCCGCTGTCGGCGGAGGAGGCGAGGCGGAGGTCGTCCGTGCTTGCGGTGGAGTTGCCGGTGGAGAAGGCGGAGATGTCGGCGAGGCGCCTGGTGGGGCTTGCGGACATGAAGAAGAGGACGCAGACGGTTGCCATGGCAGCGCCGAGGACGAAGGAGACCAGCGGGCTAATGCTGCTGACGTCGCCGCCCTTCATCCTGGCGGCCGATTTGGTTGGACTGGGTGCGTGGTTGTTTGATGCCGGCGAGGAGGTGATGGCGAGGGCTTTTTAAGAGACGAGAGGAGGGAGGGGGGGGAGGGTTTGTTTGTTGGGCTCGTGGGGCTTTGCCTGGAACTAGACGTGCTGCAATTGCTCTCTCCCATCTTCTTCCTCTCTCTCTCCCGGCCCTTGTGCTTGGTGATAGCCAGCCAAGTTGCGAAAGCATGTGTGGAGCCGAGAATTTCTCCATTTCTGGCGTAAACAAAGCTCCCTGCGAAAAAGGTTACGCGATGTCCGGCCGCCAATCCCGGGATCACACAGGCCAGACGGCGACTGAACCCAGCCAGCCGCTCTGACCTCTGACGGCCGGTGTCGGTAATTCTCATCGTCGGTGCACGGAACTTTCAATTTTCCTCCTGCGCTGCGCACATGAACCAGGTCCAAATCCATGAAAACGAAAAGCACGCATCAACTTCTTGTATGCTTTTCACTACCACTCCCTTTGATGATAGTCTGGTTCATGCGCCTTTTTGCTGTGTATGCAGTGTAGGTAGCGTCCCCGTGACTGCTGAGAAAGGGCGAATACCAACAGCAACAAGCACTCCTATGTGGGCACCGCTGCAGTATACAGGCCCTGGTCATCATCAGCGGCCGCTCCTGCTACTAATGATTTCCAGTCAACCGTGCCTAACCATGCCATTCGCGTGCATTAGTTCTTTGGCCGGACTGAACTGCCTGCTCGCGGGGCCCCTGAATCCTGGCCGGCGCCGCCGTGCCGTGAGGTTCTGGATGGACCCCTGCGCCATCTGTCCGGCGGTGCCCCTGCCTAACCAAACATGTACTTGTGCCTGCGCACCGGTCAACTTCATCGTGTCGTGGCTCTTTGGCAGGAGTAGTAAACTGCATGAATAAGCCGGGTTTCGCACCGTAAATCACGCTGCGACCTGGAATACTAATTGTTTGGTAGCAGACGATGCATTCATACTAGCAGCAGCAGTTTGGTTTCATTCAGATCGGAAGAAAAAAAGTCCGGGGTGAGAATGTTTGGCGCCTCATGCATGTAGCCACGCAGGCTTTGACTTGCAACGACAGCTGTTGGCTCCTTGGGTTTCATTTGTTTGGAAGCTTCCTTGTTTAGTTCTTTTTCATTCAGCGTGCAAGTGCAAGCAGTGAAGCATGCATGAGGCTGGCTGGCTGGCAGCAACCAGCACACATACTGTTTGGATTCCATGCGTATACGCGGCATCATATGTTGACACCGACCGATCAAAGCGATGGTCATTATTGGCTGGCGAGAGAGCAGCATGGATGATGCAGCACGAACGATTTAAGGGCTAGGTCCTTGGTAGCGCAGTGCTATCTCTACACCAGCTGCACCGAGGAAAAAGAATAAAAAGGGAGGTGCATGCAGCTGTGCTTGCACATGGCCCTAGCAGCAGCCTACCCCCTCGCCACGTTATGCAATACCAGCACCTAGTCAAAAAATAGGGGGTACAACGGTAGGAGCCCTAGAGCTTCATGCACTCTGATTGGGGCTTATAATAGTATAGAAAATAAGGAAGAAAATTCGTGTATATGGGCCTATTCGCTTCAGCTTATCAGTCACTAAACAATATTTTCTTCTCACAACAAATCAGCCGTTTCAGCTTTTCAGTCGGCTTATAAGCTGAAGCGAACAGACCCTATATCTTAGCGGCCTGGACCAGCTTCTCAGAGCTTTAATTTGTGCACCACAACTACTACGATAGCATGTGTATATTTCAGGCAACAAAGCTAGGCTCTGCTAACTTAATTTGATGCGATAGCAGCTAGCAGGAGTACGTAGTAAAGCAGGTATGGGTTGGTTGTACCGGAAGGAAAGGAAGCTTCAGACAGTTGGAGTTGGCATCGCCTAGCTGCTACCTTGGCTGGCTGCGAACCGTCGGTCCTGCAGCAGCCGGACACGGGTGCTCATTCAGCCGCCGCGTTTTGCTTCCTCCACCGACGCGACGTACGACAGCTTTGCTGGATCCATCAATTTTTATTTCTCCTCAATCATTACTCCTAGTCTCCTACTAAAAATAAATACTCTTTGCACACACGCGTTGTTTTGTTGTCGCCGCCGCTGTGCTTCGGTGCTTAGGGTCTGCTCGCTTCAGTTTATTCAGTCAGCTTATCAACCACCAAACAGTATTTTCCTCTCACAACAAATCAGCCGTTTCAACTTTTCAGCCGGCTTGTGAGCTGAAACGATCAAGCCCTTAGTTTGTTTGCTCGATTTCCCCCCTTTTCCTATTCCATTTTTTTTATTATTCTGTAGATTTGCTATTCATGTAGTTAGTTTGATTTGTCCCTTAAGTTCTGTAGATTTGCTATTACTCCCATAACCTGTTGGCGCATTGTTAGGTTGGGGATTGTTTTTATTTCATTATTATTTTTTGAAACTCAGGTCGATATTGCTTTCCCTCGTGTGTCTGGAGGGAACTTGATATTATTGCTTTCTGCTGTTTAGCAACAGCTCGCGCCATGATCTGCATGAATAACAAAGGGTGACCTGGAAAAGCATTTTGTTGCGAGAACAAGTGAAGGACCAGTGTTCACCTCTTTCTTTTTGTGGAGAAAGCATGCCGTTCCTTGATTGTCAAGGAAGCATTGTGATATTTCGACTTCTGTTTTGTGATGAGAAAAAATAAGGAAGAACATGCGCAGCCCATTCAGTAGTTTCTTTGTCAGAGCGCCCCCCAAATACAGGCTCTTCTTAGCTGGTGGGCCAAGCCTGCATAGCCCACAAAAGTATGGGCCAAGAAAGCCCATTCAGCATCCAACGCGCGCGGCGCGAGCCCAGCCCACCCAAAAGTCGTCAAACCACCGTCGAGTCCGTTAACGCTTCTCCCCTTCCCTTCCCTCGCACACCGTCTCCCTCCTACCCTGCTAGATCTCCTCCACTCTTCACCGCCCGCAGATCCCACCCCCCCTAGACCCCTCGGCCATGGCGGATCTCGCCGTGGCGCCCGCTTCGCACCCGCCGCCGGCCCCGGCCCCGGCGACGGACCTCTTCGGGGAGCCCATCGAGGCGCACCCGCCCTGGTTCAAGCCCGACTCCTTCCTCCGCGCCGACTTCGACCCGGACGCCTACGTCGCCGAGCTCCGCTCCTACGTCCCGCTCGAGAGCCTCGCCGCCGAGCTCCGCGCCCACCTCGCCGCGCTACGCGCCGAGCTCGTCGGCCTCATCAACCGCGACTACGCCGACTTCGTCGGCCTCAGCGCGCGCCTCAAGGGCGTCGACGCCGCCGCGGCGCGGATGAGGGCGCCGCTCGCCGACCTCAGGGACAAGGTCGCCGGGTTCCGCGCCGGAGCGTCGGCCGCGCTCGCCGCGCTCCGGGCGGGGCTCGAGCAGCGGGCTGCGGCCACCGCCGCGCGAGAGCTTCTCGAGCTGCTGCTCGACACCTCGCACGTCGTCTCCAAGGTCCGCTAAGAATGCAGCTTGTTTGTTCCTGTATTCGTTACTACTTTTTTTCCTGGACATTGGCAGATCCGAACTAGATATAATAAGTACAAGGTCTGTTCTAAGTTCCAATTTGAAAAATTCCGGGTTCCAGTGAATGATCGTGACAATATTTCCTTAGTTACGTGATAATTTTAGCCATACACTAGACTAGGAAACTGCTTGCATTGTTGGGCTCAAACCTTTAACCTATGTATATGTCATTGCATACCGACTTTACCCTGGTCTTAGGCGCATGTGTGATTTATTTCACCTATGATAATCCCAACAAATGTTTCCTGTTCATGATGTTACTCTAACTGGTCAACTGATATAGCCTAATTCAAAGCTATCATCAATACAAGTATCTGATTTGTTTTCCGTTGTGTTCTCATCATTTTTACTCCTAGGTCAAGCTTTGTTGGGCCATATCACGTTATCGTTCCTAAATTTTTATTTGCCTATCCAGGTTGAGAAATTGATCAAGGAACTACCATCTGCACCATCTGATTCATCAAATGCTGAAGTTCCTTCTATCGATGCACAAAATGTTGAGGCAGGAACAGGTGTCAGAGAAACTCAAAGCATCCTCCTAGAAAGAATAGCCAGTGAGATGAACCGGCTTAAATTCTACATCAGTCACGCACAGGTTTGTCTCAGTATATACAGCTGATCCTTAGGATCTTTTGACCTGAAAATACTCTCCCCCTCCCTCCCTCTGTGTGTGTGTGTGTGTGTGTGTGTGTGTGTGAGAAAAAGCTTTAAGGAGAAAGGTGGTCAACGCAAAAATGAATATGGCTATTTCGTAACATATGCTTGATTTTCTTTTGTCATCACTCAATTCACAACTCACCAAACCATAGAATAGAATGTGAAATTAGATCTGGATTAATAATGCAAGGAAAAAAATTTGGCCAACTGCATATCATAAATTTTATAGTTCTTTCTCTCTTTTAGTCGACTATTGTTTGATAATCTTGTGTTGAGCTCCTACCATCTTGGTTTCATAGCTGTTTATTTTAATTTTTGTTGCTAAACTGGTGCACCATATATATACACATTTAATTGCAACTTATGTTTATGATTCTTACTGTGTTACATTCTGGCAGTACAGAACCTCCCTTTTATTGAGAACATGGAGAAAAGGGCCCAAGGTGCTACAAAATTGCTTGATGGTAGCTTGGAGCGTTGCTTTGTGGATGGTCTGGAACACCGTGATGCGAAAGTTATTTACAACTGTTTGCGCGCTTATGCTGCTATCGACAATACATCATCCGCTGAAGAGCTTTTCCGTACAACAGTGGTCTCCCCATTGATTCAGAAAATAGTCCCTCAAAATTATGCAAAAGCAGTTGCTGGTGCATCTTCTGATGGGCTGGAAGATGATTATGAGCAGATAAAACAATGCGTAGAAAAAGATTGCAAATTTATATTGGAAATATCTTCATCAGGTAACTATAGGTTCTATTGTTACTTTCATGAAGTGGAGCATGCATGCAGCATATAGACTTATCTTTATGCATCATCTAAGATTCCTTGATTTTCCTTTGGTGCAGAAAATTCTGGATTGCATGTTTTTGATTTTCTGGGTAATTCAATACTCAAAGAAGTCCTTTCTGCAATACAGAAAGGCAAGCCTGGGGCCTTTTCTCCTGGAAAACCTAGAGAATTCCTGAAGAACTACAAAGCGAGCTTGGGATTTCTTGATTTTCTGGAAGGTATTCTTGTGTTGCAACTTGCTTACTGTATTGTATTCCTAAGTATGCTGCTGTATGCTTATCTGCTAATATGAATGGAATGGCCATCATAATTTTATAATAAGGGAGTGACATGAGATGGGGTTGTTATCTCAAGCACCTGGATGTATTCTGGGTGCTAGATTCTGCCAATAATGTTGGCAACAAAACTTGATTGCACTGTATCTTTTTCATCAAGTCATATATATCGACGCTTTTGAAGGTGAATGTGGGTATTCATAATCATTCTTGATCTATCTTTCTGCAGGTTACTGCCAATCCAAGTCTGCTGTAACAAAGTTCCGCTCTGAGCCTGCTTACACCGATTTCATGCGGCAATGGAACGTTGGTGTCTACTTTTCATTAAGGTAAGCATAAAACTTGTATACCTATTCTGTTAGGTGTTCTCAAGAAATCAGAACATTGTCTCTAACTTGATTGCTACCTGTTTACTTACACAAGATTTCAGGAAATTGCGGGTGGCCTTGATTCTACTCTTACAAACACAATTAGTCCTGTTGGAATGAACGAGGCTCAAGGGAAGCCGTTGCTCTTGAAGCAAAGTATTAAGCTCTTAGAAAGTCTGCAGGCCTGTTGGAGTGATGAGGTTCTTGTTTTCTCTCACTGTGATAAATTCCTTCGTCTGTCATTGCAGCTTATTTCGAGGTATAACTACTGCTAAAGATAATTTTTTCCTTTTGTTTCCATGATATAGTAAATGCTTATCTATAGTGTATGTTCCTGTACCATAATAAGGTATACAGCATGGCTGTCATCTGGTCTATCTGCACGTAAAGCTTCTGATGGGAGTCCAAATTCGCCTGCAGATGCTGAATGGGCACTGTCTATACCTATAGACGATTTCATATATGTAAGTCACAACTACAATAATGTTTGATCTCTAATCATGCCATTTCTGCTACTGCTATGAGGATCTAGTGATTTTTCGTCCTTTACCTTGAACCTAGCTGCTTATGTCTGAATTTTTGGGTATTATATTCTATTTATCAGCAACATTATATGCTTCTTTGTTTAGTGTACTTCACCTGAAGTTTCTAAGGTAGTTGCCAGATGACTAGTTGCTCCAGCTGTAAGTGCTTGTGAAGTCTGGGAGGTTCACTGCACTCACTTTTTACTAGACTCTGGTGTATTGGTGCTAGTTTGGAGAGAGAAAAACTGCAGTTTGTACTTTGTAGCTCATTTTGTGGCAATTTTAAGTAAGGGCATGGACATGTACATTAAGTTTCCCCCATATGAACTGAAAAGGCTGCTTGGTCCTTATTGTTTGTATTCTATAGTTTGCCTGGTTGGTTGAATGAATGGAGGCAAGTCAGTGTTACTTACCTTTTGTGCAAAAACCTGTTTCTGACTTCGAAAGCATAATTCTTGATACATTCTGAAAGTCTTATCCAATTTTGAGCAATGGGAACATAGAACATCATAGCTCTTGGACATATTTTTTCTTTTATATTAATTTTTTTTTGTATTGATTACAGATAATGCACGATGTACATGCTGTAATTGGTGAGCTTTCAGAATCAGGCAGCTTCATTGGACATGTGAATCAATTACTAGCATCATGCCCCATTGAAGTGCTTAATCTTGTGAAGCAAAGTATACTGCAAGCTGTTGAACCTTTAGAGGAGGTGTTGCCTGTCATAATGAATGTCATGATTGGAATCATAGTTAAGAAGTCTAATGAGGTGAGTAGATCACAACATCAACTTATGATGGGAGACACTATCTGCGTTTCTTAGTCGTTCACGATCCATCACTTCTCCTTTTAAACTAGATCAAAAATGGTTTTGGGCTCTTGTTATTTTGCCACTGAATATCCACTTCATCTTTCTATGCATACAAGAATAAGAACAAAGTAGAAGCCATACATATCCTAAACTTAGGGGGTGTTTGTTTCTTTAGTCCCTCCTAAAATTTTGTCACATCGAATGTTTAGATACTAATTAGGAATATTGAATATAGACTAATTACAAAACCAATTGCACAGATGGAGACTAATTTGCGAGACGAATCTATTAAGCCTAATTAGTTCATGATTTGACAATGTGATGCTACAGTAAACATGTGCTAATGATGGATTAATTAGGCTTAATAGATTCGTCTCGTGGATTAGCCTCCATCTGTGTAATTAGTTTTATAATTAGCTCATATTTAGTCCTCCTAATTAGCCTCCGAATATTCGATGTGACATAAATTTTAGGAGGTCCTAAAGATCCAAACACCCCCTTAGACATCAAATATTGCCTATATATAGGCTAATATTGGACTTAATCTAACTCGGTTATGCAGCAATTTTAATCTATGTTCCTCCTGTTCTTTAACTGCCAATTATTTTTGTATTGATTGTAGGACCTGAAGCACCTGAAAGGAATAACAGCGACATATAGGATGACGAATAAACTTCCAGTGAGGCATTCTCCATACGTATCAGGGATTTTACATCCGCTAAAGGTTAATGACTTCCTTGTTTTACCCCTCTTGTTTTATGATTTTTTCGTTTAAATTTATGGAGCAAAGCTGAATTAAAGCATGTGAATGTTTTATAGTAGCATGTTACCAGAAGCCAAAAAAGAAACCCAATTTAAGCCTTGCCTCTTAAGGTCTGTCATTAACCTGGGGGGTGATGGTGGACATTTATTCTGTGGTCAATCTGTAGTAATTTAGCTTATTTTATGAAGTTTTCATTGGCCTTGATCTTCAATTCACAGACCGATTGCATGACTTGGGATGTTCTGCATTTGTCATATTTCATTTGCTGATTTGAATGCCTGTAGTGTGATGTTAAGAATAGTTTGATATGTTGATTTGATTATATGCTATGTTAAGAATAGTTTGATATGTTGATTTGATTATATGCTATTTTGTTCTGAGATTTTCATTTGTTCCTGTAGGTGTTTCTTGAAGGGGAGCGAGTAAGCTATTTATCAGAAGATGATAAAACTAAGCTGTGCCGTGGATCTACAGACAAGATCACTGCAATTTATTATGATTTGGTCTCGGAAGTTGTCACTGTGGTAAGTAAGGGTTGCCTAGCTTCTCATGAAGATTTCTTTTGACTTTCCAGTTACTTAGATCTTGTTTGAATATGAAGGCAAGGAAAACGGAGTCTTCATTGCAAAGACTGCGCCAAGGTGCACAAAGACGAGTAGGGGCTAGTACGGATGCCTCAGATAACATCATATCCGATACGGACAAGATCTGTATGCAGCTATTTCTTGATATTCAGGTTTGCTGTCTGCCCTATTGTCCATGTTCATAAATTATGTAGATACTATGTGTTGGCCAAAAGAAATTTCCCATGGTAGATTCACTTAGCATCTAAGTGATATAATCTTTTCCTTTTCGATTTTTTTTGGCAGCTTCTTCTGGCAGCTCAAGTTAATTTTGTATTGAATACAATACATTATGGCTGATATGTTCTTTTGCTCGAATTATTTTGCAGGAATATGCACGAAATCTTCGTACTATAGGTATAGATGCAAGGGAAATTGATTCCTACAGAGCTCTATGGCAGTGTGTTGCCCCAAAAGACAAACAAGAGAACATTCAGTTTTGATGTAAAGAACGCTATCAGTATATAAAATGAATTGTCATCCATAGATCTCTCCCCATGAGTAGGTGTATCTGATGTTATCCTTTTGGCTGGAAGTAAGTATGATGCATTCATAGATAAGAGAACTGGATTTTGATACATTCGTTTATTTTATTAGGATGATCGGCTCCAGATTTTACAGCTATAATTCCAAAATTGGAGAATGTGTATCGAAACATGATTTCATTCGAAATACAAGTATACTGTTGACCCCTGGTTTTGATTGATATTCTTTGGCCATGCATTGCTCGAGTTATCATGAGTGTGAAACTTGCGCCTTTTCCTAGTGCAAATTTGGTAAAATGAAATATGGAAACATAACTCAATGAACTTTGATCGGGACCAGCCTTCCTGCTCGGTTTGTCTCTGCTGCAGCCTGCAGGGTTAACCTTGCTACTTGTTTATGTGCTTGTTCTCGAGCCCTGTCCCTAATATTTTTTTTGGCGAAATCCTGTCCCTAATACATAACTGTTGTTATTGTTTTGTGCAACAGAAATACATAATGTATAAATTGGATGACATATGATCATGTTTATTCAGTTTTCGGCTGCTGAATTGAGAACTTTCATAGGTTCTTCGGGCCACCATCTGGTTTTTTTGCCCATACTGTAACTTACCGGGCGTAATAAAAGAAAATCTCAGTGGGCATAGGGAGAGAGATATCCTTGTGAGAGTAAATTGTTTTGAGGTTTCTTGCCCCTATGAAATGTAGTTGGATTTGTATCTTTAATGTCATCTAAATTTGAAACGAACATGAGACAAGCAAGAGTTTATAACGCTCGGTCAGTACTTCCCCACTCAAAACAAAGCTGGGTTGTGTGGTGCTCCCTACTTATGTTATTAGTTCTTAGTTCTGCAGCTCTCAGATAGATTTTTTAAATAATTTTGCAAAACGACGAAGAAAAGCTAGCAGCGGGGCGGGTATGAAGGATTCTGCAGAGAAAAACGGATCACAGGTTGCAAAAACAGCTCAAACTATTGAACCTCAAGTTCGCAAAGTCATGTTCAGGCACGTCGCGCTACTACACAATATTACAACAGGGATAACACGATGGGGGCACCACTAATGTGACAATGATACAATCAGCACAGATTCATCCAACCTTCGATGACGGCTTCATCAGTTTCTGAACCAACTGAAACACGAGCAACCCTGCAAACAAGCAGAACAGTGGATTCAGCAGGGTTCTATAATGTTTCTTTCAACATATTGTCTAGTGTTTCATTGAATATAATCGAATTCCAGAAAGCTACTTCTATAAGCAATCGCCAAAGAAGATCCCTCAGATACAACCCAAACAAAAGGCGCGTGTCAGTTGTGAAATACAATGTAATGGGTGATTAATTGGAACTAAACAGAGCAACAAAAAGCGATGCCTAGTCAATAGTTAGTACATCCACTATAGCACCGAACTTTATTTCTAACATATGGTAACAATGCTATCAGTATAATTAATATTTTGCAGTGATTCAGCTCAGGAACTGCAGTTTATGCCATGGTTTGCTTGAGTCTAGTCAATAGAGTTAAGCATGGGACAATGATAGCTAAAACCAGCAACCAGTAATGGTGCGTGTGCATCAGGCAGTTGAACTAACTGACTCCAGAGCTTAGTACTACGAGGGGGCAACGCTCTGAAATCAAGTGACCACCGTTTTCAGTTTTCAGAAGAGCATCAAAATGCAAGTACAAAACATATGCAAAACAAATGCTTTAATCTGTACATTAGATCAAAATATAGTTTAAATCAGCCAGCATGGCAATAAGTCTGAAGCGGACTCACCGATGATTCATATTTGCGGCCTTGATTGGAGCGGTTATAACCTGCATCGCTGGTGATAACAGGAGCATCGCCAGACTGTTTCTCCTCCCTCACCTTGTTAAATATGTCGGTGAAACCTTCACCTGTAGAGGGATCCTTCTCATCCCATTCTCCAAACTTGGGCACAGCTGATCCTCTCTCAGGCTGTATATGCAAGAAATAACATATCTTCAGAAATTACACAAACAAGACATACTGCAAATGCACACTTAATATATCATAGGTGCAGTTTACTTATGTTGAGCCTTCAAAAATTAGACTATACCGTTTCATCTCCACGCCCACTTGATCTCATCTTGGACCTTCCAGGTGTGGTGGGCGCAGCTCCTCGGTTTCCTTCTGATGAACCCCTGCGTTCCCATGAAGGAGATGAAACCCCTCCTTTGTTTACAACTCTTGCTTGGTGATGAGGATGCAAAGGCGATCGTTCCATGCCAGTTTTTCTTGCTGCACTATCATAGTTAGTATGAAGATCACCGTGTTTATGATTAGGTGACTCAGCATATGGCTTTCGAGCAGTGGCCTCGTGACGACGAAGATCATCTTCTCTGCTTGCACGTCTTTCATCCTTGGGCTTTCGCACCACTGGATCTGACCCAGTCCTCAGGGGAGAAGCTTTAGCTGATGGTGGATCCTTCGAGGGCGTTTCCGGATCTCCCTTATGACCAGGAGATTTACCCTTACGAGCATTTTCAAAATACTGTGTGTAAAGGTGATCACCCTCGTCCTCCCAGCTTCCAAATTTAGGAACCCCTTGATGCTGCTGCAGAAGAATAAAAAATAATTTCTTATCAGACAGTGGTTTGAAAAATGATTGAACGCCCAGTACCATATTAAGTGAAGTCCGCACTGCCATAATTCCATATAAAGAGAATCCAATAATCCATCAAGGCTGCAGGAACAATACTTAATATACATTCAGACAACGACAAGAATTGACGCAGCAATCCAAAAGAACAAACCATTACTAATTTCCAACAGCCCACGGTTAACAAAATTACATGGAAAATCCTAACATGGGGCTGTCCTTGAGATCAGGAAAATCCCAAACACATAGGAGTAGGTCAAGAGAGTAATAGACTCTCTATCACAAGCCACATTTCACAAAGATGAACTCCTTCATGCTGGCACAGTAGAATAAATAAATTCATATCAGACAGTGCTTGGCAAATTGATTTAACAACCCAGTACCATATCAGTGAAGTTCACACTCTCATAGATATTAAGATAATCTATTTATCCATCAAAAGCTGCAGGGACAGCACGAAAGATACATTCACACGGCGACAAGAATTATCACAGCAATCCGAAAGAACAAACAAACCATTACTACTTTTCCACAGGCCATGTTTACCACGATTAGATGGAAACATAGTAAGATGGAGCTGCTATTAAGATCGGGAAAAATCCCAAACAGTATTGTTGCAGGCCAGTACAAGATCAATTTTTAAACGGAGATAATTTTGATCCTCATAGTAACTTGGTCTCGAGATATAAACACACAGCAACACTCAGGACACTACAAAAACCACACATTCTAACCGGGATCTTGATGACTGGGGGGAAAAAAGACAAAGCAACTAATTTTATCCGAGATTAGTACATTTCTTGGGCCACGGAGAGGAAGCAAGAGAGAAACGACGAAGCTCTGCTGCCAACCGTAGGCAATTCCAAGAAATCCCACATGCTAAAAGCAGTCAGGATCAAACCGATCCGGACACGATTCACCTCGGACACCACGGCGGATTGGGGGCAGTCGAGAGCAAGAACTTACGGCCATTTCGTCGGATAAGACCCCAAGAACAGGTGCAAAAGGCGGTTCCTTTGCTGCTCAGGGCGCCGCCTCCCCCCTCCCGACCTGGATTCGAAGCAAGAACTACTGCGTTCAACAACAGGAGAAAGAGAAGGAGAGAGAAGAAAAAAAAAGATGCGGCCAATAAGAGAGTAGGAGGAAGACGAGACGAGACTGCGTGGGGGAGAGAGAGAGAGAGTGAAAGAGGACCAGCGAGGAAGAAAGAATTGAAGCGCAGGGGAGAGGAAGAAAAGGAAGGGTCATGTTTGACCATTATGGCGTCGGATTCTCGCTGCCGCTGCCGCTGCTTCGTCGTCGCCCGCCCGTTTCCCCTCGTTCGCTGCCGCTGCTGTTGTTGCCGAATGGGGGCGGTGGGTGGATGGTGTGGTGGTCCGTGGTCACTGCTCGCTCCCGTCCTGCACGGCTCGTACATACGGCATACCTGTCACCTTAACTCGGCTGCCATCATGGTGATGGCGCTCTTCTTTCCTTTCCCACATGGTTAGGCTTCCATACCACAGCACCAGGTCAGCTCTGGTAAGCAGCAACAGCTAAAAAAGAGCTTAGCTGCTGCTGTATTGTTGACTGCTGCTCAGAATCTGCGAGGCAAAGTCTGAAAGTCTACCAATGTGTTGACCAGGAGGAGTCATCTTCAGGTACCTACCATTGTTGCATAAAAAACGTTGCGGCTGTTGGAATGTTAGGGAGTGGCAAATAATTGATTAATCCGAATGTTAGGGAGCCCACAGGGGTCTGGCATGCATCCATGATCCTGCATTTTCCTGCCTCAAAGCAGAGTAGTCCCTGTCTGTCATGATGAGCTGCCCCCAAAGGCTCCTGCCTACAAAGATCCATTTTACTGCTAACTTTGCAGCAGTAGGTGTTGGGGTCCAGCATCAAATTTAACTTATTTAACAATGGCTTAGAACTTTTGTACCCCAAAAGATAAGAGGGAAGCCAAGCATGTTCTCCAGCTAAGATGAGGTAATCTGATAGTCTCCATAATCATAACTAGGTTGCCACATTCAACGATATCTGCTCTAGTATGGCCTTGATTCAATCCCAACGGCACCTTAATTTCTTCATTAGGGCCCCCCAAGTCCTGAAGAATTGTCAATTGGACGAGGGTACAAGATGACCATTGCTCGTGAGAACATGAGAGTACGGGGTGTTGACCATAAAGTGCCACGGGACGATCGCGACGAATTGATCAATTCCGCTGCCATGCGCTGCAGATTCCCATACGGCCACATTTCAGAATCAAGCAAAATAATCATTACTATAAGACAGGATCGAACAGGAAAACCAACAGTTTGTGAAAAACAATACGGCCACTCGTAGAATGAAACGAAAACAATACAATGGTCACTCCTCTACTGCGGCTGAACTCCATGGGCGAAGCCAGAAATCCATGTCATTGGGGTCATCGGGGTCTAAATTCTTGCAATCTTGTGTACATAAAAGAGAAATTTGCTACTTTCATGATGGGATTACAGTAGAGTTAGTCGATGACTGCACGCAGGTCCGCCCCTGCTGAACTCTGAACTGCAGATTCATCAATGAAAGAAATGCCTGATCCATACCTCACGCGGAATTTCCCTTTCCTTCCGACGGAACGCACTTGTTTTCGATAATTTTATTTTCTTTTTGCAAAAAGCCAAAATATTATATACCAGTAAAACTACAGAAAAAGGCTGTCTAAATAAAGTTGCAAATGCATTGCTCATACCTTATAAAATTCCTTGAAAGTAAAGGATGTCGGGAGAACTTTCGGAGTATGCACGTTAAGCACCATTTGTTAATCGAAAAGAAAGAGCTAAAAAAACGGAGAAAAGGGGGCCCAAGAAATCAGCACTCTCACACTCTCACTCCAACACTCCTACTCCCTACCCTCTCTCTCGCTCTACCCCTGCCCTCCTCGTCGCCTTTCGCCGCCGTCTTTGGCTCTAACCCTTCACCTTTCGATCCCCTTTCCCACTTCTGTTACCATCAACCCATAACCCTCGCCCGAAGTCCGCTGATTCTTGATTGCTCCGAGTTCTCGCCTGGTTCTTGGCAAGGTGAGCTGCTTCTTTCCGCATTCCCCCGGAAATTTCCGTTTGCTTCCCCCTTTTTCTCGGTTTGTCTCCTGATTGCTGACGGCGCACCTTTTCGCAGGCCAAGAAAGGTGGTGATTTCCTGCGCATCTCCGATATCTCCCTCCATCAAAACTGTGATTTTTCCGCCGCCATTCCTGCGCCATTCTTGAATTTGGCGCAGCGAAGTCGTTTCTTTCGAGGGTTGAAATCCTTGCAGCTTTGCGCGGCCAAGCCGGGGTTGAAGAATCGTAGCAGATTGGTAGTAGAGAGGGACGCCGCAGCCAGTCGAAGGTATGATTCAGCTGCTGTTCCTCGTGCTGTTCGCGGAGGGCGCGGTGGCGCTGCTTCTCATGGTGAAGGTCGGGCCGCTGCGGGAGCTGGCGATGCGCGTCGTGGACCAGGTGAAGACGGGCAAGGGCCCGGCCACCGTGAAGACCCTGGCGTGCACGCTCACCGTGATCCTCATGTCCGACGTTGCCAGCATCCTCAAGATCCAGAACAGGGGGCTCAAGCTCGGCTCCGTCAGCCCCATGGACCAGGTGCTCTGGAGGACGCACCTCCTCGAGGCATCCCTCATTGGTGAGCATTCGTCTCCCTCCCTTGGTTATTTTTAACTGGCAACAGTAATGCCAGCCGCTTAGCATTTTTGTAATGAACCAGTGTATATGGATGCAATGACGAATTAGTGACTGGCTGATTTCTGCTTAGGTACCTAGGTGGTAGACAAGGTAGCAATCTGACACCAAATGATCTGGATTCAGTTGCCAATTTAGAGTTTGTTCTTGACTACCAGAAATTCAGGTTACCCGATCCAGATTTTGAGTTGTAACCAATTGCTAGTCTCAAAGGTAGATTAAGGATAGCTGATTTTATAATCTCCAGTTAGTAAGTAGTAGCAGCAGTCATCTCCTTTGTTTACCTGGTTGGTCAACTGTTCAAAAAAAAACTAGATTATATTGGTCTATTAGGATACTACAGGAGCATTCCTATTGGATGGCATTGCATTGGACTATTGTTATTCCCTTGCTACCTAGGCATCAAGAAAGACAATAGCATGTTGCAGCAATGATTTGCTCTTCAGGGATTGTTTAGTACTATTAGAATTTTAACTATAGTTATTTTACCTGAAACCCAAGGTAAGCTATCCAGTGGCAAATTGGTTTGCTTTAGCACAACATACTCCTATCACGTACCAACTTTATACAAGTTTGTTTTATACATCGCTCCAGCTTGTCGTGCACTTTGAGTAGCTGTGGTGTGTGATGAAGATTTAAGACTTGGGAAAATGTTGTCTTGAAAATGGTATGTGGGGTGAGGACGAGAGTTTGTATGTAGAATCTAGGAAGGATGCTGTCTTACTCAGGAATGTTAGGGAGATGCCAGATAAGTTGGTTTCTCAAAATAAGATGTATTTTCTCCAAAATTAATCTACAGCCCTTGGAATTACTCTAGTACTGTTTGCCGTAGTTAGTGATTTCAGTTAATTTCCGGCGTGGCTCTCTTGGCTTAGGAATCTTAGTTATAACTTTTAGATTTTTAAGAATTATGATGCGCAAGCTACAAAGGTTGGCATTTTGGGGAATAAATGGAGAAGATTTGGTATTATTTTTGAGGACCTATTTCATACTTGGGCATTTAGAGTCTGCTTAAATTATACAAAAGAGGTATTAGGGCTAGTAATTGTAGTAGTAGTAATATAAAGGGGCTGATAACTTAGGTCATGGTTCAGACACGTGAATTATTGATTTCCATGAGCTTCTATCGGAAGCTTGTCGATCTGTTAAAACTATTATGACGTGTTTATATGTGTAGGTATTGTGAATGCTATGGCATGAAATAAAATTTCTATGTATTTATGGGGAAGGAGGTGTTCTTGTTTAGAGTTTATATTGATCTATGCAGTCGTGAACTTGTTGATCCATGGGGTACAACTGTACAAACCATAAAGTTAGATTGTCTACGAATGTTCCAAGTCAGAAGAGCAGGTCCATGCCAGTAAAGTTACTATGACAGCATGGTTTAAGCATAATTCTATCTGGCTTCTTTGAAGCTGTTGGTTCAATGTAGTCTTCTCGTTCTTTTGTTTTCATTTCTTTATTTTATCTTTTTACATAGGGAGATTCATACCTGAAATGGTAAATGGTAAAAACAGGCCTCAGAGGATATTATAAATTCCCACAGAACCTATACTATGATGGGGATGTCGAACACATCTATTTTAAGCTCAGGGCAATGCTGTTTGTTGTTTCATTATGAGAAGTACCGTATAATCTCTTTAATAACTTAATGGTGGTCTCACACATTTTATTTCTCCTTGTAGGATACACTCTATTCCTTGCATTTGTAATCGACCGGCTGCACCACTACCTGCGAAAGCTCATGACGCTGAGGAAAACGTCCAGCACATCAAGGGAGGAGGTCGAGAAACTTCAGATGGAGAACCAATCCCTCCGTGAAAAGGAGGGCAACTCCTCCGGTGAAATGAAGAAGCTCCAGCGGGAGATTGCAAAGCTGAACGAGAGCATGAAGAAGCTGAAATTCGAGAACGAAGAACACGAGAGGAAGGCATCGGCAGCGGAGGCCCATGTGAACGCGCTGCAGAAGCAGTCGGAGGAGCTGCTCCTTGAGTACGACCGGTTGCTGGAAGACAACCAGATCCTGCAGACTCAGCTACTTAGCAGAGGCTGAGGTATAAGCTGGTCCATGCAGCTTCAGTTATTCATTAGCAAGACTCCTACCAGATGGCGTCAGAGAGCCAAGCACTTCCCTGTTTCCAATGAAGAATTATGTGATTCTCGGGGTCCATGCTGTTCCTAACTTATGATCTTGGTGCAAGGATGGAGTGTATTTAGAGTTCTTGTTTCTTCCTCTCTTTTTTTCTTTTTTGTATGGAGGTATTTTAAGAGCTAGGGGTGATGATGCGATGGGGCATGAGGTTAACCAGAATGTGGTTGGATAATGTTGAACTGTGATGTGTGCCGAACCCCATGCCATGCACCAACCAAGCTGTGATTTGAGGGCGAAGCCATGGATGACGGTTGATGGAATCCTGGGCCAACATGCAGAAACCGAGCGTTTCTTATCACACACTAAAACTTGGCCTATACACATCCTGGGCCGCTTACCCACTGGCCATGCACCTGCCGCGGTATCCAACAGCCCCGAAAAAACATGCAGGAAAAAAAAAACCAAGACCATCTCAAATGAATAAATTCAGTTTTCCTTATGGATCAACTGTCAGCTGGTATTCAGGTGATCTAAACAAGAATACATCCTCTGCAACGCATTTACAAAAGCTCCCGCTCAACAAAAAAATGAGAGTGAAGAAACAAACATCAGGCAGCTGAGCAACAGCGGCATAGTTACAGGCCGCGATCATGACGTGCAGCAGCACCGGACTAGTACTATGGTTGAGTCATCATATGAACTGCTTCAAGAATTCAGTCGCCACGAGCCGGCCACGAGTGTTTACTGATAGCTTCAACTCGCTGATCTCCTTGTCGATGTCCTAAAGTTCATGTAAGCACAATGATGTGAGTATGGGTACATGCCAACATAGAGTACAGTGCAATGTTTGCACCTATCAGGCAAATGTAAAAGCAGCAAACTGATGGCGAATAAGAACAAATGGCTTTTTTCTCCTTGTTTATCATCTTACCTCCATAAATTGCACGATGAAATCTATGAGCTTGTGCTTATGCATGTCCTCGCAATGGTAGTTTGTTATCAGAAAACTGATATCATAACCCTGAGACGTAAACGATGCATACATAGCAGTTCAGTCATAAACAATTGGAGTTCTGCAACTAACAGGAAGGGAAAACATTTATATCGACAGAATAGATCACTATGTGTGAAAGTGCTAATAGTATGAGTGTATGACAAAATAAAACCAGTACTAAAAAAGGTTGGCAAAATCATGGGCCATCATTCAGTTGTCTACAATGGTGTATCCCTGTGCCTAGTAACATTACTAGATTGACTTCAATTGCAGACAGTTCATGTTTACTGGGAAAACTAACCTACTGGAGACATAAAGCAATACCAAAGGTGATCGGTGTAAGAAGGAATTGTGATACCTGAACCGGTTTTCTCCTTAACACTTGGAATGCCTCTGCCCTCATTGACAAAAACCTAAGAAATTTCTTTGCAAGAATGTTTTCCAACTCATCTGCTTGCTTAACCTGTCAGATCAATCAGAAGCTTTGAATACACACACACACACACACACACACATACCAGAATACCAGATGACAAATGATCACCTCAAAAAATATATTATACACATGCAGATGCAAAATATAACTGAATAGGCACCATAAATTGTGACATTTGGATCTGCCTTATTAGTTTGAATTAGGCACCATAAATAACTCAATTTTTTTACCAAAGACTACACTTATATACACAAACAAATCATGGTATGGCCCAAAGGACATGTTAAATTTTAGCAATACGGAACCCTAATAACCATAGAAACAGCCGACAAGGATATCTACAGTACCTTCATGCTTATACGTATTGAATTGATTGAAGTCTCTATTAAACATTTTTCTGCTTCATTGCGGCATATCAGTACCTGTACACAAATATAGGCTATGAATCACACAATTCTGAAAACATTGAGCAAAACTTCTAAGTGTCTTATCCAAATAAAATAAGGATACAAGTAAAGACACCATGCAAGCTACATCTGGAAGTAACCAGCCAATTAATTGTTTTGTCAACAATCCACCTTCTGTTAAGAGGTATCCTATAAAAATGCTCAAACTAATATCAACAATCATTTGCGTTTCTATTTTTTTCATAAAAACATAAATAAAAAATCATGGCATGATGAAACATGATATAGCATTGAGTAACCAATCTCAAATTTACTTAAGCTGTTAAGCATGATATCGTAGAAGTGTGCGCCTGTTGCAAATTAAAAATGAAAGTACTGCCATCATTAGTTCTCAGTTTTTTTTGCCTAATAGAGTATAGTTGGTTCATACACAGTTTCTAAAGAAGAAAAAAAGGCAATAATGAAAACTTATAAACTGAATTTAAGATCCTGCCAAATAAGTCTCACTCACCGGGTTCAGTAGAAGTTCAGGGCTCGTCCTGGAATAAGGAATTAGAAATGAAGATGGATTAGTAAGGGCAAAAAGATCTAACCACTTACAGAAGTCGACATGGAATCAGATATGAATTATACAATTCTATAAGCACAGTTCTTGGCTCTAGAGAAATAATACAGACAAGGACATCTCAAAGAAGCCAATGATAGATATGGTTTTCTTTTAACTTCTGCAATCTGCACTCTGTGTAGTTAATCAGGGCAATCTATGCATATTTCTAGCATGATTAGATTCATAGAGTAATACTTGAATTTAAAATGCCTCAGATCCCAGAAATGCACCTAAGATGGAAAGAAAGAGGCATATGTTACTATATTCACAGGACCAAGGTTTCTAGCGTAAACATGGCAGTGGCAGTAATTTTGACACGACAGAATCCTACCATTGCACTGACAACTCTTTGGAGATTTGGTCAAAACAAATGTGGCACATCAAAAAATAAAATGATTGGAAATTCCTGTATGCAGCATGGCTTACTTGAGCTCCACCTCTGGCTTGTTGTGCCTCTCGACTTCTTGGCAAGGGAAATTCTAGTGGCAAAGCAAAAACATAAACCACCTAAGTAACGCTTCTGATGAACTGAGAACAGCAACAGCAGGAGGAGCATTGTAAAAGGAATGGCAGGTCCGCAGGTACTTCTGGTCGAGCTGAAACAAAAAAAAGGGGGTACCTGGAGGCACATCGCCGCCTCTAGAGTGTTCCGGATGCAAGTGAGGTACAACCGCAACGTATTGGCCTGCGAGAAGAGATACGCATTAGTACTGCCTGATATTGATGTTTAGCACACGCCCAAATGAAGCGTAGGTAGCACAATCAGCCAAGTCGAAAAAATTTCTTCAGCAGTTTGAAGCCGAGAGACGTAGGTGGCCCGGGCAAACGTCGATTTGAGACCAGGTATCAGCGAGATCTCACGGTTGAGTGCTCCCGGTGGGGAGGCGAATGATGGAATCAAGGTGGGTTGCTTACCATGGCCGACGCGGCAGCGAAGGATTCGCGGTCGGTGCGCGTGACGGGGACGGAATAGGTGGAGGCGGAGGAACACGGATGACGAGAGCGGCGGTGGCCGGCGTAGAGGTGAGCACGGTCGGGGACTCCCCAACTCGGGCCGGTTGGGAGGGTGGGGAAAGGGGATGCACGCAAGCCGTGGCTGCGGAGGCAGGTCAGCGTCCGGCTGACAAGTTGGTCCCACCGGATCGGAAATGGGCCCCCGACAGCCCGACTTTGTGTAAACATTAATTTTTTTGCTTTATTATTTAAAAAAAATTGCTTTCACCGGCTAGGAAATTGAGCCGTGGAACCGTGAACTCTCTAGTAGTTTGTAAACTGCAGAGTTCTTTATTCAAAAAAGTAAATTACAGAGAGTTTGCAAGCCGAAAAACACATGCCGTTTGCTTTCATCGGACGAACCTGGATGTCCATTAAAATTGACAACAAAAAAAAAACGTTAGACTCAAGGTCTCAGTGATCGGAACAAGGCAAAGGCAAGGGCAAGCTTTGACATAATCGTAGCAAGCACATTACGAGTTACGACCACACTCGAATAGAGCAGCTTCGATCGAGATGCAAAACTTGTCCAGGTAATCAGGTATACACAAGTGAAGCACTAGCTCAATTAACAATTACTACGAGACATGTACATCCATGCCAGCAGGGTACTGGTCGACACGTCATGGGCCAATCTGGCTTATAATGGCCATACTCGCTTCGTCAACTTCTTTGCGGGAACGATCGATGCCATCCATGTACATGTTAGCCTGGAGAAAAGGTTATGTTATATCAGCAGCCAAGCTCACGGAAACAAGTGCTTCTTATCATCTCGGAGTATCTTTTTCGGAAATCAAATAGGCTTAGCTAGGGGCGTACCGTCTCACAAACTTGCTCAAACGTGGCATAGATTTCCTCTCGTTTTTTTCTGCCAGCAACCTCTACCGAATCGGATTGGGAGCATAAATCCGCAGCCTGCGTGTTGTGTTCACAGATAGGCGGACAGTATGTCAGTGATTCTGAAAGAGGAATACAATAAAGAAACAGGATGACAGAAGCCTGCAGCCTTTGGTAATCAAGTACTAGATGCACAGCCTGCGTTTTCCTTCTACATTTATAAAGCCCACAGCTACTAATCAGCCTCCAAGGTATCATCACAGGTAATATGTAAAGCAGTAAAACGTTGGATGCAGCAACTCATGCGGTGTAATTTCGAAAGGATTCTAATTTCAATAGCTGGAAAAAAACAGGAGAAAAGCGTCACCTTTGCAATCTTCTCCTCTATTTCCCTTTCTCTGTCTGCAAGGCACTTAAGTTCTGATTCAACTTCAGATTTCAAGGTAGTCATCTTCTGTTTATTCTCTTCGATTCTTTGGTCCCTTTCTTTCTCCTTTGCCTTGAGACGGACCTCAGTTTCATGTACTAATTGCAAGATGTTCATCCGCAGTGATGTGATTAGAAAATTTGAACTAAGAACTCACTGAACAGTACTTGAGCAGTACAAATTTAGAAGCAAAACCTTTTGATTGCCATTCAGCAGCTCTAATGCGAATGGTCTTCATCTCCAAACTGTGGTCACTAATCTTGGCCTTTTGTGCTTTAACATCCTTCTCAGAAGCTTTAGCAGCAGTGCTCTAGCAGGTATAATATATTTGTACAGTCATTGTTAGACCAATATACTCAAGCGTGCAATCAGCCGGGGGGGGGGGGGGGGGGGGGGGGGTGATTATTGCGTGCAAGAAAGCTATTCGTACTGTTTCGTGTAGAGCAGAGATTTTGGAGAGATGCTTGGATAGTTTGTCACAGACCTGCGAAATGAAGATAATAATCATGCAACTACATCAATGGAGCGCATCCAGGAATAAGAAAGGTGAAACCTCCCAAGGAACAACAATAAATATCAAATGATTCTTCTGATTTGAGCAAGGCCCATCAGTAGAAGTAAGAAAAGAGTGACCTGAAGTGTTGCGCGGAGAAGTAAATGAGAACCAGAAAAACACTATTTTGCTAGCACATGATCTGTAACTTTTATAAGAAATCATAGCAAATTCTATTACAAGTTTTTAACAAGTATGAGAAATTATTGCACCAACTGGCATAAAAAATGTGCATCATAAAGAGTACCTTCGTATACATCTCAAGAGTATTGTTTTTCTCCTGGACTTTATGCATCGCCATCTTCTCCAAGGTCTTTAATTCATCACGGACTCCTTTCTTCTCCTCAACGGTTTTCTTCATAGAAAATAGCATCCATAGTTACTATACCAGCTTACGCAAGATGCAGATTAGCTGATTGAGGACAATCAATTTGACATTCTATGCACATCGAAAAGACATGCATAGCACATAAAGAAATGAGCGCCAGTGATTCTATGGAAAATGAACATTTTTTAAATGAATGCAAGAATCAAGGTAGCGCATCCTGTGATGATTTCTATAGCAAGTTGAACGAATAATTCATTCATAGTTACAAGGAACTGTCCAGTGATAAAGTCAATCTGATAGCTGAAAGAATGGCAGCATCCTTACTAGCCCTAGGTGCATCGAGTAAATCAGTAAGGAAAACCATGGCATGCTGTTCTATCATGGAAAGAAATTCTGGGAACTACAGGATGCCTTCCATGACTGGAACCTTCAGGTTTTCAGGATAGGCATTCCAATATATTCGAATGAAAAGATAAGTTTCCTGAAGAATTTATGCCAGCAACAAAAATAAATAAATAAATGAAACAGCCTACCAGGGTCTTTTCAGGGGACTGAACAATTTTGGATAATAGCTTTGAATTTTCTTGCGAATGTTTGATCAGCTCAAAATCAGCTTGGGAGATCTGCCAAGAAAAACAATAGAAGCAGTGAATGCAACATTATGATGTAAGTGTTACTTTGTATAGAGTATCAACATTCCAGTTTGATTTGAAAAGAGCAATTTAGCTGGTCGATGTCCACATGCAAAGTAAAGACGATGCAGCTAAAAACCACTTATTAGTTAGGAAGAAATGTCAGCAGTCAGTGGCTGATTAAAAATTTGAATGTCTTCTGATTATGCTGGAAGACCACTTTCTTAAACAAGTAAACATACTTTCAGAGCTCCAGGACTGGTTTGGTCTGGAACACCTGTAACCTACAGAAGGTGGAGCCTATGAAACTATCACTTCTCGTGGTCAGAAAGCCACAGCAACAGGGGTATTTCCTAATGACTCCAGTATCTCCACTTCAATGAGATTTTCAACCTACACCAGGATACAGCATTCAATGTATAACCAAAACCAGTGGCAAGTTATATGATCGAGTCAGATTTGTTGCCATAAGTGGGTTTGAATAATTCCAGCAACGGTATCTCACAATCAGCTATGGCTAGGCCAAGTAACTGTTCCAACTTCCAACCCAGAAGCCTGCAACTGAATCTAGGCCAAACAAAATCTACTAATTCCAACATAATTTGTTATCCAGTTGGTATCGAACAGCACTTTTGACCATATGACTTAACAACTAATTTCATTGTTAACCCATACTACTTCCTAACTGTCCATGTTGCAGGCATAGACCTAACATGCTTAGTTACATGTAATGTGAGACTTGCTCTGTTCACATGCTGATAGCATAACATGGTGGAGTCTTGACCAATAACCAGAATATTCAAACCCCTTATTTTTCAGATAACAATTTGTTGACAAAAATTATCAGCAATACCCCAAATAATGTAATGGGCAGTACGAAACTACTCAGTGTTGTAAGTAAGGCAGCAAGCTAGAACCTAGAAGTAAGAAGATTATGGACGGTGGCCAAGACAGGTTGGTAACTCACATGAGGTTCAAAATTGGCATACGAAACACTAGCAACACTGGAATACAACGCCACGTACAAAACATAGTATGTTTGCGAATTGCGATCCTCTGATTGGGGCATCGATCACACAGAGCATAAGAATAACAAAACATATCGCCCAAGCAGCATCTAATAAAGGAAGAAAAGGCAACACGGGACAGGGATCAGCACCTTGCTAAGGAGCCCTTCTTTCTTTTCGTCTACAGCTTTTGCTCTACTTCTCAGCGCCAACTGATGCGTGTTGTACTCTTGAATCTTCTGCCTGAGGGTGTTGACCTCCGCCTGGAGCTGCTGGACCACGGGCTCCTCCATCTGCTCGTTGTAGGTATGCTCCGTTTTCGCCTTCTGAAGCTGCATGAGGGGAAAAAGGCAGACAACAGCGAGAGGAACTTTTAAGAATTTCCCCCGGACAGACAGAAGGCAGGAACTGCGAAGAAGAAGGATGTGCACGAGACCTCGGCGACCCTAGCCCTGAGCTCCGTGAGCTGGTCCTCACGCTCGAAGTACTCTTGCGAGATGGGTTTGAGGACGTCGAGCTTCTCCTGCCTGAAGTGCAGGTAGTTGACTAAGGCGCTGAGGATGTCGATGATGCGGCGTGGGTGGGGGCGGAGGAAGTCGCGGAGCGTGAGGCCCCCGAAGTAGATGGAGTCGAGGAAGTCCCGGGCCTTCCGGTAGATGCGCCTGAGCGCCATGGCTTGCAAGTGGTGCTCCGGGTTTTCGAGCACCAGCAGCTCATCGAATCCTAGCTGCTCGTCGGGGGGGTTGTCGCTGCATAAGCAAAAATGACCCCCAAATCTAGGTGAGACGCGCAGGGGAGAGCGAGGGGGGAGCCGGGAGCGGCCGGGGGCGTTTACCCGACGACGTTGGTGAAGAAGAGGGAGAAGACGTTGGGGAGGAGCTCCGGCTGCGGTTTGGCGATGTCCTCGGCGCGGAGGTTGGGGTTGGGCGCGATGTCGTAGGAGTGCAGACCCTCCGCGATCTGCGCCGGCGTCATCTCCGGGAAGGAGAAGTTGGTCGCCATCGGGCCCCGCCGCGGGCGGCTGGCTGGCGCCGGCGAATCGGACCACCGGATGGACGGACGGGTCGGGCGGCGGCGTTCGGATTTCGCTCGCTCTCTCTCTCCCGCCTGAAGAAATTGGAAATAGAAAATCAGGGTGACGCGCCTAGGTTTCCGTTAAGGAAGTGTCCGGTGGCATTCATTGACGAGACGGCCCAGGCGCGTGCGTGTGGCTCAATCGGCCCACTACTGATTGGATTCCCGTGCGGCCCACCCACGAACACGGTGGGCCTGTCTAACGCTTGGCAAGGCAGCAACGGGCAGCAAGGGCTTTGCCTGAGCAAACATGAATGAACTCCGGCCAGCCAAAAAAGCCTTTGGAGAATTGGAGGAGCAAGGGAAGGAACGTGAGTAGCTTGATTGGGAAGTTCGTGCATGCTGCAAAGCAAAGTACTCGTAGTAGCATGGAGGCTAAAAGTGTCCACGCTACTGGTCCATAGACCATAGGTGCCGGAAAACACCAAACCAAAAGGAGGCTCCATAGACCATAGTCTCATGGGACGCCATGGATGGCCGGAGCATCCGGACAACGAGGCCTATCCCATCGGTCGGCGCAGGCGGCATCTTCCATTGTGGGCGCTGGAATATTCCTCTCCTTCCAGAGCAAGCTACCCAACGCTGACGTCACTACCGGAATAGTCTGCTCTAGCTCTTTTCCTTCAGATCACTAATAGTCCAATGGATCATGGATAGCTTTGCTTCGGTAAGCATCCCTAAGCTTGGAGTTCTTCAGGTTTGATAACCAGCGCAGTTAACACACAACATCACCTGACCTCGAGTCCTGATCTGAGCAAGGAATTTCTCAAGGGCGTGGACAAATTGTCCATTGCAGGCAGACCATTGACACGGTACTAGGAGTAGAGTAACCTAGCCGGAGTAGTTTATCAGCACAGAGCACCAACTTTCGAGGCGGACTCCGCCACGTAGCATCGCGTTGACAGGCACGCACTCTTTTTCGATCTTTCCCGGCGCCGAATTTTTTTTTATTTTTAACTTTTTTGTTTAACTCGGAGCGACGTGACAAGTCTCGCTTTAAAAAAAATTATAACTTTTTCGTATGAAGATAATTTTTATATGAAAATTGTTCTTCGTAATGAAAAACCATCTAGTTACTCCTAGGTTGGATCTAGATTTTTTTATATGAAAATTGTAACTCTCGACGAGATCTACAACTTTATAGTTTTGAGTTTTTTCATTTGAAGTCGTTAAGATACATTAATAATTTATCTAAATTTTAGATAGCATATTAAGCGCCTGATCTATTTCGCATCACCAACTTAACTTTGTTCACATTGTTCCACCACAGAAAATCTATACAGTATATTATTTATGAAATTATAGGAAATAGATAAAATTAATATATGAAACCTACTACAGTTAAAATGAAAGATATATAATTATCAAATATGGAACATAAATAATAAAATTTGGGTATGAAAGGTTGCATAGCTAGGTAGTGCTATATTTCAATCAACTCCTATACCGAATGTATGGGTAGAGAAATAATCAATAATTTGGACACATGATAAGGAATTCTGAAAGTAATAGGTTTACATGATCCGGAGCTTGCCTTGAGCTACTTTAATGTTAGTTTCTTCAGTAGTCCCTTCAATTTCAGGCTATCATTAGTAATCCCTTCAATTTCAGGCTATCATTCAGTGTTAAATGGCTGTCGATTCAGTTTTATCAGAAATGATTCAAAATAGTCCAAACTTGCAAACTTTGAGCTTTCATTTGAATATGAAATCCTTGATTTCTCTAGTCAACAACTAGAACAAACCAATCACTAGGTATCCGTTTGTTTATGGTCCAAAAACTTCCAAAGTTTATATACAAAATCTCTCTGAATTCCATTTCAAAGTTGGTCACTTGATACTGTTTTCAAACTTACAATTTTTCCGAGGTTTGTTAGAGTGAACCTTGTTCAACATCTTTGACCTTAAATTTGAGACCGTTCTGATCTGATTCTTGGTCCAAATATGACTCCATTATGTTCCATGCACTTCCAACTCTTTGTTCCATTTTTTGCCAAATTTTCCAAAATTTGAACCTTTTGTTTGATTTTTGACCAAACTTTACCTTTCTCAAATGAGTTGACCAAAACCGACTTGATCTCTCTTACAAGTTCATAATCCACTTATTGTCCTTAATAACATTTGATTAAGAATTTCAAACACAGGAGTGTTGCAATAAGATACTATATGAAAGTAAAAATATTGGTTCACCATTTTTTTTATATCAGTTAAGTTGGAGATTGTTCAATAATTAATTGAGCGTGGCTAAAATGCTTTGTGACCACTACCTCACTCGATGTTGTCTTCACTGCCTCGCTATTGCTTGGAATCTGCAAAATTTGACCAACGAAGTATTAAGATGTTTGAATTTGTCTATGATGATGTTGGTGTAGATTAAACAAAGGTAGCAAATCATCAGGGAGATGGGTCATATTTAAATGTATTTTAAATTTGAAATTTAAAAAAGGGTCAATTTGGGTAAAATGTGAAATTTTAAATTTTAAATGTGATCAATATGATGGAAAGCCAAGGTTTAAATTTGAGGAAAAACCTTTTAAGTTTGATGGTCCATGATGGAATAAAGAGTCCCCCAACACTTAGCTAAATTTTTCAAAGTGGTGGAAAGGTTGTCAGGTGGTTATATTCAGAAGCCCAAATATTTCTCTTTTTCTTAAGCATGTAGAAACGGCAAATACAAAGATACAAGTACAATCTATGTATTTCTAACATGGAAGAAAAAGAAGTTAGCTTAAAGGTGTCAAATATCATGTATAAGTCACCAACTTATGTTGTTTCTAGCTATAGTTGGAAAGTGATTAAGTCATGAAGGCGACGATGAATGGACATTTTTGAAGTTAGCAACTTATGTTGTTTCTAGCTGAATTTCATATTTTATATACTTGTGCTTACTATCACACTATATAGTCTTGTTAAATACTTTATGTGTTGCACTATAAATATTTTGACACTCGTAGCAACGCTTGGGCACAATCCTACTGATGATTGTATATATCTTATTCTTATTGCAGTAGCTTATGACATATTAGTCTTATCTATTTCCTATAATTTTATAGATAATATTTTGTATAGAACTTCTTTAGCGGAACCATGATGAACAAAATCAAGTTGGAGATGACCGAAACAGGATAGATCAACTGTTAATGTATCTTAACAACTTCAAATAAAAAAATCAAAACTATAAAGTTGTAGATCTCATCGAGAGCTACAATTTTTATATAAAAATCATCTTCATCCAAGTTCATATGAAAAATTTATTATTTTTTAAAGTTAGACCTCTCCGAATGGCGTGACAAGATCGTGCTGTCATGGTGGCGGGAGTGGCGTGACAAGCTTTCGGAGCGTGGCACATCTTGTCACACCATTGCATATAGGGCGACAGAGTGTTCTTGTCACGCCATGCGGATCAGCACGATCAAAAGTGTCAAACGTGCAAATATTTGTATTTTTAAAATATTAGTTAAAAAAGTTAAAAATAAAAAAAATTCCCCGGCGCCTTGCTTTTCTTCCCCGGCCGCCTGACCGGCCTGGCCGTTCCAAATCTGCCATGCGGTGGCCGGGGCCCACCGCCGCAACGCAACTGTGCGCGTCCTCAAGCCGCTGCTGCTTGCGGGGCGGCGGCGAGGTTTATAAATTTCCCTCCAAATCCCCGTCCCACTTCGACGCCATCAGCCCCCCACCCACCGATCTGTCTTGTTACCGGAGCCCGACGGCGAAGGAGCAGGAAGCTAGCAGGCAGCAGCAATGCGCCGGGCCTTACTGCTGCCCCTGCTGCTTGCGGCGGCGGCGATAGTGGCCGCGGAGCCGGCGTCGACGCTGTTCGGGCCGGCGCGCCCGGTGACGGTGCCGCTCGGGGACAGGGGCCACGCGGTGGACCTGCCGGACACGGACCCGCGGGTGCAGCGCCGCGTCACGGGCTGGGCGCCCGAGCAGATCGCCGTCGCGCTCTCCGCCGAGCCCACCTCCGCCTGGGTCTCCTGGATTACAGGTACTCCAAAAATCAATTATTTCGGCCTAATCCTTGGAACCAATCAGCTCGGTGTTGGCATTGCTCGGGGGGCTGTTCTTGGATTGACGATGCTTACTCATCTGCAGGGGATTTCCGGATGGGCGGCGCCGTCAAGCCGCTGGACCCCAGCACGGTGGGCAGCGTCGTGCGCTACGGCCTCGCCGTCGACTCCCTCCTCCACGAGGCCGCCGGCGAGTCGCTCGTGTACAGCCAGCTCTACCCCTTCGAGGGCCTCCAGAACTACACCTCCGGCATCATCCACCATGTCCGCCTCCGAGGACTGGAGCCCGGGACCAAGTACTACTACCGGTGCGGCGACCCGGCCATCCCCGACGCCATGAGCGGCGTCCACGCGTTCCGGACGATGCCGGCCGTCGGGCCCAGGAGCTACCCGGGGAGGATCGCCGTCGTCGGGGACCTTGGCCTCACCTACAACACCACCTCCACGGTGGAGCACATGGCGCGCAACCACCCCGATCTGATCCTCCTCCTCGGCGACGTCTGCTACGCCAACCTGTACCTCACCAATGGCACCGGGACGGACTGCTACTCCTGCACCTTCGCCAAGTCCACGCCCATCCACGAGACCTACCAGCCGCGCTGGGACTACTGGGGAAGGTAACAAACTTACCATGAATGGGAGTAGTAACTCTGTTTTGAGTTGTCTGAAACTCTGAACATTCTTCAGAACATTGTTCAGAGTTTGTTCAGGATGCTCAGTTTAGTATGGATTCAGAGTTGAGAGCTTATGCAGGTACATGGAGCCGGTGACTTCGAGCATTCCGATGATGGTGGTGGAAGGGAACCATGAGATCGAGGAGCAGATTCACAACAAGACGTTTGCAGCCTACAGCTCGAGGTTCGCGTTCCCGTCAGAGGAGAGCGGATCCTTCTCTCCGTTCTACTACTCTTTCGATGTCGGTGGCATCCACTTCATCATGCTTGCGTCGTACGCCGACTACAAGAAATCAGGTGAAAATTCACCATCTCATCTCTTAGGAACAACTGCTAACTCACGAGTCAAAATTCAGTAAAGAGAACATTATTCAGTCGCGCAAAGCAGCTGCTGCTCATCCAATTGTGCAGCCATTGTCCATGTCAATTCTAATTGCAAGTTACATGTGTGCTGATCAATAATGAGCAATTTGGGGGCCGATCGAGCAGGCGAGCAATACCGGTGGCTGGAGAAAGACTTGGCGAAGGTGGACAGGTCAGTGACCCCGTGGGTGATAGCCGGATGGCACGCGCCCTGGTACACCACCTACAAGGCTCACTACAGGGAAGCCGAGTGCATGAGGGTGGAGATGGAGGAGCTCCTCTACTCGTACGCCGTCGACGTCGTCTTCACCGGCCATGTAATTGAGCCTCGCCATCTCTCATAGTTTCTCAAAGAAAGCCTTCACTATCTGAAAACTTCACTTCACTTTGTCTGAAACTCTGAAACACTGGTGGGCGGTGTTCGTCAGGTCCACGCGTACGAGCGATCGAACCGCGTGTTCAACTACACGCTGGACCCGTGCGGCCCCGTGCACATCTCGGTGGGCGACGGCGGCAACCGGGAGAAGATGGCGACGAGCCACGCCGACGAGGCCGGCCACTGCCCGGACCCGGCGTCGACGCCGGACGCCTTCATGGGCGGCTTCTGCGCCGCCAACTTCACCTCCGGCCCGGCCGCCGGGAGCTTCTGCTGGGACCGCCAGCCGGAGTACAGCGCCTACAGGGAGAGCAGCTTCGGGCACGGCATCCTGGAGGTGAAGAACGAGACGCACGCGCTCTGGCGCTGGCACCGCAACCAGGACCTGTACAACACCGTCGGCGACGAGGTGTTCATCGTCCGAGAGCCCCACAAGTGCCTCATCGAGTCCACGAGATTGTTAGCGTATCGATGAGTAATTTGTTAGTTAAATTACCAAATTATAAGTTAATTACCAGAGTGGTCAGTTCTTGGCGTGCAGAGATTAAATAACATTTGTACCAAGTTGCAACTACTTTGTAGCTTCACTGCCTCCATTTTCGACTGAAACTGAAACGAATCCACCACACCACGCACATGCATGAGCATGACTAAACGGAGACATGGGCTTTAGAATTCCTGTATGGGCCAGCTCATATTGGGCTGGGCCACATTTGCCCCACGCGCGGAAAAAAGTTCCGATAATGCAAGTTCGCCGCCTGGAGTCGTCGTCGTCGGCTTCGGGCACTGGCGGCGAGCTCTTCTAGCCGCCGGCCACGCAGGAGCCGCTCCGGGCGCTCGCGCTGGCGTCAACCGCGTCGCCTCGGGTGACGTCCTCTCGGACCTCTGCCTGGCCTCTCGTTAGCCAGCCCGGTCGCCTCACGTCCGTTCAGCTCGTGGTCTCGCAGCAGCAGAGCGCAGCGCGGCGACAGCGAGCAAGCATGGCTCACTGCCTTACCGGCAGCAGCTCTCCCGCCTTCTTCTCGCGCTGCCCACCTCACAAGGTAAATCCCCTCCTGCTGACATCCGGCTCTGCGCCTGACAGGCTTCGGCCTCGTCCTCTAGATGTTCTGCTAAGCGGCACAAGCTGTTTGTGGAATTGCTCTGTGGCTGTTCTTAGGTTATGAGCCACCAGACGACTACGAATTCGTAGGTTTACTGCTTCTAAAATGTATTTTGATATTGTTTACCACATATTGTTTTCTCATGCTCAGCCTCCTTTGTACTGCAACTTTTATTGAAGATGCTCTGTAGTTCCTCTGCCAGAATAGCTCGTGATTAGAACATACTTTGTGAGTTTTACCTGTGACAATTGAACCATATCTTCATTGAGCTATTGTGTTGTATGTGACTATTCAACGTTCCTTGCCTCCTAGGAATCTCACAGACGACATGCTGTTGTACAATGTGGCACTTCATTGGGCACGCCAAGAATATCTGAAACTGAAGCTTCACCAGCTGAATCTTCAGCAGTCATTCAAGGTGGTACTGCCCCACTGGTTCACGCGCTGAAATTAACTGCCAGTCAAGATGTTTCCTGCTTTCACTTCCCAGGACACAATAGAGGAAAAGCTGCTCCATCTTCCTTGTCAAAACTTATTGGCCCAGGGGCATTTTTGCATGACTTACCTGAGTTACCGGAGCTTGATGACCTCTTCTCACCAAAAGGTGTGATTTTGGATGCCGAAAAGCGAGCAGCTCAATTGTTTGGATCATCTAAAACTTGGTTCCTTGTCAATGGAACTACCTGTGGGATCCAGGCCTCAGTGATGGCTACCTGTTCTCCTGGGGACTACCTCATTGTACCACGAAACTGCCACATTTCTGTGATCTCTGCACTGGTCTTGTCTGGTGCAGTTCCTAAATACATAATACCAGAGTATAATTCCGGGTGGGACATTGCTGGTGGTATAACCCCATTGCAGGTGGACGAAGCAGCAAAAGAGTTGGAGGAGGATGGAAAGAGGATTGGCGCTGTTCTTGTTACTTCACCAACCTACCATGGTGTATGCAGCAATGTGCAAGGTATTGTTAGTGTGTGTCACCCACGAGGCATTCCAGTAATAGTTGACGAGGCACATGGTGCACATTTCAGGTTCCATAACAGTTTGCCAAGCACTGCAATTGAGCAAGGTGCTGACCTGGCTGCGCAATCCACACACAAGGTCCTGTGCTCCCTTACACAGTCCTCAATGCTTCACATGGCTGGAGATCTAGTGAATGTAGATAAAGTAAGCCAGTGCCTTCAGGTCCTCCAGAGCTCGAGCCCGAGTTACCTCCTACTGTCGTCTCTGGATGCTGCAAGAGATCATCTGAGCAAGAACACAAATATATTTGATGAACCATTAGCACTAGCATTGGAAACAAAAGACCAGCTAATGATAATCCCAGGGATATCTGTTCTGGACTTGCCATGCTTTGCTTCTGATTTCCCTGCTATTGATCCATTGCGTATTACACTTAGTGCTTCAGATCTGCAATTATCGGGGTATGAAGCCGATGACATTTTATATGAAGGTCATCAAATCGTATCTGAGCTTGTTGGCACACGAGCAGTGACATTTGCAGTTAACTTAGGAACCAGAGTGCAAGATGTTGAGAAGCTTGTGCAATCTGCAAAGCATCTATCAGAAAAATATTTCTTTGCAAATAGCTCGAAACCTATGAAGGGAAATTGTGTCTGTGGCCCATTAGACAAGATCTCTGTGCATCTGACTCCAAGAGAGGCCTTCTTTACAAAGAAGAGGAGAGTAAGAATTGAGGACAGCCGTGGTGAAATTTGTGGTGAACTAATCTGTCCTTACCCACCTGGTATCCCAGTGCTGATCCCAGGCGAGGTAGTAACTCATGATTCACTTTCTTACTTGATGAATGTCAGACACCAAGGCATCACAATCAGTGGAGCAGCTGATGCTGAGTTAAATTCCATTCTGGTGTGCAACTTGTGATGATTGTTCTGTTGTGTCAAGAGATTATATTGCAGAGGTACTAAGGGAGATCAGTGGAGCCTTCATGATTCTCACTCCTTGGCTGCATGTTGCAGGGCGCCAGGGCTTCTGAAGCAAGTACTCTCTAGCTGCCCTTTTATACTGCATCATTGTAATCTCAGCCCTTTTTCATTTCGCAGATAGCTACTCCTACTCTATATAAGAAACTATGGGTGCTTACAAATTAAGACCACCCAAACCTGGACGAAAACTGGAAATAATAGTAGCAGCTTTGGTCGCGATAATTGTTTATTTAAAGCTTCATATGACCTATACATCGCCATCAACAACCATGAAGTAATGTGATGGTGATGATGATGATGCAGTTAGGTTTGTCACGGGCTGGCTTTCTTTCCATAACAAAGCTCACCATAAACAATAAGGACTTGTGAGCTAACGCTCTGCCCCCACTGTGCTGTTTGTTTCCTTCCCATTTAATTAAGCACATTAAAAACAGCATTTGGTCTGATCAGTCTCACTTAATCCAATCCTCTTATGACAAACTTAACAACCAGACAGGCACTTGTACACTTAAGATTCCGGCTAACAGAACAGCACATCAGCTGACAGGTGGGACCATGTCCCTGCATACCAGGCATAAGCCAGACAAATGAATGGGTTCCGGTAGGATGCTTGCTACACCTACACTACATCAGGTCATGTGAACACTATATAGAAAATGATGTGTGCATGTAGTCTTGTTTTGACTAATTTTTTTGTAAATCATGTATATTGCTAGCACCAAAGAATCTTTCTTTTTAAAGATACAAAAGCCGTGTTCTACATATCCTAAAATCTAGCATATCACTCTACTTTACTGAACCTGTCATTTGCATCCAATTAATTGCTGGTCGTACCACTAGTTGTACTCCTGTCGCATATAACAACAGATCATTACACCAAATTCATTTTCTTTGCATGTACTTATAAAGAACTTGTGCTAATTTGTCGGAAACCTGTCTAAAAAATTGACAAACAGAGCCTGGTAACAGACTAGCAGTAGTTAGGCACATACTGATGACAGTTGCATCTTATCAATCCCTGGTTGGTGAGATTTATCAGTTGTTTTTAGGGAAAGGCTGATTAATAAAGGATGGAGAGGATGGAGACAAGGCTGCTAGGTGGCCATGGATCAGAGTTCACAGTCGAAATGATTTCCCCTGCTGAGCTATCGCGTCCTTTGATCATGGCCACTAGCAGTACTATCCTAATCCTCCCTTGGAAGAAGATTGTGACAGTATGCTACGGAAAGATTCTTTCTTTATGTGTTGTATACTGCGAATTTCGGCATCGCCTATGCCTATGACATGTGGGTCCCAATTGTAGAGTCTAGAGTGTGAAGAGAGTTCATGTGGGGTGTTTCTTTCCGTCATTGGTGAATAGCGTTTTCAATCAAAGTTATTAACAGCACTAACAGCAACGACAGAACAGTAGCCCATCGCCATTGTCATATTCTTGACGTGATAAGCAACCGAAAAAAGGTTGAGGTTGCTGGAGCTGGACCCTTCCACACCGTCACCGTGCACGCGTGCACATACACCCGGTGGTTGCCACCTTTTTTTTTTTTCTAGAATAAAAATTGCTACGTGTACTGGCCAGCCTTACGGATTAGTTAATGGGCACGTCTGAAATCATTTTAATCGCTACTAGCAGCGGCAGGATGCAGTACAGTGCATTATTCGACCTGCAGCCGTCAGTAGTCTGCGTGTACGCATGATGGATTAACGTTGGTGTTGTTGAGCCAGCAATGCAAATTAAACACTTGAATGCACGATTAGTGTACTGTGTTATACATGCTTGCAATTTATTATTACTACTGACAGCACTGATCCCCTAGAAGAAGGCCAGAACACAGTCAATTGCTCCTCTGCTCATCACATTCAAAGGTAGTAGCCATGAACATTTTTCTTCTCTTTTTTTTTAGAAAATGAAACAAAAAAAATGGGGGAAACACAGAGGTCACAGCAGGCACAAACTGACATAATACTCCAGCAAGCACCACCAGTGTTGATGGAGATATGATGTGAACTCTCACAATCTATACAATTTGGCATGCATATATACACAAAACATGCTTCTCGTCTCTCATGCTCTCACCAAAAGATGAAGAAAGAAAACCAAAGGCATGTACCAAATGACAGGGATTGTTACGGCACCAGGACAGCAGTAATAACCAACAAACACACATGGAAATTTTCACCATCTCCGTGCTAACCAACCGATCAATGGATTCTACTACCGCCTTCGATTTCAAGTACTGATGAACTCTCTCAAGTGTTGCAGACAAGTTGGTCGATCATCAGGCCGAGGCGTGCGCTGCCTGGTCCATGGCCATCTCGAGCTGGCGGAGGGAGAGGGAGGAGGGCAGGGAGAAGGCGTTCACCATGCCCATGGCGCCGCTGACCTTGTTGTGGCCGTCCCAGCCGATGTGCCCCACGTGCTGCACGTCCGTCGGGTACCCGATCACCATCTCCCGCTCCTCGTCCTCCTCTTCGCCGTCGTCGCCGTCGCCGGCGAACATCAGAGACAGGCTCTTGATCCCCTTCATGAGCCTCGACACCCCGGCCGCCACGAGCCCCGGCGACGCCGGCGTGCCTGCCGCCGCAGCCGCCTTCTCCTTCACACCCTCTCCGGCACCTTCTTCTGGACCTGCTGATGCATAAAAGCGAAGAATTGAAACAGTAAGCTCTAGCTGAACTTGATCATGTTGCTCGTGATCATCAATCAAGAACTTACTCTGAGCCGTGGTCGTGGCGGTGGCCGCCGAGGAGGAGGAAGAGGGGTCGCTCTGCGGCTTCTTCTCGGAGGGGTCGGCGACGGAGACGGCGGACTGCGACATGCAGCCCATGGAGAAGGGGAAGACGGCGAAGCGGTCGCCGCCGCCGGAGCTGCCTCGGCGGTCCTTCATAGCCTTTGTATTGTAGGGGAGAGCCGGAAAGGAGAAGGGAAGGGAAGGGAAGGGAAGGCAGGCCGGCGTCTCTGCTTGTTGTGTTTTATGGATGGCTGCCGCTGCTGCAGGTTGCAGAACGCTGCAGATGGTTGGGCCTGCCGTCGTGTCCGGGCTTGTGTTTTTGGCTTTGCTGCCAAGGATGCATGATTGACAGTTTATATAGCCAGAGGGGCCAAAACCAGTATTAAAAATCGGCGCTTTTCAAAAAACATTAAAAATTGGGGAAAGGCAACGTTTGGTGGGAGAGACTACAGTCTAGAGAGAGAAAGGCACACAAAGTGGTAGCTGCTAATGCCACTGTAGAGAGAGACTGGCATGATATCATCAATCTCGATCCAGATGATCCCTGTACTTGGCAGATGGCACCAGGAATTGATCTGATTATTGCTGCTGCCTGGATATGATGCTGCCAACATGGCATTTGATGATCTGCAAATTTGATTATTGCCTCTCCCTGTGTTGGACACTGCTACTATTCTGCATTAATTTCTCTTTGAAAAAATAAACTATGTATGTACAGTATTTAAAGGCATTGGCAAGGTCCAGATAAAGCAAGAGGTGGATTTGCTTAATCGAGCAATGAATCCGTGGCGGGTTTGACCGACCGACAGAGGAAAGAGATGAGGAAGAGAGATGGTTGGGTTAGGTCGGGCGCCATCATGGCATTTGCCGCTCCTTTCCCTCCTTTGTGGTTTCTGCATCCGTCTTGTTGCTTCACCTCCTGGTGTTTCCTAGCTCTGGAAACATACTCTATGTGGTTTTGGATGGGCAGACAGGTGGGGGTATACATGCTTGTTAAGTGCGTTCTTAATTCGATCCATGTGTCATGCTAACACATGTACTTCTGTGTTGAGATAAGATAACCCCCTTCACTTGAGGATAGTTCCTAGCTAGTGAGGTCTTGCAGAGCAGGTGCTGAGAAACAGCATTATTAAAGTCACGAGTTATCTGCTCTAGAGTCAATTCCATGATCTCTCCAGCTTCAACTCCATGCACTTTTTGGAGATTTAGCTGAGGTTCATGGGTCTCTTCTCCAACCACCTGTCTGCAAATAAAGCGAGTGAGAAAGGGATCGCTCGCAGCTACTTATATTGATTAAGTAACCAAATCTAATCCGGCAGCACCTGTCGATCAAGGTAACGAAGAAAAGAAATATGAAAAATGCCCACGCGCATGGAGCACTTTTGCTTTCGATCTTGAGTTTCATATTCTTGCAGAGATTCTCGGGGTGATGTTCATATGTCTGTGTTCCTCCAACCACCTGCTGCCCGCCTCCAATTTGCTCTCTGAAAAACAAACAAGGCGGACCTTTTATATATTTGAGAAAGGGATTGCTCTCATGTACTTAAACCAAAACCGATCTCACGAACACATCAAGCTAGGGAACTGAAAAGAAAGAGTGCCTTACAGACCAAGCCAAGGCACAGCCACTTGGAGTCTGTATCAGGGTCAGGGCAGGCCAAATTAAAAGCTAGCTCTCACACTCCATAGAGAGTCGGAGTCCCATATGGCCACTTGGCTTCACTTCACTTGGCTTGCTTGCTTGCAAGCTGCAGCTTCACTTGGCTTCACTTCACTGGCTTGCTTGCTTGCATCAGCTGCCACTGCAACGGAATGCAAGAGAGAATTGGAGAGATGAGGTGCAGGTGCAGGGCTGGGTGCGGCGACCAACCGCTTCCAATTCCAGGAGGGGGAAGGGTCAAGGGGGATGGGCTTGGATTTCTGGAGTGGGGTGCAAGCGATTCTGCCTGCGTCCCTGTGTGGCCTGGCCTGCAGGAAAGGAAGGAAAGGATGAGTGTTTGGGTGGAGGTGGGTGCGGCGACCACGTCGACGACAGCGATCCATGACGATGCCGACTGTCATTATACTAGTACATTACAGACGACTTACTTACTAGTAGTGATACAGAATTATAGTATATGTTGCTGGTGATCAACGATCGATCATGCATCTTTCCTTCTTCTTTTTTTTCCTTCTAAAAAGAGCTTCTTTTACTAAACCCTGATGGTTAGTGCGTACTGACACTGACAGATGCATAGACACCAACATTTGGACTGAATGAATGTCGGATCAAGTCATTCATCAATCCCTTCCGTTGGGTACATACCATGCACCAAGATCAGCACAGGAGATGGATGAGCAGCAGCTGCAGAGGGAGTTTACGTGTACCTGCTAGTGTGCATACAGCAACGGATCAGATGGAATCACGAGCAGACGGGGTGCTATCCTGAGCTACGAGACGAGGAAGCCAACACGAGCAGGCAGGCTGTGGAATCACGAGCCTTGGATTACATGGGAGCTCTTGCCACCTCATCCTGTGCTGTGATCCGCCCGTCCTCTGCGCGCTGCAGCTGCAGCCGACCATCGCTCCATTCCAAATTTCCCCGACGGCCATCCTTGTTGGGAACTAAAAGTAGGATCAACTTGGGAACTTGTTGCTAACCAGCATTGATGCTGCCTCCTGAAACTGACGAATTGTTTCAGCTGCCAACTTTTTGTTGACTATTGCTTGATACAGCACAAACTTGCGTCCAGTTTTCACTTGCATCGACTAATTCGTAGTGACTATTCTAAAGTAGGGCCTTTTGTGCAAAGTACACTCTTTTGCGTTCAGAAGAGTTCATTAAATGTAGCAGTGAATTAAGTCGGAGTAGTGACTTGCCTCTTTGTTTCTTCATGATAAACCTGGCTTTTAATAGTGTGAACGAGGGTGTTGTCTGGATTGGAGCATGCGTGCATTTGGACAACATGGCACCCATTGAAATAGCTCCTTTTGATTGCCTAACAGCTCCTTCAGAGTCCATATACAAGTGAGATAGAAATAAAAAAGAACATATTTACACTCAACACACGAGAAACCACCCATTTAATTGCTAGAAGGGTATTCAGCTAGCACCTGGGGTCCAGGACATCGTGTCCTGGAGATGGACTCCATCCGGCAACTACACGGCTCGATCGGCATACAGGGCCTTCTTCCATGGAGCTATCAAGTTTGCTGCACACAAGTTCATTTGGAGAGCGTGGGCGCCTCTGAAAGTGAAGTTCTTTATGTGGTTAGCAGTTAAGGACCGCCTATGGACTGCTCAACGGAGACAGCGTCGGGGACTGCAAGATCATGCTGCCTGTGCTTTGTGCGAGCAAGAACCTGAGACTTCGAATCACATCTTCGCGCAATGCTCGTTCACAATGCAGGTCTGGCAAGCAATTGCTTCAGTCCTGAACTTACAGAATCAGCCTCCCTCGCAGGATATCAGCATAACCGATTTCTGGCTTCACATGAGGAGTGCTGTCGATGCTCTAAAGAAGAGAGGAATTGACTCGGCTTTTATGCTGATCTCGTGGAGCATTTGGAAGGAGAGTAACAGCAGGGTCTTTAGCAGGTCGCCGGCAAAGCTCTATGGGCAGCTGGCCCGTGAGATCAGTGAGCACGCGCTCTTGTGGTGCGGCGCTGGAGCTAAGTACCTGGCACTACTTGGGTGGCCGGGGCAGCACGCCTGCTAGGCGCTTAGAACTGTTTTTTCTTCAGTTTTCCTTCATGCTCTTTGATCTTCTGGTGATTGTATTCCGTGTGCGTGCGTCCGATTGGCCCGCGTTATATTCTAACGTTTTCGATCATTTTATCTTATTAATACAAAGATACGCAGCTTTCATGCGTATTCTCGAAAAAATTGCTAGAAGGGCATGCACATCTGTGGAGAAACCCTCTCCCATCCAATCCAACACGTATGGCAAAGCTTCAAGTTCGGCTCACGCATCGCTAATGCCAACATATTGGCAGTGGAGAAGTCGTGCACCAAGCCGACGGGAACCACGCCCTGCGTCCAACATTCCAACAGATGGAGACGATTCCCAAGGAACTGTGTCTTGAAATTTTAGAGCCAGTGGGTGTTGTAACCTCTGGCTTGCGAGACTACAGATGTAAGGAGCTTTGCAAATTCTTGCCCTTCGAAATAAACTCCAAGGGGGTACACTAGATGTACGGAGCATGCGGACTGCGGAGGCCCTTTTGTTCCGATAGACAGGGAAGGGAACACGGCATCGTGCATCACGGACAAAATACAAGCTCAAGGCCAAGGGAGGACAAACTGGCGAACGATGCTTCCACAGGTTGAACTCAATGCTTAACATCTGAACAGCTGTGACCACACCGGATTGAATGCTGGAGAGAACCAACCATGCAAGCAAGGAACCCAGACATGGAACAGAGCAACACCAGATGCCAAAAGGTCAAATGATATGCTAATTCAAAATTCACTTGTGATATTGACGAGTCTATAACATCAAATGCCGACCAACAAGTAAAGTTACAACCTCAGGTAAGACACCTCAGCATCTATGGTCTCTATGCAAACTAGAGTTATATACACAAGGCAGGTCAAGGTGAAGTGCCAACTTTTTTTTTCCCAATAAATAAAGCAGAAGCACATCTTTCTCAGGTAGCAGCAGCTCAAATCCATCCAACTACTATAAATGAAGAATCTAAGTCTTCCCTCTCCTCAGCCCCCTCTCTAATGTACATTTTGGTATTTAAAATGCTTTTACACCTTACAGATCAAAATTGTGCAGCGATAACAGCTAACCACTTCGTTACAGAATGCAGTCTCTTGGCAACCAACAGTCTGTTTCTCAATGCAGCAATCAACTGGGCTACTCCCCCTGCCAACGTCTGCCTCACACAAGTGCTGCACGCCATGCACCAAACTAGGAAGGGTGCATGCAGTTATGACAACAGCTACCTGTGAATGTATGAAATATCACAAGCATGCCGAGCTACTCAAGTCATAGCAAGAGCACTAGCAGAAACAAGCAGAGTTGGCATTGTTCTTTGATGTTTCAGCTTCAGACGATCACCACTCAGCAACCTAAAACGGGATGACATACGGTAAAGCAATGACATCAGCAGGGTCAATTTTCAGAGCCTGAGCCCACACTTGGGGAGCTCCATCAGCCTCAAGCTCCGAATCGCTCTTCCTTAATTGGGTGCTGCTACCTTGGTCGAACAGCCAGTCCTCACCTTCATGCTCAGACCATTCCGTCATTTGAGGTGCTTCAGGAATGCTGTATATCTGGCTAAGATACTTGCAGTCAGGGTGAGGTGACTTCCTAGAAGGCATGCCATTTTCATATGCAGCCACTGGATCGACTGGCGGTTGCTGCTGAGCCTGTTGGTTGCCATTGAACTTCTCTTCCTTCTTGTGGAGCCTTTCAGCCTTTTCAGTATTTACGGCTTCTGGCTTCACAGAAGAGAGTGGCGCGGCTACATGAGATGCGTTACCATTCTCCACACGGTTGTTGGGGAGGGCTGGTCTCGGCAACTTTGTAGGCCGCATATCATGAATGTCTGTACATCATCAGAAGTCTTATAATATAAAGCACCAAAAAGAAGGATAATGGTGTTCAACAAGACTACATAATGCTCGAAAGTACAAAAAAAGATAAGCTAGGAACTCACTTTGTAAGTAACCATTCGTCTCATGACTCTTTCGCTTCTTCTCATCAGGCACAACAGATTTAGATTTTCCATCATCAACTGGTGGGGCTAAAGGAGGGGCTGAGGGCTTCAACTGAAGACTATCTATCGGATAATTTATACTGTTATCTTTTAGCTTGTCATGCTCTTTGTGATTATGTTCTGCTTTCTCCTTCTTTGCCTCTTTCTCCTTTTTCTTCTCTTTGTGTTTATCTTTCTCTTTCCTTTTCTTTTTCTCATGCCGATCACTTTTCTTGTCCTCTTTCTTGGCAACATCAGGTGCCCCATCTCTGACCTTCTCCATCCTTTCAGCTCTTCCATCTGCAGCCTTGACCGCAGCTGGAGGTTTTGACATAACCACTTTCTGATCAGTTGAAATATTAGGCTGTGGCAACCTTCCACCATGTTCCTTTTCCTTCCACATAGCAGGAGAAAGGGCTCCAGCATCGGGTTTATTAGCAGAGGCAGAAAGGTTTTCAGATGACCGCACCATTCCATTGGGTCTCCGAATTGTAATGCTTGGGCTTGGGATAGTTGACCTGGGTATTCCTCTATCCATCCCCACTGCTGCGCTGGATGTCGATGGACTGTCCAGTCTCTGCATGGATACTGCTGTGTTCTCCATTGGCCTACCAACCTTGCCATTTCCTTTCTGCATAGTATTAGCATGATTTGGAAGCAATGGCGAGGTGGTGCCAACTTCTTTCTTTGCAAGATCTTTGTTTGTAGTCTCAGTTCTCTTCTGAACCAATATGCTAATGTTACTGATTCGCTGTCCAATCCCCTCTTTTCTTGGTGTGGCTTCAGTATTGGAGGGAGGCCTCCCAACTCTGCCTCTTTCCTCCATCGTAGGTGCTGGTGCAAAGCCAGCAGCAGGTCTCTGAGCTGAAGTAGTGAAGTTTTCAGAATGCCGCATCGATGTCCCATTCTTTTGTTGATTGATGTTGATGTTCTGTTGTCCCAACCCCTCAATTTTCCTTGAAGCATTACTAGAATGAATATGCATTTTATTAACTGCAGGTCTTTCATTCTCAATTGCAGGTGATGCACTGAAGCCTCCGCGACTTCTATCATTTGAAACAGCATGATTTTCAATAGGTCGACTCGCCGCCCCTTTCTCATCCGGTATCTTTCTGACCAAATCCTCCCTGGATTTAAGATCCTTAATTTCTTCAGATTTCCTGCTGCTCTCTCCAACCTTCTGATCATGGAGAACCTCATCATGTCTTTCAATTCCTTCTACCGACTCCCTGCTTTTATCTTTGCTCTTATCTTTTTTCTTGTCTCTGTGTTTTTCTTTTCGATCTTTCTTATCTTTGTGCTTATCCTTACTCCTGTCTTTATCCTTCTTTTCTTTACCTTCTTTTTTATCTTTGTCCTTCTTGTCCTTCTTATGCTTCTTCTCTTTGTGTTTCTCCTGAAATGAGAGTGTAGCTTCCAAGTCAAGTAGATGCCAAGCACACAACAGCTAGCAAATGGATAAAAATGAAAGGCCAGGAGCATAGCAACAGTGAAATACAGTCCAAAATTTAAATAGCCATTAACTAAAATATCCAAATCGGTAAACGGTGATCTTTTCGGATAAACAAGAAAATTAAAACTCCATGCCACACGGATATATGACTATTGATGGTCACTGCATAAGGCATACTGAATGACAAGTAGTAACTTTTTTAACTGACTCATACATTTTTGCTTCTCGAGTTCACTAAATTGGTAGTGTATTTTACTTTTGTATTCATGCTGAAAAAATTGCTGAAATATAGGAAATATGATCACTGAACTACACTGGTACACTATTATTTTTAGCTTTTGTACGCGCATGAAACATATTACTTTTAAACCCACTTCTCAAAAATTGCAAATAGATAGCTGGCTTCCTTACTACCGACACAGTAAGTTAACCTCTATTTGCTTAAAATATGAACCCAATAATCAAGCTGGCAATGAAACCACATCTTTTTTGTGAAGGTGCGTCAATATTTATAGATTGATAAACACATAATGAAGGTCTGATTAACATGCAATCTGTTTACAAAAAAGTGTGATCAGACAAAAAATCTGAAGCATCATAATTTTACACATCTAAAATTTCTGAGAGAAAAGGCAAGTTTTTATACACCAGATGATGTAGATGTTTGTAACTCTAGAATCGATTATAACTTGTAGAAACACAGGCTAAACCCTACAGCAACGGCTAATATTAGCAAGCAAAATGAACATGATTGAAAGAACATCTTATAATGACCCAGGGACCTAAAGGCAGACTTCTCCATCTTAATGAGTGCTGCTGGCCTACAATGTTTGCATTCCATTGCATTGTTGTGTAATGGTATTTCTGGGTTTTATAATTTATTACACCGATATCTGGACTGCTATCTAGTAGGGAGTAATTTTACACTCTCAACCTTGTTAAAACTTAGTCCATTTTTAATGCAATTGATAGAACAACACATAAATAAATCACGTCAAGTTCAAAAAACACATAGCAAGAACAAAACCAGATGGTAAAGCTTCTGTCTGGTACGGATACATAACTTAGTAGCTAAGAACAATAACATAACTACATAAGGCCCTACACTAATGAATCCAGTAAACTGTAGCCACTGAGCAGCATACATTTACAATTGTAGTATGGCACCAGCAACTTCATGATAAGCTTCGTGGTGCCCTGGCAGTGCTATGCAAGTCCAAAAGGATATACTGATTAACTATCTAAAGGATAGGACAATACAATACAGCACAAAAAGACTAACGATCTAACTGTTCATGTGGCCTTCAACTATAGTTGAAAAGGTATCAACACAAGGTGGTTTACTGTATATTGATGGGTCAAATATATTTTCCTGTGGTCAGCGGCTACCAGCAATAATGTCTAACAATAACATTTATCCACATCCTAGTCTACCAACGCATGGACAATTTTTCAACCATGTGGGTGGTCTAACGTCACTGGTTTTCAAAAGTGTATTTCATTGGCATAATAATTGTGCTAAAACCTACTTCCCCCTTCAAATTTGTTCAACCTTGCAAGGTCAAGCCTAAATCAAAAGCCAGTACTTTTTTTCATTGATTCGCCTGGACAAAACGTCCATCTTTGTCTCGCATGCATCCCTAGTTGGTTAAGCAGGGGAGTTATTTAGGAAAGTTTTGAAAATTGATTTATCAAAACTAACGCTTTCCAGATCCCTCCAAATCACTGAAGCAGCTGAAAAAGATCCCCCAAAGAATGCCTTGCGCATCTTGTAACGCCTAACACTGCAAGTTTCCCACACAGGGACACTAAGCAACTTGCCATATCTTTGGGTACTCTTTCGGAAAAGAATGAATATTGAAACAACAAAACTAACGGTTTCCTAGTTTCTGCCAATCACTGAACCAACCAAGAAGGATATGCCAGATAATGCCTTGCGCGTCCTGTAATGCCTACCCTGCTAAAGTTTCCCACACAGAGATCTTAACCAACTTGCCCTAGCTCTGGACGCTCTTTCGGGAAAGAATGAATATTGAAACGGCAAAACTAACGTTTTCTTAGTTTCCCCCCAATCACTGAACCAGTCAAAAAGTGATATCCAAATTCCAAAATGACGCCTTGCGCAACCTGTGACGCCTAACACTGCTAAAGTTTCCAACACAGAGACCCTAATGCCCTAGCTTAAAAGAACAAATTTTGAAACAGAAAAACTAATGCTTTCTTAGTTTCCCCTAATCACTGAACCGATCGAAAAGTGATATCCAAAATGACGTCTTGCGCATCCTGTAACGCATAACACTGCTAAAGTTCCTCACACGGAGACCGTAACCAACTTTCCCTGACTCTAGACGCTCGCTAGAAAACAAGGAACATTGATTCAGCAAACTCCTAGTTTCCTCCAATCACTGAAACAACCGAAAAGGATTCCCATATAACGACGCCTTGTGGATCCTGTAACGCTTGTGAAGTCAGCTAAGGGAACTCAGGCACTGCTGGAATTTCTCACACCAGGACCCTAACCAACCTGCCCTAACTCTCTATCCGGCGGATAATAAAATGTGAGGTAAGTCAGAGACCAAAATTCTGTGCCCACCAATCCTAATGCAGCAAAGTTCCACTAGGAGCTAGTCAGTTGTAGGAGGCGGCGACCGCAACAGGGCGATCGATCAGTGAATGAGCAAGCCAATCTAGGGACGGGGGGGACGGCGAGCGGGAGGGGAGTGCGGGGGGTGTTCCACCTTGTCGAGCTGCTGAAGGTTGGAGACTAGCTGGGCGTCGGGGCGCGCGGTCTTCTCATATCCTGGTGGCGGAAACGGGAAGCAGCGAGACATGGCACGGCCGCCTCGGGCCCCGGATCACCCACCGCCACCCCCTCCTGGACGGCCGCTACTCTCCGGCCTCAAACACAGGCTGTCCCGCCGCCGCCGCCGCCGCCGCTGGTGGTGCCGCTGCCGCTGCTGGTGTCGCCGCCGCCTCACTCCTGCCGCCGCCACCACAGGCATGCCCTCCGGCCTCTCATCCCCGCCGCCGGCGCCGGAATCGCGGGGATCTGGGCCCTGAATTCGCCTCCGCGCTGGGGGGATCCGAGGATCCAATCCAATCCGGCCCCCCGCGAGCGGGAATCGGATCGGGGCGGGCGCAAGCGTTTATCCCGTCGCGATCTCCCCCTTTTTTTTAGTTTTCGTTTGCTCCGCGGCCGCTGTCTCGCGCGTCGCGTCGGAGTCGGAGTAGGGTTGAGGAGGGAGGAAGAGGAGGATTGGGGCACTCCACCGGGAGAGGAGGAGGAGGAGGAGGAGGAGGAGAGGGGAACGGGGGAGGAAACCGGAGAGAGGACACCGGGGTGGGGCATATATAGCCGGGGGAGGAGGAGGCCCGGCCCCACCCCCAGCTGCTGGTCTGCGTTTCTCTGCTTGCTTGGGCTTGGCTGCCCAACCCAAACATATGGTCCTGTTATTTCCGGTTTTATTTTATTTTCGTTCCTCCAGTTATGTGTCGCCCCATCATCGTTAGCTTCATGGTTGCTGCTCTCTTTTTATTTTTTATTTTTGATGATGCAAAGCATCCTCCTCCTGTTTTCCCATGTTCTTGTATCCCAAAGATTTTTCTAAAAACCGTTACGTGTCTTCATGGATTGTAAAAATTGCTTCGAGCTGTAGGATAATATAGGTATGATGTAGCGATAAAAATAGTTTACTTCGGGACAAGACGTGTAAGAAGGGGACGATGAGTAAAAAAGGTGAACAATATAATTAATTGAGAATAACTAACAACGAATAAAAGCCTTTCAAAATTGCATTACTAATGTAAGTTACTAATTGCGCATGTGACATTTTCTTTTATTGGTTACTAAACGTGGTAATATTATTATGTAATAAATTTGCAGTGCAAGGGTAGTATTAACTGGTACGAGGAAATCAATTAAAGTTGCGATTTCGAAGTCAAGGAGCATCTTGGGTTTTATATCCTCTATTTCATCTCCCCATTTAGGAAGTAATAATATCTTGGTTACTAAACTTTTACATCTTTTCACACACACAAAAAAAATTCCCCATGTAATCCAATGGCTTTTAGTCGAGGAGCCGAAGCTGATCCCTGGCACCAATCGCTCTCGCATATGTTAAGTGCCATGGCAATTATAGATTTTTTTTTTACCCCCCTCTCTCTCTCTCTACCTCGTTTAGATGTCATGTTTCCATTCCTGCGTGAACGAACGAGCATATGCCAGTACGTAGCAAGTGTGTGACGGGACACACTCTTGGTGTTCAGCTTGTACTTTTGGGGGGCAGTCAAGGTACGGTACGCGAAGCAGATCTTTCAGACCGCATTGAACACATGCCTATTGGCTCGGCCGGGGGAAATTACCCAAATTAAGGGAGCATCGGCCTACCACGGATCCAAGTCGTAACAAACAAGGATCACTGTGATCATTCACTCTGGATATTTCGCCGTGCGACTCGTAAAGAGTAGTGGTGGTGGTTAGAGTAATCAAAAGTATTCGCCCAACGTCTCTTTTTTTTTTTTCAAACGAACCAGCAGAAGAGGTGCCTGCTATATTGAAAAGAAGGAAGAGGCTGGAAAACCTGAGGAGGTTACTTAAATCCGAGTGGAGGTTACTTGAATCCGAGTCTCAACCCATGCCTCCTGGCTCGTTGAGGCAGCATTCTGGTACCATGTCCGGACCACATTCATGATAGTATTTAGCAGCCAGAAACGTCCATTCTTTTATTCTTTTTTTTTTCATTTTACAAAATGTTTTTTTCTTGAAAAAGTCCTTTTGCAAAACGTGAAGAGCTAAACAACCAAAGTAGCAAAGGTTCTTTGGTAGTAAAAAGAAAAGGGAGCGTGATAAAATCTAAATCCATCGCTGCGTTGTTTCGGCAAAGGTTTTTGTCCCTTGGCGGTGGCGGGCACGGCAGGAAATGAGATCGCCGAGCATGTGTTCCTTCCACCTCTTATTCTCATTGATACGCATGCATTCATTCATTCATGTTCACTCTTCACTGAAGTCAGTCAGTGTGGTCTTCAGTCTTCACTCTACTAGAGTTTACTGCTGCTGATTGCTGCAGTACACATGAAATGAATCGCCTACTCCCTCCGTTCCAAAAAGAATGCAGCTCTCGCTTCTCGAGGAGTCAAACAGTTTCACGTTTGATCAAATTTATAAAAAAGTATTAACATTCGTGTCTCCAAATAGATTTAATATGAAAATATAATATATAATTAATCTATTAATATTTATTTTGTACTATAAATATTAACCTTATTTTGTATATTAACCTTATTTTGTATAAATTTGATCAAATTTAAAATTAGTTAGGAGAGTTGATTTTTGGGAACGTAGCCGGCCGAGCAGGCTTTATGTCCCGACAGGCAGCTTCCGGTGTGGACCTTTGATCAGTCACAGAGACTCGAGACGGCACGGGCAGAGGCAGAGGCAGGCCAGCTCAGAAACACGACGGCGCAAGCGCACAGCCTTTTTTTCCCCCTCCGCGTGTCAGCTCGCCTCGTGCATCCACCCCAGCCTGAGCTGCTCAGCATCTGCCAGCGAGGCTTCCCGGCCATGTGAGGCGCTCGCCCTCTGCTTGCTTTGCTGCCTTTCCTGCCTTCCCCGGCTGCCGGCTGCAACAGTCGACTAGAGGCTACTGTACGGCCGTCGCTCGGGCAATCGCAAGCCCGTGCAGTGCATAGTTGCCTCTGCCTCGCCGTGCGATACAGTATAGGCTGCCTGTCTTGGCACGTACAGGTACAGACCACAGAGGCAGCGGCCTTGCCGCAGATGCAGAGGCAAGGCGAAGGACTCGCCAAGTCGCCAGGACCCAGGAATAGGATGAACCAACAGGGTTCCGCACGTGTAAGACGTACAAGACGATGCGCTCGGGCTTTTACTCCATCGGGTTACATCCATTCGTCCGTCCGTGTCAGGAGGGCTCCCGCCGGGGGATCAAAGCTCCGGTGCGTCAGGCAGGCGCCCACGCCCTGCCTCACCAGCACGTCCTTTTGCATGTCCGGCGGGCGAGAGAAGGTGGTGACAACAATATCAAACTATTCAATTCCAAACTGTCAGGTCATATCATAAACTTAACTCTCCAACGCGACGTTCGTTTACTGCACCAGTGCACCGGCCAAATACCTCGAGATTCACTACAATAACAACATCACAACTACCAGCATGGATACTCTTCTGATGCTCACTCAGGAACTCAACACCCATCTGTATCATCACTAGAACATGGTCACATACAAAACTGTTTTTGTTTGGGAGATGATCTTGTTGTTATTTACATAAATATGGATGGAGTAACAAAAGGAAGAAAAGAAAGGGAGAGAAGTGGGGAAAAAAGGAAAAGCAAGAGCTACAAATAATATATACATTTCCTCTACTGCCGCCACTTATTTTCGAGTCTAGTGTATACAGCAAGAAGCTGCAAGTATCAAGAACGCAAGAATCGTATGAATGCTCAGTCTGTTAATCGCGCCTCCGTCAGAAGAAATTGACCTGCCGGATAGGCGCTAGCGAATGGTGGTGGTTCTCCATCAGGCTCGGCTGTAAGGACAGCCCGAATGGGGTACCAGAAAAGCCTGGCAATGAGGCCCGGCTGCAACACACAAACGACCGTTAATTCACTGTGTATGCCTACTAAGAATTTGATCCGCGTGCAAAGGACGAATGCCAAGTGTGTCTGTCCATCTTTACCTGTCGACCATGTATGCCTGTTGCCAGGATGGCATGGCTGGAACATCACCAATGGGACGATCTGATGGCACCAGTGGCCAAAAGCCTGCTTCAGAGAAAAGAGCCACGTTTGTCAACTTAACTGAAAATGACATCTAAATACTGGTGCTATTAACTGAAAATGGCATCTAAATATTGGTGCTGAGTAGGTCTCAATGCAGCACGTGACAAATATCAAGTCATAATTATCCAGCTATCGCATTTGCTAGCCCTTGTCAGGGTAAACAAATGTGATAACACACTTGACACTTGGCTCGCTGTGATAGGGAAAAGCAACAAACAATCCTAGAAAACAGACATACCAGGCTTCACTGGGGTATTCTCAAATCCCGAGTATAGTAGAATTTCCTGCATGTTCAAAATAGCGAATATCAGGATGACACCCATTCATTGCATTCTAAAATCGTTTACAAACACACTCTAATAGCATCTCACCTCTTCCGTACGTTGTGGAACATGGTTAGCAAGGTCTGCACAAAAAAAAGGAGCAATGTAAAACAGCATGCCAAAGCTGGCAAGATGGTAAGCTAGAAACGATGACAGAAAACCCATCTCTAAACCATCAACAACAATTAAGTAAAAAATAAACAGTCCATGGCCAACAAATATAAAACAATACATTGAAATTGTGGATGAAGTTTTACAGGGACAAAATGTTCACACACCTGTTCCGGGAAAACTTGGCTTTAGACTGAGAGTTAAATCAAGGAAACAGTCATCAGGTTCTGTGCTGAAATCCCACAGGTTCAGTTCCAACCTTGGATGTGCTTCTGTTAAAGTTTAAAAGGATCTCAGTCTGTATATAGTTGTCTTGCAAAAAAAATTGACATGTCGTGAACTACTTATTGTAAAAAAAAAAAGACTCACTAGGTTCATTTGCTTTTGTATGGGAAGCATCATGAACAGGTCTTGGTACCCAGTTGCACACCTATAAAACTCACAAGAGTCAGGCACACTCCAAATGGAAAGGAAGGCACCAATGACAACTCAACGTAGTAAGTCAGTACATTAAAGAAGGGATGTTGTAATGCTTGCTCAGCAGTTGGTCTCCTTTGTGGATCCCATGAACAAAGTCGCTGTCATAACGAAGGAAAAGGGTACCATGTTAACATTGAGAATTGTTATTGGACACATAATCTAAAGCAACAAAACTTTGTTTCATAACCAAACAACATAGAAGCAAAGTTGTCAATGTACCTGGATCAAGTCAATTGCTTCCAAAGAAGCATTAGGAATAAGCTCCCACAAGTTTCTTGGAGGAATCTGTCAGAAAGAAAACAATCAGTGCCTCGAACATTTCATCCAATGAACCCAGATGGTAACTCAATTTCACCTGAAAAAACTTAAAGGTACTTGAACGAGGCAGGTTCATTCCCTCTGGCCAGACAGTACAATCTGGGGTCCCGAGCACAGTGCATATTTTGTAAAGCTGGTCTGTCTCACTGTGATAAAATAAAACGAAAAAAAGCAATGTAAAGTAACATAATATCAATGAAAAATAATTGCAAACAAGGCTAAATGTTCTTTTTAACAAAGGCTCAACTGGGCTCATGAAAATATTTAGGTGCAAGTGCAAGTTTTATTAACTTGAGCTGCAATAAGTGTCAACAGCATGATCAAAAGGCTGCTTGCATAAATGGAAAATGCGAACCAGAGTAGGAGCCAACGAACAAACAATGAGGAAAACATAATAAAACAGCTACAGATGTGAGAGGCCTTTAAACTGGTAGTCAAAGTTTAACTGAAAGTGAGTGAAATTCTCTAGCTAGCAGCGGGCTATACATATTCATTAAGACAAACACAAAATTACTTGTGCATTCAAAGTTCATTCCGCAGAACCAAAAAGGTGATTATTGAAAATAAAACATGATAGTACACAAAAGTTCACATCAGCAGAACTAAACAAGTGGCATACATGCATTAATGTACAGTTAGAATAAATACATGACGCCTAATACAGATAACTACTGAAGCAATACAGTGATCATGCATAAAAGATCAGCACTACAGTATTACCTTTCACCAGGGAAAAGTGGGGACAATGTAAACAGCTCAGCCAAAATCGCACCAACAGCCCACATGTCTGTGAAAGTGCACAGCTATTAATGGTAGTAAAATTCACTAGTACATGGTCAAGGGGGGGAAGGTAAACAACAACTAAACAAAAAGGCTATGCATTTTAAGAAAAAGAGCCTCATATTGTTTGCTCTTGTTGAGGTGGAATTATGCCATGTTTGGATAAAACCAAATAAATATGAGACACTAGGAGGTGTGGGAAAAAAAGATTTCCAAGGTAAGATAAATCTTTTTTTAGCAATCTTTTGCAGCATAAGAAGAATATTTTGCATGTTATGCATCGAGGATTTGAATCAAGAAGATGAAAAGTTATAGAACACAGGACAAGGGCAAAAGCAAATTACCAATAGCAGGTGTGTAAGCTGACGATTGCAGCAGAACCTCTGGAGCTCGATACCTAAAGAGGTTAAGATAATCTTGGAGTGTTAGTCGCATGTTCGAAACATATAAATAAAAAGAACACATTCAAATTTCGTACACAAACTCACCATCTGGTGGAAACATAATCAGTGTAAGGAGGATTGGAAGATACTTCTCTTGCCAAACCAAAGTCAGCAATTTTGACAATACCATTTGTCACCAACAAATTCTCTAAGAACATAGAAAAAAATCCAATCAGTTCTAATAAGAACGGAGACAGCATAAGTCCAATGTAATATCGACAAGCCATATTACCAGGTTTCAAATCACGGTGGAAATATCCATTATTATGCATATATGCAAGACCTTGCAGTATTTGGACCATAAAATTCCGTATATCCCCTTCAGAGAAAGCAACTTGCCTTTCTCTTATGACATCATACAAATTACACTCCTGAAAAGAAAATCAGCTGACACTTCAGAACTGGACAAAATACAGGAAAACAATTAGATGCAGGTAAGAAGATCAGCTAAGAAAAAATCGAATGCTTCAGCTGACAGAAACAGCTTTCACCCCTCACTGAATAAGCTATAATATATATCGCAAATATAAGGACAAAGCAGTGGCTCACTCATTTAATTAAGATGAACTATCAATGAATTGACATTATGGTCAATATCAGCCAATGTGCATGGAGACATGAAGAAACATCAGTGAATGGACATTGTGGTTAATCTAAGCCAATGTGCATGGACACTAAATTCACAATTATGGAAGTTCATGCCACTATACATGGTAAATTCTTTGTTAAATATGGTAAGAATTATGCCAGAAGTAGCAAAGGACCAACCATGTGTTCAAAGATGAAGAACAGCTCATGATTTTCCATCGTCACCTCCTTCAGCTTCACAATGTTAGGGTGAATTAGTTTCTGAAGAGCCTGCAGAAAGAAGGTTTTTTTTTGTTAAAGAAACCAAGGGGCGAACCATTGTTTTCTGAACACATATGTGATACATTTAGTATCAATGACAAAATACCTTCACTTCTCGCAGACTAACACATTCTTCCCATTGGAAGAACTTTCTCTTCATTTTTTTAACAGCAACCTGATTGGAGTGAAGAAAACAGGCAAGACAATACAAGAGGTCATATCACGTGCCAGCTCAGTTTAATAAACGTTCTTCAATAAAATAGATAGAATGAGCAAACAAGCCCATAAAATCGTGCACGCACAGTTGAGTACATAAACTCTTGGAAGAACAATTCTAGAAAGTTTTGATTTGCACTTACAATTTCATTTGTTTCCACATTATAAGCCATGAAAACATTCCCACAGGTCCCATCACCTATCTCCCTTATTACTTTGTACCTGCGAGAAATAGGAGGTCGCATCAAAATTAATGCGCACCATCTAACCTGGAAAGCGAAAAAGAATAATTACTACTTACCTTTCCATGATTGTTAACTTCACCAAAGCGCGTTGCCAAGAATCACTGAAAACAAATAGAACCTCGCAGCATAGATCCCTCACCACCTTCAAAACTCATCGCAGTCACCTCAGCAGTAGGTCCACCTTTACACGGTTGCATCAGAAGAAGGAAGTTCCACTCGAGGGTATCGCAGCATGAATGATTAAGCATCATTATGTGCACAACCATCATGCTTAATGCAGCTGCAGCAAGCTTCAGCGGCACATCGTCATCATTGATATTTGTTGGCTGAGACCATCTTTGGCCAGAAAAAAGAGCAGATAGGTTTCAGACCAAAGCATTTTTAGCCTAACGTGCATGGAAAAATCTGCAATGGAAGAGTAAAGGAAATCTTTGCTTAAATACGGGTGGTGGACGTAATATTGCCCTTCACACAGGAATTAAACAAACAGAACAATGATGTGATACATGAAACTATGCATAAGTTTCTCATTCCGTGTACCAAAAAGTAGTTGTACCGTGCAAAACAAAGCTTAACAACCTCTAGAAACACGTCACTTTCTACATTCAATTGGATTGCAAGTTTACTGGACAAGAACGGCAATCAACTCGTATATTTAGCCTTCACCTGATAACCTAAGTCTACTTCAATTGCATGTTAAAGCAAGATCCAACAGGTTTGGATAAAGGATCGATCAAAATCGAGGGGGGGGGGGGGGGGGGGGGGGGGGTTGGAGGGTGGACAACGGAAGCAAGAATGCGCAATTTACCCAATATATGCATCTACATGCCGCAAACAAAGTACCAGACACGTGAACAACGCAAAAGGTGATCGAACAGTAACAGCTATCAAACAAAGTTAAAAAAAAAAGTGATGACTCATGCAAGAGTACAAACAAATCTAACGCGTCACAGACAGGCGGCGCGGCAACAAGACGCGAGGATCTTCTCTAGAAGATTCGAATTCGCGGACGAAGCGACATTCGCAAATCGGGAACAAGGAAGAGCAGCAAGGCGCAATCGATCAATCAATAAGATAAGATGAACAGAATGTCTAGAGAACACGCGGGAAGAAAACCTGGTGAAATGCGGCGAGATTGAACGGGCCCTGATCCGATTGCTTGAAACAGGGGCTACCAAGCGGGGAATGGTAGCTCGATCGAACCCCGAGGAAAAGTGGAGAATAAACAAACTGCAATTGGCACTCAGACTCGCATCGAACAAATTCGCAACAAACCGGGCACTACATCCATTTCAGAACGAAATTGCTAGGATTCGAGTCCACCTAGCGAGGGAACGACACCGCATAACAGACAGAAGGAACAATCCGCAGCCTATGGAACGGAGGCAGTGCTTCCTTACCAGCGAGCGTAGACCCCGATCCCAGCCCGGACGGAGGATCTCCACTGCCCGCCGGCGAGGGGAGGAGGGAGGAGAAAGAGGAGAGGTGGTGGGGATCGTGGGCGATAATTTGGACGGGACGCCACGAGAAATTGGGCAGAGGAGGAGGACGAGACGAGACGAGACGAGAAGATATGGGCGGCGGGGTGATGGTGGGGACGGGGGCCGCGCCGCGTGGGGCGTGATTACCGTGCTGCCCCAGGGCTTTGGTGGTTATTTACGCGGGGCACCGGGAGGGTTGTGGCGGGGAGGCGCCCGAGTGGATAAGCGCGACGAGGGCAGCTCGGTCATTTTGGGGGGCAGCGCGTAACGGCGTCGGGCTCCCGCGCTGCCGCTAGGTACAACCACCGTGGTACGCCTAAACTTTTCGTTTCTTGGAACCTTTCTTTCTTGGCAAAAAGGGGAGCAACAGTGGCCAGTTTGAAAACTTGACCCGGTTTGCCTCCCGTTGGATTCTTCGCTTTCAGACGGCTCATGGTTTTGTTCGTAATATTGCTCTTGCACAGGTCGCAGGTGCAGGGTTCGCTGACACGTTAGTCGTCCGATCACCCCTCGAGCTGTGAATAGGGCGTGTATATATTATGTGCACGGGTTACGTATTTTGTAAGATTGAAAAAAATTCATACACATTGAACCTTTAATTTTGCCAAAGGGAATTTGCGGCAAGTGAAAATTAGAAATTTTGATATTTCATCATCCAAATATAAAAAGTTTAAAAGTTTAAAAGTCAAATTGAGTAAAGATCTAATCATAGGTTGGGTGTTACTAGTTGGCGGTTCTCAAATCAAATAACAAATGCCATATTATTTCATAATTAGTTGTAGTTCATAATTTCCTTCGTCTAAATGTTGTTAAATAGTTTACTCGTCGTGTAAAATTGTATAATCACCGTACACCATTTATACCGTATAGGATCCATTTTACCGTGTAATGGTTAAACAATGTAATTACCGTTTTAGACTGTAAATTGCTCGTCGGGGCTAACCACGCGCCCCTTCGATGCTCGCATTGCATTGCTGCTGCTCTGGCTCAGGACGTTGCAGCAATGCGCAGACCCAGCGGTGCATTGGAGCCAGGGGCAGCGGAGACGTAGTGACGGCTGACTTTCTGGAAGGCTGATCCGATGTGCTGGGAATTTCTGTACATATTTTCCTCCGTAGATGTGTAAAGTGTGCAACCTGTGCCGTGTTCAGTGCCGCCATGACCATCAGCTAATTTTGTTTATTCCTAGTATGATCACGGCTGCAGTTTCTAGTACTCCCTCCTCCATCCCAAATTATAAGTCGTTCCAAGAATCTTGAAGAGCCAAAGTATCTCAAATTTGACCAATTTTATATGATAATATAATAACATTTATGGTGTCAACTAAATGTCATTAGATTCTTCATCAATTATATTTTTATAGTATACCTATTTGATGTCATAAATCTTTATAATTTTCTCTATAATTTTGATCAAACTTGAGATGCTTTGACTCTCCAAGATTCTTAGAATGACTTATAATTTGGAATGGAGGGAGTACCATCTGCACACAGTAGCAAATAGGAACTTGGTTGCTCACCGGTGGTGAGTGGTGATGGGGGCAAGAAAATGAGGAAGAGAAACGGGGAGAGGAGAAGAGACTGACAAATGGACCCTATTCACAGGATATAATAGACCATTCACAGTAGAACAGTTCGAGTCACACTATCAGCTAAAGATGTAGAGCGCGCTCCATGTTTTTTGGAGCACGAAGGTGGAGCTGCTCCATGATGGAGCGAGTCTCCCGTTTGAACCTGGGCTCAGACATTTATATATTTTTTTTCTTCTCTCGGCTTCTCTCCTGTTATGCCTTCTCAATACTTTCCAGACTAAAAAATACAAAAAAGGGGGGCTAAAACAGGCCATGGGCTGGGGCCCTTTTTTGAGATGGCCACGGGCTATTGGGCCACCACAACATCCGCCGGTGCTCTCTCTCGCCTGACCCGGGCTAGCTAGCTTTTGAGCTGGATCAGAGATTTTTTCGGGCCGTGCTAATCAGCGCTTGCTCGCTAGGAGCGCCGCGGGCGCGCTATCTCCGACAGCACACGGTTTTCTTTTTCAGAAAGCATTTCCCCCGCGACTTTTTATTTTAGGAAAGCAACAACTTATTAGCACAACTTTTACGCATATTTTTTTCAGATAACTTCTCATAAGATAACTTTCGAACACAACTTTAATGATACACGCAACATTTATGCATAACTTATGAACATAATTTTCATTCATACACACAACTTGCCTTTTGAAACAACTTATTAGAGACAACTTTTGAGTACGATTTCCACAAGAATATTATCCACAAGACCTGTCACGTAAAGTTTGCGCATAAGTTCACCGTGCAACTTCTCGAGACAACTTTTTTTTAGCACAATTTTTCTAAAACATTTGTCAAAGAGACAACATCATATAAAGTAAAAAAAAAAACCTGATCCGCACCGGCTAGCTCCATCCAGTTTGACCCTTTGCCTTTCCCTGTCTTGCATGTTCTTCCTCATTATAATGATCGTGTTCGAGACTTGCTGTGATGCCATCTATCACATCTTTCATGCAGGTGAAGGTTTAAGGGCGTCTATTCTCTTCTCCGCATGGGCGTGTCGCGCCTCGACCTCTTCTACTACCCCACGACGCCACGAAAAGCAGAGCAGAAGAAGCTGGATCTCCATGACATGGAGAGCGTCCGCCTCCCGGCGGCGAGGCTGAGGTTCCACCCGAACCCATCCCCGGACGCCATCCACCACAAGTGGAAGGTGGACTGCTTCGGCCTCTCCGAGAACAAGATCATCTGCACGGACAACTGCGGCCTACGTCCTCGACCCGGGCTACGAGAACAGCCCGGCGCTGTCCCACGCCGTGCTCGGCGGCGGCTCGCACGTCTGCGTCTCCGCCATGGGCAGAGGCACACCTACTGCCTGGACACGGCCACGGGAGAGTGGAGCTGCTGCTCCGGTGACTGGACGATGCCGTTCTACGGCAAGGCCGAGTACGTTCCGGAGCTCGATGTCTGGTTCGGCATCTCCGACCAGGATTTCCTCCCGTGCGCTTCCGACCTCTCCTGTGCCCTCGACGGTGAGAAGCCGGAGCTACGCGGCGTGTGGAGGAACCTGTTCCCGCCGCCTGAGTGGGAGTCTTTCAGGTCGACGCAGATTGTCAGCATGGGCCGGAAACCTTGCATTGGGCTATTGGGCTGCGACTCGGTCTCACTCGCATCATGACGCGTCTCCCCGTAAATTCGCCGCCTCCCCGTCTTCATTAAAACCACGCCGCCTTCGCCTGCGCTAGGGCAAGACTGCGCTCCTCGTCTCCTTCGCGCACGCCGCCGGCGCCTGCGCTAGCTAGGGCAAAACTTGTCCTCTCGCCTCGCCGCCCGTGATCCGTCTCCCGCCCCTTCTCCGGTGAGATTCGTTTACTTACACCACGCCGGCCGCTACAGGTTCCTAGCTCGACCCGCCGCTCTTGGACCTTCGGTCGCAGCAGCCTTCAGTTGACAGTGGATTGTTCACCTCCGCCGCCGTTTCAAAACATGCGTTTTGTGTGTGATTCTTAGTTGATTAAGATCGTCTTCCTTTTGCATGCGTCCCAGTTGCCTAAGTTGATTTGGGTGCATGGACATGTTTGCTTATGAATCATGTTGAATCGGATGTGAGGTTTTAAGTATAGTTTCTATCCTTTTTTCTGCAGGGAAAATGGCTGAGCACCTATTTGATGACACCTTCGTCGTCAAGAAGCTCGATCCTGATGGTAAAAAGTTTGACAAAGGTAATGATTTCCTAGTGGCTGCCAGGATAGATTATTCCTCTGATATTTTCTAGGGCAGGGCCGGCTGACGGATTGCACTGTTTTTAGATCTGTGATATAATTGTAGCCTCGGTAGTAGTGTGATGCAAATGAGCAAATCATAACTTGTGTTTCTTACAAAGAAACTCCTTGCATTGCTTGTATAGTTCATCTTATAATACGAATTTCACTGTCTCAGCATTCATGCTTCTGTCGGAGGGAAACAAAGAGTTGATGACAAATTTATGATTTCATCTGAGTGAAAATGTTAGCGTTCCTTGATACCTATACGTTTTTCTCTGGCTATTCTGTTGCACCTTGTGCTCATTGTGTGATTGGAGCGGCGCAAATCATCTTCCCTGTTTAAACCCTAGGATCCCAGCTGCTGTTTTTAAGCATCTTCTTAAACAATGCCTTCATATTGTTCTCATCCTGAAAATTTCCTGCTGTCTCCTACCTAGCTATAGCATGATCTTGTTGCAAAAAATTAAAATTTAAAGTTGCACTTTGCATCAGAATAATATGCTTACAGTTGTTAATTATCGTTAACAATTATACGAATGTTGTGATTTTTAATTGTCTCCCTACATGACATATATTGCTTCTTTCTATTTTTATACCTGTACTATCAATAGTTTAATTCATGGTTAAATTTTCACCTGAGGTTGATTTTGATGTCCTTTTTGCTAGTATACTGGTTAAATTACGATGCTAACTTGTTCAGCCTTGTTCTAATATGACCTCATGTTCTTTCTCCTATACATGTACAGTTTCTCGTGTGGAAGCTATGAGCGATGATTGTCGTACATATATGCAGTTAGATGTTGCCACAGAGGTTTATCCTATGCGTGTTGACGAAAAATTTAAAATGGTTCTAGCTGAGACTCTGAATTTGGATGGCACTCCAGATACTGGCTACTTCACACAGGTGAGTAACCTAGCAATTCTATGAATTAATTTACATCATCCAATTTGGCTTCTAATGGTATTGGCTGGTACAATGGAGCATCCAATTAAGAATGTAGTTTGGGTTCATATGATATATATGATGCTTGGATTTTAATGGTATTGGCTAATGCAACGGAGCATGCAGCTGGGGATGTTTTGGGTCCAAATGCATTATATCTTTAATGTATACTTAATTGTATAAGTCCTGATGAGGCCATGTAGAGCTCTAGGATATATAAGTAACATAAACTGTCTATTTTTCAGGCTGTCGGAGAAACTCTCGCTGACAGGTTTGAGTATGTCATGCAAGGGAAGGTTTACAAAATTGCAGATTACGCCCCGCCCAAGCCCAAAGAAGATGCAGACACCTCCAACAAAGATGCAGACACCTCAATAGATCCTAAAGTGTATGTTTTCCCAGTTTTCCTGATCAAAATGCATTTTTTTTATGTCTTGCTTGCTACTACAAATTACTCCCTTCTTTTTATAAGGCATGCTTTTCATTTTGTCAGGGCAAGACTTTTACCAATAATTATTCCATTAATATGTTAGTTGTGATGTAAATTGTAATCATAATATTTTAATAGAATCTAATAATGTCACTTTAGGGTCATGAAAATTATAAATTAATAGAGTTGTTGTTGATCAAAGGCTTGTCATATATAACGGAACGAAATAAGCTTTGTTGTTTCAAATGGAGGAAGCAGTAAGCATATACGACAGCTTGCAAATCTTCACTATTGATATCTGAACTAAGAATAGAAGGATTTCCACATTGTCTGAGCTTATTAAAGGGAACACCTCCATTACCAGCTTCATGTTTTTCATGGTCATAAGGAAAATGTGGCCATGTATCCTGATGAAGCCCATGTGACGAATCATGCTTGTGAGAGATTTTGATCCCTCAAAGGCAATTCGGCCAAGTACTTTCAACATGAAAAGGACTTAGATGTCCCATCAGCAATAATTTATCTGCACATTCTTTTCATTGGATGATAGCAATTACTTGGATATAGATATGGAAGGCTTCTTTAAGACCACTTCGGATTTTTTTTTCCTATTATGAAAATGAGTAAAAGTGCTCTTATTGATTTGTTTATTAAACCTTCATATCAATATACAGTCAAATCTTCTTTTTTATAGTCAGTTGACATTTTTTAAATTAGCTATGTTTTCTCATGCACTTCTTTTATTTTCCTTTCAGGGAGGTTTTTGCATCATTCGGTGGTCTCCTGATGGTGCTCAGGAGTGACCCTTCCTTTGCTGCCCCCTTCGAGCTGGACAAGAGGGTTTTTCTACTTATACGCAAGGGGCCGTAGAACTACATTAGGAACGTGCCAACTCCATAATAGTATCGTCTTGGTGGTAGTTTGCTTCAAGGCTATAGGTGTTTAGGTCTACTAGTTTTATCTTGTTAATCCATGGTGCCTGTCGGGACGGGTGAATTGAAGTCTGTGATATGGTATTTTTTTTAATTTACTTCATCATGATGGTATCTTCGTGTTCCCAATTATCTGAAAAGACTACTATGCGCATGTGATCCATGGTTTTCACTATATCCAAGTCTATGCTGGATTCGTTTCTAGGTTTTGTACTCGACTGAACATTGATTCCGCCAATATGAATAATGGATATAGTCAGATATCAGATAGCCACGTCTCCACGATGAACACGGAGGTTTGATTTTATTTTTTTTGAAAGAGCAGGAGGGGTGAGGTTTGATGATGTCATTCTGCTAATAAAATGAGCATATATCCCATATTGTTGTTGAAGAGAAAGAAGATACTTTGGACGTTCCGCATCATCATGCCAAATCAGAGGAGACTGATGAGTGACGATGAAGGAATCAAAGTTAGACTGGCGATGGAGGTTTGTTTGTTCATCACTTTTCTTGATTACATGAGATGATGACATATGAGCAATGGGTTGAATGTACATTGATAGTTTAGGACCGTGGCATTAGATTGACGTGCCATGTTTGATTTCATACTGTATATCTACGAGGGAGCTGATGGCAATACCGCCCCTCGTACTCACCGCCACCATGGCCACTGCGGCGCCACCACCGACCGAACACTAGCTTCCTGGGCGTCAACTGTGGCACGCTGGGCGACAACCTCCCCCCGCCGCGCCGCGGGATGGAGCTCGCCCGCTCGGCTCCTGCTTCGCCACTGGAACAGCTTCAGTGAGGACTACGGCGGCTGGTCTCGCCATGGAAACCACCGTTGATTCCAGTGATGAGTACTTGACTTCGGTTTGCACGCACTACTTTCATTTAGGCTTTTTGTTCATCACATATGCGCTGTTCCCTTAGCATTTAGCAAACACACACCAGAGCATGCATAATTTTATGCAGAGTAGAAATAGTTACACATCAAAGGTATAAATCAAAACACATATGGGCGGGATCCAAGATGCCAAGAAGAGTGAGCTTATTTTCCCCTTATTCTTCCTCCCTTGTCTATCTCTTTTCCTTCTTCCTACTTTTCTTATTCCTCCTCTACCTCTACATCCATGGCTGGGGTAGGAGGCTCTAGCCCCTAGCCCCCACGTTGAAGACAGAATGCAAGTGCGTGCACACCGCCTCGGCAGCTTGCCGCTCAAGCCCGTGAGCCATCTGGTGTCCTACAATAGCTTGCTGCTGCAGTACCAAGTTGCTCGACTGCAACTCCTGAACCTGGGCCTCAATGCTCTCACGAAGCTGCAACTAGAGAAGAAGGTCCCGTTTTCTTCCACTGACTTATTTTTAGCACCCGTCACATCGAATGTTTAGATACTAATTAGGAGTATTAAACGTAGATTATTTACAAAACCCATTACATAAGTGGAATCTAAACGGCGAGACGAATCTATTAAGCCTAATTAGTCCATGATTTGATAATGTGTTGCCACAGTAAACATTTGCTAATGATGGATTAATTAGGCTTAATTAGGCTTAATAGATTCGTCTCGCCGTTTAGCCTCCACTTATGTAATGGGTTTTCTAAATAGTCTACGTTTAATACTCCTAATTAGTATCTAAACATTCGATGTGACACGTGCTAAAAATAAGTCAGTGAAGAAAACGCCCCCGAAGTATAATAATTTTTAGTGTGCTTTTGGTGGTGGGGGCGTGGGGTGTGTGTGTGTCAGTGTGTGTATGGGGTGGGGTGGGGTGGGGTGGGTGGGGGCAAGAAGCTTCGCCCATGGTTATAATGATTATCAACACTCTCACGATCTAATACATGTTGCATAGATAGTATATGCACTACATGCTGCAACTAGAAGAAGTATAATAATGATCATCGGACGCTATATTTTTGTTCAATTCATGAAACTGGTTTACACTGCTAAGTTGACGAATTTCATTCTTTTTCTAGGCCATGGGTCATGCAGATTCCCAAGCATTCTACTTAAGTGAAGGGCCTCGGATTTCATTTTATTTCCTGGATTTAGCTTACCGTAAATTTGTCACATGTTCGTGTTTGTTTTTATCACAATTGTTGGATTGTTCCTCAGCAGTGGGGTTAGTACTCACCGCTAGTGATAGTAATAAAGAATGACAAGGGACGAAGTTTTGTCCACTATAATTTTACTCGTGTCATAGTTTTTTCCTCTTTTAAGGCGCACGCAACCAAATATTCAAACTTTCTAACCTTCGATCAACACTTAGTATAATAATCTATAGAACGCATGCAGTACGTATCATTTGTTTAATATTTATGAGGAGCGTAAAAAATTTATGGTATTGAATATTTTAATATAAAAAAGATATTAACGATCAAAGGGTGACAAAAGGAAAGTGCACTAGGTTAAACTACATCTTAATTTTGTAAAGGTAGAAATATTCATTAACAGTTATAGATACCTAAGTACCCTCATGAAGTACCAACCGATCACTAATGGACTGGACCGACATGTTATAATCCAACTAGATACCATCTATAGTAACTGACTAGAAAACTTACCATATCACCCTACCCCTCAGAGTATATAAGGGGAGGTAGAGGTACCTCTAGTAGGAATGCTAATCTCTCAACACAACAAGCAACACCCGAGTCACATGGCGCAATACAATCCTCCAAAATAGGATGTAGGGTATTATGCTACACTGGCGGTTCGAATCTGTATAAATCTCTATGTCTTGTACTTTGCGTTACCATCAAGTTCATGATCTTACGATCCTCTCTGCCTACAAATCAATCATTTGGTACCCCTAGGTGGACTGCCGATCGTTAAATCCATCAGTTGACGCGCCAAGTAGGGGGTGATCGTGAGATCCTTCCCAACAAGCTTGATGGCAGTCGTCAACATCATCTAGTTCCTAAGCCGGGTGAGTCGTTTGTCAAGAAGGAATTAGATCGATCTTGTTTTGTACATACAGATTACGTTGCTCCTTTCTTTCGGATCTAAACATGCCGGCTCTCCCAACAATCGGCCGTCGGCATCACGGGTCGTCAACGGCGGCTGCTACCGTGGGAGACCGAGCTTGCGGTGTTCAATCCAGGATCATCGACACGTGCCGACCTGATCGGCACTCGTTTACATCAAGCCGGTAGCCGCCCAGGACTCCATCTGCGTCGGCTTGATGAATACACGACAGATCCGTTCGCCCTCGAGCCCGGCTTCAAGCACACCTGGGTCACCTCCCACGCCGTGCTCGGCGGCGGCTCCCACCTCTGCATGTCCTTCGGGGGCGCCGGCACCTACTGCTTCGACACGGCCGCGGGAGAGTGGGGCCACGCCGGCGACTGGATGCTGCCGCGCTGTATGGCAAGGCCGAGCACTTGCCCCTCACCGGCGAGAAGCCGGAGTTGTGCGCCGTCTCGGGGAATCGTTATTACTGGCCGCCTAGCTGAATTGAGGCCGCTCGGGATGATGCCCCAAATCGTCAGCCTCGGCTCCGGCAGGCCGGTAGTTTTTGACGAACTTGCTGTGCTCACTGGGATGGAGCTGCTGGATTGTGGAAACGACGGCAATGGCAAACGGGCGCTCCGGATGATCAACCACGAGTCCGGATTCTATAGGTCAGTCAGCACAGCATGCCTTTGAGGCTGTGCTCTGAATATCCCTGGGGCTGTGCCTTCGAGACTGGGAGGATTCAGCCATTCAGGACAAGTGCCGGCCGGCTGCTCCGTCGCCGGGGTCTGATAACCAATCGACGATGAGCCTCCAGCGGCGGTTTCTGAATTTCGTCACCATGAACTGCGAGCGCGGGATTTATTCGCTGCACCGCATCGACCTCCCGACCCAGCGCTTGTTCTACCCCACGACACCAGCGCAGCAGAAGAAGTTGGATTTGCAGTCGATGGAGCGCATCGGGATCCCTCCGGCGAGCATCAATTTCCACCCAAACCCATCTTCTCTCGCCGAGCACCACGAGTGGAAGGTGTTCTTCTTCGGCCTCTCCGAGAGCAAGGTCATCTGCACGGACAACAACGGCCTCGCCTTCCTCTACGATGCCGGCCTGCGCTCCGTCCTCGCCATGCCCAGCCTCCACGCTCCCAAGTGGCTCCCCATCTCCCTCTCCGTCCCCGACCCCGACACGAGCGAGAAGGCGGCGGCGGCGGCGGCAGACTCTACATCGTGGAGAAGTCGCCCAGACAACAGAGAAGGGCAGTTCGAGTCCTTCGATCGTCTACGCCAAGCCCGACGAGCTCTGCTTCGACAAGGTCTGGCACCGCCACTCGCTCCCGCTGCCGCCCTTCGTCCTCGAGCCCGGGTTCGACGACGAGACCACCCGGATCCGCTCCCACGCCGTGTTCGGCGGCGGCTCCCACCTCTGCGTCTCCTTCTCGCGCGGCGCCGGCACCTACTGCTTCGACACCGCCAGCGGCGAGTGGAGCCGCGCCGGGGACTGGACTCTGCCCATCCTCGGCAAAGCCGAGTACGTCCCCGAGCTCAACCTCTGGTTCGGCCTCAACGAGCACGATCTCCCGTGCGTCTCTGACCTCTCCGGCACCCTCACCGGCCACAAGCCGGAGCTGTGCGGCGTGTGGAGGAGGTACCACCCACCTGACTGGAGCTAGGCGGCTCGGGACGCCCCACATCGTCGGCCTGGGCTAGCTCCGGCAGGCTGTGCATCCTTGAATTCTTCGAGACTCCGCTCAAGGATGCCTACGGTTGGGACGGGCGAGCCGGTAGTTGGCCAGGACCTGGCTGTGTTCACTGGGGTGGAGCTGCTGGCCTTTCCAGCGGCAGCTATTATGTTGACATTTTAATTCCAAACACGCCCTTTCTATTGGTTTTGTTGATTTGATGCGCATGCTATTCCAAACACACCCTTTCACATATAACCACATTATCTACTTCAAAGTCTCGTCGTAGAGAAGATCGTTGTTCTAAGTGAGTAGTGTTGTTCTTAGTGCAATGAGACTTCTCTCAATCAAGTTATCGTCTTATAAAGGAGGGTTCTTTTGCATATTAAAGTTTCTGCAATATTCAAGTTTCGAATCCAAATTTGGTACCAAAACAAAGGAAAAATTGTTTTTTGTTATAGCTTATCACAAATGACTTTTTTGTTTCACGTGGGTTTTCCAACTTAAACCCTCACCAATCTCTCAAAGGAGCTGCAAAACAGACTCATGTAGTCATACACTCTTGTATTGCGTCACTATTCAAATAATAATGGACATATGTTTAGATACTATTGAGGTTCATAAACACATATTTTCGTTACATAAGTTAAAATTACAACATCCTCGTCCAACTGATTTATTGAAAAGGGATATTGAGGTATGTATATTTAGGAATTACTCTATTTCTATTTACCTCAACCTTTACATAGTGTATAAAATTCCTCTACTCTAGCTTGATAAAGTCACAACCATCGTGCTCTATTTCTCTAACATAGTGTAAAAAATTTCTCAATAATCTATACGATGACGAACTTGGAGAACTGTTATTAGCCAAAAAATGCTTATTTGTGCATTTCTAATGAAACTCTTTAGTCTAGTAACAACTTTCTGTAGCAGCGTGCAAACAATCATATTGACATTTTAATTTGAAGCAAGCTTCTTGTGGTTGCATATACATATACACACAATTGTGTATGGAAAATCGCCGCACTTCTTCTCGCTGGTTCTCTCTACCATGGAGCTTGGGGGCTCTTTTCGTTATCTCACCTCATATTTAGGGTGTGTGCGTCTTTTTTTGGGAGGTGGGAGGCGGGGGGGCTTAAGCCCTCTACACCCCTCGGATCCAAACTAAAGCTCCAGAAATATTAACTTTTAAATAAAAGTCCAATTCCTGAAATATAAAAAAGTCCAATTCTTGAAATATAACTGAATTTGATTCTTAATATAGTTTATGGAAAATGTCTCTATTTCAATTCTTAATATAGTTTATGGAAAATGTCTCTATTTCAAGTGTACCTTTCAATCTCACTCTTAATCTAATCTATTTTACGAATCACATAGTCATACACTCACATTGAACTACTGTTCTAGTAATTATGCACATATATATTAAATACTACGGGGTTCATAAAATACATTTTTGTTTGTTGTTTCTGTTGCTATATTAGTTGAAATTACAATTTTCCTAAACAAAAATTTCCCAGTACATGTATGAAAATTTATTTTGTTGGACTGTTAGAGTTGTTTGCCGTCTCTGTTCCAAATACGTATATGCAAATCTGATTTGATGAATTGTTAGAGAAGGAAATATATGCTAGTGCAACTAATGAAGTAGAGAATAACAATGGACCCGCCTAATTAATTCTGTGGTGAAAAAAAGAAGCTCAGGATATATATTTGAGATAATAATATGATTAAAATATGACGATGCAACATAGAACTAGCTAGCTATACCATGCCCTATTTCTATTTGCTTTGAGGCCTCGATGATCTACACACGACAAATCTGAATTCTTAGACACCAAAATTCACTCGCAATAATGCAAACTTCCACCGGTTTGATCTCTCGTGGATGGCTGCTGGGTGTTGGAAGTTTGGAACCCCACGCAGTGCCAGAATCGGCAGCCGCGCACACGCCTGGCCACAAAAGCATGTGGCGCACGAGATCAAGCGTCCAAAATTAACCCGCGGCCGCTTCGCCTCGATCTCCTCCTCCGTCCCCTGGCAGTGCCGCGACGCAGCCCAGCCACCTCCACACCAATCGCTCGTGCCCCGCTCCGCTCCGCCGCCCCCCCCGGCCGAGTCAACACCCCCGATGGCGGCTGCGACGGCGGCGGCAGTCCCCGCTGCCACTGCGGCGGAGGAGGAGCGCCGGCTGCTGCGCCTGGAGGAGCAGGCGGAGCACGGCGGCGGCGGCGCCTGGGAGTACCTCTGCCTCGCCCGCCGCCTCCGCGCGCGCCGCCCCGCCCACGTCCTCCGCGTCGGCCTCGACCTCCTCAACGACGCCTCCGCGCGCTCCCGCCTCGCCTCGGAACGTAATTTGCGCTCTGCCCTCCACTCACTTTTTACTGATCTCCGCGTGGTCCCGATTTGTAGATGCATAGATCTCGCCGGCGGCATCCTCCGGGTTAGATCCCCGCCGCCACGATCCACCTGTCTATGCGTACGTGCGGTGCGGTAGATTTGGATTGCCCGGCTGAAACCCTTCTTAATTCCATCCGTTAGATGCTTAGATTGCAGTATGTCTCTGCGGGATCTTTCGCAGTCAGCCAGTCACTGTGATTTTGATACTTGAATTGCGAAAATAGTTCGCAGCTTCTCTCTTTCCTATGTTTTGGTCGTAAACGTGTGCCTGCTTTCTTTTGATGCAGAGTGGACGCTTTATGAGCAGGTGGCCGTGGCAGCCATGGATTGCCAGCGTCTCGATGTGGCAAAGGTGAGCTTCTTCTGTAACCTCTGACATTCATCTGTGATGCTCCCTGGTTCAAGCTCCTGTACTCTGATGCTGTGGTGGCATTACTTAGTCTAGTAACCTTTTGATGGATCTGCAGGACTGTATTGGAGTCCTTTCAAACCAATTTCCTGGGAGCACTCGAGTTGGTAAGTGCTGTTACTGAAATTCAGCTTTAGTGAGAAAATTATGGCTCCTAACATACTATGTTCCGGATGCTGTTATAAGTTCTTTTCTAAGGAGGAATTCATTTCAACATAAATATAGCTTGATCGAGAATTTAGCTAACTTGACAAGAAACTTTGAAATATATCATCTAGCCTCTGCCATATTTCTGTGAGATGCAACTATTTGCGTTAGATTTAGATCTGTGCGTTATTCGTATCATCATGGTGGTTGTTTCATCCCTGTAAATAAAGCCTGGCAAGAACCGCTGAAGGTCCCAAATCAAGCTTTAGGTCTGGATTTTGGTTTATTTGAAGTCACACAAGTATGCATGCACCTACATTAATGTATCAAGACAAAGTTTTAACTAAGAGCTTGGTAGAAAAGAGGACAATTGGATACTTGGAGCTTGAATGTGATATGATAAGTTGCTAAGGATTGAGTACCTAATCATAGTTAGTTCAATAATATTTGCATATACATCTGGGAACTAAATGATTTACTGTTTCAAGTTCAAACGACATGACATCTGCCTACTTATCCCATTCTAGTACTTTGGTCAGTTGTCACCTTTCCGTGTATGCTTAACTCAGTGATGGTGAGCTTGTTTTTTTTTTTTGGGAAGTTAAACATGTATACCTGCACTCTGGATTAATGCATCAAGGCAAAGTGTCGATGTTGTAATTAAGTGCTTGGTAAGAAAGAGGGCAATTGGATACTTGGAGATTGGTGGTGATGTGATTTGGTTATTGAGTTCTTAATCATAGTGCATAAAAAAATAAAAAAATAAATTTATACATCTAAGACCAAAAATTCCTGATTTTGTATTATATGTACAAAAGACTTGACATCTGGTGGATTATATGATGCTGGCACTTGGTCATCTTTCTGCATATGCTGAACTGAATGTGTCCTAATATGTAGCCCGGCTAGAAGCTCTTCTGTTTGAAGCAAAGGGTGAATGGGCTGAAGCTGAAAGAGCCTATGCGCTAATCCTGGAAAACAATCCATTTGATCAGGTATGGTACATTGTAGTTCTGATGATCTCATTTTCATGTTAAAAACATGGTGTGCAAGAGTAGTGCAATCTGCCAATGGAACCAGTCAAATCCTAACGTTCACAGTTTTCTAAACCTCATCTGATGCCATTTTACATTACAACGAATGGTTATCTTCTGTGTTTTGCAGATTGTCCACAAGAGGAAGATTGCTATTGCAAAAGCACAAGGCGATATGTTGTTAGCTGTTGATTATCTCAATAAGTATCTGGAACTGTAAGTAGCTGCATCCACTTTGTTTTAGGAGTAAGATATAGTTATCTCTAAGTCCTTTTGGTGTAACACATTTTAACTGTTTTCTTATATTAGATTTATGTCTGATCATGATGCCTGGAGAGAACTTGCTGAAACATATGTTTCCTTACAAATGTAAGCCGTTCAATATTGATGCATTCGACATAATCTGATAGATAGGGATGCATGATACTAAATTGTTTCCATTTGTTATCAGGTACAAGCAAGCTGCTTTTTGTTATGAGGAGCTAATATTAGCCCACCCAACCATTCCACTTTATCATATAGCCTATGCTGAGGTAATCTAAACAACTCAAAAGGCAGCCCCTCTGCAAAAAGAATGAATGAAAAATATATTTTGCAATCTGTAAAATTATTTCTCATTATTTTGTCAAATATTTCCCTCTGATGGATACTTCATTGCTACCAAGCAAAGGTTTAATAACATCATAAAGATATGAAAATGAAACATCCAAAATCAAATAAAACTTGCCAAGTTATTGCTGAAGTAGGATTTTTCAAGAGAATTAAAACTTGGTACTTAGTGATATATTGAGAAAAAAGGACAGGACTTGATATGACATCTGTTTTGTTTCATATTGTGCTTCACAGTGATGACTTTCTTGAGATATTGATTGTAATTCGCAGTAGATCCAATGCATTGCATCCTTGTAACAACTGTGAGGGCGATGAAACTATTAGGGAATCAACTTGGTTCCACCAGTGACCAGTTTTAATGCTAATTATTTCACATACTTATATGCCACCATATTTATGATTTCACTGTTTGTTTGTGTTGTCTTTCTGACTCCAATTTAGAGTCAATCCTACGTTCCCACATTACTCAGGTGCATGCAACATTCTAGTGCTTAAGAAACCATAAGCATATCTTGGTTCAAGATTCAATGGGAAGAATAATTGATTTTGCACTGTACCCGCATGTAGTTCTGCTGATTTTTTAATGCAATTGCGCTCAGTGTATATACTTATGTTTTGAAGGTTCTGTACACTATGGGTGGCTTGGAAAATCTTCAGACAGCTAAGAAGTATTATGCATCAACGATCCAGTTGACTGGAGGCAAGAATACAAGAGCCCTCTTTGGTGTATGTCTGGTAAGGCCATACTGGTGCTGGTAAACTTGGAGAATCTCAGTTGCTTCTTTCTGTTATCCAATAGTGATTCTTACGCATACCTTAAACACCCACAGTGTACTTCGGCAATCAATCAGTTGACCAAAGGAAGGAACAAGGAGGAAGAGGGCTCTGAGCTGCAGAGCTTGGCTGCAGAAGCCCTGATGAAGAATTACAAGCAACATGCTCCATCAAAGGCGCCCCTTATCAGCAGCATGTTGAAGAACATGAAACTCTCCTGATCCCAGCTAGCTTCACACATCCACATTGGCCTCGTTGACAGATAATTAAATTGTTGCCAGCATAATGCTTGTTTTTTGGATGGCACCAACATCGCAAAGGTTAAAATTAGATGCTCCCATGTCCATGGGTTGTACAATACCTGTTTGTTTACCGAGAAAATATACATGGCTCCTTTTCATTCGATGTTCTACTATAGATCAATAAACCTCGATTGTATTTCAGCACAAACAAAATTTTGAATCAGTCATCGGAGAAGTTGTAGCTGTTGATTTTGATTGGTCTCTAACAGTTGTAGTCTTGTAGATGATTCCTGACCCTGGGTATTTCAGTTTTCTCTTAATGTGTTTTCTTGGTCGCTGTCTGATTTCACTCTGCAATGGCTGCAATATTCTGAACTTGCAATGCTGCTAGTACTTTGTTGTTTGGATATGGTGAATCGAGAGGTATCCATATGTACCTATTGTTGTAGACTTGTAGTGTACCGTACAATTCTTAATCAGCGATGTTCTGGATTGTTGAGAGGCTTGAAGCATCCTCTAATTGCATTCAAAGCAGAGCCTTATTTGCAGGTTTATGAGAAGAAGAAAAAAACAACAACTTTCTTTGAGTTGAGAGTATGTAGATGGTAGATGGTAGCTTAGTTTCGAGGCACGACCCTCATGCCTCCTTCACAATCCATTTCAGCTCTATCTATTTTTAGTTTAAAATTATATAAAATTATGGCACAATTCTCGTTGAACCTGATTCTTAAATTTACTAAGCTAAATTAGAGGTACCAACGATGCATCATCATTCTTGTTTATCCAAAACGCCATCTTCATTATTTCTTCAAAGCATTGTGACACATAAGATGAGATCATCCAATCGGCCGCGGGCGCTTCGCCTCGATGCCTCCGCGTCGGGACGAAGAGCACGAGGCCGAGGCGGCAGCACGCCGCGACACAGCCACTGAGCCACCTCATCGATATAGCAACCAGACGGATCAGCAGCAGAGCGCTCGCTCACGTCACTCCGGAGGAGGAGTCCAGTCTCCACTGCTCGCTCTCTGGAGTCGTCTTCGTCGGGGGTGTCCAGTCTAGATCGCCGCCGGCACGATGCTCGCTGCTTCGTCCGGTCAAATGGCTGGGCTCTGCTTCCCACGCCGGGCGCCCTCTCCGCTCCTCAACCGCCGCGGCCTCCTCCATCGGCGCCCCGCCGCGACGCCCCGGTGCGCGGCTGCATCCTCCTCTCCGACGCCTTCGTCCGCCGACTCCGCGGTAAGTTCTAGCTTATTGCGTGCTCTCCACCTCGTCTGTTTCGCGGTGATTCCCCTTGCTTGTTTTTCCTACTTCTCGTCGTGCTCCGCGTTGAGGCGGGCGAGAACGTCAGTGCTCGTTACCATTTCGTCAGAATTTCCCGAACGAGTGGGAATTTCCGGCGAGCCGGGCAAGCTGCGGCGATCCGCGATCCGAACGGTGCGCTATAAATGCCGGGCGCCCGAGGTTCAGTCTCCCCGGTGATCCCTACCTGGCAGCGGTACTGGTACCATCCCCTTTCTGCCTCGGGGGCAGCAATGCTTTTGGAGGAGCCACCTAATTTCGACCCACCTTTTGATCGCTTGCCGAAATTTCCGTGCACTAGGTGTTGAGGTCGTCATTATTAAAATCGGCTGTGCGAGTGTGATCGACCTAGGCAGTTCCACCCATCTCAATTATTTGGGGGGGGGGGGGGGGGGGGGGGGTGCGGCGGTGATGGGGCAGATGAGATGGTACAGCCGTTCCTATCATCCTGATCCCGGGTTAGTTGGGTCCTTTTTATGTCTACATTCTTCTTTATCGTTGCGGGCTTTATTATTTGGACCCTTTTGATGCATAGAGGTTTCTTTTTAGCCTTGTGGGAAGCTTGATTTTGTTACAGGCATAGGCATGCCATTGTGTATTTGGTCTCATTGTTCTACATGGATTGTGAAAATTGCTGGTACATGCGTCAAATTGTGAAACTGTGGGAACCTTCAAGTAATGTGTTGCAAATAGTAATCCTGTGAAGCATGAATAGTTTGTTTTATGGATTACCGCATGGGCAATATTGAGTCTTCACTCAAATTATAAGACATTTAGCCTCAAACTTGCATTGATCCACTTTGCAGCTTGAACACCCACTTCGTAGAAAGTGCTCTCCCCTACTTGAGAGTGTTCTATTGCCTGGCAGAAGTGATTTGACTGTGCATGAATGGAAGGCAGTTCCAGATATCTGGAGGACAGCGGCAGAAAAATATCCTGACTTCGTAGCTGTAATAGATCCTTACCATGAACCGCCGACAGAATGGACATATACACAGGTACATCTTTGACTCCAATACGAAAAATTGATGCTTGATGATCTAAGACTAAAAACAGGAGATCAACTTAGATGGCAATTCATAAATGTTGTTGTTCTTCCGTTACTGAATAATCACCTTTAAAGGAAAAGAACATGAGTCTGAAAGACATTAAATCCGCCGAGGCTCTCTGTGTGATTATATTTTAGATGCACACAGATAGTAACAATGAGCACCGCTCTATCTGAGTCATGCATTCTCATCAACTAAACATATTCATTTTCCCTATCACATATAGAATATACAGTTACATTTATTTCAGAGCTTTAATGGTCACAAATGTAAGATACCTAATTGCTAATTCATGTTCTTATCAGCTTGAACAAGAAATATTGGATTTTTCTCAAGGTCTAAGGGCCATTGGTGTTGCTCCAGATGAAAAGCTAGCTCTTTTTGCTGACAACTCATGTCGGTGGCTAGTTGCAGATCAAGGTAACATATTTTTTTTTTGTTTTGAGATGGTAACATGCATTGTGATTCCCCATTATTGTTACTTTTCTGGTGATAGTTCTGTGGCTCCTACCTTCCTGATATTTGCTGCTGGAGCATTCTTGTCAGCAGTGCCTTAGATATGTCATTTTACTGTCACAGAAACTAGGCATCAAAATATCAGCTTGGGCTTGATTTTTTAGTAATAGATAAAGATGTGTCCTAAAGCTACACAGTACAATGGTAGCTATGTGTTCTGTGCATTTATATGCTTAGCTATGTGTTTATCATTTTTGTTATGTCAGTTATCTAGATAGTTTCATGTAACTATTGTCCAATACATGAGCAGATTCCTTCGCCATTGATGATTGTCACTAATACATGATATGCAGGAATCATGGCAACTGGTGCTATCAATGTTGTTAGAGGAACAAGATCGTCCGATGAAGAATTGTATCAAATATACACTCATTCAGAAAGGTGAGTTTTATTAAATTATCTCTTAACTTGAAATCATTTATCGGAGTTTACATAATTGAATTTGCCATATCGGGGTTAGAGCTGTAGGGAATTCCAGCCTGTCATGGCATTAAATGAAGTTGCGGTACTTTATCTCCTTCAATCCAGAATCCAGATGGCCTTATGAGACTTCAACTCTCAAATTCTCTTATAATAGTAATAAAAGAAAAAAAAAAGAGATGGTTTCTGTTAAACACAGCCAAGCCAGGCCTCTATAGATGAGCATTAATTTCAAAATGGCTAGTAATTTAATTCTTCAATTGGTTCTGCTTTGGTTTTTAGGGGATATGCACTGCGGGTGCAAGTTTGCCTTTTTGTTTTCCAGCTAGACTTAATGTTAGAACTGGATGAACTGCAGCATCCTTATCAATAGGGAGATCAAATAGTCAACCTTATAATAAACCTACTCTAGCATGTGACTCTGCTTGCTTTTTGATATCTATGGTAGGCAAAAACATTTGCAATGTGCTATTGTTATTATATGCTAGGTTATCAGAAACTATATCCCAAGAAATATGCATGTCAGTTGTCAGATATATTAATTGGATTGTTTCATCTTGAACAGTTGAACTTAACAATGGAATAGTCTAAGACTGGTTGCTTACTGAATCAATATCATTGTATTGCACAACTTATAAATACGCAAAGCAGATTCATTCATCAAACTTGATAAATTATGTATCATATGAACTCTGGAAATGTAGGCAGAGAGATTATAGTACTATTACTGGTTTATTATTCTGCTCCATAATATTTATTCAGTACATATTTTTTTTGCGAAGGTATTCAGTACATATATTTGTTTATATTTTTTACTTTCATGTCGTGATTATGAATTTATTGTTTTTCCCCATCACAGCATTGCACTTGTTGTGGACAGTCCTCAATTCTTTAACCGGCTTGCAGAATCTTTCATACCGAGGATTAATCCAAGATTCATTATGCTACTTTGGGGTGACAAATCATCTATAGATAGCCAAGCTGTGAAAGATATACCACTTTACAGCTACAAGGATATAACCGAACTTGGTCGAGAAAGCCGTAATGCACTGTTTCTTTCTGGCCAGCAAGGTACCTCTTGTGTGATATCATAATGTAGTATGGATCATAATTAACAATCATCTGACAGTTCAGTTTCTTTAAGAACTGTGGTTTTAAGAACACTTTCTTCTGTTATTACAGTGTTTCTAGCAGTAAATAAAGTACAATAAATTCATAAGTTATGTTGCCCTGTAGTATTCTCATCGTGTAAATAAGAAAAAAATGGGCACCCAAATTCAAGTCGAAGAGGACCTGAACCTGGGTGGTGGGGTTGTACACCCAGACCTAGCTCAGTTCGTGCCCTGTGATATTTAGGATGTAGGGTCCTTAATAAATCTCTGATTTAATGCTTGACCTGATCATTTAGTTGTATCAGGACCTTAACACTTAACTTGTTTCTGCCCCAGTCTGAACTGATTCTTGCTAAGCAGCACTCATTTGGAATCTGTTGATTTAAGAACAGCACTAAATTTTCGTTCTTGTTTGTTTCAAGGTTATAAGAATAAGTGAAAAATCTCAAATAACTTTTAGTTCTTAGAAAATTATTCCTTTCTTCGATGACATAATGCTGCCGTATCATGCAATAGGTTCATTGTGTCCTCCATAAATTCTTTTTTCTTCAATGATACTGTTATTTCGTGCAGTAGATTGATTATGCCAGTAGTCTTGTACAATTTGGCAAAGCATGGAAATTGCATGTTCAATACTCTCTGGTACTTGTAGTCAACTCGCACCCATATACAGTTTCCTTTTCACAACTGTGCTAGTCAATGGAACTGTTATTTTTTATTTGTCAGGTCAGCAAGATGTGTTTGAAACTATTAGCCCTGAAGATGTCGCCACACTTATATATACTAGTGGAACAAGTGGCACACCAAAAGGCGTAATGCTTACCCACCGAAATCTCTTGCACCAGGTAAAGATAAAAACGTTACAATTTTAACTAAGATGGTTAAAGTGATGGTGGTGCCATGTGTAATAGCTACCATCCCCCCCTCATCTTGATGTGATTTCTTAATCCCTATGGTACGAACGTACTCATGCTAATTAATACTATATTTTTTCCTTGAATGCCTATAAATTTTTCAACCACCCTGTTAAAATATCCACCCTGTTAGGTTTTATGTTTGATATATTCCTCGTTTATACACATTTTATGCTGTTCTGTTCCACAGATAAATAATTTGTGGGACATTGTACCGGCAGAACCTGGTGATAGATTCCTAAGCATGCTTCCACCATGGCATGCATATGAGCGTGCCTGTGAGTACTTCATCTTCACTTACGGAATCCAGCAAGTTTACACCACTGTGAAGTACCTGAAGGTATGATTTTCGTATGATTCAACATAAATTACCTTACTATAGATAGTTTCAGCATTAAGCACCTTGTGATGTTATTAAGGATGCTTACTATAGTAGGCTTCTGCACAAAGCACCTAGTAATGTGGTCTCATGGTGTATTTTGTGTGCTCTGCTGCATGAGTAATGCTGTATTATTCTTTATCAGCTTAGTAAAAGATGCAAAATGGGTCAGATCTTGTATTAGCATGCAGCAATCTGCAGAACTCCTTTCTACATTTCAATCTGTGTTGCTGTTCACTATTTCTATTGTTTATCTGTTGCAGAAGATGCTGAAGTTCCTTAGGGCATTTTGACATCTTCTTCTATCTTCTTTGATAGGAAGATTTGCAGCGTTACCAACCTCAGTATATTATATCAGTGCCGCTGGTCTATGAAACTTTGTACAGGTTAGTTTTTCTACTGCTCCTTCTGTTCTTTTTTATTTGATGCTTTATAGGCGACACACTTTCTAAAACTTGTCTGTCAGTATATTAAAAATATCAGTGTTTGACATATTTAAAATATATGACTAGATTTGCCTTTAGTATCTCTTTGTAATACGTACTACAGGAAATGATTGGTCATTAAAAGGGACAATTCATTTCAATAAGGCAGTGGTGCCTAGATGTTGCTACATGTAGGTTGCAACTATTTTTTACCATTAAATGGTTGTGAGTAGTGAGTGGTGAGTAGTGACACTTTATGGAAAGTATTTTGGCCATTTCCTAATCTTCTTCTTCACTTGTTACAGTTCAATTCATAGGCAGATCTCTTCCAGTTCGGCTGCTCGAAAGATTATTGCTCTTTCACTTATCAAGATAAGCTTACTATATATGGAGGCAAAGAAGATCTATGAGGTCTGGACACCGAGTTGGCATAAGTTACTTATGTTATGTTCAGGGAAATTTACTTTAAAGATGCTATACTTTGTTTCTTTATTCTTTATTAACCAGATGATCTAGAAGTTCCTCTAGTTATTTCTACTTGTGGTCTCTTTCTCTGCTTGACTCAGTTTCCTTTTCCTATTTTTTTCCTCTTCCATTGGAAAGGGAACAGTTTTATCAAACAATACTGCTGAACCATCATTCATCGTCTATATGGTAAAGTGGCTGTGGGCAAGATTTGTTGCTGCATTTCTGTGGCCTTTGCATAATCTGGCAAAGATTCTAGTCTACAAGAAAATTCATTCAGCAATCGGGATTTCAAAGGTAAATTTATTTTTCTTTTATTCTTATGTTTGTGTTACATTATTGATCCTTGCATTTTGACAAGTAATCCATGCAGTTTTGAGTGTAAGTTGAGCTTCGATAACTCCTATCTTAACAAACACTTAATAAATCACATGGTTTCTGGATAACTTGCAGGCTGGTATTAGTGGTGGTGGCAGTCTTCCGATGCATGTTGATAAGTTTTTTGAGGTACAGAGTTGATAAATTTTTTTTGAGGTAAAGGGTTGTCAAGAAACTTCTTATTTAAAATATGAGTAGCTTTATCAATGTTTTGTTCTTTCAGGCCATTGGCATTAAAGTACAAAACGGCTACGGTCTAACTGAGACTTCTCCTGTTGTTGCTGCTAGACGACCATTCTGTAATGTAAGATGAGGAGACACTTGAATGGATACAGTCATTCATACTGTTTGCTATTTATTACATATGATATTTCTAACATTAGTAGTTTGTGTCAATTGAAGGTTCTTGGCACAGTTGGCCATCCAGTAAAGCATACCGAAATCAAGGTCTTCGACATAGAGACCGGTGAGGTGCTTCCAGATGGTTCAAAGGGGATTGTGAAAATTAAAGGGCCGCAAGTTATGAAGGGATACTATAAGGTTCTACTTCCTTCCTTTACTGAATACAAATTAATTGCCAAATCTAAACTAGATGGTACTGATGTTCCATTAACATATTGCTAGTAAAGTTAACAATTCCTTTTGGTAGAAATGAACTGATCATTACTCTTCATAAGAATTAATTGGTTCTTTGTGGAGCATGGTTTAGATTTTTTGTACTTATAGATAACTATGGATGCGGTCCACAGTTATTAACAACTTGTAATGTTTGGTAAATAGTTGATAAACAAGGAGCTGTAATATTCCTATAATTTCATGTTTTACTTAATATATTAATCCTTCAGTATGGTGTTTATGGTCTGATGGATATAGCCAATAGTGAAATGGATATTAAGAACCAAGATATTTAAATCTTATAACCCATGTTAAGGCACCATGGTCAGAATAATAATTTTTTTTATTCTTGTTCAGCTTTCTTTGAGGGCTATTTTCTCTCATAATTTTTTGTGTGCTATTAGAACCCATCGTCTACAAATGAAGCTCTGGACCAAGAGGGTTGGTTCAGCACTGGAGATATAGGTTGGATTGTACCTCACCATGCCGTAGGGCCAAGTCGCAAGTGTGGAGGGATGCTTGTTCTTGAAGGGCGTGCAAAGGATACAATAGTCCTATCTACAGGTTTATATTATAATTAGTCTCTCCTTTTTTCAGAGTGTAATATACTATATAAATTCGATTATTTATGATTTATTATTCAACCTACTGTTTGGTCTTTGATGTTGCACACCGGTAGTCTAGTTGGATATCATATGATTTTTTTATTGCACTTGACCATCTCATTTGCAGGTGAAAATGTTGAACCTGCTGAGATTGAGGAAGCAGCCGGCAGGAGTAACTTGATTAATCAGATAGTTGTGATTGGCCAGGTAAAAGATATGTAATCATCAGTACAATCAATTTAGGCTCCTTAAAATGTGTGGGCACATATCTTTTTCTTGATGCTACTAGGGGAAATATTCTGAAAAAAAAAACATGCCATTATCTGAAACTATCTGGTATTACTGCTACTGCATTGCATGTGCATGTACCAAATTTATCTTACAATCTTCTTTCTGGTGATGTGCTTAGATTTTGATACAGTACAGCAACGATAAATAGATTAGTGCCACTGAAAGACTGAAGTCACAAAGTTCCTGCCTTTGTTCTTTGCATAGGATCAACGGCGTCTTGGTGCCATAATAGTTCCCAACAATGATGAAGTTCTGGCAGAAGCAAAAAGGAAGTCCATCCTTGATGAGAATGGTGAACTAGGGAAAGATAAGGTCATGAATATGCTATATGATGAGCTGAGAATCTGGTAAGAGTTGCCTGATCCGTTGTTGTTTCTCTCATTCTGTTGCCATCTTCTTACTTACTGTTGGGAATCTTAAAACGTATAGTACAACAGAATTAAAAAGTGGTACATGTGATTCTGTTGATTTGGTCCTGTACAACCATACACGGGTTTTCTCTGTTTGCACGTGGCACTATTTCAGAGCAAGCATTGAAGTATTTTCTGTCAATAAATTTCAGGACCGCACATTGCTCTTTCCGTATCGGCCCTATCATGATTGCTGATGAGCCATTCACAGTAAGTTTTCACTCATATATTTATAATTGAGAAATTCTCTTGGCTGCAAGCTTGACGTTATTTTCTATCCAGATTGACAATGGTCTGATGACACCCACCATGAAAATAAGAAGGGACAAAGTGACAGCCAAATATCAGAGGGAGATCGAAGCCTTGTTCAAGTGAGATATACGGAATTGAAGTACAGTGTTCTTGCGTGATGCACATGACGATTGAAGTACAGCTGTAATAAGAAATTGAGAGCATATACAGAGCGACGCATAGATCCATATGATTGAAATAAGGTTGTTGAGTAAATACTAGTTTTTAATAGACGTGTACATGCAATAATCTGTATGGCTGTCGACCAGTAAAACGCATTGCTAAGACCATGGAACTTTCTACGACTCGCCGTCGTCTATGATCAGGTTGGACGGCCGCCGGCGGTGCCAGCAACATTGACAGCGACGGCAGCGAGGACCATGAAAACGGCGATACGGAACAGCCCGCGGAGCAACCCTCGGCAGCAGCTGCCACCCGCCGCTCCGCCATCGTCCTCCTCGTCGCTGCCGGACTGATCCGAGCTGTAGCCGCTGCTGTCGTCGTCATTGGCCTCCCCTTCTGTGCTCACGGTCGGCGCCGGCGCTGGACCCTTCATCATCTCCTCCTGGTTCTGATGCTCGCCGTTGCCCACCGCCGGCTGCTTCTTCTTCTGCTTCCTGTTGCTCGCCTTCTTGTCCTTGCGACCGTGCTTTGGAGCGTCGCCGCCGACCCCGCTGCTCTCCCCGCTGGGCGCAGGCTGCTGCTTGTCCTTGGCCTTCCCGTCGTCAAGTTTCCTGCTGGCCATGGCCGCCGCCTCCTCGCTGTCGCCGGGGTCGTTGTCGGCGAGGAGAGCCCACATGTTGGGGCTCGCCTTGATGCCTCCCACCATGTCGCCGGTCGTCGACGATCCACGTACGGTCGTCGCAGCAGAAACGTACGATGGATCTCGAGCGTGTCAGGCTGTGCACCCTGGCTTTAAAATAAAATCCGCGTGGCAAGCATCAGAGTTCCTTTTTTCCTCCAATTGCGACAGCATCTGTGATGGAGTTCGTGGACGAGCCCGTCTCGATCATCGTACACTGCTAGCCAGATCGAGTACGTGCATGTTGTGCCAGCCAGATCGAGTCCTGGTGCTCATGTACTGTCGTGTCAAGATCGAGTCCTGGCCGGTGTGGTGATCGTGCACAAGCATTGGTTGGAGTCTAACACGGGCGGGCTGGCCTAGTACGCTCCTGAAACGGATCCGATCCGATCCGATCCGACGTGGAGAGCGCGCGCGCTCCGAGGCGGACTCGGCGACGCGATCCAACGGCCGCGTCCCGGGGCCCGGCCCTATAAAAGGCGCCGTGCCTCCACCATCGGGGAACAAACCAAACCCACCACCAGCCGCCTTTTCTTCGATCGAGGGTTTAGCTAGCCTAGGGTAGAAGGGCGGCGGGCTAGGGTATCCGCCGCCGCCGCGATGGCCACCTACAACTTCGACCTGCTCGACCTCGCGGATGGCGAGTCCGGTGACGCCGCGGTGTCCGTCGTCGTCGGCAAGAAGAAAACCTTGGCCGCCGACGCCAAGATCGCCGACGCCGCCGACCCCGCCCAGCCCGCCGTCCAGGAGAAGCCCAAGTCGTACTCCTACTACACCAAGCTGCAGCTCGACGAAGGTACGTACCAGCCGTGCGCTTTCCCCCCCCTTCTCTAGATTGGATTATCGACCTCGCATGCCCTGATTTTGGGTTGTATTGACTTGTTGTTATCTTGTTGATATATATTCGTGTTTATTCATTAATCGTTCGATCCCTTGTGTTCCGTCTGTCAATCCATATGTGTGCCGCCATGCATGCGCTGGTCCCGATCGTGTTTATATGCGCTGATCTATCATTATGGATTTTAAGCTAGTTAAGTTATATATGATTGATTGATTCCTAATTCCGATCTTGTTCGATCAAATCTACTATATCTCCTAGTTGAGTGTAATTAGAGTTATATGATATTGATTGATTCCTAATCCCGATCTTGTTTGATTAAATCTACTATATCTCATAGTAGGATGTAGTTAGCGTGGTGCCCTTTGCATTGTGTCGATTGATCTGTTTACCAACGTAGTAAATAGTAAGTAGAGATGTGCCAACTCGGTTACCTTTATGCCGTTGTTACTGATTGGTAGATTGACTTTTTTTTATCTTATGGTCATCCATAATCATCATGTGCACTTCTTTCTGGTTCGCGTCTCACCCTGGCGTGCTCTTGTTGGATGCCAGCTCTAAGAATATGTAAGCAAAAGCAGAAAAGGTTGAAGGAGGCTCAGGAAAAACTGAGGGGAGAGGAAGCAAAGTTGAAGGAGCAACCAGGGAATGAAGCCCGTCTCAAGGAGGTGTCGGATGAGCAACGGAAACTTTGGTTGGAGCAGAAGAAACTGTGGGAGGAACGGAACACATTGGAGCCGAAGAGAGATGCTTTTTACAAGGAGAATGGGATTCCTCTGCGCAGGGCGAAGAATAAGGGCATCGAGAAGAAGCCCAGCGATGTAGATCCTGGCAGCAATCACAATGGTGTTAATGGCAATGTCTACAACAATAATGATGATGGCAGCTGTTGTTACAGCAGCGACTATGGTGGGAACAATGACGAGTATCTAGCACAGCTGTGTGATGGTGGTGAGCACTACCCGCATAGCCATGATGAGAGGCAGGTAGAGAGAGGTCATTACCACTACAACAAGGGTGATAGGCAAGGGTACCGTCAGGGCCAGCCTAGGATGAAGAAGGTGTACGTGCCCAAGGTGAAGGCGTCCTCTGATGCTGGAACAGAGGCTGAGGAAAAGCCTGAAGAGAATAGTGCGTCTGCTACCACCATGGAACAAAAGGAGGCCAGTGCTGATAATGCAGATGTTGTGCCTGCTTCTGAATCAGACAAGTCTGCTGGGTAAATTCCAATATCCTTATACAAATTTTGCAGATGAAATCTGTATCTCCTTATGTAGATGTGATGATTTTGTATGAAACTTATGAATGTTTTATTGCCAGGGGTGCTGCCCAAGAAGCTCCTAACAATGGAACTAGGACTCATTTCCTAAAGGAGAAGCGCAATGGCTCTGAGAAGAGGAAGAAGAAAAATGCTAAGAAAAACAGTGGCACTGAGCCAGAGAAGGTGAAGAAGCAAGATTCTGAGGTAGATGGCTCGAAATGGGCAGACAAGCAACCACTGGAAGAAGAGAAAAAGGTAATGCCTCGCTGAATATATAGCCATGCATTCAGTTCTTGCTTGCCAAGCGTTTGCTGAACTTCATTATTTGAACAGACCCTTGCTGAGTATGAGAAGATGCGCGAGGAGAAAAAGAAGACCTCGGAGGCCTCAAAAACTGAGGCGAGGAAGGTCACTGCTGATGAATTTAAGGGCCTGCAGATGTTGGAGAAAAGGAAGCTGGATGTTGAGGAAGCTGTCATCAAGGTAGAAAAGGCTCAGCTCAAGGTTAAGGAGGCTAGCAATAAGGAAGAAGTTCAGGCCGAGGGGAAGGATGCTGCTGCAAAGGATGGCAAACCTAAGAAGGTAGATGTTTCATTAAAACACGTAATCTTTCAACTTGATGTGTCGTACGGTATCTAATATTTCTTTGACACCTTTCCAGGTTGTTGTCCCCCACCAAAACCTTGGGTTCAGGCCACCAAGCCGTGTACCTTACGTTCAGGAAGATGGCTCTTCTGCTCGTGCTCGCTTCAATAATGGTGGTTTCCAGGGTGGCAGCCGTGACAACAGCACTGAGCCCCGGGTCAATGGCAGAGCAGCCCAGAACGAAGCTGGTGGCCACAACGGCAATGGTGCACCACGGGGTGCCTACAATGGCCGAGGCGACGGCGCTCCGAGGGGCGACTACTCCGGCCACCGGAATGGGTACATGGGCAACGGTGGATACGATTACGGCAGGGGCAACGGTGGATACGGCTATGGCAGGGGGCAAGGTGGGAACCAAAGCAATGGCGGCTACCAGCAGCAGCGGCAGGGCGGCAACGTTGGCCAATACCAGCAGGAGCGCGCTGGCAATGGTGGCTACTACCCGCAGAGGCACCACCCAGCCAGTGACAGGTACCACCAGCAGCGCGGCAACTCTGGCGATCGCCGCAATTTCGCGCGCGTCCCTGCGCCGGTCCTGAACGTCAAGGAGTTCCCTGAGCTGCCTGTACCCACCTCGGCTCGATCTGCTGCGCCGGCCTCTGCACCCACGCCGGTCCCAGCTCAGGCCTCTGCACCGGCGGCCGCTCCGGCTCAGGCCCAGGCGCCTAGCTCTTCTGATTAGTTTCCCTTTTAGCTTTTGGGTGAGGATGGAGAGATGAACGTGAGGCACGCCTCATGAAATTTTGTAACGGATGCTTTACTGTTTTATTCAGCTTTTTTTGATTCAGTATTTCTTGTTCTGATTTAATTTGTTTGAAAGCTTGTTTAGAATCTTTTTCTGCTCTCTGCTCTACTCCTTCCATTTCAAAATGCAGATAGTTTTAGCTTTTCTACCTACATAGGTTTAACCCTATATTTAGATGCATAGCAATATGTATGAATTTGAAAGTCCCACATTTTAAAACAAATTGTGTTGACACCGGCCTTGACACTACAATTATACTTCTCGGGAGAGGGTCAAAAGGATATCTCTCTCCAGCAGTCGGAGCAAAATCTCCTTCCCTAGATCGTTACAGATTTTTATCTGTATCTAATTACATAACTGACTCACCCTATTTTCTAGATAAGCTCGGTCATTGCATAACACGTGAAATTTTCCTTTCCTTCTATCTCCATATTTCAAAAAAAAAACTCGAGTATTCCTTTCCTTGATTGACCTTATCAACAGCTTGAACTATGGCATGTTAGCTCACGTGTATGTCTCCTGTCCTTCTTTGCTCCAAACTCATCCTGCTGAGAACTTACTCTGTTGCGCGTCACAAGAACCGTGGCTGTTGTGTATGCATATGACCTGTATCTGACCAATGCATTAATCTAGCTGAATAAAGTATAATTTCTCACCCGGTTACTCAGTCACTTATAATCCAAATTAAATTGATTTGAACATCATAAACCAAATCAAATCAATTCGGTTCATCATTACAGGTGTCAAATTTTGGTAGAAACAATAATTTTGGAAGGAGGGAGTATTATGCAATCCGATGAAAATTTTCAATTTATTCGTTCAATTCTAAACCAAAAATAAGGCCTCACAACATTAATTTGGAATCTCAGCTCAGTTTTTATCTCATTCATTTATACCCAATTATATTACTATAAGAAGACCTATCATCTTTTATATATAGCTGCAATGATTATGTCAGCCACCTGGAACGGAAGTTGTCCAGTGTCCACTTGTTGGAGTGTACTTGTGGGGACTGGCCAGGGGATATCTGACTCAGATTATGAGTACCTCCTAACTTTTGTTCCAAAAGTGTTGAAATTAAAAAAGGTTATAGTTCGTAAACCGGGCATATACAAGTTAAAAGTACCTCTATGTTCCGTATAATAGTATCTCTAAAACAATATGTGTGGCATTTTCTTAAAAAATATGCCTTTCCCTTAGCTACTGCTCCCTCCGTCCCAAATTATTAATACTAGAGCATTCGGCGGCTATGCGCGTCCTATCATATCAACAATCAAATATAAGCACTAAGCAGTAGATGCATATCATTTACAAACAACAGAACCACATACATCACCGCAGATTTAATCTCAACTGCCGTCTTTTGCACATTCTACTGCTTCTTCTGGATATGAAAATAAACAATATTTTCTAGGCATGTCAGTGCAAAATGCATGCAAGTTTCTAGGGGTGCAGTATGCAATGGAGGTCCAAGAAAGCTACCACCTATTCCAACTGACACAATATATACGTGCCACTGCCTTTCCAGTTGCCCCAAACCTAAGGCAATCAGATAGCAATCGTAAAGGTGAAAACTTAAGGCTGAATCCTAGAATTTGCAGCTTATCCATTTTATCCTAGAATTAGCAATCTAAATGACAATTTGAATTAGAACCCATAATGCAATCTTGGAAGAGGATAATTTTAGCAATAAGGAAAAGAAACAATAAAATAAATTTAAATATCAATGTACCTCATATTGAATAGGATCAAAGTTATACAAATCTATTTTTCCTCATTGTGTAGGATTTTGAAATTTTACTCTTAGATGAAAATGCAACATTACAACTTGCTTCTACCTAAAAATGAATTAGAACACAAAGAAACGGAGCTGCTATTGCCTTCCCGCAAGACCAACCAAGGGTAAGCTTTCCCCAAAAGGACTTGGTTGCCAGATTGATCTTTCTGCTTTTACGGGGGTGTTTGGAAGGAGGGGGCTAAATTTTAGCCCCCGTCACATCGAATGTTTGGACACTAATTAGAAGTATTAAACCTAGATTAATTACAAAACTAATTACACAACCCCTAGGCTAAATCGCGAGACGAATCTATTAAGCCTAATTAGTCCATGATTTGACAATGTGGTGCTACAGTAACCATTCATTAATGATGGATTAATTAGGCTTAATAAATTCGTCTCGCGATTTAGCCTAGGGGTTCTATAATTAGTTTTGTAATTAGCTTATATTTAGTCCTCCTAATTAGTATCCAAACATCCGATGTGACAGGGCTAAAGTTTAGCCTCCTCCTCCCAAACACCCCCGTACAGTAATCTCAAGTACAACATGTGACCTTGACAAAGGGGAAAAATAATAAATGATTAGAATCGCTGTGCGGGCTGATAAGCAGGATATTACCATAGATGTGCACATCCAATACTTATGATTAAAGGGGTGTTTGATACCAGGTGCTAAATTTTAGCTGTGTTACATCAGATGTTCGGATGCTAATTAGGAGGACTAAACATGAGCTAATTATAAAACTAATTACAGAACCCCTGGGCTAATTCGGGAAACGAATCTATTAAGGTTAATTAATCCATCATTAGCAAATGGTTACTGTAGCACCACATTATCAAATCATGGACTAATTAGACTTAATAGATTCGTCTCGTGAATTAGACTCCATCTGTGCAATTAGTTTTATAATTATTCTATATTTAATACATCCGATGTGACAGGTGCTAAATTTTAGCAGTACTATGTTTGTAAAAGAACTATATGCATGCTATTTGATATAATTTGCTCTAATTAGGGGGCACTAAAATCATAGGGTGTGTATCCTCCCTTCCTGTACCTCATATTCAAAATTACTACTCCGATTTATTCAACACATGATGAAAGAAAGAACAAAACACATGCAAGAAGGTTGCTTTAGTTAACGGGACACCTGTATTGTGGCAACAGGGCTTGGCCTAGCGCTGTTTGGCGTCTTGCTCTACGGAATTAAGAATCAACATGACACAAATTAGCTTCTCACCATAGAAAGCTGCTAAGCATATCTCAACCAATTGTTAATGGCAACACTATTTCAGAATCTTTAAATACTGCCCGGCCATACCAACAGGGGCAATAACCATGTATAAAGAGGCAAGAAATACGGAATGTAAAAGTTACCAAATTTATTTTGAATATGGTGAGACATATAGGAGTAGACAAGGAGGCCAACCTGCACCTTCAGCATGATTTGCATTATCATAGAATAATCTATCTTTCTAATGGATTACCAGAACATCATTATCGAGCTGAGTGTAAAATTATTGCTACTTACAAATTTGTTGCCTAAAACCGTATGCACGTTTTTAAGGAAACCTATTTTTTCCAAGCATGATTTTATTTAGCAAGCCAACTGCAAAATGAGCATGAATAGGCTGTTCTAACGAGGTTTGGCTCAAATAACACAATCATAGCATGAATAAGCTTGTCCGCTGGCCTAGCAGGATTCACCTTAAGACCTGATTAATTGAACAATGCATCAGTTTGCTTTACAAGCACCAACTGCAGAACAGCAGAAGTATACAACATACAAAAAAGACAGCTAACTCACCTAGGAGATCCTTGTAGAACGCCATTGACCTTTCATGATTTTCATACAGATCGAATTCCAACACGATGAAGGCTATCAAGTCCATATCCAGGTTCTGCACCGAAGATCACACTGCAATTTTGTTAATGTTGACAAAACATACATGTCTGCATCTGTAGACACAAGAATGCGGAATATTCCAAAGCTAGTAACTCCTTTTTTTCTGAATGAAGAGGATGACTAATATTTGTACATTCAAAAAAGGTTTCTTAGCTGGGTTAATACAAACAGTAACCTATTTGTTGTTATTTAGTTCATTTGCTCGATTTATGGTACAGATAAATAAGTATGAAAGTCCAGTAACCAAAGGTTCAAAACAAAACTACCTGGATGCTTGTCTCAATGTTTCGTATCCTAAGAAACTTGTTGATTTGATGCAAGAGGATGCTTTCCCAAAGCTACAGGTTGTAGCAAAAATCATGAGCATGAAGTTGTAATGTTAAAAGAAAAGCAAAGCAAACATTTTGGATGTGAGATTTCTACTAAACCACAAACTGCCAGCTAATCAGCTTGCGCTTATGGAACTGATTGTAGTGTTCTACAGATTACGTAGCAATGTGAAATAATTGAAGAAGAAAGAAATGTAATCCAGCAAGAAAAAAGCAAATCTCCGGTTCAGTTTGTACGACCTACAAGGAAACAAGAAAAGAGACTCCATGTCCCCTTGCCTACATAAACCATGTGTAGTAGCTAGTCTAGAGATGAACAAAAATATAAAAAATTTAGACTTGTTATCATGGTAGGCAGATTTATTACTAAATTTTTCCTCATTAGCCTTTCCATCCACTATAAATAGTGACACTAAAAGGCATCCTGTCATATTGCAGCAAGTAGAACTACACCATAGAGCTTTTTATCCATATGATAAAATTGTTAGTACCGTCATGCATCCTGCTTTGGTGGGTTTCATGGTGGATATTTTTATACTTAAACGACATGTTCATCAGCCACAAGACATTATTGCAGTTACACCTCCCTACATATATAATTAATTATTCTGTACACAATCCCATGCCCGTTCGTTAAAAGAAAAAAGAAAACACAAGGCTGATAGCACAATTCATATGTAAAAGATACTTCCCTACATATATAATTAATTATTCTGTACACAATCCCATGCCCGTTCGTTAAAAGAAAAAAGAAAACACAAGGCTGATAGCACAATTCATATGTAAAAGATACTTCCCCCAATGCAAATCACGCGTAGATTTCCATTCAGAATACACGTGCTTCAAAATCAACACATGGCCAATTTCCACGCGGGCCGGAAAAGGGCCGGGATCCCGTAGGGGGTCGGAGTTCCCAAAATAGGCCTCAGGGTTCTCTCTTTGACCAGGAGGCAGGAGGGATACTTTAGGTGTTTCCGTCGTTCGGGTTAGGGTTCAGGGGCACTTTCTTCCTCCCATGTACCACATATATATGATATCGCGCCGCCGATCCGATCCTCCCCGTCTCCATCTCCACCTCCTCTCCTCTCGTCTCCTCTCCAGCACCGATCGAGGAGATTGTTGGATCTTCTTGATCTGAATCCATCGCTCCATGGGTGCCTGTTACAAGAGAGAGAGATACACGATCGGGTCTGCTTCCGTGCGTCCGCCCCGACACGATCCGCCGCCGGATGCGGATAACCTTCTTCGCCCAGGGAGCTGCCTCCTCGACGTGGAAGCCTACCTCGACAACCGCAGAAACGCCACCACAGCCTCTTGCAAGGCGAGGAACGGCGCGCTGATCCGGGTCACCTTCTTCATCGCCCATCCGCCGCGCCTCTCCCACTTCACCGTCTGCTGCCCAGGCAAGTCACCCTACCAGCTGTTCGCCGACGAGCCCAGTGTCGTGGCAGCGGAGGAGGACCTCGTCCTCATCCGCATGGCGTTCCGTCCCGTTACCGACGCCTGTATCCTACGGAAGTTCGATTTCTTCATCTACCGGGCTGCAGGTGGGGGGAGGGCGCCGTCGCTCACTCGGATCCTGCCCCCCAAACCTTTCGTCTTCCTTAAGAACTGCCATGTCGCCCTCCTGCCCCGCTACGAGGAGGACCCTCACCTGTATTACATTGTGATTCTCCATAAGAGAACGGTGCCACCCCACAGGCAGCAGGAGGAGGATGACATCAGGTTCGACATCCACATCTACAGCTCCAAGACTGCAAGTTGGAGCTGCAAGCCTACATCGCTGGTCAAGCAGAGTGATCATGATCGTGTGTGTCATTTCACCAGCTACAAGGTGATTACCATCGGAGGAGAAGGCGGTGCGGTGGCTTGGGTTGACCTCTGGCGCGGTTTTCTGCAGTGTGATGTGCTCAAGGAAACCGTTCCCACGCTCTACTACGGCCGGTTGCCGCCAGATCTTGATCATAGTTCTAATCGTCACTCAGACCCTCACATCAGACGTGACGTTGCCTTGATCCAAGGCCGCATCAAGGTTGTTCGCCTGCAGACCAAGCCCTGCCCAGAAATCCCATACAGGAGACAAGGCTGGACATTTGCCATATATAGCAGGACAGCTGCGAATCCTTGTGAGGTAGGATGGCAGCAGGATGGCAATGCCATCGAGCTTGATGCCAATTATGTCTCTGCTAACCCGATGGTTCTTCAATATCTGCCTAAGCTGCCGGACGACACCAGTGGCACGCCTGAGCCAAGCCCGGAGACGACGGAGAAGAGGCTCCGCAACTTAACTTGCCCTATGCTCAGCCTGCACCAAGATGATCATGTGTACGTCATGGCCAGGGTTTCTAGCAGCGACATTCGCTGGGACGGCAGCAACTTGGGCCTGGGGCTTGCCTTTGACCTCAGCAAAGGGACGCTGGAGAAAGTGGTACAGGTTAATGCAGCAAGATCCTTTTGGGGCCTTGTATTCTTCATCATGCCCAGCCGGATCTCAAAGTATCTTGATATGTATCCGGGCTCCAGGTTTGTCTTTCACCAGCACGCATACTTTGCTTGGCCTATTTTCAGAACATTATATTGATGCATAGGGGGCCGGGTCATTGTCAACATTTACTTGCTAGGGGAAAGCTTAATTATCAGCTGTTTTGTGTGCAGTAATACTTGACTAAGTTGATAGGCAAGCAAGGGCCTCTTGGTTGAGGTCACTGCTGAACAGTCTTTTGCTTTGGCGGTGTTTGCTTTTCTAGGAGAGGACTCAAAATCTGAGGTTTAATGACTACTAACATTGCACAACTAACCTTAAGCGTGCCACACATTTTAGGTGGTCTTTTGTTGTGTCCTGGGGAGAGGAGGTTTTAAATATGCCAGTACAGACTTACCGTTATACGTAATATCAAATCTTTTGTCGGTGCTCCGTGCTCTCAAGAAAGAGTGTAATAAAGTGATGGTGAATCGGACCTAGTTTGTTTGACCAAAGCATGAAGTCATGTTAATTGCAGCTGCATGGTTCATAGCATTACAGAAGTCAATAGCGATGAGTTTTGAAGGAGGATAAAAAATCTTATGATTTCTATATGGCTCTACCATTTAGTTTTATTCGTTGCACTATTTTGTTCCTACTAACTAAGGCACTTATTTTTATGACCGCAGGGGCAAAGGGAAGCCTGGCAAGGGATCCGCTAGCAGCAGCAGCAGCGCATGAGATCCCCCATGATGGAATGACATTCCACTTCAGTCCTGGCCTCCTGGGGTGTAGTAATAGGATTCTGGAGCAAGTATGGAAGCTGAGAGATTACAAGGTCTCTACCTATCTCTTTGTTATTTTCATTTGGCATTACGAGAGGCATGAGCAAGTGAGGTGTCTACAGATCCACTTTGAAGTTCTTGGCCATTCCTCGGCTGTCTTTGTTGTGGTAGCATTACATTCCCTTTTATTGAATTGCTGCGGTGGGCCCTCTCATCAGGTTTCGTGTTGAGCTATCAGGAAATTATTTTAATTATTTTGTATGGCACCCTGCTTTTATATGATTATCTGGTCCAATTCTTTAAAAGAATCATTATTTTAATTATTTTGTATGGCACCCTGCTTTTTTATGATTATCTGGTCCGATTCTTTAAAAGAATCATTTCAAGCTCTGTTTGGGATGGCATTAGTTCTTTCTAAATTTTACCCGTTAGTGCAATTCCTATCAGGACCTCCAGGTGTGTCTGGCGTTCCCTTTGTCCACACCGACATGTGAAAGCCAACAGAAACAAAGTTAGAATAACGGCAAGAAAGAAAATAACATTAAAAGAAGTCATTTACCGATGCCCAGTGATCTCTATTAATTGTTCGTCCGTTTTCGTCTAATGTTGATTAGGAGAAATGACGATGGGTGAAGGGGAGAGGCATCCGGCACAAGAATAATATAGATAAATTTGTAGATTCATAACTACTTTATTTCAAATTAGAAAAATATCAAATTGGTGTAAAAAAAATTTCTGAAAATGTAACTTATTTGTTGGTGTTCTATTTGGCACTATTTGAATCTTAGTTGTTTTATTGCGAGCAATAAAACACTAGGAATAGCAACAAATATAATGCAAACAACTCCAAATAGAAGTACCAACAAATAGCCTACATTTTTAGAAAACTTTTGGTAGCAACTTCATAGTTTTGATTGGAAATGAATTAGTTATGAATTTTTTATTAAACCAAAAAATTTTAAATTTCTAGAAAAATGCAAAAACCACCTGGAGGGCTAAATTTCCTCAGTTTCATAGTTTTGGGTTGAAAATTAGACTTATGCTATAGTTGAATGGTGAAAATATAACTTTTTCCTCATCCAATGAAGCTATAGTGGTATGAGCTGCAAACAATGCTAGAAGAGGTGCACTTGGTGGAGGGAAGGGGTGAATTTACATGGATACCTGAAAAATCTGGAAAATTTACTACAAGATCCCTTTACAGGGAACTGGCTTTTGAAGGAGTCCGAGATGAACAAATGATACATATTTGGGGCTGCAGAGTTCCCTTAAGGCCTCGTTTGGCGAGGCGTGTTTCGGCGTGGAAAGAGGCCCAAACCCCGCCCGCCTCCCGTGGAACGAAGCTCCCGGCCGATGTTGAATTTGGCAAGTCGTGTGTTGAGGTGTATTGTGGCCCAAACCGGCGGACATCCTAATTTGGCCCAAACCGGCGGGATGATGGCAGGGAAAAATTCCCGTTCTATATATTTGGGCCTCCGCAGCTGATTGCATAACGCTGACGGCAGCGTGACGCCGGCGTTGGCATGACGCCGAGGCAGCGTCAGCGTGGGCGCTGGCGATTCCGGAAGCCGCCTGCCCCTGCCCCCCGGCCCCGCCGCCGCAAAGAAAAGATCCGACCACGCCGCCGGTCAACCCCATCTCTCCTTTAATTTTTTTTTATTTCTCCTTTAAAGTCCCCGCGCCGCAGCGGAAGCCATCCATCCCCGGCTCTCACCTCAAATCCCAGCCACGGTGATGACGACGACCATGATGAGGCTGAGGCAGCACCTGGCCTCCTCCCCTATTTATACCTCCGCCATCGCCAGGATCGGCAACAGCAGAGCCCCCCACCGCCTACTCCCCGTCGCACCACCGCAAAAGCACCGCCCGACAAGTACCACCAACAAGCCCCTGCTCCTGATTCTTCTGCTACTCTGCTTCTTCTTCTTCTTCTTGATCCCGACCGCCTTGTTGCCCCCAGCGCGAGTCATGTCGTCGTCTTCCTCCGCTTCGGATGCCGCTGCCGCCGCCGTGCCGTTCGAGAAGCCCAGGGCCGTGGTCAAGAAGCTCCTCGCCGAGTCGCAGCCCGAGGGGCAGGGCGCCACCGTCCGGAGGAGCATCGGCAGGTAAACCTACTATAATCTCTCCAGTTCCTGGGATCCCGATTTCCTTTCATTTTTATGCAGCTCAGCTGCTCATCATCCTGATCGGGCGTTGACTTTCCCCTTTTGCCTCTCTGCTTGCGCAGGCATGAGCTCAGGAACCTGGACCCCTTCCTCATGCTCGACGAGTTCTCAGTCTCCAAGCCCGCCGGGTTCCCCGACCATCCCCACAGAGGATTCGAGACCGTCACCTACATGCTCGAGGTGCGTGTACTCTACTCAAGTAAATCTTGTGTTACCTGCCTCTGTCCTTCTGCCCCCCGCGAGCTGTTCGCTCAAATGTCTCCTTCTTGTGCTGGGTTGGAATTGCAGGGAGCCTTCACCCACCAGGACTTTGCGGGCCACAAGGGCACCATCAGGGCAGGGGATGTCCAGGTCAGCCTCTCTGCTCTCTACTCTCTAATTGTATTCATGATCACCGTGTTCATGCAGCAGTTTCATTCATGTCCTGACATTGTTCCCTGAACTGAATTCTTCTTTCAGTGGATGACTGCCGGCCGGGGCATCGTGCACTCGGAGATGCCGGCGGGGGACGGGGTGCAGAAGGGCCTGCAGCTCTGGATCAACCTCTCCTCCAAGGACAAGATGATCGAGCCCCGGTACCAGGAGCTCCAGAGCAAGGACATCAGCCGCGCCGAGAAGGACGGCGTCGAGGTCCGGATCATCGCCGGCGAGGCCTTCGGCGTGCGCTCCCCGGTCTACACGCGCACCCCGACCATGTACATGGACTTCACCATGCGCCCGGGCTCCCAGCTCCACCAGCCCGTCCCGGAGGGCTGGAACGCCTTCGTCTACATCATTGACGGCGAGGGCGTCTTCGGTCGGGAGAAGTCGGCACCCGTGTCGGCGCACCACTGCATCGTCCTGGGCGACGGCGACGGGATCAGCGTCTGGAACAAGTCCGGCGCGCCGCTGCGGTTCGCGCTGGTGGCCGGGCAGCCGCTGGGCGAGCCGGTGGTGCAGCACGGGCCGTTCGTCATGAACTCCCGCGCCGAGATCCAGCAGGCCATGGAGGACTACTACTACGGCAAGAACGGGTTCGAGAGGGCCAGCCAGTGGAGCTCCTCCGCCTGATCATCGATCACCCGCTTCTGAATTCTGATGCATGCATTTTCTTGAGAAATTGACATGGAAAAAAAGGAAATTGCTGTCCTGGATACCTGGATGGGAAAAGACTAAAGAGTAGTAGACCATTAGTAGATACTCTGATCTTGATTATGATTTTTAAATTTTTTTAATGATTGTATTGTAGAAGCATGTGCTTGTCATTTGTATGGTGATTTGTAATAAGCAGGATGGCAAATTCCACTGTTCATCATAGTCAAGGTACGCAATCCAAGTCAACATCACCGGTCGTGCTCCAAGTTTCGAACCTCTAGAGTTCAGCCCGATTTTGTGGATAAGGATTTTTGTTCCTTCAAGTAAAATTTTTCAACACGGGAATGTTTGCGTACACGTGTCAGCAGAATCAACAAGCCACGTGTCACAGGCCAGTTGGTGGGCATTGCCGCGCTGAAGTGAACCAAACAAAAAAATCCGGTGGAAAATCATCCGTCCATCCATCGCAGCGAAGCCCAGCCCACTCGAATCGGACCCTCCCCCTCCTCCCTCCTCGCGCCCCTTCCCCTCCACCTCCACTCGTTTCGCTTCTCCCCCCGGACCACCAGGTCCACCACCGCCGGCGGCAGCGACCGGCAGCCACGCCCACGCAATGCTGGCGGCCTCCCTCAAGCCCGCGCCCTCCCTCGCGGCCTTCTCCCCTTCCGCCCGGAGGAGCCCCGCGGCACCAGCCTCCTTCCCCTTCCCTGCCCGCCTCAACCAGCGTCCGCTCCTCTCCGCCGCCGCAACCGCCGAGGGAACCGGTACTCCCGCGAGCCAGGGAGACGCCTTCTCCTACTCTTACACCGCCGCCGCCGCCGCTCCCCCGATCGATGAGGCGCGCCTGGCCCAGGTTCGTAGCATGTTCAGTGCTGGGTTTTCCTTTCTCCTCTGCTTTTCCGGAGCGCGCGGCTGCTGCTCGATGAAATGCCGACCGATTAAGGGAGTCCTGCTGCCTGCAGTTCGCTGCGGACTGGGAAGCTGCGCGCGCGGACAAGGAGCAGGGGAACATCCTCACGCTGCCGGTGCTCAGGTCAAACAGCGGCGGGCTCATCGTCAAGTACAACTCCCTGCAGGGGTTCGTGCCCAACCCTCTCCTCAGCCCCGCGCACTGGTGTAAAGGTACTTTCCGCAATCTGCCACGCGTTTTGTGAACATATTGTGACTGCCTGTAAAGTATGAGGTAGTGCTTGATCGTAGTTAAGCTTGCAGACCCCAAAAGGCCCATCCAAGATGTTACCAAGGACCTAGTAGGGACGTCCATTTCTGTCAAGGTAATTAAGTTTTCTTTGATTGTTCCATTGCACCGTCTATTTGCAGTTGTAGCTACTTTTGCTGTAACCTACTGGGAGGCAAATGAAGGGTATGAGACCAAAAGTTTGATTCATATGTATTCCGTACAATGTCCTGGCTTCTGCCTAATATCAAAGCCTGTATGCAACTTGAACCTGTCGTTTCTGACTGCATCAGAAACGAACATGGTTTCTTCCTAATAAGTTATACTGTGCAAATTGGATGAAATGAGCTCAACATTTGAGGGTTTTGTGGATCCGATTTTACTGACAACCTGAACGTCTAGGTTTCTGAAGTAAATGAGGAGGAAAGGAAGCTTTTCTTCTCCGAGAAGGATGCTAGTTGGTCAACATATTCTTCCCAAATCAAGATTGGCGACATCTATGATGGAATCGTGGGCTCAGTGTTCCACTATGGTGCATTTGTTCACCTGCGATTTCCTGATGGTACTTATTGGCAACACCTTTGCCCTTTTTTGTGCTAACTATTCAATGTAGACTATCTTACAACAGCAACATTCTACAGGATTATATCATCTTACTGGTCTTGTACACCTCTCTGAGGTGTCTTGGGATCTTGTCCAAGACGTCCAGGATTTTCTAAATGAAGGGGATGCTGTCAAGGTCAAAGTGGTCAATGTCGATACGTAAGTACTTTTTAAAACCTCACCTGCATAGCTGCTCAATTGCTATGGCGTGTCTTGATGAATTATTTCTAATATCCTGGTATGACACTTTGGTGTAAGATGTTGAGTCACTGTATCATAGAAACAACATACATGGAAATTGTTAGTAGAATCAGTTGGCATGGATGTACTGGTAACTTGGTATCATTAGCAGTGGCGGAACAAAGAAAAAAAAAAGAGTTTCTGGCTCCGCCAACATTAGGACTGAAGGGTGTGATAACTATGGAGAACACGCATGCCAAGTGTCTGCATTATCAATTTAACTTTCTCTCAATTATGCAAGATATACAATTCATAGGGGGGGGGGGAGAGAAATAGAATGATGAAATGAGCTAGTTATCTGTTTCAGCAAAGCATCATGTTTCTTTCAGTTAAGAAAGCATTTCTTTCTTACTAATTGGAGAATAATAAAATGTTTGGCTGCTTTGTCATGAATGAGATTCATGGGAAATAATTAGACATGCTTTGCATTTACAAAAAAACAGGGCGAAGTCAAGGATAGCTTTATCAATCAGACAACTGGAAGAAGATCCTCTATTGGAGACATTGGACAAAGTTATCCCTTTGGTTAGTTGTTGAATACATTGTCTTAGACTCTTAGTGTATTTAACTTTGTGGTGGAAGAAAACTGGATTCATTCAATAACCTTTTTCCCTATAGGAGGCTGATCAATCACCTGATCGTGTCATGTCTCCATCAGAAGTTGAACTTCTACCAGGACTTGATGGTATATGTAATGAACTATTGCAAGAGGATGGGTATGGTTTTTGTTTCTATGATTGATATCTGATATTTTAACATTGTTGTATACTTTGATAACAAGTTATTTACTTCCACAAATATACTGCAGATAACCATAGTCAAATTAGTTGTATCATCCATAGTCTGATTTATTGTATTGTCTTTACAGTATAACAGACGTACAGTTTGGGCGCCAAGCATTGGAGAAACGTGTTGTTTCACAAGATTTGGAGCTTTGGCTTTCCAACGTATGATTCCAGTCAATGCCGACCTTTTCATAGTTGCAGCTTACAGGAGATGACATATGAAAACGTCACAAACTTGGACTAACTTGTTGGATCTTGTTACACAGGTGCCAGCTAAGGATAACAAGTTCACGCTTCTTGCACGAGCTGGGAGGCAGGTTAGGTTTCTGTGATACACATACAGCACATGATTTGTTTTCTTGTCTGGGGAGTTTCATTATGCTAGTTAGCTAGTATTTGGCCTTGGCTGGATCATTCCCAACTAGATAGAAGTACATGAATTATGATTCCTTCTTATTACTTGGCAGGTCCAGGAAGTGTATTTGACAACTTCCCTAGACCAGGAGGGGATAAAGAAGGCTGTGCAAAGAGTACTAGGGCGTGTTCCTTGAGTCTGACCCACAGGAAGTAGAAACAGAGGTGTGCCAATCCTCCCCAATTTTCTAACTAGAGCATTATATTGAATCGACAGTATGAGCAGACAGTTGAAATATTCGTCACTGTGCCACACTCTGCTAAATTTTCATCACTGTTGTATGCTACACCAACCAAAAACTGTAAATATTTTCAGTGCTACCATGAATAGGTCAGCCATACATTGTGCATCCGTTAAACAAATATGTGGTTTTGGAAAGTGGTTCTATGTATTTGCTGTGGTCTGCACTTCTTATAGTGTGACTTCAGTTCATCACCTCTTGTACTTGTCTGAACTCTTGAGGCGATTTTGTGTATATGAGTATATGTAAGCTTTATGCCACTTCTAACTAAATTATTCAGTACCTGCTGAAGCTTGATATTCCTTTCTTTGCATAGCTGCTGCTACAGTGCCTGATAGATTTAAATATATTCAGTAAGTATTGTTTTTTCAGCACCCATGAATTGTTTAGGGTTCTGTCAAGAATTTTGAACTGGATCATTAGGTTTTCGATCCAATTCCTCTATCCAAACCGGTCCTTATTTATGGATCAGTTTACTGGTTTAGATGCACTGAGCTCTAGAATAAGTACCCAGCCAATTTTGACTGTTTATATCCAGTCGTGCTGAGAGGTGATAAGAACTGCTTGCTCTCTCTTTTTTTAAAAAAAAATGTACTGCTTCATTTCTAAATTCTTTCGTTAGGAACGATGTGTGAGCTAGATATTATCCAATAAAAAAAGTGCGTAATAAGCTGGCCCCTAGCTGACTTGACCCGAAGAGCCGAAATGACGAACCCAACTGATCGGGACTCGTCGATACTATCCAAATCAAGGAGGCATCTTGACGCCCCTAGAACCGGATCGAGGAGGCCCTGGGTTCGTGGCATTTCGGCATGCCCTCCCTGGTAATTAAAAACACCATTGCTAACTCCGGCCGCCACCTTCCGTCAGCGCCTCTCCCTTTCTGATCTGTACCATCTACGCGTGCCTGATGATCTTCTATTCTTCTTGGGCGACCGACGACGCTTCCGAGGAAGGCGCAAACAAGAATGCCACCCGGCCGAATCTGCGGCGCCGGCGCCGGCGCCGGCAGATCGCGCTCGCCGCGACACAGACGAGAAGAAAAACCAACGCGAGGCGAGGCCACCTCCCCTAGCTAGAAACCTGACAAAAATTAGAGGCCATTATAAGACACGGCCGCGCTGCATCGAGCCACCTCTCTCTCTTCTTCTTAGCTCCAGCTCCAGCTAGTACCTATACCTACTCTTTCGCTCTGTTCAATAGTGCTCCGATCGATTGATCCGTTGCCAAGCCAGCTAGTGCCATGTCACATGACGGCGGCACGGCCCAGCCATCTTGCACGACGGTGCCGCTGGGCAAATCGGTGCGCCGCGCGCTCCGGGCCGCCATCGGCATGCCGAAGAAGCCCCGCAAGGACAAGCTGAAACTGAAGCCGAAGAAGAAGCCCAACCAGGCGGCCGCGCCGGGCACCAGCAGCAGCAGCTCCACGGAGCTGATCATGTCCTTGTCCAAGGAGGCTGCGGCGGCGAGGAGGGAGTCGGTGGTGCGGGTGGTGCTGTCGAGCGGGGTGGTGGAGGTGTACCCGGGTGTGGTGCTGGCCTGCACCGTCATCCGCAAGCACCCGCCGGGCCTCTGCCTCGCCCACCCGGACGTCTTCCGCAACCCGCACGGCGCCGTGCTCCGCCCGCTCGAGCCGCTCTTCCCCGGCCAGAAGTTCCTGCTCATCCCCTGGTCCACCGTCGACAAGCTCAAGCACAAGATCCCCGAGAGCTCCATCGGCGCCTTTGCCGAGGATGACGATCAATACTACGGCGCCGTCGACGAGGAGGGGGAAGACACGACAGGGAGCGAGGAGGCCACCTCGTCCACGGAAACGGAGGCGTCGGAGGAGGACCAGGAACACAGCGGCGGCGCACCGGTGACGGAATGGGATGAGGCAGCGGCGGGTGACGGTGGTAGCTTCATGCCGGCGTGCAGCGCGAGGGAGTACTTCGTGGCCAGGGACCGGTGGTCCGAGTGCCGCTTCAAGAGGCTGGCGGAGCAGGGCCTCGCCGTCGAGCCGAGCGCAGACGACGATCAACCGGATCAGAGGAAGGACAAGCAAACGAGGAAGAAGGGGAACAAGAAGAAGAAGCGGAAGGGTAAGGGGAATAAGAAGCGGAGGGAGCGCCCAGCCGCCGCCCCGCCGGCGGGGTTCAGGGCGTTCGCCGCGCTGAGGAGGACGTGGGAGCCCAGCCTGCCGTCGGTGGAGGAGGAGGAGAACGTCGTCTCTCCTCTCTCCAGTGTGCAGCATCCATCGGAGGAGGCCACCAGAACCGGCGATCATGAGCAGTAAGTTACCTGCTACTGGTTGTTGTTGCACATAGTCCTGCCCGATCCTGTTGCTGTGTCCTCGGTCATCTTGGTGTTGCAGTTCAAGCCTGCGATCAGATTTCTTGCATGTACATCAACTATCAGCAGGTTTTCTGTCCGTGTCAAACGGAAAGGTGTTGTGTATCAGTGTATGTACCTTTGGCAAGTTGACCTTGTTGTGATCGTCGTTTATGTTTGTCGTGCGCTTTGGTGGTGTCGTGGCAATGCAGTTTTACTGTCTCATCTCATGTCCATTGCATGTCTCCTCCCCTTTTTTATGTCATCACAGATACAGTATCGTCATTTACGGCGGTCCTCCTTTCCTTTTTTTTCTCTCAAAGGAAACAAACGAAAAAGGCCGTCATATGACAACTCGAAACGAAGTAATTTTCACAGAAAATTCATTTGAACGATGAAAACTGCTCGCTCTCGGTCGATTTCTTCGCACGACTCGTCCTGCGATTGCAACATAAAACTGAACGAAAACTATCACTTTCTCGGCTGCAGGGCCACACACACGTGCACGCGCTGCAGGACCAACAAAGGCCCATTCTCGTTTCGTATTTCTCGGCTTGCGGCACCATTGGGATTGAGATGCGGAAGGCTTTGTAGCATGAGTATCGTTTTCTTTTTGAAACTGCTATATTAAAAAAAAAGAAGGTTATGTACACTCTCGTCCCCACTAACACACGAGGAAAGGAAAGAAAGGGCGTCGCTACGTGCAGTTAATGCCGCCCGTCCCTACTACCACACGGGGAAAGGAAAGAAAGGGCGTCGCTATGTGTAGTTAATATCGCTGCACAGGATAAATGAAAAACTCTAAGTGTTTAGCTCCTACCGCAATTCATGAGTATCGTTTTCTACTTTGTTGTCTCTTACTAATTAACTTCGTGACCACGTCTAATTCCCATTTATTACGATAATATAACATTGCTTTAAAGCGCTTGTTGTCAAATACAGGCATAGATATCTACAAATATTACTCAAAGAATACATGGGGTCATCTACAAATATCTGACTGAATTCTCAAACGGGCTCTAAGATTCTTCCATCATAAGAAAAAAAGCCCACCTTAGGGCATGTTTGGATACGAGGTGCTGAACTTTAGCAGGATCGCATCGGATATTCGGATGCTAATTAGGAGAACTAGACATGGGCTAATTACAAAACTAATTGCACAGATGGAGTCTAATTCGCGAGACGAATCTATTTAATACTCTATCTGTAATTATAATTAAACTATATTTAATACTCCTAGTTAGTATCAAATATCCTATGTGACATGTGCTAAAGTTTAGCGGGTATCAAGTACCCCCTTAGGCTGACTAGGCGGCCCACCCGTCCCATCCCCATGACCTCCACCCCGGCCCACGTGATTAGGCTTAATAGATTTGTCTCGCGAATTAGAATCCATCTGTGTGATTAGTTTTGTAATTAGACTATATTTAATACTCATAATTAGTATCAAATATCCAATGTAACAAGTGCTAAAATTTAGCGGGATATCTAAACACTCCTTAGGCTGACTAGGCGGCCCACCCGTCCACCGGCGGGTGGGCCCCATCCCCATGACCTCCACCCCGGCCCACGTGCGTTATAGCGCGGGGCTCGTAGGAAGGCTCGCTGCTCCCCCCACCGAGTCCACCACTCCACGCCTGCTCTGCTCCTCCTACAAATCCAGCGTCGCTTTGTGTTGTGCTGCGCTGCTGGAGCTGGAGTTGGACTCGCCACTCGTGTCCCCTGCTCGGCTCGCTCGCTTCGCTGCCCCCCGCGGGCCTCCGCAATCTCCGACCACCGCCTCGCCTCCTCCTCCTCCCCAATGGCCGCTCCCTCCCACCTCCACCTCCTGGGCTGCCCCCAAACCCTAGCCCTATCCCCGCACTCGTCGCGGGCCCCCTCCGCCGCTCCCCGCCTCGGCCTCGGCCTCCGCCTCCGCCTCCGCCGCCTCCGCCCCGTCGCCGCGCTCGGCCCCGCCGACGCCGGCGAGCTGCTCGGCCGCGTCGAGGCGTTCCTCTACACCGTCGCGGACGCCGCCGTCTCCGCGGCCCCGGAGGCGGCGGAAGCCGGCGCCGGGGCCAAGGAGGCCGCCGGGGACTGGCTCTCCGGCATCACCAACTCCATGGAGACCGTGCTCAAGGTGCGCTCCCCGCGTTTCCTCCCGCCTGAGGCCGCCGCGTTTTTCGCGTGGGCGGTTCCGTGCTTGCCTGTCTCGGGTCAATTGGGTCCAGGGGTTTATGCCGCGGTTGCCTAGGTTGCTTCCCACTCCCGTGCCGTGTGTGGACGCGTCTTCTGTCTTCTGTTTCGGGATTTCGCGCAGCTGTGTCTGATGGTGACCCCCCATTTTTGAGCTAAAATGGCTATGGCACGATGGTAGGAATGTTAGCTGGAATCAACTACTTGCTTAGATTGCTGTGGTGCCTGGGAGCCATCCACCGCAGAATCCAATTGAGTCATTTTTTCCTCTAAAAATTTAATTGAGGCATTCCGGTGTTGTTGTGGAGGAGCGGCACACTTTCTGAGCATGAGCGGCACACTTTCTGAACATGCTCCGAAATAGTTAATGTGGGGAGGTCGCAGGAGGGGCAGCACAATTATTAGTATTTTTTATATAAAAATAGTGGGTTGTTTTAGAGAGTGCTGACCGTTTGGCGACACTTGGTTGAGTTGAAGGGTTGTGGGATCAAACTCTAAGGACACCACCAACCCCGCAAGAGTCTGCATGCCACTGAACAATATCTTCACATACCTTAACAGGACAAAATTGGCCATGCCTTATCACTGTATAGCCTATTTTCTAACTAACTAATCTGAATTTTCGTGTAGCTATGTAGCCAAGGTTTTGTTATTCCAATGATTGTGCCAACTACTACCTATATAGTTTGGTATGAAGACAAATTACCACCACTAGTTCAATAACTCAGATTTAGACCTGCACTCCTGCAGGCACACAGTGTTGATACTGATATGTGTAATTGCTGCTGTACTTGAGGGCCTTCAGGGATTTATATGATCTAACTTGTTTCTTCCAGCTGCTAAACAGCTAAAGTTCCATTGACATTTCATATGGGAAAAAAAAAACTTCCTTGGCACTGCTAGGCTGTAAGATGGGCTGAAGGATATGGCTCAATTTTGTTTCTGAGGAAAGGAAATGATTGCATGCAATAATTTGTGTTCAATCAATTGCAGTAGTTACTGATTGGTGCGTTTGAAGTGCAATGTTAGATGTGGAAGATGAAAAGAATACTCCCTCACTTTCACTTTATTGTGCTTATTAGGGTTTTAGAAGTCTTTAAATATATACTTCAACTATTTATTTCTATGTCAATGTGCTGTCTTCTGTCAGTTGCTATCGGTATCATATTAAAAGATTTTTGAAACACAAACCTATTGATACAACTTTTGTGCACTAAACATCCATATACTTCGACTAACTATTAGTCAAACTTACATAGTTTGGTCCTTTCAAATCCTAATCTTCCTATAAAAAGAAACATAGGGTGTGCTTTTCACAAATGTTGAGAAAGAAGATGAAGAGAAACAGTTTTTGCATACCATTTCGCATGTTTGTCCACATGATCTTATATGTATCCGTTCAGTCTGTTCACATATCTCATGGTTTTTTCTTATTCTCAGTCTGCACCCTCTAATTCTTTATATGTTTATACAGTGTATTTCACGTTTCTTTTTTTATAAGTATATTACGCTTCAACACATTTAGGTGAGATACATTTTCCTCCATCAACAGGTTCTGAAAGATGGTCTATCAGCTCTCCATGTTCCTTATTCATATGGTTTTGCAATCATTCTCCTCACTGTTCTTGTCAAGGCAGCTACATTCCCTCTTACAAAGAAGCAGGTAAATCTCTATGCTATGCTTCTATGATCAGGATTTTTTTTAAAAAAAATTTAAGACTACATATCTGGGCATGGTGGCAGTATTTCCTTCTATATCTTCAAGGATATCCTAGAAAATGATGATTCCTTGCAGGAAATTCTCTTTTGATCCAGTTATTAATGCATGACTTCATCCTTTGCATTGATGCTTTATGGATGAAACTTTAATGCTGGAACAGTAGTTAGAGAAATGTGGAACACATGGATTTCCTTGGGAGAAGAATTTTCTGCCCTCTGACCCAGGGACAATTAATGAGATTGGGCCTTACGGCATTCAAGCATTACCTACTACCGATAAATGATATAAAACTAAAAATATACATTTCCAATCAGCTGCTTCTTTTTGCTTTTGGAAAACTAATCAGCTGGAACATTGCATTGCTTATTTGTCTTGCCTTCCTGCAAATTATGCACATATCGCCTGATAGTACACCATTTTTTGTGGGTGGGTGGCAGTTGAATAATGCGGGGTAAAGTTCACTGGTCACTTTTCTGTCCACTAGGCATTAGTTGTCTTCCTTTTATTCTTTACATGGGCAGTTTGGTTGCTAGAGTCTGGCAAGTTTATTTTCACTAATACATGATTCTGACTAATATATCATCTTTCTGTACCAATTACATTTATTTAGTCCTGTGGCACTTGTTAGGATGCGCGCATTATATTTCTCCTTTGAAGATCCTTGCAAGAGAAATTTAACCATCTTGATATTTCTAGACACGTCCTCAAGTTTGGCAGATGCGTTGCTTGCTGCTAAAAGCAGTGCATGTGCTTTATCTGTTCATTACGTATCAAATACTGAAAATTGCACATTATGTTGTTTTCTTATAGGTTGAGTCTGCACTAGCAATGAGGTCACTGCAACCTCAAGTGAAGGCAATTCAAGAACGATATGCTGGCGATCAGGTGATTATATTTTACATCTTGATCTGTTATAAAATAATATATATTAGTTTGTTGCACATGTTCTCATGTTGGACCACTGCACATGTTCGTACATTGATTTCTTTAATGTGTACTGTACCGAAAGTGAGGGTAAACCTTACAGTCATTTTTTTACCAACAGTAGAAACATCTTGTGGTGTAAACTGAGTTCCTTATCAAACAGAAGGTCGAGATTTCTCATCTTGCTCAGTTTTCCCTCACTAAGCTGTTATGATGTTTTTGTAAGAAAGCATCATGATTAAATCTTGATGTACTGTTATCTTATTCATTATGACATCAAGCTAACATGGGTATTTTAAAATTAACTACTCTGTACATACAAAAGTCACTATTCTTGGGAGGGCTCTCACTTAAGAATCAGACACAGAGTGCAGTGGTTTTCCAAAGTGCATTCTAGACTGCAAAATGGATTTAGGCTTCAGCTGGAGTTACATTTGGTTTCTAATTTTTTTGTTTCTTCTACCAGGAACGGATACAATTAGAAACTGCTCGTTTATACAAGTTATCTGGTGTTGACCCTCTTGCAGGTTAGCTCTGAATTACCATACTCTGTTTTTCCTTTCCGTGAATGCTCCGCAATCCTCAATGTATAGCAAGTTTTAATAGAAATGTCTTGTCAGTTGGGTTCAGATTTTCTCTGTCTAATGCTGCCTCTTCTGCTTTGCATCATCTTATGCGAATACTCTCTTCTGTTAGTTATTGACATAAACTTCCTTTTGGCATTATCCTGCAACAGGATGCTTGCCTACCCTAGTGACAATACCAGTTTGGATTGGTCTATACAGAGCTCTCTCAAATGTGGCTAATGAGGTTGATATACTGAAACTTCCATCATGTCGATGTCATTCTTCATTTTATTGAAAAGTAAGCATTCGCATTACCTGATGCGTTCGTATCTTCATTAAAAAGGGACTTCTGACTGAAGGATTTTTTTGGATACCTTCTTTGGCTGGTCCTACAACAATTGGTGCTCGACAAAATGGCCAGGGAATATCCTGGCTTTTTCCTTTCACGGTAAGCTCTGAGCATGAATAACTTGATGTTCGATAGCATAGGATTTGTTCCCTTTTTGTACACAGCAGCACAGTGCAGCAGAATTATTGGCTCCACTGGCTAACATATGCACTTTATATTTTTCAAGGCCTTCTCGTACACAGCAGCCTAGTGCAACAAATTATTGAAGCTCCATTGAATTACACATGCAGTTTATATTGTTAAGGATCACATTCTATTCTCTGTGATGCAATGCTCAACTATTTACTTACATCAAGATTGATCTGTTCTGCAGAGATGTTTACATATGACAGTTTTCTTTTACTTACGTGTTTAAAATAAAATTCATGAATCCAGTTTCAATTTCCTGCACACACCTGCTGGCATGATGCAGCATCTATGTATTTGTTTCTCCACAAATTTGGAGGAATCTACCACAAAGAGTTTTATTGCCCTGGGGAACTGAGGTCTGTCGTTTTATTTGCTGATGTAGAAGTTAAGCTATGGTTGGACAAGATTTTAATGCCTGTCTGCAATCTGTAGATGCTTTAAAATTATGAATTTGTAAAGCAATCACATCTAGGGTTCTGTTACCCTGTGAATTTCAATGGTTGCCTATTAATTGCTCTACACCTTACAGTGACCTATAAGTGTTTCTTTGGATAAGACCGTTTGAAAATGGTGGTTGACACTGTTTTGGGGAATATGGAGTCCATTCTATATTTCTGACATCAGTTTAATTGATGATATTGTAGGATGGCCATCCACCTCTTGGCTGGTCGGACACTTTGGCATACCTTGTCTTGCCAGTTCTTCTTGTCATTTCACAATACATATCTGCTCAAGTAATGCAGCCACCACAGGTTAGTTTTACCAACTTTTCAATATGTTTATTTGCTGAAACTATTATTCTACTCTAAGCGCACGTCCACCTCATATTCAGTGTTCGTATGAAAACTTTGTTATTGTTTGAATTTTATCTATTTGGCATGGTTCTAAAAATCGATAACCGTCATGATGATGTGGTCTAACTTATGAATACATGACAATTAGTGGGGGCATTGTTCCTTGTATATGAACTACAGACCTGCTGAATACTATATAGTATATATGAGTTGGCTACAACTCCAGTTCAACCACACCTGATTCTGAATATCAAAAGATTAAAAGAAAACCCACACCTGATTCTTCGGAAGATCAGATAGCTTGCTTCTGAAAGCTTGTTTCACTCCATGATGGAGTGTTTGGTTGAGTGGCATGGTGATGGATGAGGAATGGATTGGTTGATCCATCACCATCTCATCCCTCACAAGCAAATGACTAGTGTAAGGGGCAGTGTGATCCAAAATCTGTAGGATGACCCATGATGGACCGCCCCATCCTATACTGGTTGACTCCTCAAACCGAACACGTTATTAAAATATCTGTGTGGTAATGCTTTATATAAAAGTCTTCAGTTCTCATTATTTAAGGAAAAGATTGGGGAGAAAGGTTGAAGATCGAGGGCCTGATCATTTATATTAGCGACGCAAGTATACATCTGTAGCCTGTGGAGCTCCACTATTTTAAGTTCCTAACATACTGTTTGGCATATTATATTTTGCAGAGCAATGATCCTAACCAACAAGGTGCTCAAGCTGTAACAAAGTTCTTGCCATTGCTAATTGGTTATTTTGCTCTTTCTGTACCTTCTGGACTAAGTCTATACTGGTAAGGTTTTTTTTTAAAACAAAATGAACTGCTTTGCCTTAAGAGAGAAGAGTGCCTAACACTTAAGGGAGGTACACCACCTGCGAGCACCTGGGCTCATGCCTGGGTGGGTGACCTCTCAAGTCTCAAATGGAGGCTCTACCAACTGAGCTATCACTCGGTCCTCAATGGTTGATAAACACTGTCAACGCTTTAACGTTGCTTTTGATTCATTAGCTTCATTACATTTTAGTTTCTGTGTTACTTAAATTTCTTATCTGAAAGTGTTGTGGCAGATTAAAATTAGTATTTGCCCTATCTTTTAACCATTATATGAGCAACCTCCTGGACCTATGGTTAGTTTGACTGCTTCCTGAATCCACCAGTGCACTTCTATCTCATTTAATCGAAATTCCTATGTTTATTCTGATTGCGCCCAAGCTCCATCAACTTCCAATTAATCAGAATATTTATAAATATTGCCTTAAGAAGTTGGAAGATGCTTGACTGCAAAATACTTTTAAAATTTGCTTTAGTGCAAAGATAGATATAGCTACTGTTTGTCTTACAAGCCCATACAAGAGGTTGGTATCTGTTAGTATACCTGCTACATATTAAGAGTTGACATACTATTAGAAAGTTTCTCCTCGACTATGTTGGTGCGCTAGTTTGTCTAGAATACAGCATGCATAATTGGTCATTTGCAAAAAAAAAGCATGCATAATTGGAAACAAGTTTTCACCCTTTTACCATGTTTTAATTGTAACTGTTCTAATTTTGCATTCATATATGTGAGTCTCACCAAGTGTTATAATTGAAAACAAGTTTTTCACCATTTTATGCTAGCTTAATGGCTTTCATAAGGTTATAGCTTTCTTGCAGGCTTACTAATAATATCCTCAGCACTGCACAACAAGTGTGGCTTCAAAAGCTTGGAGGTGCAAAAAATCCTGTCAAGGAATATATTGAGAAACTTTCGAGGGAAGAGTTGACTAATGTCCGGAAGAATGAATCTGCTGTTCAGAGTGAACCTCTCCCTAATCTTAGTAAACCCCAGCCCAGCCAAGAGCCGAAAGCAACTGGGCCACAACGTGGTGAAAGGTAATATTTAGAAGCTGTTGAAGATCACTGATGAATACCTGTACTATTGCAGCACAAAAATCATGACTTGCTTTGCCTGGCTGGGTAAAAACACGTGGTGTTTGGTTGCCTTGCTCGCTGCCTTGGTTCCTGTGCTTTCTAGGATTTCCTTGTGCTAATACAGGCGGACAAGGTGGACAGGCAAGCCAACCAAGTGTGCCCTTCATGCAAGGTGCTAGTGACATTTTGGCACTGCAGCATGATGGGTTATTTTATTTATTTTGTGCCAATTTAGCTTCTTGTGCTTACTTACAAGTGGCGCCTACACTTTTCATTCCTACCAAGAAAGAAGGTTGATGTCTGGCAGGGAGATAATAAAAAATGGTAATTTGATAAAATTTGAATTGTCCATGTCTTCATTGAACAACCAAGGGCAAATAGCAAGAGAGGAATAGGATGGGGCTAGTTGGCCATATATCTAATTTAGACCTGTGTCCTTTGAAGGATTAATGGACAAGTTATGTTGAGTTTAACCTGAAAGTATGCAATGTATTTATATTGTGATATCTCCTTGTGCATTTTTTGTGTTCAGATTTAGGAAACTAAAGGAGGAAGAATCAAGGAGAAAAGAGGTTCTGGGACAAGCAAAACAATCAGAACAGTCAAGCACCGAATCTAATGTTCTTGATGGAGCACAAAATTCTGGTTCCTCTTCTGGAGACAACAAAGATGAACAGGTATAAGATATTTTGGTGCATGGTTTATTTCATCAGCAGCCGTACTTTGATTGTTGATAAATATTATACAGGAATCTCATGAAAATGGATCAATCGTAGCTAATAGCAATGGCGGACTTGACCATAGTAGGAACGAAAGGACTCTGAATGGAACCTCAGAAAAGGTATGTCCCTCTTTCTGTTAATGTGTTTATTCCTTTATGAAAACCCAAATAGGCTGTTCTGAGCATCCATCAAAAGGTTAAAAGACTATTAATATGCCTGTTTGGCTGTATGGATTTCAGGAAGCAGTTGATGGTCATTCCTCAGTAAGCAAACCTACATCACCGGATGCCCCCAAACTGATGGACCAAGAGAATGGAAATGATGTGGTATAGAGGATGCACGTTAGCGACAAGTCGTTCCACTTTGATACGTTCACAGAAATTCAAGGTTCAAGTGGATTTGATTCTTCCATGCGCTCTTCTGAATTTACGGTACAATTTAGCTGTGAGATAGTGAGCAATAATTTCACAGCTACAGGAGAGTCGAGTATCACACGAAGATCCACCAGGAGAGGCAACATTGTTTGGAACCACGCTCTAGGGCTAGGCTCTTTTTTATATTTTAGAAATTGAGGCTGTAGATTATGTGAAAGCTTGTAGATGAAAGGATTTTGTTCATCATCACGTCTACGATGTCCAGCCGGGATGGATGATCATGCATGGTGGTGGCTGTAAAATGTATATCTTCCATCCTCGCCTTATTTTTGACCGTGCAAGTTGATACTTGGCTGGCGGTATACCTGGTGACAATATTTTCGAAATAATGCATGGTGATTATCTGACAAAAGAATACTGATGGACATCAGCATTGTCTTGAGAAGGATATGCTCTAACCTGATGCTTCTAATGCAGAAGATAAAAACTTTGCTCGTAGTAGGTAAGAAAAAGAAAATGGTTTTACATAAATAATCAAATCGAAGAAGCTGGCCATGTAAAAGTTTTGCAGTGCTGAAGCATGTCGTCGTGATCATCATCATCGTCCAGACACGCAGAAGAGGGCGTCGGCTTCGCTCGCTCATTCCCTCCCAGCAATCCATTATACAACGCACGCATCAGATGACATCGATCTCCACCGCCTCAGAAGGCGAAGGCTGCTGCGGCGACCACCGCCACGGCTGCGCCGACACGAGCCGCGACGACGGCCCCGAGGGCGGCGGGCGCCGCCGCGCTGGCGGCGGCTCCTCCGGCAGTAGCTTGGGTGCCGGGCGGGGAGGGCATCTCGGGGGTGGGCTCGGTCATGGTGGCGCCGGTGGGCGATCCGACGGGCGCGGCGTCGTCGTCGTCCTCGACGGAGTCGTCGTCGGACGCCGGCGTGTCGCCGTCGAAGGAGCCGAGCGGGGTCTGCGCGACGGGGGTGAGGATGGTCGGCTTGGCGTCGTCGGCGGAGGCGACGGTGGCGGCGGCCAGGGCCGCGACGACCGCGGCGGCGAGGAGGAGGAGGAGCAGCTCCCGGTGCGCGGCCATGGCCCGGCGGCGACGAGGAACGAGCAGAGGTTAATAAAGGTGGTGGAGGAGGAGGAAGGATCGGGGACTTATATATAAGCATGCATGCAGCTGCTGCAAGGTTAGAATGCGAGCTATATGACGACGGACATGGGCACGCATGCAGAGGTGGAGGGAGAATTTGGCGGGAGCGCGGGGTTGTCGGTTCCGTTTGACCCGGGATGGGACACTGGCTACGCGGGTCCCACGGGAGTCGCCCATGCTGGGAGGCTGCCCAGCGATTTCTTCGGCCGGTTGGGTGTCATTTGGATCGAGGGAAAACTTTTTTTTTTCACGGACACGGGGAACACGCGGTCGACGATCAGTGCTGTGTAATATGGAGGGTCCGCTGATCAGTTCGGCCAAGGCCTTCGCTAAAGTTGGGAGGTGCCAAATTACTGTTACAGCAATGTAGCACACTGTAGCGTTTCGTTTGTATTTGTGAATTATTGTCCAAACATCGACTAATTAGGCTCAAAAGATTCGTCTCGTAAAGTACAACAAAACTGTGCAATTAGTTTTTAATTTCGTCGACATTTAATACTCCATGCATGCACCACAAGTTTGATGTGATGAGAAATCTTCTTTTTGCATAGTACCAAAGTTGGAAGTTGGGGGTGAAGTAAAGAGCCAAGGTGACGCCGGCGTCGTTCTGTACCCACCGTTCCTCACGGCAGTTGACTGACCCGGCTGTTTGGCATCAAGCTAGCGGTAATGGCGAGCTGGGGTCGGAGACCGAGAAATTGAAAGGTATCACCCCACCCATCATATCAGTGACAAATACACGAGAGGATTTTATTCTACCCGTCCTGTGGTCATTGTACATCGGTTGTTCATGACCATTTCATACTGTGACCTGGTGAGGGTTTATTCTCACAAGCGAGCCTTTCTCACTGTCACGCAAAAGCGACGTAACTACACAAGCGTTGCCTCCGTTCCGAAAAGATACAATTCCTGCTTTTAAAGAAATCAACCATTTTTAAATTTAATAAGTCTACATAAAAAAAACTACCGACGTATATAAAACCAAATAAGTATTATTAAATTGATTATTAAATATATGTTTTTAGTATACTAATTTTTAAATTATCTAGCTGAAGCAAGAATCCGGCAAAAGGCATATATGTGATGTGATAAGCTCGTTTGAAGCGCCAGTTCTTAAAACTTGCAAAATTTGATGCGAAATCACATGTTCAAGAGGATCCTGGTACCTAAAACTTACTGGATTTTGCATCAACACCTGGTGGGTACGACCTGAATGTTCTAGAACCATGCACAACTACTACTCCAATATGCAGTATATACAAAGGAAATAAAGGGAGAAAATACTGGCTTTGTTTTAAAGGTCAACACAAAATGAGAACCTTTGTTTCGACCACAGGATTAATTTGAAAAGTAAACTATGTCGTTGTCTGCTGAATTGTTCTCTCCAATGGGTATTGTCGCTGTTTTGCAAAAGACAAAGTTTCAAGACTTTCTAGTAAGACTCAGTCTCTGACCCCTGCTGTGTCTAGATTCGTTCCCTACTACTCTGGGTTACATTATGCAAGTTGCAAGATGTGCTCTTAACTTCTTATATAACTAAAACACACAGACAGGGCCGCAGGGGTGTTCACTTGTTACCAGAACAAATAACTGAAGCAATCTCCATAGATCAGAGTGCTATAGGCGTCCAGGGACAGGGCAGAGCTCTGAACTAAGTACCCAAAGGTATGCTTTCTATTCGAGGAAATCTGAAATCGCTTGATGTTTCAGGCTAGTTAGTTACTGAATTTATCCTGCACAGTGTTCTTTATCATCCCTATTCCCAAGAAGAACTTCTTTTATTATGTGCATGCGTGAATGAGTTCATGCTTCATATTTTGAGATGTTTCGCTGTTTGGATTGGATGTCAACACTACGAGAGAGACGAATACTCATATGTTCCTAGCAGTAACAGCCTTGCACTGTCTATGCTGTCTTCAGATGTACTGTCTGCAAAGTCAGCTTTAAACATGATTGTTTTAGATTTTCTGTAGGCATTCGCTTGAGCAAGTCCTGAATGATATGTAGGAAATGCTAGTATAAGATTTTGATGGGAATAGTGCTTACCTAACGTCCTAACCTTCCCCCGTTCCTCGGGTCAGGGGAATCCATACCTTCGACTTCAAGAATCAGGATTTTTTTTTTTGAAAAGAACAGGAGGGGTTGAAAAAAGAATCAGGATATTATTTGGGTACATCATTAACACAAACGTCCACTTTCAGTTATCTTTTGTTTCTTTCCACAGCGCACGGGTTGGGATTTCTTGGAGTACACAGAACAGAAGTTATGTGTAAATTTTTATTTTTTTTCTCTAGAATACGCAGGAGAGCTACGTAATCTTTCCATTAATAATAAGAAATTTTGTTACACCGCGGGCTAGCCGGGTACACGCACACGGATTCGGTGTTACTAATAGTTGTTACATTGAAACACTAGAGCTAATAGTTGTTACATTGAAACACTAGAGCAACCAAGAACATAACGTTAGCCCACTAGTGGCTCGGAGACACCGGCCAGCTGAAAACACCCAGGCATGAAGGTCCTGCCGATTTATCTGACCGTATCATGGTTTCCAGCCAAGGAGAATGGAAGTGCGCTCGGTACATCTTGGGCTTGTTGGTCTTCTACTTGTATTGGCGGCACAGGAGGCCCCTGCTATTGCGGTTCCTGGCCCTCAATGCCAAAAGCAGTGCGGTGGTGTTGATATCCATTACCCATTCGGCATCGGTGACAACTGCTCGCAGTCACCAGGCTTTGACGTCAGCTGCCAGGAGGTCCAAGATGGCCTCTACAAGCCATTCCTCGGTAATCTTGAGCTGCTCAACATTTCCTTGATCCATGGCACCATCCGGGTGCTGAACCACATCTCGACGTACTGCTACAACTCCTCCGACGGTGGTTTCATGAGCAGTAGTACTTGGTCGTTCGACGCGAGCAATACCCCGTTCCGGTTTTCGGACGTCCACAACAAGTTCACCGTCATAGGGTGCAATACCCTCGCCTACATCGTGGACAACACCGACAAGGGCTACCAGAGTGGGTGCGTCTCAACGTGCCAGAATTTGTCAGACCTAGCGGACGCATCATCCTGCTCCGGCTTGGGCTGCTGCCAGACAGACATACCCAAGGGGATGGGCTTCTATAACGTAAGCTTCGACCGTGGCTTCGACACAAGCCAGATTTCGAGGTTGGGCCTCGGCGGTTGCAGCTATGCCGTGCTGATGGAGGCGGCGGAGTTCAATTTCAGCACCACGTACATCAACACGACAGATTTCAACGACACGAAAATTGGGAGGGCACCAGTGGTGATGGACTGGGCGATAAGAGAGGGGACATCCTCGTGTGAGGTCGCCAAACGGGACGACAGCACTTACGCGTGCCTCAGCAGCAACAGCAAATGTGTGGTTTCACCCAATGGGCCAGGGTACCTGTGCAACTGCTCCAATGGGTACGAAGGCAACCCGTATCTTCCGGATGGATGCCATGGTAATTAACAAACTATCAACTGTCCTAAAATTAAAATATTCAGTCAATCTCTATTCTCTAGGCTTTGAATTCATCGTTCTCAGTTTTGCTCATCTTACTGCAGATGCTGATGAGTGCAAGAATAGTCCATGCCCTTCAGGAGGTGCTTGCCACAACACTGTAGGAGGGTACAGGTGTTCTTGTCCAGTAGGAAGGAAGTTTAACCAGCGAAGCAATACGTGTGACCCTGATACCACATTAATAACAGGTAACACGCTGAGATCAGCTAGCTGAACAAATACATATATTTCAGAAATTTTGTATAGCAATCTGAACTGGCTACCACTGCTTTCTCCCTATATACAAGAAGGAAAGCACGTTTTCTGACAGTGTGCTCCTATCTGATGCTGGTATATATGCAGGACTCGCAATCGGCTTTTTTCTTGTCGTAATTTTCTCCTCCTTCGGATACATGATTCTTCAGAAGAGAAAACTGAACCAAGTTAAGCAAGAACATTTTCGACAACATGGAGGCATGATTTTGTTTGAGAGGATGAGATCAGAAAAAGGTCTTGCTTTCACGGTATTTAGTGAAGCTGAACTTGTAAAAGCTACAGACAACTACGATAAGAGCAGAATAATTGGAAAGGGAGGTCATGGGACGGTCTACAAAGGGATAGTTAAGGGCAACATGCATGTTGCAATTAAGCGATGTGCACTTATTGATGAAAGGCAAAAGAAAGAATTTGGTCAAGAAATGCTAATACTCTCCCAAATCAACCACAAGAACATTGTCAAACTCGAGGGCTGTTGCCTCGAGGTGGAAGTTCCAATGTTGGTCTATGAGTTCATCCCAAATGGAACACTGTATGAACTTATCCATGGCAAGAACCAAGCATTACAGATCCCCTTCAGCACCCTATTAAGGATTGCTCACGAAGCAGCAGAGGGACTCAATTTCCTCCACTCATATGCATCTCCTCCGATCATCCATGGTGATGTGAAGAGTGCCAACATCCTTCTTGACAGTAACTACATGGCGAAAGTGTCAGATTTTGGAGCCTCCGTACTAGCCCCATCCGACAAAGAGCAATATGTCACAATGGTTCAAGGTACTTGTGGATACCTCGACCCTGAATACATGCAGACATGCCAACTGACCGAGAAAAGTGACGTCTACAGCTTTGGTGTTATCCTTCTTGAGGTCCTCACTGGCCAAGAGCCTCTCAAGTTGGATGGGCCTGAGATGCAAAGAAGCCTATCATCAAATTTCTTATCCGCTATGAAGGAGAACAATCTTAATGCGATCTTGCCGAGTCATGTGAAGGGACAAGAGAGCAATGAACTGATCAGAGGGCTTGCAGAGCTAGCCAAGCAATGCCTGGACATGTGTGGCAGCAACAGACCATTGATGAAGGAGATTGCCGATGAGCTTGGTCGATTGAGGAAGCTTTCGCTGCATCCTTGGGTACAGATCAATGCAGAGATGATAGAGACTCAAAGCCTTCTTAGTGGAACACCAACTGCTAGCTTTGAAATAGAAGCCGGTACAACTGGGTATCCTACACAAGAAGGTGAGAACCTGCCCATGAACCCAACAAGTTCGTACTATGCTAGGTGATTAGCAAATGTTGTAGTGTATTCCATTGGAACTTCTACTGCTGGGACATCTGCGAGCTAGTTGTTCTATCATCTAATGCGTATATACTGTTACAGACACAAAGCTCTGCCTATCTTTACCCATTCAAGTATGTATATGTGTTTCTGCGCAGCATGTCAGCAACATATAATACTCCATGACAATAAATTTTATAAGTTGTTTCTTTAGATAAGTTTATACATCTGAAACATTACACATGTCAATACTTGTAATTTAATTTGTAGCATTCTATGTTTTTATACACAATACTACTATACATAGAATTATTCAATGTAGAAAATACATTCAACATCTTAAGTGCCTAGGTGAATATTAATGATTGTTATGTAATTGTAGTAATTAAATGCCGGTGTTATGTACCAGCAATAATGAACATGGGGTGTACGTCTCCTCAACGGACCTTAACTTGTCCCTCATTCTCATTTAGATCCCAATACCCTCAAAATACATTTTAGCATTATAAACTTACTAATTGTACTATATTAGGTCAAAATCTTTAGAAATTACATTAAACCGTCCATGTGGCATGCCGACTGTCCCGAGTTCTCATCCAAGTAAATGTCACACGGTGCGACACGATGGGATCAGCTACGATGTGCAAAGCCATGGCCAAGCTCAAAATCTTTAGAAATTACATTAAACCACCCATGTGGCATGCCGACTGTCCCGAGTTCTCATCCAAGTAAATGTCACACGGTGCGACACGACGGGATCAGCTACGATGTGCAAAGCCATGGCCAAGCTCTACTTCTTGTGGCCACCAAGACTCGCCTTTGACTTAGGGTTAGGATTCAATTTTTTGGGAATTCGTTACAGTTTGCAATTCGCTTTCCCCCTCCTTGTACATGCTTAAAACTGAAACCCTAGTCCCTCACTAGGTGTTGTCATGTCTAATCCGAGTCAATTAAACGGAATTGGCAATTAACCTTGGCTAACACTGGCATAATTTGACTGACACGATGTGAATTAGGCCCAAAGCTAATTGGCTTAGTTACTAATCTGGGTATTAGGGCTAAACAGTGGCACAATTAGACTAAAACATGAACAATTAGTACTTAAACACAATAAAAAACCAACAATTATGCCTTAAGCCAAAACTTAAACATACCAGAGACTTGGATTAGCACTCATTAGATCTTAATTTAGGTCCATCAAGGCTTAGCAAACTTAATCAGGGTCACTTGAACTAGCCCAGCTCTGGCTACCAAATGTTAAATCTTAGTGCTTAAAACCGGATCACTAGTTTATAATTAGGACCAAATCAGGGTCACTTGAACTAGCCCAGCTCTGTGCCATAACTGCCAATCATTGTCGGTTCAAAACCGGCTTTCACTGTCAGATTTTGATCTAACAGTGAGTCCCGCTTCGGAGGCCGCCACACCCACATACAGAGGCCAAAGGGGCCTAATGCTGCCATCGTCAGGCCTCGAGCCACTGATGCCGCCAGGAGCCACCACTACCAACGGGCGCTTCTCGAGAGAGCACCGGGAGGGAGACAAGGATGGAGAGAAGTAAAGAGCCATAGGGGAGAGAGATGCAGAGGAAGAGAGCATCGGAATTTTTTTTGAGCAGTCGAACTTAACTAGTTTGGAGGACCTGACTTTTTAAATCGCCCCAAATACTAGCCTCACAAATACTCTAGTGATGATTTTTTGTTCCCCACAGATTGCCATACTCATTAGTGACGAATTGTGGTGCCACTAGTAAAGTGGACATTTGTGGCCCCATGCGTTGTCACAAAAACATATGTATTATTGGCAAAAAAAGATGATGTTTTTCGTGGCAAGAATAATCGACACGACCATAGAGTATTCATGGCAAATTTGTCGTCACAATTACCATTGTAAAGGCGACGAATTATATGGTCACTAAAGACTATATATCAGTGACCAATGTTTCGACATTATAGAAGTTTACTGTGTCGATATTGTTCTCACTATTTTAGTTACAATTGTGACTAGTTGATCGCCACAGTTTATATGGGAAAATGTGGCACCTTATCAACACAAATACATTTTATTTGTGACATAACTCATCCTCACATATATATTACAGAGGCAAAACTTTTCCTCACAATATGATTTTTCTGTGAGAATTGATAAGACATGTTGTGTCGATAATTTCATCTCGAAAAACATATCATTTGTGTGAAAATATTAGTCATGACAAGTTTTGTCACAAGATAAAGTCTCAATTGTGTGGAACAATAGATGTTGTGGCAAACGATTTATCATCACTCATGTTGTAGTGACAAAAATGGCTCGACAAATATACATTGTAGCAATACAATTCTCACAACTATAGACCAAAAACATTTATTTCAATAATTCTTTATCCATGATAATGTTGCAATCAAGCAATACACAAAAATTAATAACACTTGGAACTCTCAAAATAACGCACACACTACTTTCAAACCTCAAATAATTTATTCAACTATATGTATTAAACTCTAAGATGGAGGCGGCGAAGCACCAGAATCAATGCGCAAAGAAATCAGCCATTTGTTGATCAAGTTGCTCTCTCACTAGACGTGCAACTTCTCAACCCTGTGTTCGACGCAAGGAACTAAGCTCATCACGTTGGGACTGTTGCTCTTCTTGTAACTGTGTATTTGTTTCGACCACCGTCGAGACCTGGCCTTCCAAAGCTTGTGCTCGTTGCTCAGCAGCATCTGCACGTGCTCGAGCTGCAGCTTCATGCTGTTCAGAAGCCTCGATTTGTGCCTGCAATCTGATCCTTTTCTCGGCCACTCGGTTTACAGCACGAATGCCAACACCATGTGAATATGGTTTGGCTTTCGACCAAGAACTAGTGCGAAGGGCTCCACTATTGGCGCGGGCGCAGAAGAAATTTTTTCTTGATGTGTCCTAGCAACTTCATGTAGTTTGATCTGCAAATCATGAAACAACAAACTGATTAAGAACTTATATACTACACAGCACGGAAAAACGTTCATCTAATGAATAGTAAGTATGAGCACGAATTCGCTCCAGGATAGTTGCTGCTGTTAAAAGAAATCTGCAGACATGTCATCTAATAAATAAAATTTGCAGAGATAATAACCATGAAGGAGTGATATAGAATTTTACTATCATATTTTTTCATACAAAAACACACCACTTTCACCTAATCCTAGTTCAAAAGGTAGGATACAAATTGACATAAATGTGAAACCCAAAGCTGCCATCAGAAAGGGAAGTAACATGTTCGTACCATTATTTCTTCACCCGTTGGAATAGACCATGTCCCATCAGCCTTTTGATATGTAGCCCTCTAAACTTGCATAGCAGTAGGCCATTCACCAGTTTCTGGGTCTCCCTACATTGAAATAAAAAAGCATATATTCACTAATTCAGAACAATGTGTAGCAGATACAAAATTCTGCCTGGCATTTTTTTTACTCACCAGATCATAAGCAATTTGAGCAATTGATCTATGACTCCAGAGCATCGAATAGACAAATACGATGAATTGATCAAATAATCTAAACTGGAGAGCAACGGGTGTTTGGATACAAGGTGCTAAACTTTAGCAGGGTCACATCGGATGTTCGGATGCTAATTAGAAGGACTAAACATGAGCTAATTATGTCAAATCATGGACTAATTAGGCTTAATAGATTCGTCTCGCGAATTAGACTCTATCTGTATAATTAGTTTTATAATTGGACTATGTTTAATACTTTTAATTAGTATCAAACATCTAATGTGACAAGTGCTAAAATTTAGTAGGGGAGCCAAATCCAATCCTACGGCCTTTGATGAGCCGCCGTGTTAGGCCCCTGGACGCACGAACCGCTAGCTGCACAGGCGGCCCTGAAGCTCCACCGCGGACACGCCCGAGCTACGACCGCCCGCCAAACGTCGCCGCCCACCGCACGCCTGAGCGGCTGCCCGCACGCCTGCCGGTGTTGATGCCCGCAAGATGACCGTACCAGGCTCGCAGTACGGCATGAGACCGCGGCTCGGCGTCTTCATCCTCGCGCGCAGACGACCGCGGCTAGGGGCGCAGCAAATCCGACTGCGGGCGAGCTCGTCGAGATTGGCGGCGGCGACCGTGGGCGAGCTCGTCGAGTGCTGCACGAGGCAAGATTCGGTGGAGCCGGGTGGGAGCGGGGATGGCCGGAGACCATGAGCTCGTCGGCGCGGAGCAGAAGCAGCGAGCTGGGGGCGGCCGCTGGCCGGAGATACTCGTTGAGTTAGGCGGCTGCAGCCATGGGCGAGCTCGCTGAGCGCTGCACGTGCAAGCTTCGGCAAGCTTCGGCGGAGCCATGGGCAGGGGCATCGACGGCCGGCGACTATGGGCGAGCTCGTCGGTGCTTGGCGGAGCTCCGAGCTTGGGGGCGGCCGAAGATGCTCTGTCTCCGTCTAGCAGTTGCAGCCGCAGAGAAACAATGGAGAAAGGGAAGAAGATAAGGTGGAGTTTGACTGACAGGTGGGACCCATCACATGGTTCACTAACTCCACCCTGAGACATGTGTAAGTTCAGTGCCTAGAAATTCATCATCATCAAAATCACAATGAGGTGAACACAAATTGTAATCACTTGCAGACTCAGATTAACTTGGCATGTGTGCTCCTTCAAGGACGGAGTGAGCGAACCAAAGATCATGCACAACGTTTCAATTTGTACACATCACATGGTTCGCTTGCTCCACCCTGAAACACATCAGCACTCACAATGTCCAGAAAATCATCATCGTCATAATTACAATGAGGTAAACATGGTGGCCTCATTTATCAACACAATGGAAAAAAAAGTGCCTACAAGACCAAGAACAGTGTGCAAAACCACTGTGTTCGCACATAAGTCAAAGTCTTGGGGATGACACTTTTCTTCCGGGTTGTGCCACATTTAAATGATCGGCCACAAACAAAGTAAAAGGCATGCACTGGAAATGTAAATGCCATGCACATCATGTATGATTGCACACTGCGTTTGATAAATGCACGGTATCCCAGAGTTCATGAGAGAGTGCTACCATGTAATCATCGGCCTAAGAGCACCTTTGTGCTTCAAACCGTCTACGCATGAACAGTAAATCCGGTCCAGGAAAACCCTATTTAGCATTTCCGGCCATCCGGTTCGAGTAGATCGAACAACCTAACCCTAACAGATCGATCGACGGATCGATTGCACCGCATGTCACAGCAGATGAACCACAGCACAAGGTAAACAACAAATCGCTCACATCTAACCCTTAGAAGACGGATGTGCTCACAGATCTAAAGTGCATGTCATCCTACACCCTACCAGCAAGCATCTACTGTATTTCACAGATCTACGACGGGAAAGAGCGGAAGAGGACGGAGTTGAGCTTACCGCCATTGCAGCCGAAGGCGTCAAGGTCCGCGACGCGGCGGAGAAGGACGAAGCGGTTGGTGACGGCCAATCCTAGCGGAGATGGAGTAGGCGCTCCGGTTGCCGTCCCGATCTTTCTCGTGGCGGTGTCGCAGCGGCTGCGTCGGCGGCAGCGCAACCGCCGACGTGATGGGACAGGAGGAGGCGGTGAGACTTGCAAAGGGGAAGTGAGCGGTGAGGGGATTTATGGCGCTCCTTCCCCACGCGTCGCTGCGGATACCTGCCTCCCGCTCGAACGGGCCTAGGCCCAGGGAAACGGCCGATTTGAGCGTTCCTCTCGGGCCTGGCCTGGAGTGATTTAAAGGGGTGTTTGGTTACCTTTGCTTATTTTTAAGCAAGTGTCACATCAATGTTTAGATACTAATTAGGAGTATTAAACGTAGGCTATTTACAAAACCCATTACATAAGTGGAGGCTAAACAGCGAGACGAACCTATTAAGCCTAATTAATCCATCATTAGCAAATGTTTACTGTAGCAACACATTGTCAAATTATGGACTAATTAGGCTTAATAGATTCGTCTCGCCGTTTAGCCTCCACTTATGGAATGGATTTTGTAAATAGTCTACGTTTAATACTCCTAATTAGGATCTAAACATTTGATGTGACGAGTGCTTAAAAATAAGCAAACGAACCAAACCAGGCCAAAGTTCGCGCTGGACCAGGTAGCGCGTGCGGGCCAGGAAACCAAACAGCCCGTTTTTGGCTCTACTGATGCGGGCCAAGGGCCATGAGACCTACTACCAAACACGCCCTAGGGGACAAAAAAATGTCTCCAAAATCTCAAGAGACGTTCACTTGGATTATCTTCATTTTATTTACAAGGTGAGATTTTCTTCCCGCTTCAAACAAAATGTTTGTGAATATTACAGCACTCATCTTAATTTCTCTAATCAGTGATGTCAAATTGATGCTTTTCTATGCTATCAAGTTGTCGAAATTGTTGATCTTCTTTACTTAACTAACCTAAATCGAATCTTTATTTATCTGTTTATTTATGCTTATGTCGACTTGCTCAAGAAAAAGATGGAATCAAACTACACATAGAGTTCAGCTTTGACATTTTGGTAATTGCTTGGTGGGCATGCTTCTAAGTATTTTTCATTTAATTTTGGTTTCTTGCTGACAGTAAGTTGTGGGAGCTGAATCTGAGAAACTGAGACCAAGTTCTGAACTATTCATCACACGAGCTTTTTGCTTATATGGCTCTGTTGCAGCTGAAAATGTTGCCACTCCTCAGGAGCTGAAAACCCGTTCAATGAATGATTTTATACCACAGCCAGATGTGACTTCATGTAAAATCAGTTATAGCTTATATCGAAACTGAATGTTTAAGGTAAACCTGCAAGGCTGCAACTATTAATTTGAGCCAATTTTGTAGCCTTTACTCTTGCCACTCGAAAGTAAGACTGGGTATCAATTGTTATACATTGACTTGTAACAGCACAGGGTTTGAAACTCAGGTACATAATGTCACGGCTTTCAAATGCCTCGCGAACTGAACTTTGCTTACATTTATTTGCTGATGATGAGGAAATAGATGTTCTAGCTGTACGGGCCTTTAGCTAGTTCATTGAGAATTTAGAGTGCATTGTGTCACGAAATTGTCACCTGCATAATATAAAGTATGGAAAATATGTTAGAAATCATGACATAAATGAAGTATGGAAATCATGTTGCAAGTGAATTACATACTCCCTTGACCAAGGAATGCGATGTGCTACTTACTGCATTGTTCATCTTGGTCACTCTCCCTTAACCCCGTCGCAACAGTGATGACCTCCTCGTAGGTCATATCACCGAAGATGTTGATGGCGGACTTTCCCTTGTTGCCATACTTGTCGTGGTTCCGGCGCGCGTTGTTCTTGAAGATGGGGAAGCGCCTGGCCTTCTCACCGTGTTCGCGCACCACCTCGTGGTGCGCGGCCCAGCGCTCGTACAGCGCCCACATGGAGTCATCCGACGCAAGGTCCTCCTCGGTGTAGGTGAAGCTCGCCTGCGTCGGGGCCTGCAGCGCGATGGCGGCCACGACCAGCGCGACGACGTAGAGTGCCGATCTCGCCATTTCTATTTACCAGTGATTCGTCGCGGCTCAGCAGATTGAACTGAACCGAAGATGTAGCCTGCTGCCGTGCTGCGGCGGACGCTCACCTTGAGGTGGGTGGTTGGCGCGAGGATTAGGCTCGGTGACGATGAAGGCGACCGATTCTTGCTGGAGAAAAGGAAGGCGAGCGGCGGTCGGCGTCGTAGAAGACGTGGACGGCGCGCAGCGTCTAGAGCCTCCCGGGTCCGGATCCTGGCTGGAGAAGGCGGAGGACGGCGGCGAGTGCGTCCCGGCGCAGCGGACGAGCAAGGGGTGGCCGGAAATCACCGGGGCCGTGAGCTTGTGCCCCGTTCGGCCATGGCGTTGGCGTGTGTGTGGGGAGAGGCTTACCGCGGCGGCGGGGAAGGGAGAATTGGCGCAGCTAGGGTTCGGTCTGGGTGTTCTCCTGGACAACTTATAGCGGAGAGGGAGGCGCTGGATCGAGCTGGAGAGACGTGGCAATGGTGGAGGTGCTCTGTTTCCTGATTTGGTGCAGGTGACGTCGATGGTTGAAGGCGAAGCCTCGCTGGAGCGCTCGAACAGGTAAGCTATCAATGGTATCATGCATGCCCAATCCGGTAAAAAGGATCCTCTCAACTTACGTCTGCCCGTCTCTCCCATGTGGGTCTTTGATTTCCTAGTTGAAAAGAGCCTTCAATGTTTGGTTTGGTTGTCCCTAGTCCGCTAGGCCTAGGTATCGTGAATGGAAGGGATCCTTTCTGACAATCAAAGGTTGTTGCAAGTCTTTCAAGGGTTTGATCTGAGATGTTAAGTGAAACCATAACTGATTTATTGTAGTTAACCTTGAGTCCAGTAGAGGCTGCAAAAGCGTTTAGAATCTCCTTTAGGTGTAACAACTAATTTGGACACGCCTCCATGATCAACGGTGTGTCATCTGCATATTGAATTACCAGGAAATTTTCCCCAGCTCTTTCTGGTATCGGTAACTTTAAGATTCCCGAATCTTTAGCATGATTATGACTATTTGGAGTAGATCAGCAGCTAGTACAAATAATAGGGGTGAAGGGGGTCTCCTTGTTTAACACCTCTTTTGCAATGAAACACTTTCCCAGGGGTGCCATTCAGGAGAACAGAAGAGGTACCTGAGCTCAAAATATCTGTAATCCATTTGATCCGTCTTTCCCCAAAACCTTTGTGCTTCATAATTTGGATAATGGTTTGATGCTCAATTTTGTCAAAAGCTTTTTCAAAGTCTAACTTCAGGATAACTAGCTCCCTTTTTGAAATTTTGCAAAGATGTAAATATTCAAATGCTCATGCAAGACAATCATGAATAGATCCGGTCTTGATGAAGGTTAGAGTGAATCAATCTCAAAATTAAACTTTGTAATCTTTCGGTCAATATCTTTTTGGGAATTAGAGTGATATAGGAAGAGTTGATGCTGCTAAGACAGATGTCCCCCCCCCCCCCCCGGAACTCCTCACACAGAATATATTTTAAACCAGCCCGATATATTCGCTCCTATATATTCCTCACTCCTGTATTCTAAACCAGCCTGATATATTCGCGGACTAGTAAAACCTGCTAGTGTCGCAAATGGACTTTACCCCCTGGTATGGGTACACGGACTCGGACGGTATACCGCCCACCTTCTTATCAGGGCAAGTGCCTTATACCTACTGCCGCCACTGTTACAAATGATCGGCAAAAACGATAGGCAATATAAATGACGGAGAACAACAGATCCAACATAGGGGACACGAGATTTTAACATGGAAACCCCTTCCAAGGAGGAAGAGAAAAAACCACGGGCGCCAGCCAGCAAATCTTCACTATATCAGGTGAGGTTACAAACACCGGGAATTTTTTTTAGTATATAAAGAGATGGAATCCTAACCATCCGTACCGCAGGGGAGGGGGGCAAAGGCCCCCCCATCAGGCGTCCGCTTCGCTCCGTCTAAAGTTATATGTATATAATTGAATTTGGATCATAACTTAACAGTCGCTGCAGTCACCTGCTCTGATCAATGTAGGGGTAGGTACAGTCGAGGAATTGGGGCGAGAGCGAAACAGCAGCCGATTTTGTCTTGATGGCATGAAGACCCTCCACCGCAGCGGCTGTGGCGAAGGCCCAGCAGCAGCTGCAGCGACCCTACTTCTTGACATCAGTGACAGCATTTGCATACCTCCAGTCGACTTTGCTGGGGAGAGCTCGCGTGGCGGTGACGAGGTCGAGATCGATGACACAAGAACAGGAAGGAGCTCACGCGCTTGTATCCTATTTGGATGCACACATACACCAGATCGCAAGTAGTGGAGCACTGCACATGGCTCTGCTATTTGTACTTCCTAGTATTTGTACTTTTCTGGATAATGGGGCTTGGCTCTTTACATAGCTATTTCGTGTATGGCTGAACCAAGACTAGGTGCTCACGCTTCTTATTTCCTATTTTTAAGCTGGATAAGCTGCAGGAGAAGGTACAAATATGCCCTATGTGCATGTGACCTCTAAACCTCACGCGCTTCTATGCTACTAGGTAGGGATTCCCTTCTGTAACACAGGTGCTATGATTCGCGATTTGTAAGTTTCGTGTAGAACACAACATGCTGGAGCAATTTTGTGAAGGTGACATGTTGGCAACGTTACGTTGATCAATTCAGACGATTCCTTTTCGATTTTACACCTCCAATTCAGTTATTTCGGTCTTTGATTTCTCAGTTGTAAAAGACAGTAAAGAAGGTCCTTGTTTTTGTAGAATTCAAGCGCAATTATGGGCATTGCTAAGAAGAAGAGATAAGCATTACACGCTGAGGTTTGCGTTGGGGGAATCCATGGCGATCGAAGGAAGTTAATTTTTTTTGGTTCCATTAGTACAGGTCAGCTGAAGCACAGGTAATCAATGAGATAAAGAGGCCATTGTTTGAATAACTAGAGCAACATATTTTCCTTTATCGTGCCATGATGGATATTCCATTGTGGAACTGTGATCTGAACATCTTTAAAAAAGAAAAGAATTTGACCACAAGGAACAGGCTTGAAGGCTGCGCTCGTGGTTTTAGAAGAATTGACACATAATATTGATAAGTTGTTAGTAAAACACAGCATGATATCACGTTTAACACCTTCAGTGGTATCCTAAAGGCGCCCTGACTTTCTACAAGCTATCAATGGTATCATGCATGCCCAATCCGGTAAAAAGGAAACGACGACAACTTCCTCTCAACTTACGCCTGCCCGTCTCTCCCATGTGGGTCTTTGATTTCCTAGTTGAAAAGAGCCTTCTAAAACCTTGCAATTGTAGCAAACAGACAGGAATAAAATCAAGAAGTGAAATAAAGGTAAACACAGTTTTAGCCAAATGGTAATTGTAGGTAATGACAAACCTTGCAATTGCAACTATATATAATTGATATTCAACAGGTGGGAAGGTAATTGACTGAGACACTAAATTTCTAAAATCACGGCTTCTACTAATATTCGCTGATATGATGGCCCTCAACGTCTTCTTGCTTCTTGCTTAGATATAGTGTTTGTTTGGGCAGTTAGTGCAGCAAACTAAACCTAAAAGCCGACGAGTGGTGGGAAAGGCGAGTTGTTCTGAGTGGTTTTGAGCCCCCCAGTTTATGCGCGTGCGCATTCGACGCTACAATGCAATGCCTTAGTCGGGTTCGTGCTGTTATAATGCACTATCTGATGTTGTAGCCCCAGCGGTAGGGGCTAGTCGAGCTTGCGACTCCGATCCGAGCCTCTTGTGCATGGTCAGGCAATCTTTTTTCAAGACTTGCAAGCCAGTTAGGAGCATTACTGGGCCGTAGCGAGTCGTGGTTAAGGATAACAAGAGATCAAAGTTTTGCCATACATTTTGTTGGCGAGACACCCAGTGCTGAGACGCGCTGCACGGCGACTGACTCTCTTTGGCGACTCAGTGAGTGCTTGAATCAAGACCGTACTCAAGTATTTTATTCGATTTGTTCCGCTCGATTCATGAAGTGCAATTCGTGTATAGCAATGTGTGCTTGCACGTATATGATTCCGTGAATGGGATTGCATGCGGGCGCCGCGCTGAAAATATGCTCCGATCCGTCCGTCCGTCGTCCGGAACGCCGGGGACGACGCGGGCGATCGGCGGTGAACGCGGGATGAGGCCGGCGGTGGTGGTTGGCGGCCGGCGCTGCTGCAATGAATTGTGGCTGCAGGCATGGCATCGGGAACTCGTGGATGCTGGATTGGTGGAACACGTACGGCGGCCACCTAATTTCTGCACTCGGAATCAATGCCGCACGGCCCCGCAGGCCGGCCAGTTTCTACTTCCATTTCCATGCATTCCAGCTGTGTATAAAACAAAGCGACGAGCGCCGTGGGTTGTGATGGCGACGATGAGCATGGCGACGACGGCCAGCAACCGTCTCCTCCTCGCTCTGACCCTCTCCATCGTCGTCGTTGTGGCGGCTGCCGCAGCCCCACCAGCGGCGGCAGCCCCGCCGTCGGCGTTCCGGAGGGTGTACGCGTTCGGGGACTCGTTCACGGACACGGGGAACACGCGGTCGACGACGGGGCCATACTCATTCGGCTACGTGTCCAGCCCGCCCTACGGCGCCACCTTCTTCCACCGCTCCACCAACCGCTACTCCGACGGCCGCCTCGTCGTCGACTTCCTCGCCGAGGCGCTCAAGCTCCCCTCCTTCCTCCCGCCGTACCTCTCCCTCTCCAACGCCTCGGCGGCGTCGGCGGACGGCGGCGTCGGCGTCAACTTCGCGGTGGCCGGGTCCACGGCCATCGAGCACGACTTCTTCGCCAGGAACAACCTCAGCCTCGACATCACGCCGCAGTCCATCATGACGCAGCTCGCCTGGTTCGACGACCACCTCCGGAAAGCCAACGAGAGCAGCAAGGTCGTCGGCGACGCGCTCTTCTGGGTGGGCGAGATCGGCGCCAACGACTACGCCTACACCGTCATCGCCCGCGACACCATCCCGACCAAGCTCGTCCGCACCATGGCCGTCCAGAGGATCACCACCTTCGTCGAGGTACCTATCTATAGCAGGCCATTAGTGCTACTCGATCACATGCCCTAATTACGGTGTCATCAGTGGATGGATCGGACGTAGGAGTAGTGTGCTAGCTCAGATTTACGGTTGGTGTTGGCAATGACGCCTGATCCCGATCTCGCGGTCTCCATGTCAGAACACTTGATCTGGTTTCATTTCACAGGCCGGCCGGTCACCGGTGTGCTGCATTAATTTTGCTCACCTACTTCCAGCACCAGTCCAATCCGCTGTACCGGCGGATTAGTCATTCGAATTAGTTTTCATTTATACAATTAGTTTTATAATTAATCTATATTTAATACTCATAATTAATATCTAAACTTTCAGCAGTTCACTTCATGCCAATCCAACTACTCCCTGGACTGACCTGATATGAGTAGCTAAACATGAATGTAGACTGGAGTGGACCTTGCTGCTCCTCTGTGCTTGGATCCATGACCAAGAACAGTACTAGAATTTCGTTTCCAAAAAAAAAAGAAAAAAGAACAGTACTAGAACGGTCGATTTGATGAGGCCCTGCAGTCTCTGCATCCAAACCTTCAGTACTGTGGCACCAGCCCGGTTTGATGGCTGCTATTTACTGCGCTGTCCCTTTGTTTGTCCTCCCTCCTTCAGTAGGGACTACGGAGCCACTGCCAGTGCAGTGCCACCTCCTCTGGATTTCTGAATCCATGCTCCATTTCTCAAGCAGTAGCCGGACATGATTGTATTTATATCAGAATAATAATACAAGTAGCAGTAGAAGATGAATACAATTATTTTTTTAATTTTTTTTGAAAAGAAGCAGGAGCACTGCTCATTCATTTAAGAAGGAAGAAGTCCAAAGTTACAAATTACATAGAATTCGAATAACTCGAGTCTTCAACATCTAAAACAAATCAAACTCTAACGGGAATTAAGATACATCGCCCAGATCAGGCCGTCCACATGCTCGTCTTCGCAGCTGAAATGAAATGAAATAATGAAATAAAATACAATTAACCTGGATGAAATGAAATACGAATGCTTTATGTAATCTCGGGTTTGCAAAAACAAACAAAAAACTTGCAGGGGTTGCTGGAGCGAGGCGCCAAGTACGTGATGGTGCAGGGTCTGCCGCTGACGGGGTGCCTGACGCTGGCCATGACGCTGGCGCGCCCCGACGACCGCGACAACGTCAGCTGCGTCGCCTCCGTCAACCGGCAGAGCTACGCGCACAACCGCCGCCTCCTGGCGGCACTCCACCAGCTCCGCCGGAGGCACCCGGACGCCGTCATCGCCTACGCCGACTACTACGCCGCCCACCTCGCCGTCATGCGCAGCCCCGCCGCGTACGGTTTCACGGAGCCCTTCCGGGCCTGCTGCGGCTCGGGCGGCGGCGACTACAACTTCGACCTCTTCGCCACCTGCGGCTCGCCGGCGGTCAACACGGCCTGCGCGCAGCCGGCGAGGTACGTCAACTGGGACGGCGTCCACATGACGGAGGCTATGTACAAGGTCGTCGCCGGCATGTTCTTCCACGCCGGCGACGCCTACTGCCGCCCGGCCTTCAGCGATCTCCTCGCCAGGAAGGCCCAGGGCAAGCCGTGATCAGTGTAGACGCTTGCTAGATGCTACCACTATAGCTAGGGTCAGCAGACCAATTGCAATTCAGTTGTGAGAAAATGCATGCCATCTTGATTGGAACCCTTAATTGCCATTTCTATTGAATCTATGAACCGAAAGTATTTCTAATAACTATAGTATGGTTCATGCGGATATGCAATGCGCTTGACACGTTCTGTGAGCTAAACTTGCTCATATTGGATTCATGCATCAGGGAGAAAATTGTACTTCCATTTACAACAATGAAGGCCCATGCCAGACTCAAAGAATAACAACAACATCGACTCATTTTTCAGACTCTAACTAGAGGTCTATCCACCGACTACCGCCAATTTCGTCTCCGAAATCAGATACCCATGAGAAGATTGCAGGACCAGCAGATGATACAAATCGTAACCAACTTCAGACAAGGCAAATAAATGATACAGCAATCAACTGCAGATCTCAGCATGCCAAAAGAAGCCAGGACTCAGGACCAAGAAAATGATGCTACTGTGCCTAAACCCATCTGGCTTCTCAGATCTTTTGTCAATTTGCCCACCTTAATATACCTCGTATATACAACTCAATCCTGTACAACGTTTCATGAACACCTAACAATCCGAGAAATTCATACGTCAGGAAACACTTGCCCAAACTTAGAAACTAACAAAGAGAAGCTCATCTGTTTACCACATGAATGATTTGACTCGCTACACGGCTGACGATTGACGGGGCAAGGGTCGAGAGACGAGCACTGCAGTTCCACTTGTTGCTTTCGCTGATGCAATCTCTTCAAGGCGTTTCCATGTGGCTTCTTGCTTCAACTTAACCTCCTTCTCCTTGGCTTTCTCCTCCTCATATTTCCGCAGACACTCAGTGAATAGTCCAGCATCATGGTCAGAGAACAGTTTTCGAACATTTAGAGTGAGGCTTTGAACAGCTTGGTTCCAGTGCCCGTTGGTATTCCTCTCCAGTGCAGGAAAGATGATAGGTAATATGACCCTACTATTTTGTTTGATCAAACTCTCTATATGGTCATTGTTCCACAAAAATAACGCTCGCTCAGCAACCTGAACCGAAATAACCGCTGTTAGTTACCATTCATCAATTAGTTATATATTCTGCATCTGCAATATCACAAGGACTTAATGTACAATCATGCAAAAGATAAGAAATGTTTGAAGTCTCAAGCTCCAAAACACAATTGTGGTTTGAGATGTGATGAAGGTCACCCTCACAATATTTTGTTCCCAAACTCCACAGGAGTTTTGTGCATAGATCAGATAAAGCCAAGGATTGAGGATAAAGAATTACTGTTCAGAATGTAGGATATAAAAATAACTCTTCATTTTCTCTCTTACAAACCACTGTAACAAAGTTACGTCTTAAATATCGATTCAGATGTAATACAATTCCAGGAAGACATGCAACAGAACTCTACTGTACTCTGAACTCTACTGTATATCGTCTTCAAAGCTCATTAATCAACACCATAGGACATCCCAGTACTCTGAACTCTACTGTATATTTTAAGGACATAAGATGACAGATAGTTCCAAGGTACATTTGAACATATGTAATTCGTTGTAGGAATCAATCAATGAAAATGCATTTAGAAAAATGAGAAAGAAGAAAACTATATTTGACACAACATGTGCATCAAAGCTTTTGTCCTTCAAGTATTTTGATTTAATAAATAACAACCTATTCTAACACATCCAAAGTTAGCAAAGGCAATTCATTGATGTCCTTGTGGTCAGCAAGTAATTAGTGCTTGCCAATCTTAGTACAAAAGGAGACATTTTTGACAATTTTATTTTCCGATTAAAATTTTCACTTAAGATGCCAGGGAAACTAAATCCAACAACAGATTCATACTCAGTACTAATTGGCACTGAATGAACATCATTTCTGAAGAGATACATACTAAAGAGAAATCCTTGTTTCCTTGGTATCCCATGATGGACACAAGTCATTGCGTTTAAAAAATAATCACTGCCAGCAGCGAGAAGCTGCTCAAACCACTCCTCAAACTAACCATACAGAATGGCCATTAACAAGTAATCAATTAGGGTGGTGTTACAACAATATGTAAGTTACTTTTGAAACTACACAAAGGAATAAAATGCCTAGAAAAGTAAACTACATGGTACGGAGAACTACAATGTTAACTGAGCAGAAAACTATCATGTGCCACTTGCAACACTAAGCTGTCCTATTCTCGGTCTGCTGTGGTTTCTAAAAGAAGTAGCCTTATTCTAGATCCTCAGAGGAACATAGTGCACATATTATATATCTACACTAACATGCCTTGAATAGAAACAGAAAAAAAAAGAAGCTATTCTCATTATGCAGCTCATGCCTTTTATCAAGTTTGAAAAGATAGGGGCAGAAGAAAATTACGAAACAGAATTAGGAAATAACAGGACACAAATGGATATGCTTTTCATGAGGAATGCTATTCAGCAAACATTACCTGAAAGTGTGAGCTATTCAGGCACCGTGCAATCTGGCGGAAAAGAGGGACCATGCATTTCTGGAACTCTGCAGGTTGTGTAGCTTCCAATATCTCCTCCAACTCTCCCAGAAACATCACCTCCTTGGAGCTGTTTGTGATGGGCCAATATTTCAATAGGCCTCTGATAACTGTATCTGCAAGTTTGCAATCCTTTTCGACAAACTGGGTGATGCAGTAAGACAACTGCTGATGATACATTGAAATGCCCTTTGGCTTGTGAAGTGGAATTAAAGCTCGAACAAGGAACAATTTGTGCTCTTCCTTAAGTGGCAATGCAAACCCATTGATGATACTTCCCAAAATCTCCAGTAGCTCTGCAATTCCATTGTGCTTTTCAGTTTCATAGATAAACTGATAGAAGATGTTGTTGATGGCTTTCCTAATGTATGGTCGATGAACCATGAACTTTCCATAGACACGGTGGAGTATCATCTTGAGGTACTCTCTCTCCCTAGGGTCTTCAGAATCAAAGAGGTCAAGTAGCCTCAGAACAAACGAATGATCGATGTATCTTTTAGCCAACTTGGCATCAGTCTCTGGAGACTGAATGAACCTCAAGAACAACTCATAAACAATCTGTAAGTGCGACCATGCAGGATCCATGACAGGCTCCTCCTCATCCAGATCAAAGCCATCCACTTTGTTCTCTCTGGGAGGGGTACTCAGTGTCCTGAACAGGTTTGCAGAAACCATCTTTGTGATCTCTTGCATGCTTGCCTCAGAAAATTTCCCACTGGCGGAGCCAATATAGTCAACGAGCTCCACTAAATTTTGCCTCTTTATTTCCTTCTCCTTTATGTTCTTTGTTGGATCGGTGAAGTCAAATTGGGTGCAGCACAAGTTCAACTTCTTGATGAACAAGCTCTGTTTCTCTGAGTTGGGCACATCCTTAAAGCTTGGTAAGGACACAAAGGCAGATGAGGCTGAATCACCATTCATGTTCACCCTCGAGTTTGCATTGCCGACATGCATGCCACTCCCATAACTGAGCCCAGAGCTGGAGATAACCGGTGGCTGGCTACTCGAATTGGAAGTCCTGTCTGCAGTTCTTGGACCCAATGGCGGGTGTGACACCGAGGGGCTGGGCCTGCCAATAGGATCCTTATCCCCGGATTTGGACGGCTTCTTAGGGAGCCGTCCAAGGAATTGCTTTATCATGCTATCACCCAGATTAGTAAAAATCCACCCAACACCAGCTTCAAAGAGCTTCTGAGAACGGTTGTCCGCTTCCGAGTAGCAGAGCTACTAGCCTCTTACTGAACAGTAAACCCTAGTACATTGTCATGCCAAGGAAGGCAAGCGTCACTCCAAAATCTGAATTCTTGGCGAGCAAATCGAGCCGCTCCAGCCTGCAAGGATCAAGCTGACAAGTCAAAACAACAAACCATATGAAGATCGTGTCGCTCAAAAGGATATATATACTGCCCACAAGATCACGCGGCAACAGATCAGGTGAACCCAAAATTATAGATAGTAAACTGCAGCCGCATCTTCGTTAGGTTAATCTCGCAGCTCTGGAATAAGGAGAACCCATTTGGAATTAGCTCAGATTCGCAGGATACCACACGCAAACAAATCCGCAACTTAACAGAACGGGGAGACAAAGGGAAAGATTTGGATTTGGTTGTTCGCAGTCAAAGCAACGAAATGGTCTCTGGAAACAAAACGAACAGCAGCTAGAGCAAGTCAACCATTGGTTACTCACCAACAAAGGAGGAAACCGATCCAAGGGCGGATGGATCTCCACCCCCACGCCGGTTCAAAACCAGGGGAGGGCGGTGGCGAGGAGCAGCAGCAGGAGGGGGAGGAGGGTCGACGCCTCCCTATGTTAGAAGACTTCCGTGGAAGGGATGGCGGCCGGCTTGTGGCGTGGCCGTCGCCGGCGGTGAGGTCGCCGATGACGAGGCGCAGCGAATGCGGCGGTGGAAGAAGAGAGCTCTCTGGAGACAGGGGAGAGAGAGGAGAGGAAAGTTCCTTGCTTGCTTCTCGACTTTGGAGATTCCCGTTTTGCCCCTGGATTCCTGGCTGGTTCACAGTGCAGTTGGTGGTTTCTTCTGCTGTCATAAACAAAACCTCTTTAGACCATAATGGTTCATTGATTCTTGAACCAAAATTCAAGCTGCAAAAAAAAAAAAGCATCATCATTTAGTTAGAACGTGGTTTGGTGGGGAGCAAATTTAACATTGAGCTTTATAAATATGCATCAATTTGGTTTGTGTAGTATGTCAGATCAGCAGATAGTTCTTCGTGGGACCCACGCGTAAACACCTCTTAGTCGAGTTGTTGTTATCGTGCGCTTCAATAATTTCTTCCTAAACATAATGGTGATGATCCTTTCAAGAGCTTAGGAGGATTAATTCTACGTAGGTCTGTTGGCAAGTATACATTGTTTGTAGGTATGCCAACCTTCCATTATAAAAGTACAATCACTCGCGCATATACTTTCCCATTCATCTGCGTTCTGCGCAACTACTAATCCAATGACTGACCAACCGGTGACAGACGTACGTAACAAGTCAAATTTCTTTTTCAGTAAAGAAAATACCGGTGAGTCCTGACCCAAGTGCGGGAACAATACTGCTGCGCCGGCCGGCGGCGGCGGCGGCGGCGGCGGCGTGAGTCGTCGGCGTGGAACCAGTCACCTGGATCGGTAGGAATTCTCCTCGCTACTTTTTCTCTATACCATTTTTTCCCTGGCCTTTTTTTTTCTTTTAGATAGAAAGAAAGAAAGAAAGAAATCCTTGTTGGAGTTTGTTGGCGGCGATCGATCTGGCGAGGCATTATGCGTTGCTCCCTTTCCGCTTTTTGTTAATTCCGTGGTGGGGGGGCAGTTGGGGGGGCTTGCGCTTAACTTTTTCGCTTTGTTTGGCTCCAGTCAGTGGCCAGGCTGTTGAAGATTCTCGTGATTAATTAGCTTAACCAACGGGTCTCTATCTCACATCTCACGCGTTAATTAGCTGCTAAGTACGGGTGCTAATTAATAAATACATTAACCATCGTTTCATCTACAGCTAGGTAGGAATGGACTGCAACGACATGGGCCGGTCAAAGAAGGAGAAGAAGAGAAAATAAATAAATAAATAAATAAATCAAGATGGGCCCGATCTGCTGACGTCATGGGCAGATCAGCCACGCACGGATGATTTCACGTGCTGTGCGGCACGCGCGAGGAATGTTCTCTCGCAACCAAAAAGAAAAGAAAAGAAAATGAAGTGGAATGTCAGAGACAACAAGGAAAGTGTGGAGAAATCTAGGCCGAGCCCTACTCGACATGGGCCTGGTGGTTGATCCGCAGCGTATTCCGGCCCACTTGAGGCAGTCTCACGTTTTGTCTCCTGTGCGTGATGAAGCGCCCAAACACGTACGTGCATGGGTGCATGAACTGCATAGCTAGCCACCACAACTTTCGACTGCTGGATGTTAGTGTTACTGCATAGCTGGAAACCCTACACGTCCACGTTAGTAACTTTGGATATCTCTGTATTTGTCCGTGTTGGGCTAAAAAGCCTAAAACATGCACTGCATATACATCTCTTCTGGCTTCGAAGTGAGTGTACGTGAAGCAGCTAGCATAAACTACTTGGCTTTACAACTAAGCAATGATCTTTCAGTTGCTTTGCAAGCAGAAACCTGTATTGGGAGGTCACGCTGCGTGGATGGTGCTTGGTGCATGAACAACTTGGCGACCGGCCTCCAAAACCAAAGTGGCTTTATTGCTCTCATCGATCACTCCTGCGGCCTACCATTAGGTCTACCCGTATTTGTTGTATCCTACACAAGTGGTAGCCTGCTGTTACGACATGCACGTTTTGAACTGCTTTTGGCACCAGTAATCTTTATGCACACTTTCCTAACAATCCCCCCCTTTTGGTAGAATCCAAGGCCTCTGGCTATTGTAACGCTCACAAATCAACATATATTAGAATAATGATTTTGCGATGAATATAGTTAAATAAGATAAGTGTACGTTGAAACAGAAAAGGTATAGTTCCAAACGAGAGAAACTGAAAACAGCTGCATGCATGGCTGTGTGTTATGCATATCCAACTCATTTTGCCGCACCAACAGCTTTCATGTATCAATCATGCATGTACCACAAGTAAACATATGAACTTTGCCACTGACATATGATCTACATGATGCAGACTGATGGATCATATATGCAAGCCTCAAAATTTATATATGCGCAAAATACATGATAGGCTTTAGGGATTTTCTTGTTTTTACTACAGAGGATCAAATATTCATGCGGATGGTGCCTTGCAAAAATGTTAGCAATATATACATACGAAATTATCAAGTTTCACTTGGATATACATGTAAAAAATAAAATTGGTTGATTATCTATATATGTGGGCACAATATAATTATATTATTTGAGTAACTGCTTTCTACTAGTTGTCATCATCTATTTATTTATTTATTTTTAGCCATTGCTCTTGGATGGAACATGTGATTTCTTGTGGCAGTATGCATGCTTCAAATTATTGCTAAGTGTAGAAAACAGGAGTAGCAGGTGTCTTCTCCATCTCATCTCCTCCAATGCTCCAGCTATAGCTATCACCTCCTTTCTTCACCCGTCTCTCTTACTCCAATTCCTATGGATACTTTCAATCTACCTAATGCTATTAATTCTTGCACTATGCATGGGCGCCAGCTTTACTATCGCTTGGTGTTTCTCCTTGGAATGGATCCTTCCCTTTCCATAGAGATAATTGCTTTTTGGTTGCTGGTTGAAGGAAACAGTGAAGTTGATTTCCTTCGGCGCATCAATTCTTTTCATGGTGATCGTTTCCTTGCCCTTGTTGCTACGGGGAAGCAATTTATTGATGCATTGCATGGAAACCTTGTTGATTTGAAATCTAGATCTGCCAGAGAGTTTCACAGCCAAGTTATGTTGGGGATTTGTTTCTTCCTCAATAATGTTTGCTATAAAGTCTTGACTGATCTTAGACAAAAGGCTGAGCATGGGGTGGCAATTCATGATATTGAAGAATCTCCCAGTTCAAATTATCATGTTCTTCCTCAACACATGAAGGATCGGCATCATGTAAGCACTGTAAACACAAAAATAGCATAATCCCAACTTATTTTATGGCACTTTTTCTAAATTGATTGCATTTAAATTGTGTGATAATTACATGGATGGCACTAGATTTTCCCCATTTACCTACTGTAATGAACTTTGATTAATTCTATATTTTTTTGAGGAAGTGATTTAATTCTATATTTGCTCTTTTCTATACAGAGCTATCATCAATATCAAGGAAACCATTCAAAATCTATAAATGTGCCTAGTGCTATTAAATGCCGTGAAGATATGGAAGAATCTCCCGATTCAAATTATCACGTCCTTCATCGGTACATGAAGGATCGACATCATATAAGCACTGTAAGCACAAAGATAACATGTTTCAAAACTTATTTTGACAGTACTTTCCTAAATTGATTGCACTTAAATCATGTGGCACTTATATGGATGGCACGGACCGATACTTTTTTATCATTTACATGCTGTAATGAACTCTCATTTAATTCTATATTTTCTCTTTTCTATGCAGAGCTATCATCACTATCAAGGAGGCTGTTCAATTTCTAGAAGTATGCCTAGTGCTATTAGCCTTGAAGATATAGAAGAATCTCCTGATTCAAATTATCATGGTCTTCAACAATACATGAAGGATCGGCCTCATATAAGCAGTGTAAGGACAAAAATGGCATATTCCAAAACTTTTTTTTTATCATACTTTACTAAATTGATTGCAATTAAACCATGTGATGCATACATGGATGTCACCAATAATTTCCCATTTAATTGCTATGATGAACTTTTATTTAATTTTATATTTGCCTTTTTTTTCCATGCAGAGCTATCACCAGTATCAAGGAGATTGTTCAATTTCTAGAACAAGTACGCCTAGTGCCATTAAAAGCTTTGAAGACATGGTGAGAACAAGGGATGAAGTTCTATTAATGAATGCCTTTTCACCAGATTCATGTAACATGATTCCTCAACAACAAAATAATGCTACAATGAGCATATCTTCAAGATCCATTATGCCCACCGCTATTCAAAACCATCAAGATATGGTTAAAATGAGATATGGAACCAACTCGATGAATACCTTCTCAATGGATCTAGATATTATTAGTCCTCAACAACAAAAGAACATTGGAATGAACATATCTTCTGGCTTAGATATTCATGATTTGGAATCATTATTCAACAACTGTACAATTTCTCCCCAGTTTCTATCAGAGTGGGATAATACATTTCCCCAAAGTTCTACAATGAACATGGACCCTTATGTTCATTCACCTGTCCCACAAGATGATAGGACATTATTTGTCACTTTCTCAATTGGATATCCATTAACTAAAAAGGAAGTATATAACTTCTTTATGAGGTAAGATTCTCTCATTGTATTTTTTCCTATTTGCATGCAAGTACCATGGCACATTCAATTGTTTTTATTAAATAACCTATAAAACCAACATTAAAATGAACTCTTTGATAGTGAAACAAGGAATATTTCATTCATTTTCTTGGTTTTACATTACCTTTTATTTGTTTTAGTTAGATATGAACTACTAGACAATGCTTTAATAAGAAAAATGCTATTATACAGTATTTAGTTATTAGTTTTCATAAAAAAGAATCTGACAGTTTCTTTAGAATAATGGTGTTTTCGCACTTAACTTTTACTATACTAAGCATAATGCACAATGTATGCCTTCTTGTTCCTCTCTTACTTGGAAAAGGGATTTGAACCAAAGCATAATGCGTACATTTTATTCCTCCGTTCTCAACCAACATAAGGAAAACACATGTGGTGTATGTGGTGGTGGTGCATGGTTTCTCATTGCTTCTAGTTTGGCAGCTGATGAAGTATCACAAATCAATAATGCATAAAAAGGATTAGAATTGGTATTACAAAAGAATATATAATACATTATCTCTGTACATGGAAGTGGGAAAAATTAATTTACTCAATGTATTTGAAATAAATAGTACAATATGAAACAAAGCTGTAAAGGGAAAAATTAAAGGGAATTGTTTGTGTCAAGAAGAATGGGATCTATACATCATCAGTAATTCAAAAGCTCTACGCACTAGGAGGGTGGGCTACTTTGCGTATAGGATGGGTACGGAGAAGGGGGGGTAAGTGTAGGGGAGGATGGGAAAGAGTGGAAGGGTGAGGTTTAGGAGAGGGAAAAAGCCTAGAGGAGAAGAAAGAGTGAAGCTGAGGCCATCCATATAAATCCTAGTTTTGTATCCTTGGTGCCTTCCTACACTTTTCTGTCCTCAATCTTCTAGTTCATGAGAAGATTCCAAAATTTTCGACCTTGAAATCGCCATGGCACTTGCAGACTTGCTTGATACGATTAAACAACGTCTAAAAGAGACATATCTATAGATCTTCCTGATTCATGAGAACAAAAGAATTAGATACAAGCCTCAAGAACAAGGGTGGATCTATAGACTCCATATTACCAACTAAAATTCCATGGGGAAGAAGATGTGGACAAAGAAGATAGCCCTCCTTTCCTTACAACCTCACCCACAATCGGTGATAATAAGGTGAGAGTTGATGTATATAATACCGAAGAATGCAAAAGTAGTGTGACGTTCGCAGAAACTGATGAGCAAATGGACAAAATGACACGAGGATGGACAACTGGTAGTACCACAGGTTTCATGAATCGTACAAGTATTGAATAATGGAGCCAATATATTTTTATAAGAAGGAAACAAATTAAATTCGAAATAATACCGGTAAATAATTTAGTATAAAATTAAAGTGCAAACATCATAAGCATAAAAAGTGCATGTGTGATGGATATTTCAACTCAACACAAATGGTAAATCCATGTGGACAAATACTGAGATAAAAGAAGAGCGGAGGAGAAGATGGTGCATCACTGTTCAAGCCTTCAACATGTTTCCTCATCACCCATATCTCATCATTTTTTTATTTCCAAACTACTATAGGAAAGTATACCATAGGGATCTAGAATTAGTAAAAGCTTTTTATCATTCTTCTGAAAGCTTCTTCCTCAAGGAAGTTTACTAGTACTTTATTATACATATAATTTACAGATTGTTGCTGTGTTGCACATTCATTTCAACTCCCGTATGTATTGCTAGTTGTACTTGTTCTTATCATTCATTCCTTGTATTGCAGCAATTTCGGTGATGTCGAAAGCCTAAGCATAGAGGAGCCAGTTGAACTCAGACCACCACAGTATGCAGTAGTCATATTTGGCTCTCTGGAGACTGTGCTACTCATCCTTAGTGGGAAAGAAAAGGTCAAGTTTGTGATAGGGGGGAAACATTTATGGGCTCGAAAATATGTGCCAAAGAACAAGAAGAATGGCAAAAGCAAGGCTTGGATGTGACTAAATAATTGCAACTGGTTTGTAGAGATAGGGCTGAGCTTGTTAGCCCGGTAAACTGAATAATTTGCATTTACAGTGTTTTGCTTGTCTGTTAAAACTGTTAAGGGTCGTGTTCAATAATGTGGCCGCCAACTCTAAGCTTGGAACCACCTACTTCTTTAATTCGGAACTGTGTTTCCATGTATGCTTGGGCATGTATCCGAGTGACTAATGTGTGTCTAAATGGGAAGGACTTCCATTTACCTTCTGCTGTAATTTCTCTCAGCATGCAGTAGTGAACCAGTGATGATCTATCATAACATAATGCAAAGTTGGTATTGATTAAGAGATAATCGTCTATCCACCGTATATAAGCTGCAAATTAGAACGCATGCAGCATGCTTGTAACTGAATTGCGCTTGAATTATTACTCGATCGTGCACAGGTAATGGTGGAAGAATACCATATCCTACCATCATCTTGACTTGCATTGCCAGTTTGTAGCATAGGGTTTTAGACTTTCAGTTCATCATTAATTATATAGGGTCACCTTTCTGCTGCTGATTTTTGCACATCATCATCGTCAAAGTTCATCTTGAGTACTTTGTGATTACCACGCACGCACATATATATATCGATCAGGTAGTAATTTTGATCAAAACTCAACCCTTGTTATCATGTGTCATAGGAGATTAAGCAATGTCCCTGCTGCCACTGAAAGAGGATGCAAGGATAAGCACAAACTGGAGGCAGCTCTGGATGTACTACCCTTATCTCTGCTTCGACGGCAGCAATGACGGCTCCACTGATGATGAGGACGATGACGGCAGTGTAAAAATAGGAAGAGCAAAATTCATTGCAACGATAAATTCTATCATCAAGCAGCACAGTGGAACAGGGCTCAACAAGTTGAGCATCACGTACAGCCTCAAGACCAGGTCCTGGGATCCGCCGCATCAAAGGCCAAGGTTATAGACATTAACCTGTTGGCAAAAGGGGAAAAGATACGGCGAGGCACACATGTTTATAGCTTCCCTCTTGAGGCTTTAGGTGCTCAAGAGGGCCCTTTTATCCAGTCCTTGGCTCTCAAGTATGTTTCTATAAAGCTAAACTTGGGACTCATCGCATGCTATGGTGTCGCTCATCTGAATGTACCACAAATAGCCCAAACACGAGTCCATACGGTGGATTTTCACGTTTCTAGCCTTGCTAATTTTCAGTTCAGTGGGGATGTGATTCCTATAACTCTCCATGGTTGCTCAAAGTCAGAGGAAGCAACGGTATTTCAGCAATCAAAAGTGCTAAACGTGCAGGCCTACATGGATCCTATATGGCTCTGGGCCTCACAGCCACAGGTACCTGGTCTTTCCAATTTCCCCTTTTTTTCTTCTTAATCATGCATAATCTTCAAATGGGTGTTAAAGTCTTGAACATGCAATGTTTCAGGTGCAAGCATTGTTGATGACCAAACCAACGCATATGTTTATCAATCTGAGGTATCTGACTTGTGAAACATGGATCATGGTCTATCATGATACAAACAGCCAAAATGGTTAGCTCACTATTTGACCTTTGCACCCTACCTGGAGACGCTGCAATTGCATGTGAGTACTCTACTATTTTGTTGACGAAGATTTCTATGGATCTGATTCTGATTGACTGATTCTTCTTAATTGTTGGCTTCCAAAAACAAATGAAGCATTCTTCGTCGTGGGACAGCTACTGCTGGTAGGGTGAGGTCACAGGGGAGGAAGTGTCCTGCTGTATGAGCCGTCTTCACCACCTCAAGACAGTCTATACGAGCGGGTTCCGGTGTTACCGGGCTCAGGTTGAGCTCTTGTGCAATATTCTGAAAAGGAGTGCCATGCTTGAGCATGTCACCATAGAGCCAAAGGTGACAATAGATGAAGATCCCCAGTCGAAGCATTTTGGCATACCTGAGCACGAGATCTGTGAATGGGCGTATCACACCTCACAACATTTTGGTAAAACCATCACTGTTGTACAAGATCGAAGAGCCTACAGTGCATCAGTAAACCATTGTGTAATTGAATCAGGTGGTGCCCCTGATACATGAAACACAATAGCAGCTCTACTCATCAGCCGTTAGCCTTCCTTTTTTGGCAGTGTTTATTCCCTAGTCAACATTGTAGATACACACCAAACTCAGGTGAAGAAATTACGACATTGTTGAAAACCAAATCATTCCTAATCAACCAGATGCACCAAGACCAGGCTGTCAAAACAAAAAGAAAGTTACTAGTTTTCTTGTCTGCATCCTCCAAAAATCGCTTTTTGGAAACAATCAGCCCCATCAGAGATCTGTTGCCAACGAAAAGCATCTCTATAAACACACCAAACTAATTGTGCCACAATGCATCTACAAATAATATGGTCAGTTATTCCAGCAATACCACACATCTCGCACTCAATATTACCAGGTCAATTCCTCTGCACTAAATTGTTCGACAGATTGCATCTCGTCATTTCATGGTACAAGAGTATTTGCCACAAAATTGCAAACACTGTATGAAGCATCCTTGTACAGTTGTATATTAAATTACAATAAAAAGAAAACAGAGCTAGCTCTACTTGTTAGCAGTTGTCTCTCGACAACTTAACTTTTTAATGGGGTAAGAGCAACTCCAAGAGGCTGCTAATTTTACTCCCAATATCTTCTTTTAGGAAAAAGAGAGAAAAAATGAACTCCAACAATCCACCTAAACCTTCCCCAATTTTTTAGCAACGCTAAAAAATAGCCTGCCACCGCGTATATTTTAGCGTTGGCGTTCCTCCCCCAATCCTGATTCCCGCACGCCCGCGCGTCCCTTCCAATGGACCCAATACGATGACGTGGCCTATGTTTGAAATATTAGGGGCTATTTATTAGCGATCTGTTGTGGACTGATATATTTTTGGGGGGAATTTTTTTTTGGGAGAACCCCCAATACATAGTTTTGGGAAGAATTTTTTAGTATTCTCTTGGAGTTGCTCTAATGCCTCCCCCTGTTTCCGAGGAAAATAAAAAAGGGTAGGAAAATTCTGTTTTGCTACGTGGCTGTATTGTTAGCAGTCAGGTTCAAACGGCCTGATTTTTGCCTTGAAAAAGATGCACGGTCAATTCTTTTTCTTCAACTATGATAACCTTGCCTCTATGCTATCTGTTGATGGTGTTTCATTCTTCTTGATGCCAAAAGCAATATAATTCACACCGGTATCTTCTGACAGGGACCACTCACCACTAAGTGGATTATAAACGAACCCTGCCATCTCTTCAACCTGATGAAAGATGTCAAGTTATCAGAAACACTACTTATAATCAAATTCAACATGATACAGTGAGAAAACTTACAGAGATAGAAGCCTTTTGCAGCATTAGGGAAAGCTCCTCAGGGGTAACCAGTTTGGACCACTCATGTGTGCCTCTAGGAAGCTGCATAAGTACAAAACTCAGAATGCGATATCAATCTTAAGCTGCACTAGCAGCTCACCTTAAGCAAAACTATGCCAGTATAATTCTAGAAACATCATAGCACTCTGGAGATTTCAACCGCTAGCTCCATTATAGGATTCTGACCAGGGTAACAAAAAATCAGGAACAAGCCGAGAAAAGTGAACTGGCATGGCATTGATTTCAGAATGGTGACCGGTCTAATTCACAGGTTCTCTTCATTAGATAACTAAAATTTCAAATTTCAAAAGAAGTCTTCAAACTGGACCAATTTTGAGGGGTGTAAACTGCTGGTTTATGGGTCTAAGACTAAGACCCTGGTTCTGACAATCCTACAAATAAACAGCTAGCTATACAGAGCGAGGGCATTCTCTATATGTACAGTCCGTGGCACCATATGTTAGGACGGACAGAACTACCATGTTTCGTTTACAGCATATCTGAATATTTAATTATTTCAAAAACTAATTTGTCATAGCTCAAGTTCATAAGAAGCATTAGCTGTCAGAAAGGTATGAACTACAAGTTGCACTCTCTAGAGTCAGACTTCACTCAGCTAGCATATTTCTCCAAAACAATGCGCCGCCAAACTTAATTTACTAGTATGAGAAAATGAAGCTAAAACATGAAATAGGGCTGTATACTAACCCATCTGAGGATATACTCAGCAGCAACTATTGCAGTGGCATACGCTCTCATTGAACGGTTGATTGTGGAAACCACAGTGGCACCATTAGGAACTGTCAAAGCAGAGAGGGATTCGCAAAACTCCAAAGGATTAGCAACATGCTCAATCACCTGTAAAATATGTGAAGTTCAATCCATATTTTAGATCCAAAGTACATTGGTTAACAGACTGTAAATAATTGAACCAAAAGAAGAAACAGGCAGTGGTCACATGATTTAAAGATTCTATTGTTGGAATGAGCTTGTATGCTGATATTCTGTTTTAGATTGCACAAGTTTCTAGTGCACATGTAATATGTCTGCACATCAGTGCACAAAGCAGGTTTCTAGTACCATCGAACGGGGTGAGTGGCTTATTGAGGCACACCGTCCAGTGCTTGAATTCCGGAACATTGACCGTACCTCTGAGCTTTTTAATATATGAAGCTCTCGTTCTAAAAAAAAAAGTTTCTCATGGATGAGTTATGCTGATGTACACATGGCACTGATATCCAGATAGATCCATATGTATGTGAAGCAAACTAGTCTTACCTAACCTTACGACTGGGCCAATACAAGTATAAACATATTTTCTCTTAATGATTAATGCACACAGAAGTATTGCCACCATATGATCCATATTTCTAATAGGTAAATTACTCTCGATCAGAGAAAAGATAGCACAAATGGAAAGCTCTATGCAATAAATTACAGGATCACCAAGGTAACTTTTTCAGTACCATTCAAAACAAAAGGTTCCTCCATACTTGTTTGAAGGAGGATGGGTGCAGGCAGAACCAGAAATAAGCATACCTCAAGAGAAATGACAGCATCAAATAACCTTTTCTCTTTTACCAATGCCTCTGCATGTAAACAATTTCCATATAAGTTTTCTCCAATCGTAGTCATAAGAAATATCAGGAATCAATCACTTCGATATCCAAATTCATTCTCTTGTCAAAATTGGAAAGGTAATGTTCTTCCTTTGTAGTACAACTGATTCTTACATATAATTATTGCGATAGTAACCACGTTAAGTACTAGCAAAGTTTACAGTGAACAATCCACACTGCTTAACCCATATATGTGAAGTTGTGAACTAAGGACAATATTATTCCCCCAAAACAAAGTTACATCACACTACGGTGTCAATGGAAAAGAACTGCCAGGGTCAACACAGCAGCTCCTCTTCATTGCTCAACAGAAATGCAATAGGTAAATGCTGTTAAAACCCTACAATGGAGAGACCACCTTTCAAAAAGAATGCCGTTCACTCAACATATAATTTAATTTAGAGAGAGAGAGAGAGAGAGAGAGAGAGAGACCAGCTGTTGTGCAGCAATACTCAATGGAAGCAGTTGTCGGATCAGATGCCTGAGAACATAAGAACTAAGAATCATTAGCTGAAGGAATACTGAAGTTATGGATTATTGCACTTAAGATAATAAAAAAAACTCTCAAGACAAACAAACATAGATACATTCACCTAATAATTTACATGCTTAAGACTCAAGAGTTTGTGCATACCGCATGAATACTTGCAATCTTTATATTCTTTTCGACAGCATCAATTGCAGTAACTGTAGCTCCCATCCGAGCAAGAGGCTGCCATCCAGCACCAAGATATAATCAGTTTATTGTTATTTTCCAAAAAGATCACAAAACAAAGAAATGCCTGTTACAGTCCACAATTGCACTCAAAACACCCAAAAGGGATTGCATTGACAATAAGATGTAATGCTGACACTTTCAAACCAACTAGTTACCTTATAGTATGCCAGGTCTACAAATTTACTAAATTAATTAGCAGTATCATGTGCAATGTTCCAAGCTGAACTAGCACAAGTGTTGAAGTTTGTATCCACAGTCACAAAGCCATTTAAAAATGGAAATAAGGAATCATTTTCAGCATTTTCTATATACCAAAATTTTCTCCAAAGAGTAGGTACAGAACAGAAATAAGATGATAAATGATTCAAATCCAAATCAATAAGCTTGACTCTGACTTTAGGATACGTAAAGTGAATGCAGTTATGAGTTTCATTAGTTTAAAAGATTTAGTAAGACACTGCTTAAAATTATTATATATGTGACAATAACCTCAACCTAAAATCTCAACCAGCCTGCCTATCCATTCAAGATATTTCAATAAGCAATGTTAAAGTTAAATTCTACTCGCTGATCTAAATCTTGAAATTACATATGAAATTCACATCAATCAGAAAGCCATGAATATAATTACATAAGCCATATGAATACATGTGTGCATTCATAATCCCATCCTGCAACATCCTCCTCCAAGGAGCAAAGTTCATGCATGCACAAGCCCACCAAGGTGGAGGGAGAACCTTTTATCACCACAACCAACTCAATCCTTTAATAAGTAGTATAAAAATATGGGGGCATTACACAAATACCACCTCAAAAAAATCTGATAACCAAAAGGCCAACTGCTAGATGTCAAATCTGTTTGTAAGTATCTGTAACTGTTACCAAATGAGCCATACACATATCCCTTCATAAAAAAAAATATTGTCCCTTTACTATGAAAAGTGCCAGAAGGTAGCAATCCACAGAAATGATTGACAGAGAGCAGCAGTCTACCTCTGACAGGATGCCGCCTCCACATCCAACATCAATAACTTTGAGGCCTTCAAGTGGCTTAGATGAATATGGATCCCTCCTGAATGAATGAATGAATATGTACAATTATGCAGTTAACTAAAAAGGAAATAAACTAATAGTATGTGTTGTTTCAGCCCAAACAAGTAAGTTTCAGCCCAGACATACAGGCAAATGGAGTACTATACAAATTTACAAACACCGCTAATGATTTGGTTAGTCTACTAAAGCATATTAATTCACTAGCTCAATCAAGAAATCAATCCTATAGAAAGGCACTGCTCATGTAGACCAGGAACCCCTTAAGAGATGTTATTCACAAATAACATGATTTATCATTTTTGTCTTTAAACTAGTAAGATATGCCATCAAGGAAACATTACAGATCATTGCTCATAATTGGTAAAATACTAAAATGAATGTGTTATATGGCTGCAGAAATGAAATAACTTCAACATTCAACCTTAAGTTATTCTTGTACCATTAGAAATATAGCTCAGCAGTAGATTTCATGCATAATTTATTCAGGTGGTTCATTATGGTATCAGCAAAAATGAATAAGTTCAAGGGGTGCAGAAATGTACCTGAAATGTCTGCAGAGAGTGGACCGGATAAAAGACAGTCGGGTTGGATTCATCAAATGCAATGGTTTGAATGGACCACTTGCATCCCACCTGTTCATTCCAGAAATATCACCATCATCAAAAAGCATTAACATGCAAGGAGATACCTGCAGTTCCTTGGAAATTTTAGCATTTCATTTGCGGTTCATTCCAAACCAATGTTAGCTGAACAGTCCCATCAAGTGCAACAGTCTAATCTGAGAGCTTCCATGGAAGTAGCTTGCAACATACTAACATTGACAAACATGTCTGACGATTCAACAACACTAGCTATCTATATCAAACCCCCAGTCAACGGAAACAAATGAATGAAGGATGGTGCAAATACTGGTATTCCTGGTTCTCTTCGTTTAGAACATTTCTTTAACCATTTCATGGCTGCATATGATAACCAATATCCAGATACAGTAGTCATGCCAATCGTGATCCCCTACAGTGCCCCTCACTGCGGGAGACCTCCTGATGAGGCCAACTAGTCTGTTAAACTCTAGTGATGTGGCTCTCAATGCTACAGACAATGCTCACCACCATCCTTCGACTACACCCGCGCGTCAAACATGCCGTCGTCGAAGCCCAAACCCGCTCAAAATTTCATACAAGCATTTAGCAGGAGCTCAACGTCGCAGGCAGAGAAGGGAAGGATCTCACTCTTACCAGGTCTCGGCGATGGCAGCAAACTTAGCGACCTCCGCGGGGTTCAGCGACGATACGGTGGGACCGCCTCCGCCCGACCGCGACGGACCCCGAGGCGGAGATGGAGGACGCGGCGGCGGCGGGGCCGAGGTGGATGCAACGGAGGCGCGACGGCGCCATTGGGGGAGGAGGCTCTTGGAAGGAGAGTGGCTGGAGTTCAGGATTTGGGCCCCGCCGTAGTGTGTCGAGGCGGAGGAGAGGAGGCCGCGGCGGAGGGAGGGAGGCACGCGGCGGAGCATCGTGCGCGACGGGGCGGGCGGCGCACGGCAGCGACGGCGTGACGGCGGAGGGTTTTGGGCTTTTTGGTCAGCGTGGTAACTGTGTGTGGGCCTCCTCGACTCGGTCGGGTGGCGGCCCAAAGCCCAAAGAAAACGCAGGGGCTCGCGCTTGCTCCGCCGAGGCGGAGTCAGTCAGACCCGCTCGCTCCGCCGTCCGCCGTCATGGAGCCGTCGGCTTCGGGCTTGGCGGCGCGCGGCGACCTGCGCTCAGCGCTGCCCTTCCTCCCCGTCGTCCTCCGCGGCGGCGCGCTTTTCTGGCCGCCCGCCGCTCAGGAGTCGCTCAGGGCGCTCGCGCTCGGCCCCGACGTCAGCCGCGTCGCCTCGGGGGACGTCCTCGCCGACGCGCTCACCGACCTCCGCCTCGCGCTCGCCATGCCCGCGCTGTCCCCCCGCGCCGCCGACGGCCTCGCGCTCTTCTTCGACGACCTCCTCTCGCGGGCCCAGGCGCGGGGCTGGTTCGCCGAGGTCGTCCCCAACCTCGCCCGCCTCCTCCTCCGCCTCCCAGCGCTGCTCGAGGACCACTACGCCAAGGCCGACGACGGCGCCTCCGGGCTCCGGATCCTGGCGTCGCAGGACGCGGGCATTGTGCTCCTCAGCCAGGAGCTCGTCGCCGCGCTGCTCACCTGCGCGCTCTTCTGCCTCTTCCCCACGGACGGCAGGGCCGAGGCGAGCCTTCCCACCATCAATTTCGACGGCCTGTTTGCGTATGTCCTCTCACATTTTGTGCTGCTTTGCTAATGGGTGGAAGACGAACTGGACAATTAACTGTGTGTTTGTTTACTGATCGTTCTACAGGGCGCTGATTCACAATGCAAGGCAAAGCCAGGAGCAGAAAGTGAGATGCCTTGTTCACTATTTCGAGAGGGTGACTGATTCTACACCAACTGGTTTCGTTTCATTTGAGCGCAAGGTTCTTCCCCGACGTGCTGTCTCGGTTGGTGTATCCTATCCTGATGTCGATGCGTGGATGAAATCCAGTGCACCCCTCTGCCAATTCCGGGTGAGAGGAATTACATTTTGATACTGGATGCTCCTTACTAGTATCTAGATTTTGGAGCTAAGGTGCAACTTGGCAAATAATTTATTTCCTGGTATTCGCACATACAGGGATTTGTTGTGTAATTGTGTTGCAGTGATTGTCAAGTTACCAAAGCATGTTTACTGTTGAGATGAAATCTACTGATTGTTTGTTTTCTTTTCATTAGTAGGTATTTTCCTCAGGTTTTATTGAAGATGAGGAACAAGAAGCCCTTGAAGTCGACTTTGCAAATAGGTTTTTGGGCGGAGGTGCACTTTTCAGGGGCTGTGTTCAGGTCTCTCTCTTTCGATTGACAAATTATTAGTTTAGCAAATGTTTCCATCTGGGTTATCACAATCATGTGATATTGTTCATTTGTTACCAGATTTAAGAAAACATTCTGAATCTGTACAATTTGAGTGGTAGTTTGTCCATCAATTCCTATTTGTACTTTAAAAAGATAAACTTTTTTTGTGTTGTGCTTGAATAGAAATGTCTTTAATTTGTGTTATGCATATTACAATGCTTTGTGGTTTTCTGTGTAACCAATCTGTCTTTTTCTCTCCGGTGCAGGAAGAGATCCGCTTCATGATAAACCCAGAACTGATTGTGGGTATGCTCTTCATGGCTTCAATGGAAGATAATGAGGCCATAGAAATTGTTGGTGCAGAAAGGTTCTCGCAGTATATGGGGTTAGTTTAAATCTATCCACCCTTTACTTGACTTTAGTTCATAGACTAAGTAGAAAGAACTGGTATCATCCATGGTTGATTTCCTCTACAACACGTTATGAACCCAATATTTTTTTCTCCTTGCAGGTATGGCTCCTCATTTCGCTTTGTCGGTGACTATTTAGATAGCAAGCCCATTGATTCCATGGGTAGACGAAGAACTAGGATAGTAGCAATTGATGCTTTGGACTGTCCAACTAGGTTACACTATGAATCTAGTGGTCTCCTAAGGTAAATCAAGTTAATAATTTGGAGTCTCATAGTTGTCACCATTCACATTCTTTATCAGAAAATATTTTTTTTTGTGGTTTTAGCATTTCTAATACACCTTATTTCAGGGAAGTAAACAAGGCTCTTTGTGGATTTCTTGATCAATCAAAACTTCAGCTTTATGTGAAGCTTTTCCAGGTTGTTACTTAATCGCTCTGTTAAGTTTCTTTTACCAGCACTCCCACGCCTTTGTTTGTTTGAATGACCTTTTTACGGCTAATATGGGCTTAGTCAACATTGCAACCTGTATTTAGGTTCATTTATTTTCTCATAATCTGTCAATGATGTAATTGAAGGTAGATCAAACAAATATGGCACTCTGGTGCATGCATATTTAATCTCAAAGAAGGCTCGATATGATATGCTGGAATGTACAATGTATCCATTGCATTGGAAGTATGATAGATATATCTACTGACAATGTTTTCATTTTCTAAATACTGTTCAGGATTCTAATAACAAGGATAACTGTCCAAGTATCAGCTCCGATGAATATATAGGGGTTTCAACTGGAAACTGGGGTTGCGGTGCTTTTGGTGGAAATCCTGAAATCAAGAGCATGATTCAGTGGATTGCTGCTTCACAGGTATAGGATAAATGAAATTTGAATGTCAACTACGTTTATTCCATTTAAATGCCAGTACTTATCATTTGATCAATGAATATGGTTATCATTGGAGCAGGCAAATAAATTGTGTGCCTATTTTTTGCAAGTGAAATCTGTATATTGTGCAGGCACTCCGGCCTTTTGTTAATTACTACACTTTTGGGGATGCGTCTCTGGAAAGATTAGGGGAGGTACTATTCATCCATTCCACACAACTTTTGCTTACCCTACAGGACTAGAAAGCTATTTTAACTGTTCTACTTTCAAAGGTAGTAGTGTATGCTTGAAAGAAGGTGTGGGTCCTCTTTCAGCGCAGTCCAATAGAGCTTCTCTTTGGTTGGATTTTTTTTCTTTTTGAGGGCACTCTCTTTGGTTGGATTGACCATGGGGTCTTATTCTTTTCTAGAAGCTTAGCAAAATCACTTGCGCAATGGAGAGCAGAAATCAACTTGCTGGTCGAATGTCGATGATCACAATTCTGTTCTATTGGCTTCGTGGTTATGTTTTAAACTTCCCCCCCTGTGTCATCATGCTTTGACAGGTGATCCAGTGGATACTACGTCATGGTTGGACAGTCGGCGAATTGTGGCACATGCTGATCGAGTACTCATCCCAGAGGTTAAGAGGAGAAACGTTGAAGGGCTTTTTCGCCTGGCTACTTCCCAACGGTGGCCCCAAAAATGAAGTGGATTACATGTCTGAATAGCCCCGGTTCTGAGGTCAGGATCTGTCAGCTTCCTAAGAGTGCTGCGTGTTACTTGTGTAGATTTGTGTGTGCGTATAAACAGATAAAAAAACTGGTTAACTGCATCATTGCCCAGTTTCCCGTTAGCACTCTGGACGCTTTGCTTAAAATTGCCACGAATGTAACCGGCAACGACTAACTGCAGAGAACGCTGTTCCATGGCCGAGGCACATGATTCAGTATACAGGAAAAATGGTTTCTTTGTTTATTCAAGAGGAGCAGCAACTTACTGTTTTTGCATAATACAAATATGATATGTCCACAAACACGATCACAAACAATTTTACCAATTGTTTCACACAAGAACGAGCTTGGAGTCTTCCATGTAATGAGCATACGTTTTTTACTTCACTAGTGCAGAATTCATATTATTATTGCGGGCTGGATTCTTGTCGATAGTTTTACATTGCAGGATTATGCGGTGTGATTTGGGTTTGCCATTCTCTTCCACCTTGCGATTTTCTCCTTTCCCTGAAAAATTTAAGAAACAGGTTGAGTATGTTACTGCAACGTAGTAGTAATTTTACAACTAGTTATACCGTTAGATGAAAGTACTCGTGAATCATCCAAGAGTGTAAATGAAAGCACCTTTCGTGGTTTAACTGCCACATCGTTGTCCTGGATGCAAGTGATCACGAAACCCAGGGGCTTGAGCACCTCCTCGTAACTGCATGTGCCATGCATGATCAAATTTTTTGTGAGAGAAGTCACAGCGTGTGTTTAGCATGTACTGGTACTGTAGATCGAGTACGGATAGCTAGTGCCATCGTCCATGGCGACGATGGCGGCGGCGTCTTACTCGAGCACTGTTGTGTTGAATGGCGGCCCAGCCTCCTGACCTTGAGCCTACCATCATGAAATCATTGATCAGTTTGTTGAAGAACAGGTACTCTCAGTCTGTTGGTCAATGGCAGTTGGTTACATTACCAGGTACATGAGGGTAATGAGTTCGCCATTGGGCTTGAGCAGGTCGGCCACTCGCTTCGCCCATGCTGGCCTCATGGACGGGTGGAAAGCACAGAAGAATCTGAAGCGCACGCATGATCGATCCAAAGGACAGGAAAAGTCATTTTTTCTGTTTCATCAGAATTAAAAGCAGTGGTAGTTTAGTGCTAGGATCACGCACGTGTAGTCGAAGATGAGGTCGAACAGCTCCGGCGGCTCCCAGGTGAAGAAGTCCGCCGCGACGAAGGCGAACAAGCTCCCGTCGTCGGCCGCCGCCGACCACTGCTTGGCCTTTGCTACGGCGGTCTCGCAGATGTCGAGGCCGACCACGAAGCGGCCGGGGCCGGAGAGCGCCACCACGTCGTACCCCTGCACGAGTTGATCACATCAAGATCAAGGCAATGGATGCATGGCGGCCGGCGACGAGTAACCTGACGACGGAGGCGGACTGACCGCGCCGCATCCCGGGACGAGGACGGTGGCGGCGTCGCCGGGCAGCGTCCCGGACTTGGCGAGCTCGACGACGGCCGGCGTGGGCTGGCCCAGGTCCCACGGCGTGACGCCTTCCTCCCAGCACCGGCTCCACCCATCTGCGCCGCCGTGATCGTGACACGAGCGCGCGAGTTAAAAAAATGGTTTTACAGATGGATGACAAGCAAGCGAAAACTGAACGCGACTACCTGGAGAATATTCCGGGCCACCGATGAGCTGCCGCACGCGGGCCACCGCCGGGTTCGAGCCGTCCAGGACCTGGCCGGCGGCGACTGCCGCCGTGGACGCCATGGCCTTCCTGCTTCGGAATCAAGTTATTAACTACTACTGCACTGCCACTAGAGTAGTGTGTGCTCAATATATACTGCGATCAGGTGTGATTGCTTCAGATCACATTCGTGTGTTTGCCAAGCACGGAGAGATCTGAACCGATGAATGCGTCGTCTCGCCGGCCACCACGCGTTCCTCTGTGTGGTGTGGCCGGTGGAAGCTTGGCCGGCGGCGGCGCCACCAGTATCAGGCTCGGCTCTGCTCTCCTCTCCTCGTCACAATAAATTGATGATCTTGATGGCACAGACATATGGAGAATAATTGCATTGGGTGACTAATGGAGTTCACCAGAACAACCCTTCGACTTCTTCTCACCACATGATGTTTTAAGCAAGGACCGAAAAAAGGATAAAACTATGAGACGTTCAGATCAGATCATGACGGGATGAGCAAACAGAGCATACCTCTCGATTAGCATTGCAGAGCACAATTGAAGCTAAGGAGTGGAGGTGATGATGACCCTTCATTATCAGACACTAGCTAGAAGTATACGCACGTCATGGCTGTTGTGAGATCTGCATAAATTGAACATGGACAAGGAAACCAGAAATAATTGAACATGAATTTTGAACCAAAAATAGACGACAAATTCAGTGTAATAGAATCGTCACCAGCTAATTATTGGGGGTCGAAACTGATGAATTTCGGCTGCGGCGGGCATTCAGGGTTGCAATGGGGGCATTTGGCCATGCATTCATCCTTTGTGTCATAACAATCCATCGCCGGCTTTTGATTCAAGCAGCAGTAGCAGGTGTGCCAGTCTGATCCACACTTATCCCAGTGGCAAAACACTATTATTACAATGTTGCTTCCATTGGATGATGGTAAACGTCCAACGTCAAACAGTTGAAGACGACCTGCTGCTGCAATATTTTCCGTTGACGATCATCAGCATGAAAAATATGCAATAGATAGATGATGCATGGCGACATATACGACTTACATTGTGCCCGCGATGCAAGTAGCACAAGCAACAAGAGCATGGCTGCCAGGTACACTAGGCTGTTGCAGCCCCTCATGTTTACACAACAGCCTAACCTAAACCCTAGCTAGCTTGTTCACATAGTATGGCCTGGTTATATAGATGATAGGGAGAGATCGGGACGTGCAATCAATGATTATACAAATGACGACAGAAGCAAGGATATTGATGGACAACTGTAAACAGTCGCGCGAGATATGCAGACATACAAGTGGAAAATAAGTAGGAAAACAGCACTGGATATACATGGCAATTAAGGTAGAAAATCTGCTATCATGCATGATTACCGAGTTAGAGATAAGCAGGGAAAGATATCTATAGACAACCAGATCACTAGCCTATCTAGCTGTACAATCAAACACAGGAGAGGTACACATGGAAATAATATATGGAATCTGCACAGTTAATGGTATGAGTGTCAGAGATAATCATGGAAAGTAGGAATGTATATAGCCCTAAATATAGGGGGTAGGTATGTTTGGATCCACACAGATTATGTAATCCAACTCATGATCCAGTAATCACCTCAGATCCGCCAACCTCGTGTTGTAGAATCCTATGTTACTCAAGCTTTTACCAGCTTGGAAACAACCACCACACAATCTTGGTGGATCCCCAGGATCCGAACCTCACCAGAACAGCCCTTTGGTTTCTCACTGCAAAACCAAAGGAATTGTGCTAACAGTTTACTATGGCATACACTATGTGCTACTGTACATGTAGAGTCTGCAAGTGATCTGTTTATCTTTGGCAGCTATAGAACCTGCATATGAACATCTAAGCCTGCATCTTGCATCACATCAATGAGCTCCGCAAGCATCTGATAGATGGACGCCGAGTCTGGATGCGACGTGTCTCTTGCAACAAAGGTGTGGACCTCGTTCTTGACCTCAATCCAGCTTTCCCCGGCTTCCTTCTTCACCCCCACCTCGTCCATCCTCCGCCGAACCCTCCCGGCGTCCTGCCATTCCCCATGCATCGCGTAGATGTTCGACATCAGCACGTAGCTTGCAGAGTCTCTTTCTGAAAGCTCCATGAGCTTGTCTGCGGCGAGCTTTCCCATATCCAGATTCCTGTGCAGCTTGCACGATGCTAATAGTGTCTTCCAAATCAACACATCAGGCTCAAATGGCATCTTCTCGATCATGCCTAGTGCCTCATCGAATCTGCCATTTCGACCCAGCATGTCGATCATGCATGCATAATGGGAAGGGGTTGGTATGATACCATATTGATCAATCATTAGTCTGAAGAACATCTCCCCTTCCTTCACCAGACCTGCATGATTGCACCCCACCAAGACTCCAAGAAATGTTGAATCGTCAGGCTTGCAACCACTGGAGCACATCTCACTGAATGCCTCCAGTGTCAAGTTCACATCTCCATGCTGCGCGAAACCATGAATCAGTGAGTTCCAAGACGTGACATCATGAAGATTCATGACATCAAATGCAAGCCTTGCAGATGCAATTTGACCACATTTGGAGTACATGTTGATCAGTGCATTCCCAGTACAAATTTTGGAGTCACACCCCAGTTTTAGAGCCAGGCAATGAAACTGCCTTCCTTGATCCAGCAATGCCAGGTCTGCACAAGAACTCAGACCGCTAGAGAAGGTGTAGTCATTCGGTGCGAAACCTTGTGAATGCATCTTAGAAAGCAATGCAACAGCCTTCTCACCAAAACCATTCTGGAAGTTGGCAGAAATAGCAGCTGTCCAGCTAACAAGGTCAGGATTTTCAATATGGTCAAGCACAGCCTCAAGTTCTTCTGTAAGACCACTTCTACCATACATGGAGAGTAAAGCGTTTGATACTCGAATATCTGTCATCAAGTTGTGCTTGATGGCTGAGCAGTGAATTTGACGCCCCAGATCAGCGGATCCACAAGCGCCAAGAGCAATTGAGAACGCAAACTCATTCAGCTCGACACCCTCTGAAACCATCTCGCTGAACACTCGCAGTGCATCTCCCAACCGCCCATCCCTGCTGCACAGCTGCATCATGGAACACCATGACACCACGTTCTTGGAGTCGAGTTTTTGAAACACCGACCTCGCCATGTCACAGTCACCATTCCTTGAATAGAGATCGATCAGCGCACTTGATGCATAGACACTCTGCAAACCCATCGCCTTGACAATGTACCCATGTATCTGCTCACCGAGAACTCGTGGGCACGCTGCCAGAATGCTTGTCATCGTGTGCTCGTTCGGCTGCAAACCCTGCCTCATCATCTGACAGAGCACCTCCACAGCCCGTGCGAACTCACCGTCCCTGCAGAGCGCCGAGACGAGCGAGGTGTACCCCACGACATCCGGCGACTCCATCTGGCGAAACACCTCCTCGGCCGCCCGCAGAGAGCCGCACCTCGAGTAGAGCTCGATGAGGCAGGTCCCAATCCAGGCGTCCCCCGCGAATCCCGCCCGCACGGCGAGCGAGTGCACCTGCTCCCCGAGGCCGAGCGCGCCCGCGGCCGCGCACGCCGCCAGCGCCGCGTTGCAGGCGAAGTCGTTGGTCGCGACGCCGGACGCCAGCATGTCCGCGAACATCGCCGCGGCCGCCTCGGGGCGGCCGTTCCGCGTGCACCCGGAGATGGCCGAGGTCCAGGCCACGACGTTCTTGCGGGGCATCCGGTCGAACAGGTCGAGGGCGTCCGTCAGCCTCCCGGACTTCATCAGGCTGTCCAGCCGCTTGCAGTCGAGAACGACGCCGGGCGGCTCGGCGCGGGGTCCACTGGCCGTTGCCGGCGTGGACCTGGCGGGCGGTGGGACATGGCTCGGCGGCGTGGGTGGGAGCGCGGCCATGTCCCGTGCCCGTGGGCAGGGGCCAAGCGGAGCTGGGTATCAGAGTACTGCCTGCTCCCTGCTCCCTGCTCCCTGCTCCAGTGCTCCATCTGCTTGTGCTTGGTTGGATGAGGAGGGGAAAGACGGGAGAGCGCGGAACAGAAATGGGCTGGGCCGCTAGGGAGCGACGAGAGAGAGATAGGGGCCGAGAATTGGGCCCACAGATCATTGGCTCAATTGAGTTTCTAAGAGCAACTCTAAGAGGTTGCTAATCTTACTCTCAATACTTTTTTAAGGAAAAAAGAGAAAAAAAACGAACTCCAACAGTCCACCCAACCTTTCCCCAATTTTTTAGCAACGCTAAAAAACAGCATACCACCGCGTATATTTTAGCGTTGGCATTCCTCCCTCCTGATTCCCGCACGCTCACGCGTCCCTTCCGATGGGTCCAATACAATGACGTGGCCTGTTTTAAAATATTGAAAGCTATTTATTAGCGATATGCTGTGGATTGATATGTTTTTGCGGGAAATTTTTTTTTGGAAGAACCCCCAATACATAGTTTTGAGGAAGAATTTTTTGAAGTACTCTTGGAGTTGCTCTGAATGACATTTTACTGCTGAACATATAGAAACATACTAGTATGGTACATCTGGTTGCTACGTTAATGATCGGCCGTGAATGGTTGAACAAGCAGAAGCGATCGTCGAGTGGTGCGGGCGAGCTCATAGACTTTGTGGATGTTAACAAAGACGAAAATTATGGGTTCTTTCAAGAAGAAGATGATGATGATGTGTATACACATGTCAATTGGGGTAACATCAATGCTACAACGTTCCTAAGCCCCACGAGCAGTCAGTGTCAGCATGTATTCCCAAAGGCGCTCTGTTAGATGAGATCCCAACAACCCAAGTGCAACTCCATTTGGCCGGCCTGCTTCAACGCGTACGCCCCGAGTCCTCGGCGGCAGCGGCGCCCCAAAGTCCAAACAAAGGATTCCTCATCCAGTTTCCTGCACATTTCATGCAGCATTAAACAATCTCAGAAAATGGGCACGGGATTTGGAAATATAACTCATACTGAATGTCAGCATTACATTTACTGGCATGGATATTTCCCAGCTAAACACACAAAGCTTCTCTTATACTACCAAATACTACATGCCGATGGAGCAGTTAAGCGGATTTTCATGTTCTTCTTTCTTCTACCTGATTGTGTCACCCTAATGATCACCCCGCAGAATAACCAAAGGCTGTTCTACAGGGTCACGTAAAATGCTAAAATTTCAACCCAGTTTCAAACACTCTTCCACGAGATCTTCTGAGTCAAATGCTAACATATTAACTCGCAAGACAAATATGATTTATCATCTCAACATGGCATATGCTCTGTGCTACTCTACAGTCTACAGGAGAAGTTCTCAAGAGAAAGAAACCTGAATGGCAAACCACATACCCTGAGTCCAATTGCTATGATGTTCGTCTGCCATAAGGCACTTGGTCGTCCTACATTTGTGACAATGCATCAGTATATACGCTTATCACTAAATGTTTACACTAAAGAAACTGCAAAGTACATTCACCTGATACATGCTATTAGGATACACCCATTGCACCCTAGAGTGCTCTGCTGCTGATGTAGGTTGGCCAAACTGCCCAGTTTGCAGAAACCATTTTTAAGTCTTTTCCTTTATTGCACATATTTTATTCAAGAAAAAAAATGCAAGTGCAGCATAGCAAAGAATAAACCTGCAAAGTGTTTCCTGCATGCAGCTGGTTACCAAAGTTGTGTGGGTGACCAGATTGCACCCCATAACGGCTATCAAATGATAGCTCACTTGGATTGACTTCTTCCTGGAAGATGCACAGTTAAGAGTAAATATAATGTCAAGAATTTCATTTCTGACAATGGGTAAGCAACCAATTACTGAGAAAAGCGGCTACCATGAGATCAACAACTCCATGTGTCCTGACATGACTGCCAAGGTTTGAGGCAGTCGAAGAAGAATGAAAAGCACCCTTCTGAGTTACATCTGTCGATACTAATAAGGAGTCCTGTCATACCAAAAATAATGGTTAGCACCAATAATGAAATGGCACAAGGAGTGCACATAATAGAAGGAAACACCTTATTCCCAAACTAATTTACCATAGAATCCACGCTTATCTCTTTACTCTTTTTAGGAGGACGGCCTCGGCGCTTCTTCGCTGGACCCCCCTCGGATGAACCAGGTTGTGTATGGTTGTCACCATTCACAATCGCACGTTCAGCTGGCGTCAGTTTCTGCTCCAAATCACGGCACAGATTATCATCAAGAAGTGTCTCTTTTATGTCTTTTATAAGCCTTACTGCATGCCTATACTTCTCGTCTGATGACATTCCAATCTCGACAAGGCGAAGGAACTGCAAAGAAATATAATCGTAACGTTCAACATGATTACTTGTTGCCAAATCCTTTGATGGATTATCTGAGTAGTGCAACAGCTTGAAGTCACTACGCCATCTGCTAAGTACATAACAAGGAAGGATGTCATATACTTGCTGCCATTTAAGCACAGATAATGCATGCCTACAAATGATGCCGCAAAACTGAAATAGACCACAGTTACACTCCATCTTGTTTGCCGCCATACAGTGAACAACCTCATACTTTTTATTCAGCATTTCAGTGGCTGGTTCAGTCAAATCAATAACTATAAAAGAAGATGCTGATCCATCCAGCTGAACTTGACAATGCATTGTTGCCTTCAGCTCATCCTGGAACCTTATAAACATATTCAAGGTGTACAATCTGGATAGCTGCTCTTCCATTGGGTACTTTGATATCACGACCCTGCTGCTATTTGATGAGTCAAAATCATCTTGTTGCTCCATTTTGTATTTGTTCTCCAAAAGTATCATGTAGCTATCAAGGAATGACACCAATGTGGTCTCTGAGTTGATTGAATCCTCAAAAAATGCACTTGGACTTTCACGCTGGCTAAAAGTGCAAAGCCCAGCCCAGAAGGCGTCCTTAAGGAAGGCAGGGGCCCACAAGTGCCGATTCTCATACAGAAATGTGATCCATTCATTGTCCTGAAGGCCAAATCGATCAATCCAGTTCTTCCACCTTGCCTCAAACTCATCATCACTCAAAGAATCATATATTACAGTCTCCAGTTCGGTTCTCATTGCTTCATATTCTGGCAATTCTCCTAATTTTTCTGAAACACTTCTCAGTACATGCCAATCACTTATTCTATGGCGTGTTTTCGGAAACACTTCTCGGACTGCGGCTTTTATTGCCACACATTCATCAGTAACCACGGCATTTGGAGATCGTCCTTTCATACAAGTTAACCACGACTTGAACAGCCATAAGAAGCTTTCCGTGCTCTCATCTGACAGCAATCCACACCCTAACAATACAAGCTGACCATGGTTATTGACACCCAGAAACGAAACAAGGGGGACATGATACTTGTTCCTTAAGCATGTTGTATCGATCAAAATAGCATCATCAAAATATTGATATGCTGCCCTGGATCTTGAATCGGCCCAGAGAACACTCCTTAGATGGCCTTCTACATAAAAATCCATGACATAGAAGGAGTTTGGTAGCTTTGCCTGCATGTCCGCAAAGAAACTGTTGATGGCCACAACATCAGCTTCCCCAATCTTAAGCCTTCCCCAGTCATCAAATATTGGGACATCAATGTCACCGGTGGCCGAGCATTCTCCTCTGGCAGCCCTCACCACGAGATCTTTGCTCATCCCACTGGGCAGTGTCTTGTAGCATCTCAGAAAGCGCGCTGCGGACGGATTCAGCGCGTGATTGTGCTCAAGGTTCACATCCGTCAGGTGCAGCAAGCCGTCCCCCCACAGCCTGGCGACCACGGTGGCCTGGCAGTTCGTTTTGGCCGTCGGCCTGGCCTGGTAGCAGGCGTCCTCCTTACCGTTCCCCCACTTGTTGCAGACAAGCACGAGGCGGCGGCAGAGGCCGGCCTTGGTGAAGGAGGACTTCTTGACGCATACCCCGAAGCCCGTGCGCAGGGCGTAGCGCTTGTAGAAGTTGAGCACCTCCTCGTAGGACTTGAACACCATCCCGTCCCTCGGCGTGCGGTCGTCCCCGTACTGCGCCGCCGACGCGGCGGCGCCGTCGTCCAGCTCGACGCTCTCCGCCGCGGCCGCCGCCTCGACCATGGCGGCGAGCTCCTTGCTGCCGGGCGAGATGTCCCCGGCGTCGTCGTCGTCTTCCTGGTTGCCCCCGTAATCCAATTCCTCCCCCGGGTTCAAGCCCACCTCCATCATGACTCCCTCCTACTAATCCACAACCCAATCAGTTGCGGAATCGTGCGAACGAACTCTTAGAACAAGAGAATCCATTCTACAGCCAGTGATTCAAACAAGCTAGGGTTGCTTACCGACAAGAGAAGAGATCAATCTGAGTCCGCCGGAAGGGAGGAGGAATATGAGAGAGCAATTCTTGGAGGTGGCCGGAGGTGTGAGAGGGTCGTTGGGACGAACGGGGCCAGGCAGCCAGCCGGAAGGGAGCGCCGCCGCAGGCTTGTCAGGGGGGAGAGAAGGCTTCGAAGTGGAAGTGGGGCTACCAGGGCCAAAGGAGCGACGTGACAATATTGATATTTTCAAAGGTTGTTTTCGCACAAAATGGTGCGCTTCACAATTATGGGATAATAATTTGGGCTTTCGGGCTAATTTTACAAGGAAAAAGGAATTGGACGCCAGGCAACGCTTTGCCAAGCGATAAATAATAATCTTGTCATTTTTTTTAAGGCCACAACTTTGATTACGAGCTATACAAATCTCTACCTAATCTATTAGACATGACGGGCCTAATTGGTTGGTGTCCAAGATTTGCCATACCAAAATTTGTGCAGGCTAAAATCTGAGCATGCCATACCAAAACCTGGGCAAGAATTCTAGAATAGGATTTGATTGGGTGCCAACCAAATGGGTGACAATTTATAGGATTGCCCTAGTTTTTGTAGGATAGATTTTGGGAGCCAACCAATTATGCCCGACATGACAAAATGTGGGCTACGAGTCAAACATGCCCAGGTTTCATAAGCAAAAGTAACAAACCCATCTAAAAAAAATGCCCTTCAACTTCAGTACACAAATCTCCTTTAAACCAAAAGCTAATCCAGCCCCAAAATTGGCTTATTATGTGCCACCTTATCACAGTAAAAATGGCATTTAGCATAGCACACCTTTGGCGATGAAATACAAACTGGCATGAGCTACCTAAAGATCTAAACATCATAAAATGGGTACACACATGATCTTCCCAGTTACCTATTTACATGTGCTGATCAGCATCTCATGCTATTGACAAATATGAAGAAATGCGGCAAAATTGTTTGTAACAAAGTTAAATGGTTTCCTCAATTTGTACAAAATGCTAAACAACCTAAGCAATGGAACTGCCATGCTGAACAAACGCTGCAATTTATCGCCATGGTATAACAGCCTCACTGGAAAACTGAATTCCCACTCAGTGTCAAAACTCAGGAGGAGCTTTAAGCCTTAACATAGGTGATGCTATACAAATGAATTTGATCGATCCAAAGTTCCAAAGCTTGTGTATTCTGTCGACATCCTTTTAAGCCATATTGTAGCATTCTTTCTGTATTTGTACATGGCAAGTCAAGGTATCCGAAATCTGGTCCATGCTTTTGCCACGCTCCTTCACGCTCAGTGCTTGCCTTCTGCCATATGAGCATCAGAATGAAACAGCTGTCTGCTCTTGTTGATGTGCCTAATCGCACTGCTGCCTGTTTTTTTCCTCAGGTGAGGTCAGGAACTTATTTCATGTTAACAATGATTTGGCGTAGTTCATTCTTTCTCGGATATAACAACAAAAACATCCTTGGGCGACCACCTTCGCCTTGAAACCTTGTCTGTTGGATTGATTATGGCACGCTCAGCACCTTCAAGACGGTACCCAATGACAATCTCTTTCCTCTGTCTAGCACGTAAAATGACCTCGAAGAAATTTAACTCCTCTTCATCTCTAAGGTACAAATCTGATGGTCGTATTTGCATTTCATTTCCCTGCAAAGGAGTCCAGTTGCAAACAGATATTAGTCAGACAGAAACCTGATACGACACCTTAGATAAACAAAAAAACTGACAAACAGAAACATGTGATGAATCATATTTCTAATGAAGTCAAGCTGCTGGCTTAGAAGTTACTCACAAACAGAAACATAAGATGGATCATATTTCTACAGAAAGAACAAAAAACTGAAAGCATCTGACTACAAGACAGGCAGTCAAACTACAAAAAACTGTAGCCCAAAGCAAGTCAGATAATCCTTACCTTTCTGGAGATGGATTGTATAGGTATAGTTAACCTAGTAACAATATCCATGTCAGAGATAAGGCTCTAATACTTCAGTTAGTGTACCAAACATTAGATCCATCTACTATGCAACTTATAAGTTCAATATTATTTGCATATATGCTAGGGAGTCGAATTTGCTAAGAATATCTAATATTATAATTGAATGCAGATTGTGGAATCATATTTTTCAGAGGTAAATGTCTAGGTCAGTAAAAAGTGATTGACCATGCAACCATCAACTTTGGGAAGTATACCTGTTCGGCAAAGAGCTCCTCCAAGACATCATTTATCTGCCGATCTTCTGCAACCATTGCCAATGCCATGCTCACAAGTTCATTTGAAAGAACATAGTCACTGATTTTTGACATTGACATCAAATTTTTAGTCCTAGGATCCAAAATCTCACTAATTATAACAGATTTGTCAGATGCTTGTTGCATCTCCCCTATCCAAGCACCTTCAGAAAAGGTCCCTCGGGGAACAGGTGAAACCATCGCTTCCTTATATGGAAGCCGTTTTGCCTGCAGTGGTTAAGAATATGAGAACAATCTTCAGTTCTTGTAAAGAGTTCAATATAACATTGGGAAATACAGCATGGAAATTTAAAACGAAAAAAGAAAAGGAAACAATAGCACATGATTCAAGATGATGGCATGTGATCTGAAGATGATATCAATAACAAGTAAAATCCATAAATAATTGACAAGTCATAATCATTCTCTGATCTAGAAAGAAACCTGAATATCTCTGATCAGCAGTAATGTTGCAAGTGATCTCGAGTCAGCTTGGATTGCTGAATCTTCTACAGATTCATCTGCCAAAATCAGGATCTGCATTTTGCTTTCAAGCATCAATCAGAGAAAATCCAAGCAACTACACTCATTGGAAATAACTTAACACTAGTTATCTGCAGAAATACAGATCTAGCAGGGTACAATTTAATTTCTCAGAACTTACAGAATCAAATGATTCTAAAGGGAGGCTCTCCAGGTGACGGCGAATGACAGCATTTCCTTCACGATGCACCAAAGTAATATTATCTAGACGACTGAAGTCCAGACCTCCATCAATCAGCTTTCTTTCCCTGTCAACCTCAGGGACATCATTAAACATCCACAACTCTGATCCTGGCGCAAGGAAAGCATCAAGTACCTGGGTAACAACAACCAAGTTACAGCTGCTGTTCTGAACCAAACAAATTAGGACCTAATTAGCTTCTTCCATCAACTTTTCCGCTGTGATACAAATTATACAAAATCAAATTCAAAACAGGAAGAAATACTATAGAATTAGAATATCGGCTCAGGTAAATTCTGCCTCCAAATCCTTTTGCTACAAATGTCCCCATTACATGCAAATGAACACTTATGAAGTCAATTCGGATCCATCAACAAGTTACCATTATCATATCTTCTATATCACGGCGCCAACCACAAAACAATATTCTTTCTGGAGACTTTGGAACAACAAAATCTTTAGGCAGATACCCTCTCCTAACCTGCACAGTTTAACAGAGAGAAAAAGAATTAGGAGCCTCAAAGAAAGAACTTACCATAATCATATCATCTATATCCCGTCGCCATCCACAAAGAAGAATCTTCTGAGGATTTCTTTCAGGGTGAACAATGTCTATGTAAACAGCCTCTTTAACCTGAATAATAAGATTGACTTTGCTTATGGGATGTTACACATATGTGCAATGTTTATGTCTATGTTTAACTTTCTTAAGATGATTAGTTTTTATGGTTTCAAGAAGAGAGAACAAGTGTTACACTGGCATCTACAAAGCACAAACAGCATAAAGCGGTTGTACTACCGCAATCGGCACTCAATAACAAAATGGGAAGGGAATGAATAAATTGCAAATCACAACACCGAGGAAATAAAGCTTCATTTGAGCAGAAGCTGTGTTCAATTCGCTGCTGTGTGCTGATTACTGTTATTGAGAATACAATTCTACTGATGGGAGTTCAGTAGGGATGGAAGCAATTCACAAGGTTCTCAGGAAGGAATTTCTGTAACACGTTTATAGCGCATATTAAAAAGGATTTGGAGATGCCAATTGTCAACAAAAATATTTTGAAAACGTTATGAATAATTAACAACCATACATAAATGTAAGGAAAAAATGTGAAGCTAACTCTCTGAAATCAGTTTATGCAATAAGTTCTAAAGATAAGAATATATCAATGAAAAGATTTTAAAGGGATATAATAGATAGGTTACATAACAGAACCTGGAGGCAGAACACATATAACAATGGCAATATAGTATAGCTTGTGGAATGCAATGAGCAGATCAACAATGTACCAATACTGCTAAGGAAAATAAACCGAATTCTAAAGATAAGAAGATATAATATCAATATTGAAATTATTACAGTCATAATGGTGAAAAACATCAAACAGACATACATGCTTGCAGATTATAACCGAAAAAGGAGCATTACATCTCATATGAATTACCTTGGGCAACGGTGCTGGGGCATATGTGTCATCATCTTCTGCAATTACTATCACCTCATCACCCTCTTGCAAAACATAACAATCATCAGGGTTTAAAATAATCTTGCCCCCATAAGATGCCACTTTTATGCCACATGGAACAGCATCAGGAAAGCTAATCAGCACATCTTCAAATCGCATTCCATCCAACTTAGGCCATCTCTTGATGTAGAATTCACAGTTCTCAAAGCCAAGAATATCTTCCCATATCTGTATATTAAACTCGAATTATCTTTACAAAGCATTAAAATTATTAAATACAGAGACTATATGTAAATTACTGAGCTGTATCTAACATTCAATCAGCATAGTTAGCATTCTGTATATGTCAGTACAGTTAAAACTTAAAAGTATGCACAAATTGCAAATGTAAAACAAGCCCCTAGTTTAGTTTCACTAAATAGGTTGTCCCAAGCTAAAGAAAATAAGTATAGAACAAACAGCAAGTAAAGAAAAAAATAATTTGTGCAAAGGATAGCATGACTTTGAATGGCATTAGACATCCTGGTCAGTAGCTCACATGGTCATGTACTCATGATGCCTGGAATCAAATGAAGACTATAAGTTAAGAATACAGAATGTTTATATGGTAGATGTACCTTTTAAACTTAGAAAATGGACTTTACTAAATGTTTTCTAGATGCACATGATCTAGTATTCTACGATGGAATTGTAACTAGAATCGAAACTTAGAAAACAGATTTTACTAAATGGTTTTCTAGATGCACATGATGTAGTATTCTACGATGGAATAGTAACTAGAATCGAACAGCATGCCCAAAAGATCTTTTTAACAATTTTAATCTCACAAGCACAACCAGATGGCCAGAGTGTGTACCCACAAAACACAAAAGGACATCACGAGCATTTCCAGCTCATTTGCTTAAATGCTTTGTGGGTTGGTTTTGTGCTGGTGGCCTGGTGCACTGGCATGTGTGTCGCCAACAGAACAGACACTACCTCAATTGTCTTGCTAAAAGAAGGGAGGTGTTTCCCTTTAACAAGCAGGATGTGGAGATCCAGTAAGGATTCTTATCTAAACAAAGTAGCAGCATTTAGAATTCATTGTTGGTTAGAAGGAAACCTGAGCAAGACCTGGCTGACGTGCACACTGTATCATCAATCGACCGATCACATCATGTGCAACAACGGTTTCCACAAGATCTCCACCAACAAGTTTGACTAGAACTTCATTGTCGAGATCACTAAGCTCAACTACTATATGACCTCTTAGTCCCTCTTTAACTCCAGTTAAACTCAAGACTGTTCGCAGTGCCCGTGCATCACTCTGCAAAAAAGGATGCAATGATGTAAGGAAAAGCTTTCACATAACAGTATAAATTGATCGGCAAAGTTTACCTGGTCAGCGTTTCCTTCTTCGGCTAGAACCACAATTGCTCGTGCCTTTGAAACTGAGACCTTGTGCATGAAGGTATATTTAGTTGAAAAAAGGCACATAAAGACAGAAGCGAAGTGCTATCCAGGAATTAACTAATATAGTAACATCAGTACATCACAATCATCCTATTAACTGCCAACAGACCATGATGGCATATTAAGCTAAGAAAAAAGTATGTCTCAAAGTAAGTCTGCAGATCACATTGTTTACCTTTTTCAGGTCAGCGAGAATCAGAGGGCTTCCACTTCTACATATTACAGCTGTTCCTTTCAAGTCAAACTCCATTTTAGCAATGTCTGCTTCCATTTCCTCTTTGTCTCTCTCTGCCATCACTACAATGGTCCCACCTCCCAAGCTTTCATTAGCAATGGCGATTTGGTTCAGCAAAGATCCCTATTGCCATCAAATACAACAAATCAGACTACGTAATGTGGATAAATGCAACTTTAATTCTTAGGACAAGATGACTTGTAACTAAGAAGTTATATAAGTTAAATTTACTGAACCAAAGTTTCCACAAATATGCATCACATTCTCTCAGAATATGCATGACTAATACAATCTGGTTTTAAGAATAGCTGTGAAGTGACCTGACAGAGTGCAGAGACAGTGAACAAACTAGTAGTTCTTACAACTACAACATTCATAGCCCAAACAACAAGGAAAATAGCAATACATCTAACATATCTAACATAGATAATAAATCTGCAACAAAATATTAACATGGTTAATTCCAAGATTACCAACTTGTCGCTCCATCCAAGAATCAGAGTGTGGCTCTGCTCTATGACTTCACTTCTTCCTTTCCTCAAAGAATCAAACTTCTCAGAGATTGAATCGGTGACAAGACCAAGCATCATGGCAAAAACCAGCATCCCACCAATACTAATTGAAACTGAAACCAGCTTGGGTCCAAAACCCACAGCGTTAGCATGGTTCCCTGAGTCAGCAACGAAGGTCCAGGACAGCCAAAGACAATCAGATAAGCTATCATCAGTCACACCAAACAGAGCCAACCCACCAAGAGCAATCAGTAACAGTGTAGCAACAAGTAGAACCAACGGTTTAGCATACGGTTGAAGTGACAAAAATATATCAACTCTGTATGCGAACCGCTTGTTTATGGGAACTTCTTCAGAGTCAGGTGAACTCCTTATCTTTGACACCAGGTCTATGTACTTGAGAATTACCAGTGGTGCATACAGTACAGAAAGTGAGATAAGCAGGGAAAAGTTCTTAAGACTTCTGTTTGGCATGGCAACGTTGTCATCCTGATGCAGGAAACTAATGTCGCTCATATCCAAGGAGGAGCCTATAATACATGACTGAAGTTTTGTAGTAGCTACAGCAAGCTGTTCCTGAAACATTCAGAATGAAATAGGTAAGGTAGACGGAACGGAATGCGTAAAGTTTAACGAACTCAGGTACTGCAAGGAAACTAAGTGTGAGCCTGTACCTGCAAATGGTAAACCTGATCGTGTAAGGAGAAGTTCCTACGGAGAAGGGAGACTAAGCACGGTAAAATAACCTGAAGCAACAGATTATCATTCGATTAAACAACGGGAGTCAACAAAAAGTCAAACACGAAACCCAGCGAGTTCACCCATTCCTCACCGCCGCGGAGAGCACCCCCGACCACCGCGGGGTGATCGCCGATGCTGCCGACTTCCTCCCGTGCACCGGCGCGGCCGTCGGGGGCGCGGCTTTCTCGGAGGCAGCCGTACGGGCATCATCACGGCGGACGCCGGCGTACCGGGGGTCACGCCGGCGCGGCGCGGGCGGAGGCGGCGGCGGCTGCTGCTGCTGCTCCGGCGGTGGGTGCGGGGAGCGCGAGCGGGAGCGTGGCGTAGGAGGCGGCCGGCGGTCGGGCAGCGAGTAGACGGAGTAGGGCTTGGAGGAGCGGTAGGTGAAGGGGAAGGGGGTCCTGGGTGTTCGGGCCCTGGAGGAGGGGAGGAAGGGCGGCGCCGGCGGGAAGAACCAATCGCGGTGTTGCGCAGCCGGCGGCGGCGGCGACGAGGAGGAGTCGGGGTCCAGGGGCATTTTTGGGAATTTCCGCCTGTCTAGCCGATGGATGCTGCTGAGGAGTGGGAGGGATGTCTGCCTGCTGTGGGTTCTCGCGAAATGATTCGGCCCTGTCTGCCCCTCATCGACTTGTTAATTAACTTTTCTAATCCAATCCGAATCGAATATCATCTTCATCATTTGATGCCTAGATTGTGGAGACTCCTGCAGATGCTGCTATTGTCCTGATTAAAACAAGCTTCTTCGTTTTATTTTTTGAGCACAGTTTGGCGTAAATTTATGTTTGAGCAAAGTTTGGCATCACCACGAGTTTATGTTATCGTGGTCCGCCTATCATAAATTTATGTTTGAGCAAAGTTTGGTATGATGCAACGTTTACGTACTCATAATTAATCTCGTGGCATGTTTGACATCACGAAGATGAACAATCCGTTACCAAATGAGCAAGCAGCTCACCTGCAATTGTGTAGTTTGCACTACATGGCTTAGGAAGATTTACTGGATAATGGTTTGGTTGGTGGTTGGCGCATTTGAGCATTGCTCTACCTATCTTCGAATATGGATGCTCTCGTTTCGAAGTGAACATGGGAGCCCGGGCAAGCACCTTGTTAAATAATTCACTTCTTCAATTGATATGCTATGCTAGATGTTTTACAGGACAATCGAACCACAGGAGAAAGTAGTTGCTAGCGGTCTAATTTCCATTCTCTTTTTCTAAAGCTTTGAATTGGCTTTGTTAAATATCGGCTTACCGTAACATCATCACCAATAAGTAATTGACAATCATCCTCTTGCAGTAGTTACTAGTTAGATATTGCAACAAATACGTTTCCAACTTATTCATACCTAACAAATCATTGCTACATACCTTCAGTAACAAATACATTAGCATTATTCATGTTACTAGCAACAAAAGGTGCTTGCTTCACCCTATGCACAAAGCAAGAGCCAAAGCCTCACGGGGAACAAAATGTGCACTTTTGAAATTAGATCTAACCTTAGCCTTTTCTTTTCTTCGTTGTTTGGCTATTCTGAAACAAAACTCTACCTAATGTCCATCTCTACAACAATGAGTACAAGTGTACTTGACTTCATGTTTTAGTTGAGAAGTAGAAGAATCACTTGCATTCACTTGACTAGTAGAAGACATAATACTAACAGATTTAAATATCATCCTTTTAGGCTCATCGCGAATTTCAAATTTTCCACTCCTAAGAGATTTAACAATAGTGGGAGCATGACTCTTAGAGTGAGTATAAGAATCAAAGCCTAAGTCGGTTTTATGTGTTAGTGAGCTAGTCTTTTATTCCAAATTTTGATTCAAAGTTTTAGTTCATATCTTATCTTGCAAATATTCAATACGTTTCAAAAGGGTGGAACAATTTTCACAAGCACTATACATGGGTTTCTTTTATTTACGACAATTAGAGCAAGAAAGAACCTCATGCGTGGAAAAATAATTTCAACTTATCAACTCTAGCATTAGCATCTTTCAACTTCAAATCTAGAACATTGCAGTTATCACAAGAAACTGATTTATCAACTGCACACACATGATTCTTATTTTTCTCAATTTCAGTTTGAAGTTGATCTAATGTAGATGACTGCACATCCCTTAGAGAAGTAAATTCAGCATATATTGAATCAAATGATTTGCATGAATCATCAACAGGGATCAAAGCATTAAGTCTTGCCATTTCACCATTTAGAGATTCTATCAAAGTCTCATATTTGCTAATCTTTTTATTTCTTTTCTCTAATAAAATAATAAGTTTTTCAACAGCATTAGCTAAATCATTATAAGAAGGTTTTACCTCATTGTCGTTGTTGCTGTCAATGTCACTGTTGGTAAAGCTCTTGGTGCTTGCCATGAGACACAACCCTGTCAAATTACGTACATTCTTCCCTTTTGGTGTCTTATCATCACCACTGCTTTTTGAATCAATATTGCTCAAGTTGACTTGCTCAAGTGCTGAAAAAACTTGATGCACCACCCTTTTATCCAAAAAGCTCTTTTTCTTTTTTTTTCTTGAATCTGCACTTCTTCCTGTCATCTTCACTCTCCTCTTCCTCTTCATCGTCATCCCTTGCAATCCTTGCTTGAAATTTTGGGCACTTAGAACGAAGATGGTTGAGTGAACCACACTCAAAATATTTCTGAGGACTAGAATTTCGTCTCTTCCTTGATCTCACATTCTGCAAAGCTTTAGTAAAGCGAGTAGAGAGGAGTGCCAGCTCATCTTCCGGGAGTTGTTCTAGCTGTTCATCGGTTAGTGAAGACAACGAGAACAAAGCGTAGCTAGATGAAGAAGTATCTTTGTGAGACATGCTAGGTTGAGAGATCAAAGCAATTGACTTATTTCCATGTTTTCTAGAAAGAACATCTAATTCATGAGTTTTTAATTTAGAATAAAGCACATCTAATGTAAGTATACTCATAGCAGTTGATTCTTAAATAGATGTATTCATCTCCCAAATTGACATATCTAAAGTGCTAAGTAATTGTCTAGCATTAGCAATGTCACTGAATGTAACTTTCACGGCACGTAGATTGCTAAGAATTTTATTAAAATGTGCAAAGAGATCATCAACAGATTCACCAAGTTTCATTTCAAAGCGCATGTACTCTTTTTTACACATATCTTGGCGTACCTCTTTTACCGTGTTTGAGCCTTCATGATAATCACATAAAACCTTCCATACATCATATGTAGAGTTGAGATGAAATACATGGTCGAAGTCGCTCCTTCCTAGATCTTGGATGATCAAATTTCATGCTTTGCTGTTGTTCTCCATATCGGCTTGGTTTGCCGTGTTGACTTGATTAGGAACTGTAAAAGGGATAATCACCTTCTTCCAAATGAGTTCATAAAATACTAAGTTGAAGACGACTGAAGCCATTTTGAAATTAAATAGAGGTTACATTTCAAAATGATGCCTAATCAAAGCTGCTTGCTGGATGCATGTTTTTCTCCGGTATATATACGTGGCTGGGCATCTATCCAATCTCCAATAATAACTTCAATTACTTGATGAGGGTGGCTACTAAGTTCTTTACTTGTGCGCATGTTTCTTCCGCAGCAACAAGGATGTTTGATGATGGCAGCAATGGCAGGATGACCTGCTACAACCGCAGCAAGCCGGCCATGTCTTTGCAATCAGATAGCAGAGTGTCCGTCCAGAGGCCATGGTAGATGTTTGCATGGAGTTACAAGTTGCGAATAGAGAGAGGATGAAAGCACAACGAGCTTGACAACGTCAATCATTGATTTTGTAGTAACAAGCAGGATGAAAAGTTTCAATAACATATATATTTGGTACATGGTATACATGACCATAGTTCAGAAGTAGTACATGCCTCTGAACAATCAATATAATGTAACAATATATACCGGCCAGTTCCTTATTGAAAGTAAAAAATACAGTACATACAATGACAATTTAATAAAAGCTCATAATCATAATCTAATAGTGCATAGAACTCTCCGGGTGGAGTATATTGCCGGGACCGATATGTCCGTCTTCTTCGAGTCAGCCATGCCGGCGTTCCCTCAAATAACCTGCCCAACCGAATATTACCGCAAACGGCCAAAGATGGAGAACAAGTATATGGTCCGGGAGTAGCCGACGATCTTGAATACGTGGTCGTTCCTCACCGCCACGATCGTGGTGCCTGAGCGCGACGGCTCGCCGCCGGCGCTGTACGCCATGGCGATGGTTGGCTTCGGCAATTCCGATACAAGAGGAGAGAACCATTATTTGTTTGTACCTAGGACTACAATTACATTGCTAGCTCCACGATGAAAATTAAAGGGGTCCTTTTTTGTTTCTGTTCCGGTTCAGTAGTAATAGAGGTACACGGTATGTATACACCCAACAGAGAGCGACCTTGTCAAAATTTCGATAATATCCGTAGATATTGGGACTGCCCTTAGGCTAGTCTCAAGAAATGTTTCATAAAAGTTTCATAAGCATTAAATTGTATGCCACATCATCAATTATGCTGACTTGGCAAGACCATTGTGAGCAAAAAGAAGTGATAATTTCATCAAATATGAGAGGAGTTTCATCCTCATAACCATGCGATAAAACTATGAATTGAGACTGGCCTTATACGCCCACTACTAGAATCCTAACAATAGTCAACCGTTTTTAGACTCTATGCTAACCTTTTCCTTGACCTAGAAGATTAGAGAAATAAATCTAATGGAATACTCCCTCCGTTCGTAAATATATGACGCTGTTGACTTTTTACTCCAACTTTGACCACCAATATCTATTGAACGAGTTAGGTAACTAAAGTAAAATATGTATCATTATGTCTATTGTCAAATGTACTTTAGATTAACTTGTAGGTTTATCTATTTGCAAAAATATTTATAGAAAAGATGAATAGTTAAACAAATGAAAAAAGTTAACTGTATCATATATTTAAGATGATCATATTTCAGTAGCAGTACATGCCTATGAACAATCAATATAATGTAACAATGCCGGCCAGCTCCTTATTGAAAGAAAAAAACAGTACATATAGTGACAATTTAATAAAAGCTCATAACCATAATTTAATAGTGCATAGAACTCCCCGGGTGGAGCATATTGCCGGGGCTGATATGTCTTCGAGTCAGCCATGCCGGCGTTCCCTCAAATAACCTGGCCAGCCGAATATTACCGCAAACGGCCAAAGATAGAAAACAAGTTGAGAGAAGAATACCAGAACAGTTGACCCGAGCCAGACCCGTAATCCTCTTCTCCTATACTGTGGTCCTGAAACAAGAGCAATTCTCCATAAATCTTGTGCGCTCCCGTAGAGTAACACGAGAGGACTGATGGCACATATTGCAATGGCAGTTGACCGTGCAACTGGCGCCAACACCATATAGACGCCCAATGCAAAGGCAGCGGTCAAGGATGTGACTGCACTCGAGGCAAAGAGCACGGATATGTTGAAGTGCATGCGACGGAAGGGCAGTGTAACCATGCCCATGCCAGAGTACATGAGACCAACGGTAGCCAGAGATGAACAGAGGAAAGCCAATGTATTGGCCACCACGAACGCGTCGAAGTACCACCTCCCGGCAAGTGTTGGTGAGCCACCGTTAGGGTGGTCGTCGGCTATGTTTCCTCCAGGCAGCGCGAAAGATGCACCGAAGGTCACAGTCGCGACGAGCACTGAACCGATGCCGAGAGTTTGGGTCGAGCTTGTCAGCTTATCTGACTCTTCTTTCTCCAATAATTTGCGTGCCTCAGCATCATCACCTGCTTTAGGTTTAAAGCGGTTTTGTAAAAGACGGTCCCACCGGTAGTCATTACCATGCTTAGCCCCCAAGGTTACGAGCATTCTGTAGATGACCTTGTCTGGATTCTGCAAAAAGTAAGTAGTTAATACAAAAACTCGCTTGACGACGCTCAGTGTGTGTAATTTGGTAGTAATTAATACCGTACCCCTCCAAAGAAAAAACCTTCGCGTATCCTGCTCCTTGCTAGATCCAGTTCCGTTTGCCCTTCTGCATTCCTTAAATTTAAGCAAACATGCTGGTTCCGCAGCAGACGAATGACCATTGAAATATTCTGATCATCCACAGCTAGGTGCAGCGCGGTGTTGCCATCCTCGTCCTGAATATTCATTATGGGTGCACATTGTTTTAATTTGCAAGCTGTTCTTACGACTCGGGATGCCTTGTTCTGGACAGCAACATGAAGGAAGGTTCTTCCGTGCTTGTCACGCAAACCCATGCAACCTGGGCATCTCCGGAGGAGAATGCGAATAGCGATTTTCTGATTTGTCATGGCAGCAATGTGCACGGGCAACAAACCTTGGTCATCCTCCCGATAAGCCATGGATGAGTCAGCATCCAGTAGCTGCCAGGTTGGGACTTTTTCTAACCATGTATGTCTCCCAAATATCCCAAAAGAAATGAATGGACGTTGTTGTACCGATACAGCAAAGTGGAGAGGGGTGCTACCATTATTGTCCTGCTTGGTAAGGTCCTCGCTCCAAGCGAGTACACTTTTTGTCATCTCTGCAAAATGTATCCACCATTTGGTGTTAAACATCAACAAATTGTTGAAAGGTGCTAGGTATGTATTGAACATGTGTACAGCTTACGTAGAAAGATCACATGAGGGGCCAAAACAACAACAACAATTGAAGACGTGACTGATCAAGTAACAACTACTCCTTTAAATTTTGCTTACAACGAGGACGTTGCGGAAAATAAGTGTGTGGGTGGTACAATGTTGGCGCTAGTAATTGCAATGCTTTAGCGCCTATTTCTTCTTATATTTATACGTAATTTCATACATAAAGTACTATTTTATACCTGTGAACTAATGATTTTGACAGTAGTTGCTGTTTTCGAAGCATATTTTCAAATTAGGTAAAAATACAACAAGATGAGATTTTAGTTATGGTTTTAATTGTCCTAATTCACCGCATCCTCTTCTTAGGATGTACAAGCACGAATATTCCTTTGCCTGTGGCTTTTGCGGCCCCTTTTTGTGCCCAACTCCTAACACCGATGATCATGCACCTTAATTTAACTTGTACGAGAAAATAAATGAAATAACAAATAAATGTAATACATGCATGCATGAAAATGAATACAGGAGATCATGCATGAAAATGGAGATGAGTATGACACCCGCACCAAAGTTTGTGGAATCAATATTTCTTCACTAGAATCTAGGAGGGCTTTAGACGACAGCGATCTTCGTCCTTAGGTTTAGGGGAGGAGATTGAGTGCCATTAGCTTTAAGGGGTGTTTGGCAGCACTTCACTTAAAAAAACAGCTCCACTCCACCAATTCCATCTTTTAGCAGCTCCACTTCACCAACTTCAACAAAACACGGAGTTGTTGTACGTGTTTGGCAATTACAGTGCTCCAGCTCCAAAAACATAAGGACTTGCTGGGAATAGTCTATTTTATCCCTTGTGAATGGTTCCACATGTCATACTCTTCTATTTTCTCCTCTCCTCTTCCTCTCTCTTTAGGAGGAGAAGGCAAGGATTGGGGAGAAAAGCGGAGAAGGCGAGGTCGTGTGTTGCGGTCAGCAGAGATGGAGGAAGGCGTTCGTGGGGTTGACTTGCAGCGGTGCGGCAACAGTAGGGAGGGGAGCGACAGGCGAGGGACGGTGGAGGTCGGACGGCACGACTGCCAGCACGGCTCGGCCTTCTTTGCGGCCTGCTGTGGCTGTGGTCGGAAGGTGGCGGAGAGGAGGAAGCCTTGCTCCCCTAGCTCACGGCAGCAGGGCCAAATCTCATGAGCTCCGGGCGGCCGCGGCGACACGGGAGAGGACGAGGTCCGAGCGGCACGTTTTCTAACCTCTAGCTCCACGTTTTTTCTAGAGCTGGACGTGTTTGACAAGCAATTTTGTGGAGTTGGTAAAGTGAAGCTGTTTTTTCTGAAGTGGAATGCTGCCAAACACCCCGTTCAAATGGGAGGACCCTAGAGATATTGTGGTGGTGGTAAATGGTGGGATGACGAGACAGCTACGAAGCCGCCAGTCACACTCTTGAACCGCCGGATGTGAAGTGCTGGGGCGCCGGTGCAGCCCCCAGCGGTGGGGAAGCCGCTAGGGACGGAGGAGGCAGGGTCGAGCATGTGAGAGAGATCGGATTCTTGGCAGCGCGTGGGAGAAGGAAAAAAAGTGTTATTTTGCTGGAGGAAGAGGAACTGGGCCTGGCCATTGGATGAAGATCACCTGGTGCTGCTTCATCGACTGAGATGGGGAAAAAAAGGCGCTTGTGCTACAACATTACCCATATTTCTTTATTATAAAGGTAGGACGTTGACAGAGTTTGAGAGAAATGAAGGATGAAACAAAGAATTAATGAACTCTGGGCAAATTTTAAAAAGAGTTACGCACCGTCTCCATGAAGAACAGCAGCGTGTAAGGCATTTCGCCCGCTCGGTCCGGAGTAGGACACGATGTGACAAGGTCCTGAAGCATCGTGCAGGGCCTCCGCGATGTCCTTGCGTCCCAGAGAAACGGCTAGGTAAATTGGCGAGATATAATGGCACGCAATTTGGCCAAGCTGTGGATCCACCCACAATATCAGTTCGACCATGTCCCTGTCGCCGATCCTGACTGCCACGTGCAAGGCCGTCTCCTTGCGGTCGTTGGTCTTCCTCAGCGCCTGGACCACCAGGCCATGGCCGCCCTCCTCGCCCACCAACGTGACGAGATGGCAAAACATAGTCAGGTTCCTGGACCTTGCAGCCTGATGCAGCGGCGTGTCCCGGCCCCTGCTTGCCGGCGCCTCGTCCCGGAGATACCGGGTCTTCTCGCAGATCTCCTGCGCGCATCTGAAACAAGAACGCACCTCCAACGCAAGCTCGTCAACGGGCTCCGGCACTTGCTCGACGTCATGCGAGGACACAAGACAGGGGGTGAGCGTGTGGTCTTCACCCCGCGACCACCGCCTGCAATGCCAGCAAAAGACAGGACGGAGCATAGGATACATGACCATCGATTGTCTGCCGTGACGATGCTTCCGCTGCTCGATATAGGAGGCGAAGGTGTGATCTTCTCTGGCACCCGCCATGGACACAAGGGTCATTTGCGGCGCAGGTTGGCCGCCATTGCTTGACGCCATCGCCACCAGCAGCTACGCACGCACTTACGTGGCAAAACTGCAAAACCACTGAATTGGCAAGTCAACGCTCCGATCGATCTCCTCTACAAGTTTGTACGTCTATGTCTAAAAGGCCGGTTACTTGCAGACACCTACCTCAATCAATCGAACTCAGGTCTATATGTAATGTGAATGCATGCCTTGTACACACACTTAGGTCCTTGATAGTCCTTTTCTAATCGACATGGCATAGTTGTGTGCATAGGGACCCTCAATAGAACCAAATATATCCAAATTCATACAATAATATATTCAACCCCCTAGTTAAAATTAAACATGTAATCTACATATATAATAATATATTGCAAGCTTCTGAAAGATAAGGTATGCATATATAATAACGTTTTTGAATCAAATCCAAATAGTGCAGTAAAATAACATTTTGATCAAAGACCAAAATCTCGTACCACATACAACAAAGGCAAACAACATTTTCCCTCGTTAAGCCTCTTAAAGAGGTCTTTTACAGCAATACTACCTTATACTACTGTACTCGTATATAAAGATTCGACTGTTGAGATTAATTGTATACTACTAAAACTTTAAGCTGTAGTATAGTAGTATGCATGAGTAGTATATGTGGTATAGGGGTATGATGGGAAAGATGTGAAGTGGCATTATATATGTTGTGCTAATTGCTTCCTGCTACCACCCGCCGGAAAAAGATGACGGCAAGAGATACGAGTTTATTTGGTCAGAGGAGCATACCGTCTAGTTAAATCTCCTTGGGCGAGCTGAGGTGCCTATTGTAACCCACGTCTAAATGTTGCTTATGGTGCTCTTGCTTTCAACAAGACAAGAGACGCTTAAATAAGGAAAAACAAAAATCTTGCAGGACACTTCTCAAGCGTTGTGATTATATTGCACTCAAGGAACAAGATGCATGCTTGAGGAGTGCATGAAAGGTTAGCTTCAACAATGTGGCTCTGCGGCAACGATGGAAAGAAAGAAACGACAGAGTAGTCCAGTAGGGGGAAAAAAATGCTTCACTAAGAGCTTACCCATGAGCATCAAGAAAGAAGAGTTACCATGGAGGATTGGATGGGAAGGTTGTCTGGCACTTTTTTCGCCAAAGCAGTAAGAAAGGAAGCTGTCCTCGAATCCAACAACGACGCAGCTGGCGAGGAAGCTAGGCTGCTGTTTTTCCCACCATGGAAGAACGGAGATGCAGCCAAAGAAGCCTGGCATCACAAGCCGTGGGGCATGCATGGCCGCGTGGAACTGGCGCCGGCGGGGAGACACTACCCTCTTCTGGAGAGCTGAGACACCAGGAATTCTTTTCCTTTCCGATCGAGTCGGGAGGAAGTGAAGGGTAATTTCTGCATATTCATTCCGGTGATGATGCTGAGGGGTTGGCCCCCAGTGCGTCCTTTACAGGGCCGGAGCGGTACGGTTGCAATCGGCCTTTCGAACGGCCCGGTCCAGCAGGGAGAGCCTCCAGAATTGCTCCACCAGCCCACCACCATCCAGGAACACCGTGGTTCTGATGTTGTACTCCTTCAGAGTCGCTCGAGTCACCGACGTGAGCAGTGCATGCAGCACAATGCATGCGAATCCAGCTCCGGTCTGATCTGCGGCCGATAGCTGCTGTCTGCAATTCGGTTTTGCTGAAACAGGGGGAGTAGAGCAGCCATCAAGGGCAAGGGATACAACTGAACCAAACAAGGCTAAGGCCTTGTCATTTTCAGTTGAATCTTCAGTGTGCTCTCTGCAGTCTTCAACTGAGAAAACGACCAAGTAGGCAAAACCAGAAGAATTTAGGCATCCGGGTATGCCCTTTTCTAAAAACAAATATGCAGGAGATCGAGTTGCACATGGCCAAATGGTTTTTTTTTTCTGAAACAACTGTTGAAGACATGAAAAGAACACTGACCTAATGATAAGTAATTGACAATCATCCTCTTGCAGTAGTATATTGCAACAAATACGTTTCCAACTTATTCATGCCTAACAAATCATTGCTACATACTACGACTTACACTGTTCAGTTAAGCATATGAATGAATTGCACATGGAATTGTATAGGGAGGTCAAAAGGCAAACATCCAAATTTAAATCCTATCTAACACTGGATGCTTTTGGTCATTCTCAGCGGTAGATTCATTCTTTATAATTATAGTGCCACACAACCAAGTATGGTGATATGGCATTGGAGTTAGATGAAACTTGGTTGATGCAATTTCAAACACAACAAGACTCTTTTCACGCATCCATTGAGCGTTCATATAATATCGTATCCAATTAAACGCATCCACATCATGCATAAATTAAATACTATGGTTGTCTATGGAATAATAAAAATAAAACTTAAACGCAAGAATCGTTTCATTCAAAATTTTATTTCACCCTAGGTGACGTGGCAGTTTTGGAAACAATAAGATGAAACTGGCCATTGAAAATGGACATAGATATATAACAAAATAATTAAAACTAACTCAATTACAGCAGAAATGAGGTACAATGACTTCATGAATTTTCAATTTCCCAAATTTTATCCTTTTTGTCGAACTTTTCCATCTCTATCCTAGACTATGAAATGTCACGGAGAAAATTAACATTATCTTTTCACGTATCTGCTCAGCGTATTGGTTTAAAAATATTTCCTTCCTTCCTTCTCTTCCGTCCAAAGGCTGACCTCCTGACCCCACAAACCAGAACATTTCCCGCGCAAAACTCACCCACCCAAAACCAAAAGCGCGCCAAAAGAAACAACCAAGCAGCCAACACAAGGGGGGGAATCAGGAAGAAATCCTCAAACCCCAAACCAAATTCTCCTCAGCCGGATCCATGGATGCGGAGATGGAGGACGCTGGGACCCAGGCCGAGATCGAGTGGGGCGGCGGCGGCGGCGGCGGGGCCGACGCGGTGCTGGGCCTTGCCGCCGCCGGCCCCTCGGTGTCGCTATGCTACCACCAGGCGTTCGGGCCCCACGACGATATCGTCCTCGTCGAGGCCGCCGACGACCTCCTCCCTGACCTTCTACAAGGCCGGTAAGCCCAAGCCCTCCGCCCAGCCAAGCACCTTAGGCTGTTTTCCCTCAACAGATCAAGATCGAGCAGCGCCATTCTTTCAACTTTAGGGGTCATTCTCGATTTACGTTTTATTAGCATGCCATTATTACTTACAAGATCTAGAATCGATCTCCAGCAGAAGCTCGTTTTTTATGCTTGGTTTGTAGGCCAGAAATTTCCCAGTTTGCACCATTCACATGCGCGCTGACTAGTTTGTACAAACTATTATTCTTGCCTGATGCAAAGTTAACCGTTGTCTTATGGAAATCATCATACTCATGACATGGAGCATTTGGACAACAAGAAATGACTGGATCTTCAATGATATTGATCCCTCGGTGAATGCTTGCAAAAGGAAATTCATTTTTGAATTCTCCCTTGTTCTCCTAAGAGCTAAACCTAGCCTTGTCCCTGCTATGGAATCCTGGCTTAATGCCCTGTAATCGCCTCTTGTTTTTCTCTCCTCCCTTCTTTAGTTAGTTTATTTTCTCTTTTTGTCTTGAATTTCTGTTGTACCCTTACCTTTCCGTTTATTAATATATTAACCAGTAGGGGCGCTGCCCCGCCTGTTCTTTCAAGAAAAAAAAGTTAACCGTGTCAAAATGGCCCACCAATCCACCATGACTCCATACTTCCATGCCATATTGGTTGAAAAGCATAGGCTGTTAATCCCTAGTCCCTAGATATGGACATCTATGTTGTTTACTTGTGAGCGAATTTGCATTTCAGTGTACTTAATCTTGGCATCACTCGTGAGTTTGTCCTCGAGTAATGTAAAGTTCAGCCCGTTTTTCATCCATTTTTGTTCCATTTTGAGCTGGATAATTCAGCTTAGCTATGCTGATTGTTCCTAAGCCAAAGCTGAACCCGGGTAAATAGCTAAAATCTCTGCCACAGGTATCATGTGAATATAGTAAGATTGCTCCTTGCATTTCCAGCACGTGGCATTAGAGACGTATAATGCCTTACAGTATTCCATTTTATGAAAGTGTGGACTGTGGTGCATCTGTTTCCTTCTCAACATTTTAACATATCCATCTCTAAGAAATGTTGACATTTCTCTTGATATAGGGTGACTATACGGGGGCGTCCTGATGAAGAAGCTGTCCTCTGCACACCTTCTGCAACATATTCCATGAAGTTTGTTGGCACATCCAATTCTATGTTCCTTATACCACCTGGGAAACCATCTGCTCCATGTTTAAGACCTGATAATACCAATGGCGATGCTAATGCAGCTGATGCAGTGGCTGCTACCATTAAAGTAGCACCTGGGAGCATTGAATTGGTTCGAACTGCTCCACGACTTGACAAACTGAGGAGCCTTCTCCGTGAGAGGCCCTACATACTTGATGAGGATCTTGGAGTTGGCTTCCAGCATAAGAAGGGGCTGTACACATGGCAAGACCTCTGCAAGCTTATCCAGGCCAGTGATGGTGAGCTGTTAGAGGGGCTGGATACCCTCTCGGCTGTTGAGATTGATGGATTCTGGAGGACAGTCGATGCCAATTCTGTGAACACAATTCTTGACATGATCCTGCACAACTCTGTGTTGCACAACTGGCCGTTAAATGCAATGCAGGAAAATGATGTGCTATCTGTCATGGAATCTGATGGTTTTGTGCGTAAGATTGTAACCCATTGCCTCAAAAGATTTGGCACAAAGGTTGAGCAGGAAGCCGGAAGTTTTTGGAGCCTCGATGAGAAGCGTGTATGCTTACAATTTGCTCGGAGAGTGCTTGGTGCTGGAAAGATGAAGTTTGCCAACTTTATGGACAAATGGGAGAAAAGCATTCCTTCAGAAATGTGTGCGGATCTTCAGATGCTAGAAGGGGAGGTGTTGTGTGAAAAACGTGGGGCTGAGACCTGGGTGCATGCGTTCAGTGTTGCTGATCTGCCACTGACACCTGCTGAGAGATTTGCAGCACTTTTCCGCGAGCGACCAAAGTGGGAATGGAAAGATCTGGAGCCTTACATCAGGTATGCTTTGCAATCAATCTTTCTTTGGTAGAGATTCTGTAGTGAATTGGCATGTAACTACGTATGTCTCTCATGTCCAGGGACTTGCGCGTACCCGGTGTCTCTTCAGAAGGATTGCTCATCAAGTATACCAGAAGAACCCAACCAAGCTCTGAAGCTGAACCAATTTTTACTGCAAGATAATCAGTCGAGCCTTCTAAAGCCATGCTTTGCTCCAGACACATCCTTGTTGGTGTTAGTGGTGTTACTGAATTCAAACATGTTAGATATTGTCAATGACACCCAATCTCCTGTTAAATACAGATCTGATTGTCCTGGTTGCAGTACGAGCAATTGGCTCATCTAAGTCAGATATTAGTTTCTATCAGTGATCCAATATCTGAAGAGCCTATCATCTGAAAGAACTCTGCGCCTTCTGCTGTAACCTTTGGTAAACAAAAGCTGAAATGCATGCAGCTACTTGGCTGGCTGTTGTCTTGTGGATCTTTTTTCTTTTTGGCAAACACATAAAAGCTCCGGCGTCTTGTGGATTTTTGGAACTTCAAAATTTAAGTAACATCAAGAAATCCTTTATTTAGTATGGAATTATAATAGATTCAGGATTTGGGTTGTACTAGAAAATCCTGGGTTGCCGCGCCGTCTTGGCCAGCCAGGAAACAACCGGATGCAGTTACTGAAACACAACTTATACTGTAAAAGTATGCGTGTTCACTGAAAACCATAGATCATTGTGCCTTATGTGGAGAATTTTTCGACAACTACTATTTTCCCATTGTAGCGCTACAGATATGAGCCTCCAGGTGATGTTTACAATTTTCAACCTGCGTATACTACTACCTCATTCACTAATTTTAATAATATGTAGATGTGGATAAAGATGGTAACAATGGGTTAGCAGTTGTGATTAAGTGAGAAATAAGGTCATTATAAAAAGATGCAAGATTAGAAAATAATTTGTACGAGCATTGATGTGATTAAGTGAGCATTAATTTGTACGAGTTCGTGGACGAACCCGTCTCGATCATCCTACACTCCTGAAACGGATCCGATCCGACGTGGAGATCGAGCGCGCTCCGAGGCGGACTCGGCGACGCGATCCAACGGCCGCGTCCCGGGCCCCGGCCCTATAAAAGGCGCCGTGCCTCCACCATCGGGGAACAAACCAAATATGGTACGTGGATCGTCGACGACCGGCGACATGGTGGGAGGCATCAAGGCGAGCGCCAACATGTGGGCTCTCCTCGCCAACGATGACCCCGGCGACAGCGAGGAGGCGGTGGCCATGGCCAGCGGCAGGAAACTTGACGACGGGGAGGCCAAGGACAAGCAGCAGCCCGCGCCCAGCGGGGAGAGCAGCGGGGTCGGCGGCGACGCTCCAAAGCACGGTCGCAAGGACAAGAAGGCGAGCAACAGGAAGCAGAAGAAGAAGCAGCCGGCGGTGGCCAACGGCGAGCATCAGAAGAACCAGGAGGAAATGATGATGAAGGGTCCGGCGCCGGCGCCGGCCGTGAGCACGGAAGGGGAGGCCAATGACGACGACGGCAGCGACGAGGAGGACGATGGCGGAGCGGTGGGTGGTGGCAGCTGCTGCCGGGGGTTGCTCCGCGGGCTGTTCCGTACCGCCGTTTTCATGGTCCTCGCTGCCGTCGCTGTCAATGTTGCTGGCACCGCCGGCGGCCGTCCAACCTGATCATAGACGACGGCGAGTCGTAGAAAGTTGCATGGTCTTAGCAATGCGTTTTACTGGTCGACAGCCATACAGATTATTGCATGTACACGTCTATTAAAAGCTAGTATTAATTTATTCAACAACATTATTTCAATCATATGGATATATGCATCGCTCTGTATATGCTCTCAATTTCTTATTATACAGCTGTACTTCAATCATCATGTGGATCACGCAAGAACACTGTACTTCAATCATGTGAAGCTTGTCTCTAATGGCTTGCAATTCTCTCAAAGCATCTCCGATTGGCGGGCAGTCCATCGGTGTCTCCTCTGAACACCTAATCCCAACTAGAACTGAAGTGATGCAGGCCATTATCATTTCACTAATGATGCTTGAGTTGAAGTTGCTGGCTTCACCACCTTCCATCTCTGTTAGAAGCTGATGGTCTATGATAATAGCCGTGCTATCTGGTAGTGACATTTGAACATAACTTCGAAGCCCAATGGCTTCCCCAAAGTCATTATCTGTTGGCCTTTTTCCAGTGAACATCTCCAGTAACAGTATGCCGTAGCTGTAGACGTCACCCTGGGTGGAGACCTCCTTGCCCAATCCATACTCTGAAACCAACCAAATTCCAAGAGGTCTTATTTTGTAAGAAAGCGACCTTTCCAAGAATTTGGGTATGTAATAACATATTTCTTGCAGTAGTATTCATGTCTGCAACTATAAAATTCTTTGTTATATTTATTTGCAAATAAGTGTGAAATAGCTTATTTATTTTTCCCTTATTAGGAATTTACAAGTTTCAGCTATTTCCTGGTCTACTCTAGAAAACTGACTTTCATTGAACTTGTACTTATTTAAGCGAGAGAAATGCTAACAAAGCTTTAACTTACATAAAACCTAGCACTGCAAACTTTTATTAGAAGAGAACAGAGAGCTGTAGCAAATGGAACCACAACTGAAGCTGCATAACCAATTGATCCTTTCATTGATGCCCAACCACTTGATTTCTCCATGTCTTGATACAAAAACCTTGCAAGCCCAAAATCACCAGCATGGGCGACCATGTCAGTATCCAGGAGAACATTGCTTGGCTTAAGATCACAATGAATAATTGGAGTCGGCTTATGTTGGTGAAGATAATCAAGTGAGGATGCCACATCAATTGCAATGTGTAGCCTTTCAATCAGATCTAGTGCCTTTTGTTCACCATCCTCCTGTAATATGTTGGTGCAGTCGTTGGTCTAAATTTCCATTAGGAAGAAACTCATACACAATGGCCTTGAAGTCATGACCCTGAAAATCAGTACTTGAGCACACCGTCAATATCTTCACAAGGTTTCGGTGTCGATCGAGCAAATCTTAAAGTCTTGCATTCTGCGATAAAACTTTGAGATGCTCCACGTTGCATGAGGTTTATAACCATGACAGCGAAGAATGCATGCTGTTCATTTCCTCTCATTCTACCTTTGTAGACTGAACTAAAGCTCCCAGCCCCAATGAGGTTCTCAGATGAAAAACCATTAGTTGCGTGGGCCAATTCAGCATAAGATACCCTCATGTGTTGTTCACCAATGACTGAGCTCTGTGGGTTTGCTTTTATTTTGTTATTCTTTCTGTATAATGAAGACAGTGCAAATACTAATGCAACAAAAACACAACCACTGCATATGGCAACTATCATGGCAAGTTTTTGCAATGGCTTCTTCCTGGAGTGGTTAGAGCAGGGTGGCAATTTCAGTTGAGGGTTACCACCACAAAGGCCATCATTTCCAGCGAATAAGTCGCAGTTGCATTGAGAAATACCCCATCTTGTGGAACTGCACTTTGGAATTTGTTGAATGATAGTTTCAATGAGGAAAGCCCTAGCAGGCTGCTAAGGATTTCAGGGATTGTCCCAGATAAATTATTGTAGGAAAGATCAAGCACCATGAGACCTCTTAGATTTCCAAGTAACAGTGGAATTGATCCTTGAAGGAGGTTTCCAGATGTATTGAGATATTCCAGGCTTCGACATTCACCGATGGAGGCTGGAATCTCACCAGAAATCTATTATTAGAGAAATCTAGATCGCCCAGATTTTTTTAGATTTCCCATTTCTGGCAAAGTTCCAGATAAGGAATTGTGTGAAAGATCCATCATAGCCGATAATGTTGACATGGAAAGTAGTTCTCTAGGTAACGAACCAGAAAGATTGTTTTGAGAAAGATCAATCGCTTCTAAAGGACAGTTGCTGAGACTAGAAGGAATAACTCCACTAATCATATTAGTACTAAGTCTAAGTCGAGTAAGTTTTGTTAGATTGCCAAGAGTTACTGGGATGAATCCTGACAAAGCATTGTTTAATAAATATAATCGGTCCAACTTCTTGAGATTGCCAAACGATAATGGAATAGCGCCTTTAAAAATATTATTACCCATGCTGAGGTAATTCAAATTGATTAGGTTCCCTATTCCTTCTGGTATTACTCCGGTTAAATTGTTGTTTCCTACGGCCAAATATTCCGAACTTGTTGAGAGATTACCAATTGAATTTGGTAGCACGCCTTGGAGTTTGTTGTAAGAAAGACCCAACTCCAGCATATTGCTACAGTTAGTTAGACTAGTCAGGAAGCCCCAATCAGCGTCATTTGTTGCTTCAAACTGATTTCCTACAATCCTCGCTACAGACAGGTTCTTTTGTTGAGCTCCCAAACATTGGGGAATGGTTCCGTGTAGGAAGTTCTTTACTGTTTGAATCATTTGAAGCATGGAAGCATTGCACAGGGATGATGGGAGCACGCCATGAAATTGATTATCTGATACAAGAAATTTTGTTAGTTTCGAAAGCTTGTTGCCAGTATTAGATTGGAAAACCCCCAGTAAAGTTGTTTTGTTGTATGTTTAGAACTTGAAGAGAAGAGATATTGAACAGCGAAGGTGGCAAAGAGCCTCCTATTTGATTAGTCATCAGATAAAGTCCAGTGAGTGCATGGAGCTTTCCAAGTGTATGGGGCATAGAACCTGAAAGATTGTTCTCGGAGAGAGAAAGGATTGTAAGCAACTCTAGATTTCCTACTGATTCTGAGATTTGACCCACCAGACCATTATGCTGCAAAACTATCATCTGTAGTGAAGTGAGGTTTCCTAACCAACAAGGGAAGATGGTTTCGCGCCAGAATAAGATGCTCAATAGAAGATAGGCCTTGCAGTGGTGGGATGCTTCTTTCAATGTTATTGGTGGCGATACTAAGAAAGGTCAACGCTGAGAACTGGTTGGAGCTAAGTTGTAGAGTCTCAAGATCAGCGAGATTACCGAGCTCTTGTGGCAACATGCCATGGAAGCGGTTCTGTGAGAGGTGGAGTCGCCTCAAGTACGTGAGGTTGCCCAAAGCAGGGGTGATGGTGCCAATAAGGTTGAGCTCCTCGAGTCCCAGCTCCACCACATGGCCACGGCGGCGTCCCCTCAAGCCGCACGCCACGCCGTGCCACTGGCACATCGGAATGGACAGGTTGCCCCATGACGCAAGGGCACTCGTTATGAGTGATTTGAAGGAGACTGACAACGCTGGCGCCACGAAACCTGCACAAGATGTGAGGAACATGACAGTGGTGCTTGGGTTTTTGGTTACTTGGTTCTGATGATGATCTGCTCAGTGTTGAATTGTGTTCTTTGCGTCGTGTGATCGTATCGACATCTCATATGAAGATTCTTAGAAATGGATCAGACTTGCAGCAGTTTTGTAATCACAATGTGACCAAATCAACCAACTCCAAGAAAAATCCACCTCGGTGCCTTCTGCTTGCACTTACAGTAGATCCGCGGCTCATACTCTAGCGGGTGCTCCCTGTGCGGAACAGGGGACAAAGCGATCCCTTTACGCGGGCCAAAAGAGGAGCTCGATCCCCGCTCCCCGCAGTAGCCGCCGGCCCGCATCTTTCCGCGTCTCCACTTCTCCCCAATCGCCCCCTTTCCCGCGGCGCTGCTAGACATGGGAACGGGGAGGCCGCCACGGGCTTCGTGACGTTTTCTGAGTCCCACCACGTCCCCGCGTCCCCAGCCTCCCGTCCTCGCGCCGCCACGAGCTTGCCCTCCGGCCTAGCCACGACGCCATGACCTCGCCGCCGGCAAGGAGCTCGCCCCCTCGCACGGCCTCGGTGCAGCCGCTGCGCGAAGCTCACCGCTGCCGCTCACGGGGTCTCGCTACGCGGAGCTCGTCGCTGACCACAAGAAGAAGATTCAGAGAGAGAGAGGGGAGAGAGAGAGAGAGAGAGAGAGAGAGAGAGAGAGAGAGAGAGAGAGAGAGAGAGAGATGAACACAAAGTTGAAGCGGGAAAATGCTTCTTGCTTGTTTTCTCGATGGAAACAAAAAGTAGCAGGGGAATGGAGATGAACTGCTCTACCTGCTAGCCTGCTAGATTTTGAGATTGGAGGAAAAATCAGAGGAAAGGGGATAATCGATCGAGCTCCATGAAAACAATACCATCCATGGCCGAGCTTCTGCCTTCGGCAACATCTCCCTTGCACTCCTGCAGTGCGCCATGCTGCTGATATTTGTAACCCCGCTTTTTTTTTGGTGCAGAAAATGGATCTTGGACCTTGCTCCAAGATTCCCTCGCTTCAGCTGCGGAAAGAGTATCCTTCATTTTACCTTGTTATGTGTGAATTTTCTTCACGATTCTAGCGTGCAAATTACTGTGTATGCTTGCTTTCCTGAGGTGGAGGTCCCGCGGCTTCTCCGACTTCGGCGACGTGGGGAACTGTCCGGGCAGCGCTGAGTGAGCGGATCTGAACGGCGGGGCGAGCTTTCGGTCGGTCGGGGAAGGGAAGACGGAGGAGGTGCGGCGTGGCGGCCGAGAAACGGATGCGCGTCGCCGATTGGGGTTGGGGTGGGGGGGGGGGGGGTGTCGACGGCAGCACGGCGGGTAGGTGGGTCGACGGCCGTGGGGTCGCGCGGCGGCTAGGGTTCAGTCGGCGAAGGGAAGACGAAGGAGGCGATGCGCGTCGACGGAACAACGGCGGCGAGAGGCTGCTTTGGGGACGGCGGCGTGCGGTGGGGGTCGACGAGAGCAGGGGGCGTAGGGGGTGGAGCGCTGGCAGTTGCCTGCAGCCGAACGCGTGGGCTTTTTGGGCCGCTGGCCTGCTCGCTTAAGATTTTTCAGCGGCGGCGGCTGCAGCTGTACCGACACCACAGCCGTTCGGTTGCAGCGCAAGCCCACTCGTTGGCTATGAGCTGTAACTATTCTTTTACTTGGCCGGAGAGGCACCGCAGTGAGGATGTACAGTACAAATGCATAAAGCATAAACCTCACCTCCAGAACAGGGTAGTATACATCAATAAAAAAAGTACATGAAAACACAACAGTATCTGCAATACCACAACCAGCTACTATTATTTCAAGATGATAAATCCTCCGAGCCCAGCCACAAGAACAATGGGTAAAATTGAGATCCAGAGGATCGTCATCCCAACGGCGCCTCGCCGGATCAGGTCGCTTGAGACGTAGAAGCCAACTGACGCCTCAACGAATCCAAAGATAATTACGGCGACGAGAATGCCGTAGTACAGGTAGAAGGGCGCCTTTCCATGACTGAAAATACCTGCCGGCGATCTGAAGACGACGAGCGCGAGCGCCGCTGCAGCTTGAACGATTCCGCTCGTGATGAGTGCGGCCGGCAGCTTGCCCGCGTTGCGGCAGGCCTCCGGGATCAAGCACGCGATCTTGATCATTAGAGTCGTGAACTCCATCTGTGATAAGTCGCTAGTGTATTGAAGAAGGGAAGAACTAGTAGTTCAAAATATATAGGCGGCGAGTCGTGTACTCGTTGGCGCAGGTGACAATGTGACATTCGGTAGCTTCGCGTGTTGTTTCCGTGGGCTAACCCCATCTTTGGCCATCTTTGCTGCGGTCGTGTACTCGTTGGTGCGGCGGTCTCGGGTCGTGGACTTGTGCTGTCGGGTCGTGAACTCGTTTTGGTGCCGGCATGTTTGGACGCGAGGTCATATTTATGACATGTCACATCGGATATTTATCTCGGGCTACGCTGAACTGAACAGCGGCGGCACTCAACTCCCAGACGCCAGGGGTGTCACGACTTTTATCCACCAGGACGCGCGCCCACATCGCCATCCACCAGAGGCACCAGAGGACCGCGCGCGCACATCGCCATCCACCAGAGGACCGCGCGCCCACATCGCCATCGCCTGCAGATCGCCATCCACCAGGACTCGCGCACATCGCCATCCACCAGGACTCGCGCGCATCGCCATCCACCAGGACGCGCGCGCCCGAACGCGCGCGCACATCGCCATCCACCAGGACGCGCGCGCACATCTTTCTTCGTCCACCAAAATCACCATCGCCTGCAGATCGACCTTGCCGCCGCCGGCTTCGTCCTCATCAACGCTTCTCCACCATGTCTATGGCATTGCTTGATCGTAAGTAATCGGCATGGCCCAGGGAGTCTGTTAGTTTTGTTCTTCTGTTGCAGGGATATGCCTACGATGGCACAGGGCCATGAGCGCTCGATGCATGTTGGCTTCTGGTGAAAGAAATGCCAGGAAGTTCATGTGCCGTGCAGGCTTATTGATGATAAGAAAAATAGAAGTGCCAATGGCCCTCATACACATTGTACAGGTTTCAAGAGAAGGCCGTTCCAAGGCAGCCCGGACATGCCTCTTATTTTATAGGTGTACGAAGGATCGAGAGATCACATCTCTCTACGGCGGTGTTTACATAAAAGAAATAAATAGATCAACAGATTAGCACGCCATTAAGATGGCAGTGCCAGACACTTTGCAGGTACAGGGGCTTCACACGGATAATAAAGGGCCTGTTCGCTTCAGCTTATTCAGCCGGCTTATCAGCCACCAAACAGTGTTTTCCTCTCACAACAAATCAGCCGTTTCAGCTTTTCAACCGGCTTATAAGCTAAAGCGAACAGGTCCAAAATCAACCGTCGTGCTTGCAGATCAATAAAGAAAGGAGAAAGGAAATAAAGTATACAGATGAATTTCATGTTATGTTCTGTGATGGTCGTGTTCAGTTAAAAGTTCTCAGATCTATTAATTTATTATCACCAGCTTTCCGTGACTGACGAGCTCTTGCTGATCATGAGGCGTAATGAAATATAGCATTAAGTCGCTCGGCTTCATTTCTTTTCGTTGTTTCTTTTATGCAGCATTCATCTATGGAGTACAGGATGAGACGCTTGATGCTTGATGATGACGACCATTTGGCGCAGCATAATCGGAGGTATTCTGCAGGTTCAAACCTACGGATGTAATTAACTAGAGTTCTTGCGAGGCTCTAGGATTTACGAACTATGCAGTCGTCTGTACCTTGAGGCGCTATGCAGACATGTATGTAAAAAAAGAGGAGACTTGTAAGTTTCTTCATAAATGAATCAATAAAGCAAGTTTTTCCCATTTTATTGTGTTTCTATGTGATTTATTTATTTATTTGTATACTATAGTATACTGGCACGTCCGTACTTTATTACGCCGTACGCCGAGAAATTTTGAGTATTTCTCTCGTGAAAACAGCAGGGAGCAGGGCCGCTGCTGTGGTGGGGAGCTATGGAGGGAGGGGTGGCGTGCAGGTGGGGCTGGCGGCGCTCAGGTGGCTGGGGAGGCAGAGGCAGCGGTGCACAGGTGGCTGGGGAGGGAGGGGCGGCGCGCCGGCGGTCGCGGACCGGCTGGGGAGGAGGATGGCTTGCGGGAGGAGAGGAGAAAGAAGATGGGAGGGAGGAAAAAAAGAGGCTGACAGGTAGGCCCTACGGCTGACATGTGGGGCCCACAACTAACGGTGTTAAAAGGATATCCATCCAACCCTCTCAACCTTTTCAATCAAATAAAAAATTAGGTCGGCTCCAACCCACTCATCCAAATATGAGATGGATCGGCTTCAACCCACAAAAGTGGATCGGCTCCAACCCAACTCACATCATCTCAAAACTAAACATATGCTAATTCCATCCATATCCATATTACAAGTTTATTTTGTTAGCAGAGGCAACTAAGATGCCTCTCAAAGTCTCAGTATAATACACGAGAGAACACATGCATATTATGGTGTGGTCCTGCACCTAGACGGATTGAATCCTGGGGTAAAAAAAAGGCCCTGGCACGTGGCATTTTTAGAGGTATTCGTGCCACCGGCATGCCTTTATGCTAATCCCATCGGTGAATTTTATTTTGATGTTTCCAAGACAGCCACATCATCAACAAGAAGATGGAAGGGGTGTTTGGATCTTTATCCAGACTAAAATTCATATCACATCGAATATTCGAAAGCTAATTAGGAGGATTAAACATGAGCTAATTATAAAACTAATTACATAGATGGAGGTTAATTCGCGAGACAAATCTATTAAGCCTAATTAATCCATCATTAGCACATGTTTACTTTAGCATCACGTTGTCAAATCACGGACTAATTAGGCTTAACAAATTTATCTCGTGAATTAGCCTCCATCTGTGCAATTGGTTTTATAATTAACATATATTTAATACTTCTATTTAGTATCTAAACATTCGATGTGACAGGAATTTTAGGAGCTCCTAAAGATCCAAACACTCCTGAAATTGTGTTTGAAAATACCCATCCAATGCATAATTTCATATTGTTGTTTCATAGTCACCACGTAACATTTAATTTCATGTCACATTTAGGGTTGGTTTTCGTGCCATAAGAATTTTATCTAGATGAAACTGGTTCCTTCTCTCTCCTCTTAAATTTCCTGCCATGTCATCAAATTAGCTGATATGGCACTACACTTAATGTGCATGAAACTCCAATGAAACTACCACTAGGAATAGCCTTAGTTAGGTGGCCTTTGGCGACTTTTTCTTGATCATTCAGGTTGAGCAAACTTCATTTATTGCAATACTCGAGGGAGGTTCTTCCCTAGGGCTAGTGGTACACATGTAGCCGTGCTCAATGTATCATACCCGTCCAAATTCATCCTCCCAGCCTCAAATCTTTTATTCATCTTCGTGTTGCCCAACTTCTCATCTCCCTCTTCCTCTCGGTTGTCACTTGCGCCGATCTATCTATCATCCACGACATCGATGGTTTTGTCCAAAGGCCCGTCGCCACTGCCTCCTGGCTGGATCTAGTGGTGCCACCGTCATCGCAACAAGTACCACCGCTCACCCAGACCCTCCTCTCCCTCCCTTTTGTGGGCTGCTTCCACCGCATCTGGTGGCACCCCGCCGTCTCATCATCCCGCTCCCCGCCGCCTCCATCACCACCAGGTCGGTGACCTCCTCGGCTTCCCTTTAGCCAAGCACCCACAAATCCCCTTTTGCTCCGCCACAAGAAATCCTAACCCTTAACCAAATCTCGAACCCTAACCTTGATCCCAAATCCTAGATTCACTGAAGCTCCACGTCGCTATAACTGAAGGTTTGTCCCAATTCTTACTTCCTCAATTTCAATTATTACTTACTCTGTCCCCCTTTCTTCATTCCATTCTTTCAATGCTTTTTTCTTGCAACAGTGTAAAGGAATTCCAAATCTAGAGGCTCTCGTGTTAACGATAATTAAGTTTCCCCCGATTTTGATTTTTCGTTTTTCCAATATACAGGATCACACTTTGCAGCTCGCATGAAATGGACATTTGAGTTTTTGTAGTTAAAAGAATGAAAATGGGAAAATACAATAAAATGCGGCCAAGTCATCACAAATTTGGGGCCCAACCCAAAGAACGAGCCCGTGGGCTGTCTGGGACGAGCCCCGTCCAAACAAAAGAAGAGCCCGCGACCCACAATCGTCCCGACCGCATCTCTTCTTCTTCCTCTACTCGCCCCCGGACAGCAGCGTCTCTCGCCGGCGCGTCGAGTAGAAACCCTAAAAACCCCCGCCTCCTCCCCTCTCCCGCGGAGCCCTCCCACGCCGGGGGTAGGGCTAAGGGGGTTGCCGCCCGCCATGGACGCCATGCGGAAGCAGCTGGACGTCCTCATGGGCGCCAATCGCAACGGCGACGTGGAGGAGGTCAACCGGAACTACTACGACCGCGACGTCTGCCGCCTCTTCCTCGCGGGCCTATGCCCGCACGACCTCTTCCAGCTCACGGTGTGCTCCTCTCCCCTATTCGGTGCTGTTTTCCTGCTATTTTGCGTGGTAGTTTTGGTTAGGTTAGGTTTGGCCATTTGGGATAAGAAAATGTCTCCTTAGCTTTTTCTTTCGGAATTCATGGATGAACAGAATGCTGATAATGTTAGATGGAATGAGCTTTCAGGAAAAAAACATCAAGTAATTTCGTTTTATGCTGCTGATATTTGTAACCCCGCTTTTTTTTGGTGATTGCAGAAAATGGATCTTGGACCTTGCTCCAAGATTCACTCGCTTCAGCTGCGGAAAGAGTATCCTTCATTTTACCTTGTTACGTGTGAATTTTCTTCACGATTCTAGCGTGCAAATTACTGTGTATGCTTGCTTTCCTGAGCTGTTGCCAGCTATGAGGAAGCGAAATCAAAGGGATCAGAGAATTTTGATAGAGAACTCGAGGATATGATAGAAAGGCTCATTGTGGAGTGTGATAGGAAAATTCAAAGGGCCCTGAAACGGCTTGCGGATGAGGATGCCAAGGCTGCTATTGCAATATCTGTGTCTGAGGTTACTCTGGTATCTGCCACTACTCGTACATTAGTTAATAAAGTTTATTTCTAATGATGACTTGCTTTAACCTGTTAATGATTATTTTGCTAATGTTCACAGACAGACGAGATACTGCAGCTGTCAAAACAGATCAAGGAGAAAATGAAAGAAGTTGATGCTTTTGGTAATCTCACTACATTTGTATTTTGCCTACTTTATTGCTTGAATCTAAATACATTGATGCATATATTTATGTATGAGTACCGCTAACATTAGTATATATGTTTATGACTAAAGAAAGGTTACCAGGATGGTCACATCAACAATGTAAAATTAGTTAACCTAGTCAGTGACTTTCAACATAATCTTGCAATACAAGATCTAAACTAGTAGGATCTAGAAATCAGAGATAATATTTTAGTCTTATCTATAGCATCGTTTGATGAAGTTTAAGCTGTAAGCTGCTAAATTTTATTATCAGTATTCAAATTTCTCTTTGAAATGTACTAACAGATTTTGAAGGGAGAGCTGATGATAAAATAAAGGCCCAGGAAGTGGTGGAAGAACTGAGAGCTAAAAGGGCTGATATGCAGGTAATACTTTGAAAGTTCAAATATCCAAGTTTTAATTCATATAGATCCCAGGTTTTTATAATTCCAGCCAAAATAGTAAAATAGTAGTGCTTTTGTTTTGACCTGATAATTGTTTTCCCTATCTTGTTGCAGGCTACTCTCTTGCTTGATGCTTTTAACAAGGACAGAGCTTCATTACCTACACCTGCTCCGCCTCCTCAAGTAGCAGCAGTGCCACCACCTGCTCCTCCTGATGCTCGTACTCAAGAAATGATTAATGAAAAGCTTAAGAAAGCTGAAGAGCTTGGTATGGAATGCAATCTATCGAATCGCTTTACTTTGCAAAGTTCCATGTATAGCTGTTTTGTTTCTTATAGGTGCATGTGCATTTAGTAGCTTGGGCTAAGGTTTGGTGAGTTTTTCTCCTAGTACATAGCTGATGTGCAGTGTGCACCACTTAGTTGATATAAATCAAATAGATTAACAATGCGCAGTACTGAAACTTTATTTTCTTTTCTGTTTTTTGGCAAAAGTAAGAAGCTGCGAAGATAACTTTCATAAAAAAACTAGACCAGGATATTGTCTTAAAAGAAGCCGGTATTAAGATTCGAACCCGGACCAACAACAGGGGGTTTCATTGGCCCCGAAGTTCAACGCTCTAACTGTTACGCCGCGAGAATCTCCGGTGAAGATAACTTTCATGGACACTCTTAATAACTGACATAAGGTTCATAGACAAGTTTTGTGCACTGTATTGGTCTGCTGTTTTGAAAATGAGCCACCTAGCCAGTCTAATCTAATATTAGGTGTTAGGCGCCATCCAACCGCCCCCCACAGCTTAGTAGAAGACTATATAGATCTATTGTTTATTTGTTAATTAGATCAGACACTGGTTTCTTCAGTAGTTTTTTCTTTTTATTATTGTATCAACTTTCTGATATTTGCATTTCAAGTATTTGTAATGCAGTATGAACTGTCACACTGCTTTCCCCCTAACAGCAGAAATGAGTATACGATATTGATACTTTTAATGGCTGTCCTTTTCTGTAGGTGAACAGGGCATGGTAGACGAAGCTCAGAAAGCTTTGGAAGAGGCAGAAGCTCTGAAAAAGGTAGCCATTACTATGTGCAACTTAATTTACTATGTTTGTGCCAGCCAATTAAGTAGGCTGTTTTTAACCAGCTGTTACAGACAAAGAATACAGATGAAACTTTTTATTACACTGATACTATTCCTTCTCTTTTGTTTGACTAATTTGGTTTTGACTCCTATCATTAGTTGGCACCACGGCCGGAGCCACCTTCAGATCCTTCCAAATATACAGCTGCTGATGTTAGAATTGTGAGTTTCCACACAGCCAACGGCTATTTTGAATTAAGTTGTCATTTGTTTGATAGCATCAATTTGCATGGTATTATTGTCTGTCTTTTCTGTTAGTATTATTTGGTGATTGCTTATTGTAGCTTATGAGTACCTTGCACAAGGTTTATTCTAGAATAGATCTGTGGATCTTGTGATGCCTAACATAGTTCTTGAGTTCATTTTTATATGAAATTATGAATCCAATATCTATTTTTCTACTATGTATTTCTGTAGTCTAATGGGGAAACTTATTAAACGTTTTGATCAGATATTGTTCTAGAAATACTTCTGTTTCAGCTTAAGCTTTTTAGTTGACAGTTGAACCTTTGCACACTGGGTATGTTCCGTATGTACCTATGTACCAGCACATTTCCCCACAAAATGATTCTTCCGACAAACTACAAGTGCATTACCTAGCTCCAATGTTCGCAAGCATCAATGGGTACTAGTGTACTACCTTTGTGCACCATGTTTTGAAATGACCTTATTATGTGGCGCAATATATTATTGGCCATTAAATCATATGTTATGGATTTCTTTATAGGAATTGCATGCATATGTAATTGAATTTACTTTTAGGTGCCATAGCCTACATTTTTGTTTTTAGCTGGTGCAATACCAGTTACATAATTGCTAATGGTATGCTCTCTGTCCACTTTACTGCTCTCTGTCCACTTTACAGACGGATCAAAAGTTACGCCTCTGTGACATATGTGGAGCATTCCTGAGTGTATATGACAAGTAATGCTTTTAGCGCCTTCCACTCCCAACGTTATCTGAAACTGTCAAATTGCATCTTTACCATGAACTGAATATATCTCAACACAGTGATCGGCGTCTTGCTGACCATTTTGGAGGGAAGCTACACTTGGGCTACATGCTGATTCGTGAAAAACTGAAAGAACTTCAGGTAAATTCCTGCATGCCATGTTCAAAATACATGTAGGATGCTGGAAATTGATGAAACAAATTAAGAATTCCAAGCTTTTGTAAACCGTTAAGACATAAGTACAATCAAATCAAGAAAACCACACATCTTACTAGGACTCACATTCTGTTTGTCCATTAGAATATGAGCTTGATTTATTCCATTTCATCTCTAAGTCTGCTAAGGTGCAATTTATCAGGTGCTGAGTATAATGTACCATTTTCTGCTTTAAAGAGTTACTCTGTTTTGGGCCTTTTGGCATCTGTGAGTTTTCTTATCTCAAGAGCCTCAAGGTTCTCACCTTCCCTATATATTATTTCATTTCTCACATTGGAGGGCACTTTGGTTATTACGATAGTCATTACAGGAATTAGTCCATGTTGCGTGATTGGAATCTCATGTGACAATCATCTTCACACCCATGGCAACAACAGTAACTGTCTGTTGAGAAATGTAAGCATAGGAGCGTGCAGAACATGGTATGATGAATCATGTTTACTTAATTGTAACAAACTGCTCATGTGCTCTGCTTAGTATTATGTTGAGCAGCTGGAGGTTGCTTTTCTACTGGTGAGCCATATTATGTAGATCTGGTGATAAATAATACTGGTTAAGTTATCCTGAAAGCATGTCCTTTTGCCAACCTTTGCTGTAAGTGACAACTTGTTCTGCTGTTTATCTGCTAACTCCTCCATAAATTTATAAGATACGATTTGCTGAAGCAGCCGTGCCTGTAATGTATCACTGGCCTCTTTTCTTTTGGAACATTTATCTTATGTTTTTAAGCATACCAAATGTCATCATTTTTACTGTCATAAAATACGCCATGTCATCTTCCAGGAGCAGAGAAATAAAAGAAGGAAGGACAGATCTGAAGACGATAGAAGGTATGTCATTCCTCATCCTTATTATTTTTGTGAGCATCGACATTATCTGAAGTGTTTGCCTTTTCAGATCAAGAGAGCACAGCAAGGACCGCAATGGTCGGGCATCCAGGGACAGAGATACAGAAAGAAAAGACAGGGTTGACTCTCGAGATGGTAGAAGAGATTATGATAGGGATCGTGATAGACGTCACGACAGGGACCGTCGCCATGACCGTGATCGGGATAGAGAAGACCGCTCCCGTGGCTATGATTCAAGGAGAAGAGAACGTTCAAGGTCTAGGGAGCGCAGGTATTACTGAATAAAATGGTCCTTGCATAATCGAGCTAGTTTATTATGTTCTCAACCTTTTTTACTTGAAACCTTTTTACCTCATCGTTGACTAATCCAGATACTTGTTTCAAATTCCAGGCGCCATGAGAGATACTAAAAGCTGCTCCATGGCTGACAGATTTGCAAGTGCTCTCGTCTGTTGAAGATATTGAGTTGTGCTTCTGAAAGTTCCAGCGCTAGAAATTCGAAAGTGTCGTTGCCTTAGTTACTGGGTTGGTGCTGGCAATCAGGTGCATTCTGCATATTTAGTACTGCTTTATATACCACTGTTGTGCCAAGAACATTCGCATCAAATCAAACTCTGGGGAACCGCCTTGACAGCAAATGAAGCTGAGAATGTTTTGTGTTTAAAGTTTAAGCTCACCAGAAGTTGAAAGCACTTGGATCTTGACTTCTTGTCGTTACTCCAGTTCGTGCAGTTTCTATTTTGTAATGCAAGTAATGTTAGTTGACTTTAGCTATCCATTTATACTGGAACATCTACTAGCAACATGATTTCTCGACGGTTTTTTTAAGAAATTTATGTAAGGGTTTTTTAAGCGATTTCTCGACATTCGGTTTTTACGTCGTGGGGTTTTTAAGCGATTTCACGACCGGTTAAGTTGCAAGAAAAAAGGGCATCCATTTCTAGAACTGAAGCACGATAAAAGATATCCATTTTTCTCTCAACCATTGAAAACGAGGCATGCATCTACTTGGAACACTGCAGAATTCTTGTATGATATGAACAAAATATTTCAAGACCTGAATCTTTTCGTTCCAGAAGAAGAAACCAAATCTTCAGCCCCATGAGCCTAGAAGGCCTTCCGAGGGCGGACCTTGAAGCTGGTGGACCGGATGACGTCATCGTCGGCGTTGAGCCTCTGCTGCAGGGTGCTCAGGGAATCGGGCTTGGTGAAGTAGGTGACGAGGAGGTATATGCCGTCGTAGTAGGTGGACGGCAGCCCGGTCCGGCTGTTCCTCTTCCTGATGCTGTATGCCAGCGGGATGACGCCCCGGTTGAACACCTCCACGTACATGGCGCCGCCGGTGACGAGCAGCTGCGGCAGCAGCACAGGGAAGCAGCAAGGTAAGCAGGATTGCAGATCAGAGTAGTGACCAATGCAATGGTACACAAAAGAAAGGGTGCTGTGAGCATCTTATGACCACTGGACTTGTTACCATATTAGAGCCATAATTCAGGATAGCATGGGTGATGAAAGAAATGAAAAGGGACCATCACTACAGTGATGCAGTATAGAACTTAATTTGGACGCAATTGACTCAATGGATGATAATCGAAGATCACTTAAATGCTACTCCCTCCGTCCCAAATTGTAGGTTGTTTTGACATTTCTAGGTTCAAAACGACCTGCAATTTGGGATTGAGGGAGTAGCTTACTAATGTGATAATCTGGTACTGCAACATTGTTGCCAATACTTATGCAGAACTATGGCTTGGAATTCTTCCCCTGCATTTTCTCTACCTAGTTTGGGTGTCATTTAACTAAGGGCATTGCAGCGCTGGTGCAGTTCTGATGGCAGAACGAGCAAACTAAAATGGAGTTGGCGAAATCACCTCCTCGTAGCGCTGGATGAGCGCGAGGCGCTCCTCCTCGGACATGTCGGGTCGGAGCACCACCATGGTCTCGTACTGGCGCAGGCCCGGCGGGCAGGGCGGCATCTCCCGCTCCTCCAGCGCCAGCGCCGCCTCCGCGGCCGACATCCCGAGCCCGCCGCCGCCGAGGCCCAGCCCTGCGCCGAACCCCGAGGCGGAGCCGCCCTCGTCGCCGACCTCCTCGTCCTCGGCGCCGCCGGTGGCTGCCGCCGAGCCGCTGTAGAAGGACGCCGCGTAGCCGGCGGAGACCGCGCGGGGGCGGGGGCAGGGGCAGGCCGAGGGGAGGCGCGTCGCGGTCGGCAGGGAAGCGCGGAAGGGCGGGAGCGTGGTGGAGGCGGAGGTGGGGAGGGGCAGCGCCATGGGTGGCGGCATTGGAGGGAGGCCGAGAGGGCGAGGGAGAGCGGGAGGGGAGGCGCTGTTCGTGCCGTGTCCACTGGATAGATAAGGATAGGACGCCACGCCTTTAACAACTCCGCCTCTGCCCGTGTTTCGAATTGGAGCAGCGTAGCACTTTGGTGTTTGGACGAATTTTGGTGAAAAATGGTCGGATTTCAAACATAGCACACACACGTTTCTTTTTTTTTGTACTAAATTAACCAACTTTGCAGCTTTAGCATTGTGTGGAAGAACTTGAACAAGTGCTAGTCGTGGTACTCCAGTTTATTTGAACTACGTACAGTTACAATTACAAGCATGTAGCACTGGCCATTCGACGGGATGCCACGTGAGCGGGCCAATTTTTATCCTACAAAATAGTTGATGGGATCCAAAATTGATGCGCACCGAGAGATTATGGATGGCTAGTTTTCAAGGTGCTACATGTATATAGTTCTGAGATTCATGTTCGGCTTCGAAACTCTTCGATTCCTTTTAGTCAAAAAAAAAAAGTTTTTTGTTTGGCTTCGGTGGTTACCTGTCAAAAAACAAACTTCTCAACTGATTAACTGAACACTCACGGATTGTCGATGAGTTATTTCATTTTGGAGTCAAAAGTACAAGTCGCCCACTAAACCCGACTAAAGAGACGATCATTCTGCACGTTTACTTTTTCTTTTTACTTAGTAAGCCCCGCCTTAAATCTTAATAGTACACTAGTTTCATTAGAAAGTCTATGAGAAAAAATAGAAAAATAACAGCGAAAATCCTATCACATATCTCGTGCTGTGATAGTAGGATTTTATGAACTCTGATTTTGACCTGCTCTACGATTGATGGACGCGGGCACAACTCCTTGCTCGTGACGGGTGGCGGGCGCAGACACGGGTATAGAATTTACCTCGCGGTTGCGAATCTATAAATCCCCTACCCGCGGTTAATGTACCGGTTGCCATCCATAGCTCGATCACCCATCCACCTGACCCCACATTCCAGCCGCTTCTTCTTGGTTGGTCTCGCCGAGTCCCTCTCCTCTCTTCAAGTCTTGATCGCTGTGATTGCTGAAGCTGAGCTGTACCGACAAAAGGGGTCGGTCCAGCCACACTCGCACACGTGCTTCCAGCTTCCTGCCTCTCGCCCTCCCTTGCTCTCGAGCTTCCCCGCCGACCACCAACGCCCCCACATCCCCGCAGGCCGCAGGCAAGGCCCGCACGCGGTTTCCACTCGCTTCGTCCACTGCAGATCTCCTCGACGCCCTCACCCTCAGGTCAACCACCCCACTCCCCTCTGCTCCTCTTCGCATTCCACACTCGCCTCGCGTTTCCGATCTCGCCCCGCGGTCTCCGATCTCACTCTCAGCGTTCTTTCTTGGCTTTTGTTTCCTGCCTCGAGCAGAGACCATGTCTTCGTCGGAGAACCCCACGGTGACCGACCGCGGCAGCAAGCACAAGGAAGGCGGCGACAAGGAGGGCGGCGGCGGATTCATCGACAAGGTCAAGGACTTCATCCACGACATCGGCGAGAAGATCGAGGAGGTCGTGGGGTTCGGCAAGCCCAGCGCCGACGTCTCCGGCATCCACATCCCGCACATCAGCCTCAACCGCGCCGACCTCGTCGTCGACGTGCTCATCAAGAACCCCAACCCCGTCCCCATCCCGCTCGTCGACATAGACTACCTCATCGACAGCGACGGCCGCAAGCTCGTCTCCGGCCTCATCCCCGACGCCGGCACCATCCACGCCCACGGCCAGGAGACCGTCAAGATCCCCATCTCCCTCGTCTTCGACGACATCAAGAGCACCTACAAGGACATCCAGCCCGGCAGCATCATCCCCTACCTCGTCCGCGTCGTCCTCCTCGTCGACGTCCCCATCATCGGACGCATCAAGATCCCGCTCGAGAAGTCCGGCGAGATCCCCGTCCCATACAAGCCCGACGTCGACGTCGAGAAGATCAAGTTCCACCACTTCTCCTTCGAGGAGACCACCGCCACGCTGCACCTCAAGCTCGAGAACAAGAACGACTTCGACCTGGGGCTCAACCTGCTCGAGTACGAGATGTGGCTCGGCGACGACAGCATCGCATCCGCGGAGCTCACGCAGAACACCAAGATCGACAAGCAGGGGATCACCAGGATGCAGATTCCCTTCAGCTTCAGGCCCAAGGAGTTGGGATCCGCGGTCTGGGACATGATCAGGGGCAGGGGGACAGGGTACACCATCAAGGGCAAGATTGATGTCGACACTCCCTGGGGGAACATGAAGCTGCCCATAAGCAAAGAGGGTGGAACCACTCGCATCAAGAAGGAGGAGGACGACGACGACGATGACAACTGAGGTACCATCTGCTTGCTTGCTTGCTTCTGGTGCTGCTGTTGATTGATTCATCATCATCTTTGCTTCACCAGTCCAATACTAGTCAGTACTCTTTGACTTGCTACAAAGCTCATGGAAAAGAGATAGCTTCAGCATAAGCATGGATCTTTTTAATTTAATTCTAGGGATGTCTTGACAAGCTAAGTTTTCTTGTACATGATGCAATATACGACGAACTTGCTAGGCCGTCAATTTCCGTCAATCCTGAATTCTGGTCGAAGATAGATACGTACTAGAAATTATTGAGCAGGTTGACTTGTAGTCCCTCCATGGACCTCTTATGTACTGAAAAGTGCAGTCATTTTTTCCTTCATTAGTCAGATTTTGCAAGTACTTGTCTAGCTTGTTATGCTATAACTTATAGTATGCCTACAGCAGATATTCCGTACATGCTCATATACCAGTTCTTGTACTCTGATCAAAATGTTCAGACTATGCAGTTTGATTCAAATCAATATCTGCTTTTGATGAACTTAGAATGTCATTCTATTCGGAGACCAAATCATAACGCAACTCAATGTAATGCAGGCAGTTGCTATGTCTATCAATAAGTAGGGATATTGTGTTGCTGGTGTAGATTTGCACACATCATTGCTGTAGTTTCCTGTACAGAGCCACACTCTTTGCAAAATCGTTCATACTTGTGCCCTGGAACCTTGCTAACATCTGTATTGACAAGGGCAGTCAGTTCTGCCCTCATTAGTCAGAGATTTTGCAAGTACTTGTCTGAACCTGTTGACTGTTGTACTAGAACTTATAGTATGTCTACGGCAGATACTCAGTACATGTTCACATACCAGTTTTTATACTCTGATCAAAATGTTTAGACTATGCAGTTTGGTTCAAGTAAAGATCTGCTTTTGATTAACTTAGAATGTCATTCTATTCCAGAGTCCAAATTGGAACGCAAATCAATGTAAAAAAGGCAGTTGCTATGTCTATCAATTTAAGTATGGATATTGGGTTGCTTGCTGGTGTAGATTTGTACATATCGTTACTGTCGTTTCCTGTACAGAGCCGCACTCTTTGCAAAATCGTTCATACTTGTGCCCTGGAACCTTGCTAACCTCTGTTTCTGAACCACCCTAGTCCCTTGTTGCAGGACTCGAGTGCTTCTGTTACCAAACACAGATGAGCAGATGACACTGAAGCAGGGAGGATGCTACAACGGTGGTTGTTGTCGTCCACGGGATGCCCTTAACGCTCGTTGAGTTCTGAATTGGTAGCTTGTGGTGTCAGTTGATCTGCATTATCTGAACATATCCTCTGTGTCGTATGCTTCAGTTAGTTTGGGCTCGTCTGTGCTGTGAATTTCTTCTCCAAACTTTGTGGTTGGAACATGAAGAATAAGATCCCATCACCCCTGGTTCTTTGTGGGGTTGGTTGGGAGTGTTCTTTAGATCCTGAAACGTTGTGCTGCTGTAATTGTCGTGCCATATGATCCTCTTTTTTTTCCGAACAATGTCGGGGGCATAGCCCCATCTACATTTTATTTAACAAAAGGCGAAAGTACTGGCCAGCAAATACAAACTACACCCCGGCATACCAAGGGACGAGAAACGGCAGGTTGTTTTTGCAGAAAAATACTTTCATTAACAAGACCTGTCAAGCGGGAGGTTCGGGTTTAGGTGGGTAGCTTCAGCCAAAATTTCAGAAGCAGCTCAGGCAATCGTTGTTCAACAACACCCAATCATCCGAAAAATGCTGGTGACTCGAAGTCATAAACAGGGATCACAAAATCCCAACAATGAAGGGTCGAACTAAACTCTACAGGCATAACAGCCAAAATTTCTTCATTTCCAAAATGTATAGTTTTCTCATTTCCAAAATTTACAGGCCTACAGCTAACATTTGTTCGACCGATGAATTCCCTATACATCCACATATATAGTTTCCTCATCTCCAAAATCTACAGGTATACAGCCAGAACTTCACTAACTGATGAGTTCCCCACATTCACATGCCTGAAAACATCAGCAGCTAAGTTACACTACTATACAGCTCATGGTTTTCTTTCCACGGACCATGGGGCTCTGATCCAAGCATCGAACTGATAGTTTTTACACAAAGCTGACTGCGCCCCAAATAAAGCCAGATTCCTTTGTTTTTTACATGATGTTAGCATACTCTGATGCTCTTCTCGTAGCAGTCTTTGCACTCGCATCGAACTTGCTCAGTTGCTCTATTAGCTGTCAATGGATCCGATGTTAGTGGATGTTCACACGAAAATGCACTTATGTACACCTGTTCTCTTCCTCTCTTTGTCAACCATCACCGTCCAATAGTTAGTGGTCACTTCTTTCTCCGCTCTTGTTCTTCAAGCTTATTCCTGAGACCTTTTAATGCATGTACTACTTTTGGATTCAGCTTGTGCTGCAAAATTTTTCCTTGCAACGAAGTTGACCTGTCAATTTTAAAATCAAGTAGCTTGGATCAGGACATGTTAAAAGTAAATAGAATTCACAAACCAAATGCGATGGTGTTGTTTTTGCAGCTAGACAATTAGGTACGTGAAATTCTCTCTTTGATACCCAAAGAAAATTTTCTGGGAAAAGATGATATACGCCACTAGTAAAGATGTAACTTAGACCTGGTTTCCTTCAGCTCCAGATCAAGTTCCTTTTCCGATTCTTTTATCTACAGAGCCACAAGAAAAATATTCTGCTGTTACACAATGATTGCTTGAGAAATTCATATCCATGAAACGCAAAGTATTCAGAACTAACCTCTTTGACCAATCTTTTAGAGCTCCAGATAAGAGCACCCTACAAAATATACAACAAGAACTACATTGTAATCTTCAGGAATAAAACATGTGAATATGGGGTGAAAAAGAGAGTAGAAACTAAAATCCTCTTGTATGCTGTAAGTATAAACTTTCAACTGTTCTCCATGATTCATATTGTTCTGGATCATAATTTCCTTACAAACGTAAACACAGTTACCTATTTCCCATATTCAAATAATCTCGCCTTAATCCCTTCCATTTCCTATTATTTTCCAAGGTTATCATTGGTTCTGAAATAAAACAATCAGACCTCATGTTTTTCAGGAAAAAAACTAGCAAACATTTTTTTGGTGGTTAAATACTGAAATGTGCAATATGCATTCCATGACACTTTATAGGAAATGTGGCAGAACTTGATAACCGAAGTACAAGAGTAGGCACATAAAGTAGTGCATAAAAGGTCTAGCAGCTGGTAGAGATAAATAAACAGCATATCCTGGAAAGGAAGAGAACATACCTCTCCATGTGCTAATTGTTGCTCCAATGCATCAGATGTTACTACCCAAACTTTCGGGCAACCATCTGCCACTAAAGCTTCAACCTGCATAGGTGGAAGAACCAGCAAGCAGCAAAATGCTCAGTAACATTACGTATTGTGTATTTCATTTGTGCTATATGATATGAATTCATTTCAAATCCATTTGCTTCAAAAATCACTTGATCATGTCCCCCATTAAGTTCTCATGCCAAAACTTATATAGTCACAAAAATATGCTTCTCAATGATATGGCAACAGCATGCATATCTCATACGTTAGGATCTTTTTGCCTTAATTTTGAACTGATGAGTAGCATCATAATTCTATACAAGGAACTCCAGGCAATGCTTCTGATATGCAATCCAAAATTTACCTCCTTCTCAATCCAAGAATCAGCAGATAAGTCGGCAGAATATACAACATCAACCCTGTTTGATGAGAACAAATTTGCTTGTTAGGTTTTCCCTAATAGCTGCCTATAAAAATCTGATGGAAATACTGAACTTCCATTTGTTTTATCAGTCAGATCTGCTTGCATGGCATCAATATCCTGTGAAAAAAATCTAGCACTAAAAGTCAATTTACAATAATATCTTACCCTTTATATGTTTCCTTATGTGTAGAAACCCCTGAATTGGCAGCATCAAATACAACTACAACTTTTACCTCTGAAAGTATCATTGTGAGAAATGGTATAAAACACCCATTGTAAAAGTTTGCATGGCTATTGAGAAAATCAAGGGGAAATGGTATCACAATTGATAGGTAAAAAACAATCTGATCGAATTATGCTCCACAATTGCCTAGCTACATTCATGGTAAGTTGTAACTAGATTCATTGTAAGTCGTAGTATAAATAGTAAAGTGTAAAACTGCACATAAGCTTTTGAGTAATTGCTTAAGTAGGCTAATTGGGACCCTTTTTCTATCAAGAAATCATAGATGAGGCGTTTTTAATTGTTATAATGGATTTAATCCGCTGGTGCAGACCTCTTACTGCACTGAAAGATACCAGCTCATCAATGAGCATTTGTCTAGCAATTTCTTGCCTCCCATTCATGAAATCCTTCTTAAGCTTTCCCCAGTAGCCACATACATTGTAGCCATCCACAAGAATAACTGGTGAAGCAATTTCCAAACCCTCATTTGTCCTAGATTATATGAAAACGCAAATTCAGCAACTAATAATGCTCAATTCGAACCGCCACTAAGAAAAAGAAGTAAAAGCATTGGATATGAAAGGAAGGACAAGCCTGACAATTGAAGGGTGGAAGAAGGATCCTCATAGATGTCTGTGTCATCAGGAAGCACTTCTTTCATTACTTTCTTTTTGCGGTACCTCGTAGCAGGCTGAGGTCCACTAGTTTGCCTCCTTTCATACTCCTGACACCAAAGGTTTAACTAGTTTTAAAAACTAACAACTGTTGTCCTCTTAATCAGGAAATGATGCAGTGCACTACAGAGTAGGACTGCTGTGAGTCTGAAACATATCTGACTACAGAAGCACATCATGCATCTGAAAAACTGACCCCATGTCGATCTGTAAATGTCAAAGCTAATTTTCCATGGTTTGGGCGCAGCATCATGTTGATGGTGCTCAATGCATTTATAATATATTCTTCTGACGAATTTATACAAAACGGACAGCAGAACACTAATTTAGCCCCCTAGAGACAGATAGGGAATGACAATGCTGGAAGCTGGTTCTAAAACTGAATGCAGGAAAAGATTACCTTCCAAAATTTTAGAATCCTCAAGCTCTGCTTGACATTAGAAGTAATCCTAGGAGGCCGTGTCACCTACAAATGAGAGACAGTATGTAAGGATGCTCCAACTAGGCAACTATACCCCGGATCTGTTACAAATTGCAGAAAGGCCACCTCTTAAAATTCAAGATAAGAAATCCCAATTGTCCATAATCCTAAAATGCAACGACTGATAAGAAGTCCCAATGTGTTCATAATTTAAAATGAAACGACTTAAGAACTGCTACAATATCATCACATTGACATTTTTCGGCCCTCAAAAATAGCAGAACAGGAGCAAATACAGGTGGCCCTCTTATCTTTTCCCTGATCAACACAGAAATAAGGTCTTTTCCTTTTTCCTACAACTAATTTCCTTTCCTTTGTATCTCATTTCCCATGTTCCCAGGAAGCATGTAAAAAAAAATAAAAAAAACCCCGCCAAGAGCCCCCTAGTCCATACAGCAACGATTCGATTTAACATACCGTCCAGCTGCATTACTCCATGCTAGATTATTGCCCACGAACCTAATTTAAATTTAGCTGGAAGGGGGATCGAGCTGACCTTGTTGGCGCCCGCGGAGGCGCCGCCCCTGACGCCCTTGCCGTTGCCGTTGCCCTTGGCCATCGCCACCACGGTGGCGGACGCGGAGTAGGCGGCCGAGCCCACCATGCCGGTCGCCGGTCACGCTGGTCCCTGCCGTGCCCCGACCTCCCTCTGCGGTTCGGTTCCGCCCGACGGCCCGCGGCGGGCGCGACCGCGCGAGGGCGACGAGTGGTGGAGACTGATCTGCAGTTGCGCGCGCGGGGAGAGTGTGAGACAGCGAGAGTGGAGCGAGGGGCCGCCACTAGAACGGGTGGACGTGGCCGCGTGGCGCCAGGCGGGCCCGTCCGTCACTTGTGCGCGGAAGGCGTATTGCTCAAAAGCCGCCTCCACCATTTGCAAGCGGCTGCGACCTGGCTTGTGCCTGTGTCGTCAGACCAGGAGAGAGAGAGACTCGCATCGAACTGCTCAGGCCGATGAGGCGTTGACTTTGCCTGTGCATGAATGGTAGCTCTTGCCAAAAAAAAAAAAAAAATTTGCATGCGAGGCACAGAGAGTTGTGAGAGGCCGAGCCTGCCAACTTGGGTGGCTGTCGTTGAAAGCGTGTCCGTTGAATTCTTCCACGCTCAATTATATTTCCACTGGCCTGTGCTTAGCAATAACAAACCTTTTGTTGCAATCATACAACGTCAGCCAGATTATGGTTGAAGCGATTAAGTTATGGGAAAAACCTAGATGATGAGTTGATGATAATGCGTTCCTTCCTGATTGGAACGGTTCGGAAATCATCTTCCCAGCTCAGCATGCAGTGCTGGTGGATCAAACGTATCCTTCGATAGGAATGTCGCCGAATGGAGGCTTTGGTGGGCTGTGGCTAGATGCACACACAGAATCTTCCCACACATGACATAACCAGCACACAAAAACAAGTGTGTCTTGTTGCACGACCTTCCCAACGACAACAACTATAGGTCGACCATGGACAGCAAAGCATTTTTTTTAATGTGAATTTGAGTATTTAGCTCATCTAGACTGTAGTTCACATGAATAATACGAGTAAACATCTACTCTCCAATTTGAGCAAACATTTATTGCATTTGGGTTATTATTACTCCTACTTGACCTTTTATAGTAATGATAACCAAAGCAATAGAAAATATCTCTCTGTATTTAAAATATGATGTTTAGAACAAACCAATTACTTTAAAACATAAAAAGTAAAATGTCATATATTTTAAAAAGCGGAGGAAGCATAATATACCCATTGGGCTTTTATTTTACTTTTTTACGTGCATAAAAATGCGTATTTGGTCTGTCATTTTATCATGATTGCTTTCTACTTTTTTATTGTTATTATGGTTAATAATCCTAAAATCAGCAGTACAAAATGGCCTCGTTCAAAAAGCGAAATCGAGGGAAAAATCAGCAATAGAAAATGCTCGCGGAAAATAAAAAACAGCACAACAACGAACCTTCTTGTGGTGGAACCTGCCCACTCGAGTTCGAGTCCTCGACTCAGCGTGGGTGCTCATATTTTCCTAGATTTATTTTAGAATTTTAACCGGTGCTATTTCTTTCAGTGGTAGGCGACGTACCCGTCGACAACGAGATGTCATTGGTGACTTTATCAATTTCTAGGATTTGCCGCCTCAGTCTTTTGGAGGTCCTCATAGAGGTCGGGTTGCGTGCGTATATTCGTAGGGGCGAGTGTGCGTGCGTGCATGTGAACGTCTACGTCCGTAATGTGTAATTCGAAAAAAAAATGGTGAACCCAAGGTGCAGGCATGGTGTAACCGTACCATTTTTCTCATACGCACTTCTCCTCCCGTCTTCCCTTCCAAAGTTAAAACCACAGCTAAGCTGCAAGCAGACAAGCCGCCAAAGAGAGAAGACGCAGCTCAGGGCGGGAGGAGCCAGAGGAGAAAACAACAGCGAGGCAGGCGAATCTTCCGAGGAAGCTGTAGGCAGTCCAGGCAGGCAGCAGCCAGTCAGTCGGGCGCAAGCAACCAAGTCGAGGATCAGAGGAGCAGCAGAGAACCAAGTCGCTCGATCGGCGGCGGCGATGTCGGGGCGGCGGCCGGCGACGTGGGAGCAGGCCGGAGACGAGTACGACTACCTGTTCAAGGTGGTGCTGATCGGGGACTCGGGCGTGGGCAAGTCCAACCTCCTCTCCCGCTTCACCCGCAACACCTTCTCCCTCGATTCCAAGTCCACCATCGGCGTCGAGTTCGCCACCCGCACCATCCAGGTATCCACACCTTGATAGCCTGCCCTCCTCTGCTCAGTCGGCTCTGGTTCCTGATCCAAGCGTCAGTTCTTGTCGTGGAACAGTAGTTTCCCCAAAATTTGTTTGGGCCAAATCTGACCAAGCTTGGTTTTGAGCTGAATCGAATCTATGGAAATGGAAGTGCAACGGGATACAATTTGGACGAACCGGTGGCTTTTCCTCTGTTTTGTTTTGCTGCTCATCATGGAACGCCGGATGGCGCTGACCACACCTTGCTATGCTTGAATTGACCATGTGAACTGAATCTTTAAAAAAAAAATCTCACTTGATCAAGCAGAGGCTCAATGCTACTTGAAGTTCTGTAGGATACAAAATTTGATCCAAGAGAAACTAACACTGAAAAGCTGCAGCAACAGTGCCCGTGTTCAGCTTGTATAGCTGCCAGGACATCTCAATCGCTCCTAGCATTCGTAGCTGGCTGCTGTACGAATTCAGTAGCTGTTGTTTTTCTCCTCGCAATCTCACGATCGCATTGCTCCTTTTGGTTTGGTGAACAATTTCATCCATGATCAGGTGGAAGGGAAGACGATCAAGGCGCAGATCTGGGACACGGCCGGGCAAGAGCGCTACCGTGCGATCACGGGCGCCTACTACCGCGGCGCCGTGGGCGCGCTCCTCGTCTACGACACGACCAAGGCCTCGACGTTCGAGAACGCGAGGCGGTGGCTCAAGGAGCTCCGGGACCACGCCGACGCCAACACCGCCGTGATGCTGATCGGCAACAAGACCGACCTCGCCCACCTCCGCGCCGTCGCGCAGGCGGACGCGGCGGCGCTCGCGGAGCGGGAGGGCCTGTCGTTCGTCGAGACCTCGGCGCTGGACGCCACCAACGTCGACACGGCGTTCGAGACCGCGCTCACGGAGATCTACCGGATCGTCAGCAAGAAGGCGCTGGCGGCGTCCAGCGCTGGCTCTGTCGGGGAGGGGCAGTCGATTCAGGTGTCGGCCGGCGACTCCGGCGGTCTCACGACGAGATGCTGCGGTTTCTAGCCATGATGGGCTTGGTAGTGATTGCCAAAGATTTGATGTTCCACGACCATGTTAGAAGCCAGTAGCCAGATAAAAGGCTATGTTTCAGACCAAATGCATTGCACAGCCACTAAAAAGAACAACAAAAGTGAGTAATTAGCAGTGATTTTTTCCCCTTTTGATTCAATTCACATGCCACGCTGCTAAGCTAGTTAGTTGCTTCTCGATCGTTTGCTTGAGTCCTCGGCATAATCCTGTGATGATGCGATGAGATGCATGCTGTCTACATGCCGCGTACAATGTCCTCGGCGGTGTTGCCTGGCGGCACGTGCAAACTTTGAGATAGTTGCTTCTAGATGCATGCTGGCATAATCTTGTGATGATGTGATTGAACTTGCAAACTTTGAGCTGTATTTAAAATTTGAAATCCTTCCTTTCTCTGTCTAACAACTTCTCCAAATGGTACACTGAGTACCCAAGTTTACTTATATTGTTCTAAAAGATCCAAAGTTCACAGGAAAAATTCTTCAGATATCCAGCTCAAAGTAGACTACTTGGCATCGTTTTCAGACAAATTTTTCAAAGTTTGATTGAGTTTACCCTATTCAACATCTTTAACTTTGAATTTGAGACTCTTCTGATTGGATTCTGGTCCCAAACTTGATTCCATTATATTCTAGGCACTCAACTCTTTATTCCAAGATATGCCAAATTTTCCAAAATTGAATCTTTTATTTGAATTTTTTTTACCAAATTTGCCTCAAATTTGATCTTAACTCCATTAACCTTTCTTAAGTCAAATTTCATCATTAACATGACAGGTAAAGGAAGGCAATGCTCACATTGTCGAGATGTTCTGAAAAAAGGCCACTTGGCTTCGTTACTGTATCACCTGCGGAACATCATAACCCTAAATAAATAGAAGCAGAGGTAAAGAGACATGTATGTGTTTTAAAGAATGAAGAACTGTTACCTGTCGTCCTTGCAACATTCAAATTCAAGGTTTCATCATATTGATGGGTGACACTGAAACTTCCAGCATTAAATGAGCAGTCCTTCTTTTTGTCAAGTTCTTTCTTGTCCTTTCTTGAGAGTTTGTAAGCCTGAGCAAAACACATGAGTTAGTATTTCAGAAGGGGTTGAGAGTATGTATTACAGAATCATGACCTGCACTCTAGGCAGCTGTAAGATGCACATGAATGTATCTAGCACAGAACCATCTAATAAGGCACACGGTCGGTATTTTAGGTCTGACAAAACACCAACTATCACTAAAGATAACCTCAATTATTTTTTAAAAAATGAATCATATACAAGCTCAAACCTTAATTCACTCTGTAATCCATTGGATAGTATTCACGAATGAAACCACGTCTCAGACAAAATCTCTTAGTCTGCTCTCCTTTCTCACATTTCATAAAACTGCTAGCTGCCTTTTCCAAACAAAACTCAAAATAAATTCCTCCAAAATTCCCATTCAACCATCATTTATTACTTATGGATATCAGTCTAACAACAACAGCAACCCTTTTAAAATGCATGAAAAGGTACATACATAAAGGTAATGGGGACATATATGTAAACTATGTTATTCAAATAAGCCAATATTGGATGCGAGAGCACAAAATTTTATTGCAGAAAGATAGAAGTAGTCGCGCGTTCAATTTCAATTGTAGTGCTATATTGTATAGCTACTTTATGAGCACAATATAAAGTCTAAGGAGCAAGTTACTTACAGTGGCAACATTTCTGTGACTGTGTTCCACTTCAATACTTGAAACATCAAACCTGTAACATAAGAAACATCGAGTTCCAACAAATCATCCACTGGAATAGGACAAAAAAACACAGTACTGGTCGGCTCCCTCGCACCATTGCTCCGACGATGACAACACCGATTCCAATAACGAGTATCCGCTCCGCTCGTAAGCGTGATGATTAAGCTTCTCTTATTGTTGAAATGCTTGCATTTCCAGAGAGTATTGTGACACCACCAACTGTCCCTGTTGAGGAGCAAGCTTCCACTCCACCCGTAAGCAACTTGTTGGCTTCATTTTTCTCCAATGCTTCTTTATGTGAGGATTTTTTGTTGTCATAGTTGATGTTACGCTGATGTGTTGTTCATCTGTGTTTTATTCTATCGTTTCGTGCTGTCAATATGTCCCAACGTTTTATGGCGATGTGCTTGGCTTTGGCCAATGGTTTCACCGGTAAAAACTGACTATTAGTCACACAATTTTTCACATGAAATATACGCGTGCGCGGTCCGTGAGATTCGAAACCACGACCTCAAGTCTCGCGCGTAGCTTCATTTGCCATCCCATCTGCACAACACATCTAACTATACAGGGGATGCAATCCTTTTGTATTAACTCGTGGGGATCCTTTTATCCCGGTTGAAAACAACAACCGGGATAAAAGGGTCCAAGGGCTTTAGTCTTTTTCAGCCACCCATGGGGACCCTTTTTTCCCTGTTGGAAACACCAACCGGGATTAAAGACCCATTTTTATCCCGGTTGGTGTTCAAGGGCTTCAGTCCCGGGTAGTAACACCAACCGGGATCAAAGGAGGGGTCTTTAGTCCCGGTTGGTCTTACCATCCGGGATTAAAGGGTCCCCACGGGTGGTTGATTTTTTCACCGGGACTATCCCATGGGTGGCTGATTTTTTTATCCGGGATTAAAGGGAGCCTTTAGTCCCTATTGCAAATACCAACCACGAGTAAACCGTGGCGCTCCCTCTTTTCTCCCGGGCATATTTTAAACCGAGACAAAACGGGACACATGAAAAGTCATTTTTCTACTGGTGCTTTTAGCTGTTATACGTATCTGCATTCCCATTTCATGGTGCTTTTCTCTCTTCGTGAGTGCGTACGCAGCAATGTTGTTAGCAGTTTGGATTGTCATGTTATCCGCCATTTCTTTCGCATGTGAATTCGTAGAATCGCATTGCAAAGTATAGTTCAAATCTAGCTGAAGACTATGTACGCTTGGTTCGTGCCGTCGAATGCGACTCACCTAGATTGAAATGCTAGTAGATATACTCCTACTTTTTCAAATGAATGACATAATTTTTCGTCAAATATATAAGAAAGAACAGACTTTAAACAAATCCGAGAAAGTAATTTTGCAATCCGATCGATGTTTCTTTTGAAACTACAGCCAGGACCATCGCATGAACATTTAAAAAGGCAATTCGTAAATCGTCCACTTGTTGAGTTCGGTTTTGCGCACATTTGTGATCGACAGTAGCCTAGTTTGCATATTTGTCACTAGAAACTGCTTCTATCGCACATTGTCAACTTTCTCTTGAGCATTAAAGTCTGAAATGCATGGTAGAAGCAAAGCAAGCAATTTACTTCATCTTTCGAAAAGAGCCAGACAAGCAAAAATCTGCAGGAAATAGAAAAGACATAATATCCCAAATTATTAGTTGTTTTAACATTTTAAGATTAATATATTTTACTATATATCTAGACATAATATATATTTAGGTGTACAGTAAACTCTATGAATCTAGAAAAGTTAAAATAACTAATAATTTAATTTAGGACGGAACGAGCAGTTCTTGTTACTAGATTTGTTACGCACAATCAGGTTGCCCAGTTAATTCTTATGCGTACATATCCTTCCTCGCTGCTAGTCACTAGACACGTTGTGCACCCCGAGGTATCCGTCCAGTTCATATCTTACTTCCTCCTTCCCGTTCCAAACTTCTTTCGCTCAACAGGGATCAAACAGAAAATAATGAGCAACGTAGAACAATCGAAATACTGTTGATCTACCTGTTTGTGGTAATTTTAGCTTGTATATTAATTTCCATGTGATTAGGGTAAATAATGTGCACGACAAGGTACTTCAGTTTATACTCTACTAGTTGATACAAATTCCAATATGCGGATTGCATCTTTTCATATTTGGAATAATGTGTATGCTAGTTAAATTTTCTTTTTAGAATTTGTGCGGGGAAGATAATTAATTTCGTTTTCATCTCTTTTTCAAAGAGAAACATAGCGCGCTTTCCACGTCAGCGTGTTGTCAACGCTTCCTTCACCATGTTCTATTCATGGCAACACGTTTTTGAACTACGTCCCGAATGGCACGTGACTTTGTAATTTTTTGTAATGGGGTCAAATTTAGTAAAATCAGAGTGAGCCATATATCTCTACGAGGCTTTATTTGTTTTCTTGGCACTGGACTTTAAGGCCTGTTTATTAGAGCTCTACTTCTTCCTAATTCTTAGTGGGAGCTGATTCTTTTTTAAAAAAGTAATTATGTGGTTGAAAGTTATTATCTATAATTAATTTTATTGAGAAAGAGTTTCTATGAATCAGGAGAAACTAGTTTTTTCAGCTTCCAAACCCATAGTTCATTTTAGAAAATTATCTTTTTTAAACATTATTTAGTAGAATTTCTCCTAAATTTAGCTTATGCTTAGAAACTGCTCCGGGAGTTCTGCCAACCAGGCTCTGAGCTGTCCTCAAGCTGAAGCTAGTGAGTTGAACATGAATTAAGTCGGGGGGCAGAGTCGACTCAGCAATTGAGCAGGCAAAGCTGCTTGGTAATCAGAACAGGCACGTATGCAGAACAGCTAGAAGAGGAGTCGAGTGACACAAGTACCAAGGGGGGGCGCGCCGCGGCTAGCACGTCCGCAGGCCTGCAGGCTGCAGGAAGCGGCCAAGGCGTGCCTCCTGGCCGACGAGCGCGCCCTCGCAGCTGCCCTCCATGCACGCCCGCACCCGTCTCTCTCCTCTTCCACCCTCTTGTCCGTATCCCCTCACCTGGCCGAGGTCCACAAACACAAGTCGCCCTCGCCCTCGTCGGCGGGAGCTTCTCGTCTCTGTCACTCATTTTCCTCTCCCTCGGCTGCTCTTGTCTGATGCCCCTACCAAGCCAAGAACTGGCCAGGCAGTAAGTTCTGTTCAGTTAGAAACACACGGAGCAGAAGCAGATTGTGCCGCCGTGTGTGTATAAACAAACAGAGGAAGGGGTTGATCGATCGAGAGTACGTCGAGTACCGCGGTGCGACAGAAGATTTGTTCAGTAGGAATCGAGGGAGGACAGAGATGGATCAGGTGGTGAACGCGGTGATGGACCTGGTGGTGCCGCCGGCGAGCATGGTGATGCTGGCGTTCGCGTGGCCGACGCTGTCCTTCCTCCGCGGCGTCGAGTGGGTGCTCAAGACGCTCACCAAGGAGGACATGCTCGGCAAGGTCGTCGTCATCACCGGCGCATCCTCCGCCATCGGCGAGGTACGTACAGCGTTTCGTCCATCGATCATCCTCCAGCGCCTTGGTCTTGCAGTGCTCCGGCAGGCCGGCCGGGGATTATTCAGCAACTACTAACGCGCCATGGTGCAGCAAATCGCGTACGAGTACGCGAGGCGGAACGCGAACCTGGTGCTGGTGGCGCGGCGGGAGCACCGGCTGTTCGCGATACGCGACAATGCGCGGCTCCTGGGCGCGGGGCAGGTCCTCGTCATCGCCGCCGACGTCGTCAAGGAGGACGACTGCCGGAGGCTCGTCAGCGACACCTTCACCTACTTCGGCCAGCGTGAGTCGTCGTCATCGATGAGTGAACAGAGCTTTTGCATTCCAGCTGCTGCATGTCTGGTGATCGAGTTGAACACGCTTTGTTTTGGCAGTGAACCATCTGGTGAACACCGTGAGCTTGGGCCACGATTTCAACTTCGAGGAGGCCGGGGACACCACCGCGTTCCCTCACCTCATGGTATGTGCAGGGAGCCGGAGAATTTCCATGTTTTTTTTTTTCTGATCTTGATCGATCGATTCTGAAACTGTCTGCATGCACCCACTGAAACTTCACCACCTGACTCGTGAGCAGGACATCAACTTCTGGGGAAACGTTTACCCGACCTACGCGGCGCTCCCGTACCTGCGGCGGAGCCACGGCCGCGTCGTGGTGAACGCGTCCGTCGAGAGCTGGCTGCCCATGCCCAGGATGAGCCTCTACTCGGTGAGAGATGCCCTTTCCCTTTTTCTTTTCTTTTTTAATCTCTGCAACAGCAGCTCTGAGCAAGGATAACTGATGCGCGCGGCAGGCGGCGAAAGCCGCGGTGGTGGACTTCTACGAGACGCTCCGGTACGAGGTGAAGGACGAGGTGGGCGTGACGGTGGCGACGCACGGCTGGGTCGGCGGCGACGCCGGCGGCGGCAAGTTCACGCTCGAGGAAGGCGCGGCGGAGATGCAGTGGAAGGAGGAGCGGGAGGCGACGCTATCGGGAGGGCAGGTGGAGGCGTACGCGCGGGCGCTGGTGGGCGGCGCCTGCCGCGGCGACGCCTACGTGAAGCGCCCCAGCTGGTACGACGTCTTCCTCGTCTTCCGCGTCTTCGCGCCCGACGTCCTCGCGTGGACCTTCCGCCTCCTCCTGTCCACGGCCGCCCCCACGACGGCGCACGCCCGTCGCCCGCCGCCCGCAGCGCTGCCGGCACCGCCGCTCCGGCCGCTGCTCGAGTACCCGGCGGCCGCGGCACGGAGGCCCGCCGCCCAGCTGCAGAAGCTGGAATGAGGGAGAGACTGCGGTGCATCGATCTTTGGGAGTGGCAATGCCATTGCATTCGCATGTTTATGTACCAACTATGAACTGATTTTATAGGCTGCTTTGAATAAAATCGCCGGGTATACATGGCGAGATGCAATGCGATGGTGGGATTACGTTGCCTGAGAATATAAGAGATGTTTAAATTCTTAGCAAAACTCAAACGTCAATCAGTGGTCGTGCCGGAGTGGTTATCGGGCATGACTAGAAATCATGTGGGCTTTGCCCGCGCAGGTTCGAATCCTGCCGACCACGAGTTTTGTACAATTTTTTTTTCCTGTTTTTTGGGGCCCAAGTTCCTCATTTTTTTTATAAAACAGTTTGCACCTGCTGTAACACAAGCTGCTGGGTTTACCAGCTCACCCTGAAGCGCAAGCAAAACAAGCGTTGGATATTCCTCATGCCTACACTAAAAAAACTCAGAATACAAGATATAAGCTTCGTTCAAAAATACATCAGCTATCTGACCAAACGGGAACTACATGAAACTGAGGGCCTACCCTCATCCTTTGATCTTTTTACATAATCTTCAAACGAATTCCTTCATTTTCATCACTACGTCTGATTGAGTTTGATCAAGGGACCCGATCACAACACGGCATTTCTGCACCACATACAAAATTTGTGTGTTACATGCTTGCACCCTTTTCGAACACTAACAACTCTCAAACCTCAAGGCTCAACACTAACTACAGAACTTTTGGGAATCAACAAGCATAGTTGTACAGCATGGCGAGCTTCAGGAATTTTCCTGGCCTATGTTGGCCCATCTTCATAGCCACCCTTCCCCAGACCCCAGCGGATTTTGTATGGCCTTCATTCTATGTTAGAATTCACATTCCTCACTGCAGGAAGCTCACGGTGCCAAAACTGTAAGACACCCGTTGGCAGATTTAGGAGTTGATGACTCAGGCAAGATGTTGCGTAATGGTCAATTTTCAGTTTCAGCAGCTCCGATGTTGGAAGTTCATCCAGGAGAACAACAAGGATTGCGGATTGCCAACCGAGTTATAAGTCATGAACTAACCATTCCCAGGTGCCCGTCATGTTACAACAGTAGTGAAACAAGGCAACTGGCAGGCTGTCAGGCTGAGGCACAAGATCAGCAAAAGCAGCACCTGCCATTCGTAATGCCCAACTCACAGGTGCTATGCCCTGCCGCTAACAAAGGAACATACCAGAAAGCATCAGAACTGCACATAGATTGCAGAAAGGACTGCTGTCAGGTGTCTGAAAAGACAGGCATACATGCCGAAGATGATCATACCTGTATTGCATTGCATTGGACTTGCTGGAGCCTTCCTTACACGCATTGACTGTAAGACCTCGCTCTTTCTCCTACAAGACTGCAACCAATGGAAACGAGGTTGCGCGTATGTTTACTCCACTGTACATGTGCAAGAGTAATGTGGATATGGTGGCTGCTCATGATCGATACCATCATCTTTACTTCTATAGTCAGCATCTTCATATCACTTCATGAATCATCTACTGAACTAAGGAGCTGATCCTCATCTATGGATAACTTTGTTAAAGCTTTAGACAGCAGTGTATATCTGCTGACAACTTGCCTATACAGGTCATGCAACTGCTTGACTTCCTCTGGACTCAAACTTTCAGTTTCTGAGTCCATGAAAGGGAACTTGGAGCCTGTAATGTATCAATTCGAACATTATGCTTATGGAACAATATCAAGCAAAACTGAATTGAAACCCCAAAATTGATTGGGACACACAACAACCATTTAAAGGGAAACCTGAACACTATGCAGTCTATCAGAGTTTAAAAAATTAGTTTAAACCTTTTTATGCTAGTTGGCAGTTGTTAGGTAAAATGGTTCTTGGAAAGGACCACAAGAAAAATCACATTGTATTTTATGGCAAAAATAAACTGGTTTATGAATTGAAAGCTAAAAGGCAGATCCATGCTCAAACAAACTGCTATGAACAAATTGACTGTATTAGTGAGCAGACCTGCTACATCAGCTTCCTCCTTACGTGCCCTTGCAGATGTGGGAAGCCCCTGTGAGCTACTAGGGCTAGCAACAGATATTTGAGTAACTAGTCTTGCTGATTCCATATGCTTCTGAAACTCAGTTTCCTCCATCGATAGCGAGCGAGCATTAACATCTAATATAAACATCTTTGCTGAAATGAGGTTTGTCAGATAATATTCGACTTCTGAAACTAGCTTTGTTTCCCTTCTAAAGAGCTGAACAAACTTTAGATTTGAGTGCAGCTGAGGAGGATTGGCCTACATCAAATTGTCATAAAGATTCTCAGTTTGTAATCAACCGATGAGAAGAAATAGCAAGAATAAATAGTTGCCAAGAGGAGCTTGCCTTGATAGTAATATAGATAAGAATTGGAAGGAACTCATCAGCCCCAGATAGTGTTCGATCATTTGACATTGATATGTTCAGAAGCAAGTTATTGATGACTTGACAGCAGCTCATGATGCATAGAAGCTTCTCACGTGGTGCTTTGAAGGAATTTATCTTTTGCAACTCTTTCACTGCAAGCTAGAGTGGCATGTGCAGCCAAATAATGGTCATTAGCATGGACATTTGGTTGTATTTTATCACCACAATGATTTCTTTTATCTGAATTTTGGATAACTTAGAAATTTTAGATGGATAAGTTGAATATTGCATGATTAAACCCAATAGCTTCTTGAACATTACAATGAGAGCACTATTGACAACAGAAAAAGATAGTGCCGGATACTTGACAATTGACCCCTTTTTTCAATACTGAAGGTAATGTATCCAAATAATTCAAGTAAATACTATTTTCAGGCTTCATTTCGATCAACATATAAAGCTATTTGAATACGTAGTTAAGTATAGCTAGAGTGGCATATACATGATACATTGATTACCCTCATCTTTACAACCTACAGCTATTATGTACTGAAATTGCATTGTGAAAGTTTAAACATCAGAATGAATTACCAGCCAGGATGCCTCATTTTGCAGAACCTTAGGTATATCCAAGTGATGCGGCTTAACAAACTGCTGCAGCAGACCAATCTTCTGTGAGATCTCCATGTCGGTAATGGCATCCTCCGCGGAGGTCCCAAACGTGCGGTCGAACAATTTCGTCATGATGTACTTCTCAAGGCCCTAAAATGCACAAAGTCCCATCATGGGGTCTCATAGCCAAATGCAGTCAATGCAGACAGCATCCTCGAACTAGGCAGGGCAAGAACAAAAACCAATCCAATGAGGCTTCACCTCGAGCGCGTGGTCGATTTCCTGGTTGGTGGCGTTGGCCCAGAGCGGGTGGTCCCTGATGGCGCCCTCCATCTCAGTGAGGAAGGCCTGTACCTTGCCGCCGTCCTCCTCGGCGTTGGGCTCGTGGAAGGAGAAGGACACGAGGAAGCTGCCGGCGCAAAACTAACCGCTGGTCAGATAGATCCATAGGAAGCAACCCGCGCTCTACTATCCAGTCATCTAGATTTGATCGATTCAAGCTACGATGTTTCGGCGGCGTGGGCCTCGCCGGAGTAAGGGACGGGGCAAGGGGCGACTGACCTCTTGATGGAACGGAAGAGATCGGCGGCGGCGGGGCGGCGCATGCGGTCGAGGAAGTCGTAGAAGTCCGGGCGCGACGCCGCCGACGTGGGGCTCTCCATCGCAACCTCGCGCGCCGCCGCCGCCTCGCCTGCGGCTGCCTCGTGGTGTCCGCGTGCGCGTCGGCTGATTCGTCTGACCAGTTGGTTTACAACTAGAACGAGGATGGTGAGGTGCCGTGCTGCCGTGTGCGCGGGCTGCCGGGTTGGATGATTCCACTTCCAGATTCCTCTGCTAGCATAGTGTTGCCCCAAACAGGACAGGAGGATCCTCCATCTCGCGATTGCTGGTAGAGGTAGCAGCAGAGTTGGATCAGGTTGCAGAAGAAGCTAGTATACTATTTCCTCCGTCCTGAATAACAGTCGTTTTCGCTTCACCATAAACAACTTTAACTATATATATATATATATATATATAATATTAATATTTATTATACAAAATTAATATCATTGATATTTGAATCTAATTTTTTAATAAATTTATTTAAAGATACAAATGGTGAACGTTTTTTCTACAAATCCAGTTAAACTTGCAGCACAGAAACAAAGTGACAAAAACAAAGTGACAACAGTTATTTAGGGACGGAGGGAGTACGCTCAACTCTCTTTCGAAAAGGAAAGGACAGGGAATTAGGGAGAGAAAGCAGCACTGTCAGACAAAAACAGTTTGGGGGTCTCTCTCTGCAAAAACGCAAAGAGATTCATTCAGTTATCAGAACACTCCAATAATGAGAACAGGCACTCAGTCAGTCAGTCTAACAAATAACACAATCAAGAGCACACAAGTTGCTATCCATCTACAATCATACATACATCCTGTTGAAATCAATCTTCTGGCAACACATGAACAGGTTGTGGAGGCATCCATCTCAGCAGTTGGGGAACAACTCCCAAGCCTCAATGCACAGTTGCTGAAGTCTTTGTAAAGATAACTTGCTGCTTGTCCCATCCCCCTGCCCTTGAAAAAACTGCGGATGCCAAAGCTTCATGGGCACATTTTCCATGCAAGATGCATCACATTGTCTTCGATGAATGGCCGCAAATCCCACATGAGGCAGTATCCCTGGAGCTCTGATGACGGTGTTTTAAGGGATAATGCATTGACAATCTTTTCCTGTAGGGGAAGGTGAATCTTCGTTAATCAAAAAGGTGAAAGAAACTGAGGGAGACGCAACATAATTCAAAGCATAAGAGCAAAACGAACATTCTGACACATGGACACAAATTACCTGCATCATGTAGTCAAGCTTCAACATGTTGCGAACAATGACCATCACTGTAACAAACGATACATCGCTGTCCAATTGATCTGTGTTTTTATCCTCCTCCTGTGGTGTAGAAACACCCTGCTACCCAGTTTCCACATTATACTTCATCGTTGCAAAACAGCAAGTTTTTCTCTGATGAACAGAACACTGGAAGCAAGGACTAGAAATGTTGGGAGATAAACTTATACCTCCATCTCTATGATGCAAGATTCGGTAGTCAGCTTGTTATCAATGCTATGACAGTCTGAAACTTCCAGAGCACTTAAACTGGCTGTAAGTGTGATGCCATAGACATCCTCGACTAGACATTCAAGCTCTTCAAGCAAAGCCTTAACTAGCAGAAAATAATAGAACAACAGCTCAATTAGAATTGGGAGTCTCACTAAAATGATACGGCAATATTATAAACCATAGTTCCAGCTTTAAAATATGAATCGAAGACGACAATTAAAAGGAATTAATGGACACCTTAGCCAGATATTTCCCTCTGTCTATTCTCAAGGAATTAATGGACACCTTAGCCAGCTTTAAAAGGAAAAATCCATGTAAACAAGCAAACAACAAATATAAAACTTTGAACTCCAGCAGAACTATCCATGCTAATTGCTAATACATTAATTTGCACTTATATGTCTAACATGAGAATAAATCCCTTCGAATCGCAATGTTTGCTGCACCAATCTAACTGCATCTGGCCTCTCAAGCAGTTTGTAAATTTTGCAAATAATCGCAGCAAGGCCTTTACCATCAAAATGCTTGAGAATATTGAATAGGATAAAGATAAACAAACCCATATAAGATACAGGAATGATCAAGTACCTTTGTTGATATGATCTTTAAGTCCATCTTCGCATGAACGTACTGTTACAAGGAAAAGGGAAAAAAATCAATATCAAACTGATTAAAGGGTATGGACTATGGAGTCATCATTGAAGAGAACAATTGTGTTGTTTAAAGCTCATACTTCAACAAATATAACCAAGAACCACAGTAGAATACATAAATTTGCTCAAAATCACAATATGAGACAAAACTTTACAGTCAGTACCACTCCAGTTTAGGGGAAAAATTATTAAGAATAAGAAACAACTCATATAAATTATTAGCATGCAAGAATAAGAAACGCTTTCACTAATTAAGCCATATAACTCACACTGATTTATGTTTGAGATATTTTGGCTGTGAAGCCTGCAACCAGCTTCAAGATAGGACTTCATTCTGTGAGTGCAGTTAGATTTAAGTATCTGTTTCATGACATCTGATTCGGTAGGAATCTGCGGCCTCCGAAAGTACTCTGTAATAAGATAGGTCAATGCCTTAATCAACCATAATCTACGGAGAAAATACCGGTAAACAGTACACGATGCCATCAAAATATAATGGGCACAACAGAGTGGGTCATATAAGCTGAACTGCTGAACCTTCAAGGGTTATCAGCTGTGCTCACAAACAGAGAAAGAGAGCATATTGGAGTTACTAACCAAGCTCCTGATGGAATCTCACAAGCAATCGATTGCCAGATTCAGCTAGCTCCTCGAACCGAGCCACCCTGCGTCAACGATGGAAGAACCAGCACAGCACATTTTAGCGGGAATTTCAATCGAAAAAGGAAACAAAACTCAGATAGCGCAGGGGGGTGAAATACTTGGTCATGAACTCCACGAAAATACCGCGGCAAGTGCTCTCATCCACACCCGCCGCGTCGGGCGGCGGCGGCTCGTCCAGCATAGCTGAAGCCGTCTCCCTCAATTGCCTGCAAACTTCCTTCCACGGAGCTGTCGCCTGGGCAGCAGCGACGGCGAGACGAGCCCAGTATAAGGCCCCGTTTGACGGGGCTCCGGGAGCGGCTCCTCGTTTCCCACCCTTGCCCTCGGGGGAGGGCCCGCAGGCAGGCGGAGGACGGCGACGGGCGGGAGGTGGCCGACGGCGACGGCCGGGAGGGGGGCCGGAGGCGGCCGGGAGGCGGACGACGGCGACGGCGGGAGGTGGGGGCCGGCGGCGGGCGACGGGGGCGGGCCGGCGGCGGGAGACCGGCAGGCGGCGGGGGGCGGGGGATTGGATAGGGAAGAGAGATGAGGGAACGGGAGGCGGTCTGGCGGTGGGAGGCCGGCGGTGGAATAAACGAATGAAGACAGGAAAATAAATAGGGAGAAGAGAAAAGAAAAGAGAAGGAAACCATTTTAAACTACATGGTAGACCCGTTTGCCAAATAGTTTTCTAAAAGTACTTCAACTCTTATAGAGAAATCACTAAGAGGAATCAAAGCTGGAACTATTTAAGAGAAGCTGAAACCTTGCCAAACGAGCTCTAACTATTTAGTGAGCTGGATCGACACTTCGGGCCTATGTTCCGGTTCACTAGGCAGAAATCCAATCCATCTTTCGGAAGATGTTTATAAAGTTACATTCCAATATTTGAGATTCAGGCAAACATTCACGTTTGTGGGATCACCACCACCCAAACCCTAGCCTCGCTCCCTCCCTCCCTTGCGTGCGGTGCAGCCCCACGCGTGATGCGCCACCTCCCCCAACCCACGCACCTACCGCCGCGCCCCCCGCGCGGGCTCGACGATCCCGCGGCCTTTCGCGCGCCGCTACCGCTGGCCGCCAGAGCAGGAGAGGAAGGCGCGGCCGGCAACTTTTCTTGAAAATTTATTGGTGCAACTTTTTTCGAAAAATGTTGGATTCAACTTTTGAAAAAGAAATGTTGGCTCAACTTTTTCATGAATAAATGTTGTCTGAAGAAATGTTAATTCAAATTTTTGAGAAAAATGGACTACCATCAAATGTGAGAGTTGGAAAATAAGGTGAGAAAGAAGAAGATAAGTCCGGGCCTCAGACGGCCCGGAAGTTTCAACTCCATAATCGGAGCCCCTTTAATCCACGGCGGTCGGCGGGCTTTTGGCCCCGTCGTCGCCGAGGACGATGCAACGGCGGCCGCAAATGGAGAACGGCCTGTGAGGCGCCACGTGTCTCCAACCGCGGCCTCACTCGTATTACTCCCTCGCTGTCCTCACCCTTCTCGTCGTCTCCCTCCCAACAGTCTCGACGGGCGCCGTCTCCGCTTCTCCGACTCCGAGATGGCAGCCTCGGCATTAGCCTCCCGCGCGCTGCAGCCTCCGCACTGCCACCACCCCGCCGCCCCTCCGCCGCGCGCGCGTCCGGCAATTGCCGCTGCTCCAAGGGCGCGCGGGCGCGTGGCGCCCGCGTCCGCGCGGTGCCGGGCAGTGGCTGCCGACGAGCGCCCCGCAGACCCCGCGTTCCCCGAGGGCCAGAACCGCGGGCTTTCCGGGTACAAGCCGCACCCATCCGCACTGCACCAAGGTGACTACTCAAAATTCAGACCTCCTCATCGCCTTGCCGTTGTTGTGTTGGTTTGCGGTCGATCAGGGCGGTGGAGAGGCCGGAGGCGGACGTCGTCGTGATCGGCAGCGGGCTCGGCGGGCTGTGCTGCGCGGGGCTCCTGGCGAGGTACGGCCAGGACGTGCTGGTGCTCGAGAGCCATGACCGCCCGGGAGGCGCCGCGCACTCGTTCGACATCAAGGGGTTCAACTTCGACTCGGGGCCGTCTTTGTTCTCAGGGTTCCAGTCCAGAGGCCCCCAGGCAAATCCACTTGCTCAGGTGAGCTCACGTGCTACTTGATTGTGCATAGCTTTTCAGCAATTTGGCAGTCGGATTGGATGGACTGCCAATGTTTATGATGTCAAGAGCTTGAAGTTGTTCTGATTGTTCGACTGGCTCAGGTCCTTGATGCCTTAGGTGAATCGGTACCTTGTGCATCATATGACTCTTGGATGGTTCATGTACCTGAAGGACAGTTCCTCTCTAGGATTGGTCCAACTGAATTCCTCAAGGTAAGCTATCTTGATTAGGCCACTGGCACTTGCAGCACGTGCATTTTCAGCAAGTTGCTTCAGTAGCCATTGGTAGGTTTATTATTTAGTCATTCATAATTGTAAGGTGTCCTCGTGGGAAGAAGTAATTTTTATTACTGTTTGCTTATAATAACAACAATGAAGCAATCGCAGAAGAATTGTTTACCGATAATTCTCGACGCTTAGTGTATTATCTAGTTATATGATAATCAGACATGATGGCATTTCTGATCATTTCGTGATACTGGACAAATAGTTCCATAGTATGTGTAAGCAGACCTGTTCGGGCATCAGTGTATTGCCGTACGCGTTCTGTAATCCAAACACTCTTGTTCTTAATACAAAGATGCACAGCTCTCCTGTGTAGTTGAGAAAAAAAAATAGTTCCACACAATGTTGTATGCTCCACTGTGCACACCTACTTGTTGTGATCGACAGAGAGCTAATAGTGATGCTGGGGGAATGAAAACCTGAAAATAGGGGGTGGATTGCTGCCATGATAATTTGCTAAGATTTCCTGGAGTAACCAGCATGTATCAATACATGCAGACATGTACCAATGCTCTCACATTTACAATATTTTTTTTGTCAAAATTTGTTTGTGTTGGAGTGCTCTCACACTTATTGGATCCTAACTTATAATTCTTGCAGGACCTTGAGACATTTGTTGGTGTTGACGCTGTCCAGGAGTGGAAAAAGCTTCTTGTGAGTTTCCTTATCTATCCTTTAGATTCTTATAGAAATTATTTTCTAGTTGTAAATAGACTATTTGAAAATCTGAACAACATATGGGTCATGCACTAGGCATCTAGGCGGTATCTTTCTTGTGCGTCAGTACGGCATTTTCATCATGCAAAGTCCGTAACTTAGGATGCTCTTATACTCCACTAAAACATGTGCTAATACCATACTGAAAACGATCTCAGGATGCAGTTATTCCTATGTCTGCAGCTGCAATGGCTTTGCCTCCACTTTCAATTCGAGGTGATTTGGGTATTCTATCAACAGCTGCTGGTAGATATGCTCCTTCTCTGTTGAAATCATTCATACAAATGGGACCCCAAGGAGCTCTGGGCGCAACTAAACTTCTACGACCATTCCAAGAGATTGTTGATTCGCTAGGGCTGAAAAATCCCTTCGTTCGTAACTGGATCGATCTCCTGTGCTTTCTACTTGCTGGAGTCAAATCTGATGGTGCTCTTTCTGCAGAAATGGTAATCTAAGTTCTGACAAACTGTTGCATTATCAAAATTCAAAAAAAGTAACACATAATGTGCAAAATATGATATATCAACAGATTCAGTATTTATTGCCTGTTTCCTAAGATCTAGGTTGAGGTTGAGGTATCTTATTTACCACATAAAATCCAGATCTGTTATACCATATCCATATGGATGATCACGAACATATTAAAAAAAGTTTGCCTTTTGTATTTCTTTTAAAAAAATGTTGTGTTGTGTCAATTGGATAGATGTACTGATGTAGTCATTCTATTAATCTGTGTTGATACGTTTGTTGGTGCATCAGTGCATGGTAAGTTTGCTTATGAAAATTGATGGGAGTACTGTTTCAACATTCCACCTTCATTTCATTTAAACCGATATGCTGATGTTGGCAACAATGTACTCTTACTGTCTTTTAAACTTGTGGCAGTCTCATCGTAACATGCCCAATCTAGGATTCATGTACCAGGTCCCATATTTCAGGACCTATAGCAAGTCACTCCCATCTGCCCCTAATCCAAGCAATGCAATGGCCACAGTAGTGATTACCTGTGGCTGAACTATGTAGGGTAGCTGCGTATTTGTCCAGTGATGGATAGTTATTACTGTTACAAGAATAATCAGATGGCTATTGTTGTCTGTTTGTTCCATATCATAATTCAATCTTTACCTCTTGCATATGTTCTTGGCAGTCCTCCTGTCGTGGCCATTCAAAAAATTTAGGATAATTTAAAATGTACAAATTTGAAGTGTTTGGTTCATCATTTGATCTAATTACATCCTCAGGTTTATATGTTTGCAGAATGGTATAAACCAGGATGCATGCTTGAGTACCCACTGGGTGGAACTGGAGCAATAATAGATGCCCTTGTGAGCGGTATTGAAAAATTTGGTGGCAGAATTGCTCTTCGTTCTCATGTTGAGAAGATCTTAATCGAGAATGGTCGAGCAGTTGGTGTCAAGCTACAAAGTGGACAAGTAAGCTCCAGAGGATATTTGTTGGCAAATAAAGTTAAACATTTCTCCTGCAGAACCAAAACGATTAAAAATACTAGGAAGAAAACGTGGGGGAATGAGTGGTATGTCACGACCGCAAAGCCAATAACAACAACTAGCAAGGCTCTGATTTAGATGTCATGTGCCTGTCATAGACAATGATTTTGTCTAGTGACATTTCACAATATTTTGTCAATCATAATATACAGTGCACCATCTCAATAGATAGTGTCTATGTGAAAAAAAGCTAACTAAGTGTTATCCTCAGTACTGCATATCATATTTAGTTTAAGCCTTTCTCCATTCCTTTCAATTAGTGGCAGACCATTGAAATGATGTAGGCAAAGACGGAAAAAAAATACCACCATGTTGTCTTATGCAACATATTTTTGAGTGGCATGATTGTGCCACGTGTCAGTGTAGGCCACTAGATAAACTTTTTTGTTGCAAATTTGCAATGACTGCCATCATCCAACCTAAGGTTTGAAGAAAGATGCAGCTGTTGAAATCTTTGTCGGACATTATGTGTCCTATTGCAGGTCGTACGTGCAAAGAAAGCAGTTGTTAGCAATGCATCTATGTGGGATACTTTGGATCTGCTACCACCAGATGTTGTCCCAAAATCATATGAAGATAAAGTGAAAGCAACTCCACAGTGTGATTCTTTTATGCATCTTCACTTGGGTTTTGATGTAGAGGTATGCTTCGCCTGAAGTTAAGTCTAGTAAATTATTTTCACTAAGATGTGTTTCTCCGCATAGGTGATATGTCTCTTACCATACCCTTCGGACATTACTGAAACAGAATGCGAGAGAGGACCTCGGTATCCATCACATTGTGGTTGATGATTGGAACAAAGGAGTTGATGGTGAACAAAATGTTGTGCTGATATCCGTTCCTAGTGTTCTTAGTAAGGACCTGGCACCGCCTGGAAAGCATATTCTTCATGCATATACACCAGGGACAGAACCTTTCCGTTTGTGGGAGGGAATGGACCGGAAAAGTGCAGATTATCGAAGGCTGAAGGAAGAACGTTCTGAGGTACTTGAGTTCCAACTTTGGTTTCTTGCTGCTGTGATGCAATGCTGCTATAGTTCCAATTTTGATTCCTTGCTGCCATCGGTGCCTAGCAGTATATTGCATAATTTAGATATTCCTTGGAAGTCTCATCTGTCCACCCTCATTGATCCAGTTTAGCGCATGTGCTCATTTCCATTGTCTAAGCAAGATGTGATAATGATAGTTAAACAGTCAAGAGAGAAATGCCCCAAAAGCTGGCACAGAAGTCATCAAAATGAGACTAGTTTTTCAAAAGAAGACCACCATCAACTGTTTATAAGAAGTAATAACTTTGCTGCCTTGACTATGACTGACATTCTAATACAAACTTTCCAGGTGATGTGGAAAGCAGTGGAGGTTGCTCTTGGCCCGAAATTTAGCCGAGAAAAATGCGACGTTAAGTTGGTCGGGACACCATTAACGCATAAGAGATTTCTCAGAAGGAATAGGGGAACCTATGGTCCAGCCATAAAAGCTGGAGAAGCCACTTTCCCTGGGCAAGCAACACCAATCCCACAGCTCTTCTGTTGTGGTGACTCGACTTTCCCAGGAATCGGAGTGCCGGCAGTCGCAGCCAGCGGTGCGATCGTCGCCAACACTCTGGTCTCGGTGTCGCAGCATTCAGAGCTTCTTGACGCTGTTGGAATTTGAGTGGCAGGCATGTCCTGGTAAGTGAAATCAAATCTCTGTTCATGAATACCATTGCATTCTGGAGATATCATGCTAATAAACTTGGCTAATGGCCACTGAAACTGCATCAAATACTTTATGATGGAGCTTTTCACCGATAAACAATGCATGAAGGTTAAAATTCATGGCCCTCACATGCCGATTGCCGAGTCAGCTGCGACTCCCGTTAGAATAATGATGTTTCTCCTTCTCACGGCACAGCTCACATGAACACTTTACAGTAGCATATGCGAACTGATGAATTCTAGCTGCGAGGCCCGTTTGACCCGGTCAACGAATGACAGTAGCATGATGTGAGTGATGAACAGAACAGCTATCCCGGTGGGCCTTTTCAGTGCCCGCTTTCTGTTACCACCACTTGTTTCCTGTTGCTGTTCGTTTGGGCAAATAGCATGTGACTGCTTCTTTTGCTACTACATCAAAGTTTCTCTGGTTGCAGGCAGGCAGATCCAGTGGATATGACTTGTGAGTGCACACTACATACTCCACAGAAAGACAACCTACATTTTTCTTGGCTGTTGAAAAGAGCATCTTGATGATGAACAGGAGTGTTACAACATATGTGCGTGCGCCCAGTTGGTGCCCGGTCCAGCTGCGACCCCGTTAGAATAATGATGTTGGTGACTATCTTTGATACATTTGGAGTCTCTGCTAATTTTGACTCTAAGGGTTCGAATTTTGATTCCAAAACCAACTGTTACTGTTCATCATCCTATATTGACAGAATTGTCAATTTTTCTGAGCTGAAGGTTCAGATTATGTTTACTCCATTTTTTCACTTAAACTCTCAAAACTTCCTTTATAGAAGTTGTAGAGAACCTATTTCTCTACATTTCTCTTATTCATCTCAAAAGCCAAATCTCTCTTTTTCCCTTCCAAAGTTGGTCCTGAAGCTGGCTGCCACTTCTTGCTTTTCACTGAATTGAAATTGCATTGAATGGCTGCAATCTCGACAGAACAGTACCAACATCCTCCATTTAACTTCGAATTTCCATTTAACACTTCAAATGCCAATTGTTTCATGCCAAACTTGGAAATCATGCTAAGCTTGACATGAAAGTTCCATTTTGGTCATAAAACCAAAGGCTCATAGAACATTTCTCCAAAATCTCTTGAATCAAAGTTCCATTTAGTACTGTTTTTCAAAGGCATTTATGCCTATTTCCAGTTAGTGAACAGTTACATCCTCCATTTCTGATTTTGGACAATTTTAGGTCCATTTGCTTCTCAACTGGCCTCTTTAAGTTCCAAATGTCCATAAGATCCAAATTCATGCATTTGTCAACTTTTCCTGAATTTGAATCTCAATTTGGCATTTTTGGTCAACATTTGACTTAAAGTTGACTTTTGCCAATAAACCTTCTTAGCATCCAAATTTTATCATTAACCTCAAAATAACCATTCTTAAGCCTTTTTAACACCTGGTTGTTACAGATGTAGAGTTCTATAGCATATAGAACCTCCATTTCAAATTACTATTCGTTTTAATTTTTCTAGATACATAGCTTTTATTATGTATCTAGACATATACATATATCTAGGTTCATAGCAAAAGTTTTGTATCTACAAAAGTCAAAACGAATTGTAATTTGGGACGGAGGGAGTATATTGTAATGATAGTGAGTACAAAGAAAATAAAGTTTGATGACGGTGCAATGCTGATGTCAAATAATGGCCTATACAGGTGATCACGCTCCATAAAGGAAACATAATTCCATTGCAGCAGCATCAGACCATGTAGACCATGACCAGGCATATTGGTTTGGTACACGAGCTTAAAATACATTACTTCATATCGTTGTGTAATGTTAACGACAAGTGTAAAACCTTGCACATAAAGTTTGCCCCAGGAACCATAAATTGGACGGAAAACATGGCAGGTTGGAGCTGTATGTGGTTAACTACACTTGTGCCCACCTTATAGGCTGACACGTTCACATGGAAGTGGTAAAACTGTATTGTAACTTGTAAGGCAGTCAGCATGTGAATACTTTTGACTAAACGAAAGTTGCAGCCTCAATGTGGCATTGCTGCACAAAATTACGTCAAAAGTTATACATGGCTACATGCTTTCTGTAATGCACTAAACTAAACTACAATATGGTGATGGAACACTGAAAAGGTGCTTTTAATAATGAGCATTTTCCTTGATAAACGGGTAGTATACAGTATACTTTTGGGTACAGATAATTTACGGATTAATCCACATGCAAACAGGTTTTCTATAAAAAAAATCTGACCATGCAACAAGCTCCAGAAATTTCAGCATTAACCTATTATTCTTTTCATCCAGGACCTGGAAGGATATATTAATATTCCAAAAGCTGCATGTAGAAAAGCTCTACTCAAATGTTTATCGAAACAATCAAACTGATCCAGATATGTGATGGCAAGAGTTGTAAAGCATATCATCAAATTGTTCCCAAAGATCATGTTAAACAATGAGTACTAACACAATAGAATAGAAGGTGGATACAAAAACTACATACATCAATTTAGAATCAATGATAATGACACTAATGATATTTTAAAAAGGATAAAAATACAAAAAGAACCTTCAAACCGTGTTCTTTTCTATTTTTGATCCCAGTCTCTATGGGGTTAGTATGATTCAGTGCTCTGTGGATGAGAATGGCGTGTGAATACTCTTCATAGTGCCTACATTGATAACCAGGTTGAAAGTGCCAACAATATACCCATAGCTCCCAGACCATACAGCGCAACAATGTCAGTATTCTTGCCCTCCAGCTGTTCAAGCAGAACTTCTGTCCATCCATGGGGAATTATTTGTGCCTCCTGCATGTTGCAACTTGTAAAGCATTAGCTTCTAAAAAAAACTTAAAAGTACGCACGACCCCATTTCCATTATCATGATAATGGAAACCCAACAGTAAATTGGCAGAACTAGAGAAAGCAGAACCAGATAGCAAGAAACCTAGATGCATCTCAAAACTTTCTCAAGCTAATATTCACCTTTTCTCTGTTTAATCTTCTTGCACTAGCCTCATTCTTTGACATGAAATGATCATGTTGATTATCTCTCATGGACATGGGAACTTCATCGTCATGTGCAGCCAAGAAACCTGTGTAGGCTGAATCTGTGTGGAGAGTCTTCATGACTGATCCAAAGAAATTTGTCACAGGCACCTGATCGATGACAGAAGATAAAGGGAAAAATATATTGTGTGAACAATTGAGTGGTGAATTACAATCAAGAAATATATAGAAATTCAGAAATACCTCATTTAAGGGCCGCTCATAAAGATCCATTCGATAATACGCAGTGGACATCAACATGGAACGATCGTATGAGTTGAAAAGACTGTAATGTAAGAAATGAGAACGTTATTGAAATACAAATGAAAATAAGTGCCTTACTGTGCACAGTTACTCGGCTACACTACTTTTGACATTTAAACTGAATATAGTTGAATGTTACCCCGCAAAATTTAGCTACAGAATTTATGATACAACATATTCCCAAAGTTTAGTAAAGTCAACCAAAACAATGTTTGAGAATGGTAACAGCAGTAATTTGTTCGCCAATTTACTATGGATTATTTCAGCAGTCATTTAATGTAGTCCTGTATCCTCTTCAATCTCTGGTGCCATTTTCATCTTATGTCCCACAATACAGGCTCCAATGTTTTTCTCGAACAACGCAGGAGAACTGCGTGTCATTTCATTAAGAAAAGAAGTCGTACAGAATGTACAAAGGTAACAGGAGAGGCCGTAACCTCCCCAGCACACTCCACTCACACTAAGCCACGGTTAGGAAAATACAGGCTCCAATGTTACCATAAAATAGCAGATATGATAAAAGTTTGCCGATTGCCATCAGTGAATTTCAATTTCTTATATGGTACCAAAGATAGTGTGTCGATATAGCCCTTCTACTATTATTGTATCATGTGAAAACCATCAAATGGAACAACAGACTCAGTCACGTATTACGATTCAATGAGCCAAGTTTTTTTGGATTCAATGCACATCCCAGTAAGCCCTAGAACAGGTATAACACATTCTATATGAAAAAAAATACCTTACAGAAAACTTGTAAAGTTGTAAGAACATCACGTTTGGAATACAGCAATTGACAAATGAACAATCATTATGGATAACATAAGCAAGAGCATTTAAAGCATGTGTTACACTTTTACCTGTTCAGTGAAGCATTGCTATACATGTTCAGTTTCTCAAAGAAAGCAAGTGTATAATAGGTAAACCTATCAACAACAGAAACACCAATCTGCCAAAAAAAATAGATCAGATTGATCAGCTTCATGAATAATAGTAAGGCAAAATATATTTGCAAAGTATCTGCCAACATTGTAAATGAAAAGCATTTACTCACATCTGAATCAAGATGGTGAGAATAAGAATTTTCACCCTTCATGCTGCTACCGATCGCCAAAACACCAGGTGAATGAAGCTGCAGATATAGGATATGTCAGTTATGATTACGGAGATATAGTATTCACCATTCAGATAGAGAAAATGTACTATGCCACTTCTTGTCTAAAATTTGTAGTAATGTCGATATAATCGCAATGGCCCAACGCGTATATTGAACGAAGTATTTCTAACAGTGAAACAAACCTGTGAAAAGAGAGTAGCAGCTTGGCAAGTATCTACCATTATCAGCAGCTCTTTAAATCTGAAAAAAAGGGAAGAGAGGTCAGAACCAACTACTGAACATGAAGAGGGTAAGGCAGCATCTGATTGTTGAAAATTCCTTGATTTGTACCTATTGGGGTCTTGTAGAGTAAAATGTAAACTATAATATAATAAACTGAAGAAGAATAAACCACCTATGTTTCTCCTTCATCTGCTTCACTGCATCTGCTAAATCATGGCTCTGAAGCTCTTCAGAATCTTGGAACTTCAAAAACTCATCACCACCATGCCCAGTCATGTACAGAAGAATATGGCTTCCTTCATCACTTAGGAGACGCTTTGATCTTGGTACTGCACTTTCATGTCTGCCAGTCAAAATTCTCAAAAAGTTTTCAACTGTTACCTCATACCCTCGATAATCAACCTGTCATGAAAAAGTAGGAATGGGTAAAATTAAAGTATTGTCATTTTCTTTTTTTAGCATATAGACAGACAAGCATCAAGTAGTCTAAAGTATTCTGAAGTGTAGTCTTCTTAGGCACTATGATGTTATGGACTTATGGTTCAGCAACAATAATTTCAGAGTGCAGAGGTCCACCTCAACATTGTCACCATAAAGATTTAGCTGGTGGTTCTCATTGTTGAAAACTTGGGCAGGATAACTGTTCCTAGGATTACAAGCCATATCATCTGCCAACATAAGTATGATCCGCTCGTCAGGTATTCCTAATCTCTTAACAGTCCTGAAAGCAACCAAAAAGAAGAAGAAAAGATACAATAAGGAATAATCCGTGGACAGGACAACTCCATACAAATACAGTTCAACATGCTACCTGTACAAAGACAGAGTATTCGCCATATGTCGATAATTAAACCTGGGAACATCAACAATAACTGGTAAGCATTATGTGCATATAATGCCAAAACATCAGGAACCAATATGAATGCTATTGCCATATCAGATTATGGAGTTTAACATGGATCTATTGCTAACACAGTTAAATCACCGTATAATTGAACAGATGCAGATCTATTGGCATCTCAACAAGAACTTGAATATTCATAGTTGAAGCATTTGAACTTTGAACTCATAGCTTTCGCCCCTGCATCCCAATGAGAAGATGACAGCTTACTCCAATTACCCCAATTGAGATCTCAACTACAAAATTGAACTACGTTTCGCTAATATTCACTGATACTGCAGTGAATGAGTAATGCCAATATTGATTCGGAAGTTCCAGAATTCCTAAATGTGGTTGCACACGCATCATAAGCATGATTAACTCCCCAATACTGCTTGGCTGTACCGACACTGATTCGCTAGCTAGAAACAGAGAAGCACAAGCCCGACAGCTAGTAACGCTAGGACGAATCAACAGGTGCGATCGACTTCCAATCGAGTCGGAACTTGCATCAAACGCGCCACTCGCCACGCCCGACGAAAGCACGCGTCCCACCGACCGATCCAGCACAACCGGACTGGATCCCCAGCGAGCCGGGCAGACAGGGGCAGACGACGAGCACGGCGGGGCGGTCAAGGTCCTGGCGCCGTGGGCAAAGGGAGGAGGGCTCACCAGAAACGGGAGGTGCAGACGAGCACGGCCCAGTTGTTGTTATGCATCGCGGCCGCCGCCGCCGCGGAGGAGGAGGAGAAGGCGAGGAGGAGCACGGGCAGCAGTAGCGCCTTGAGGAGGGTGAGCGCGCGAGGGGGCCGCGATGGCTTGCGGCTCCATCTGCCGGACGCCATGGAAGCTGCTTCTGGTCGGGGATCGGGGAGGAGGAGAGAGCGAACTCGACGGGGCCGGGGCCGGCGCACGCGACGACGCTCTCGGCTCACACGCTCCCCGTCGTTTCCCACCCTTGCCCTCGGGGGGCCCGCGGGTGGAGGTGGAGGTCGCAGCTGCCTGGGCCTGCGGGATTGGAAGGTGGGAGGCGGAGGCAGAGGCGGCGGCGGTGGGGCTGTGGGCGCCGGTGGGAGGAGGGAGGAGAGGATGGAGGCCACGGTGACGGCGGCGGCGTGGGCGAGGCCACCGGCAGGCGCAGGGAGCTGGGGGCGGAGTCGACCCGCGGCGCGAGCAAGGGGGCCCGCGAGCTCAGGGGAGGCGAAGGGTGACGGCGGCGCGGGCGAGGGGGCCCGCGAGCGCGGGGAGGCGGAGGACGGCGGCGGCGGTGGGCAGGATAAGTAAGAGACAGTGTGGGCAGGGAAGATAGAGGGGAAAATAATAGGGAGAGAAACAGAGTAAGAGAAAAAAAAAAGAGGAATAAAAAAGAAAAATAGTAGATTGGAAAAAAGAGAAAATAAATTGGAATGCAGACCATTGAAATGATGTAGGCAAAGATGGAAAAAAAAATACCACCATGTTGTCTTATGCAACATATTTTTGAGTGGCATGATTGTGCCACGTGTCAGTGTAGGCCACTAGATAAACTTTTTTGCTGCAAATTTGCAATGTCTGCCATCATCCAACCTAAGGTTTGAAGAAAGATGCAGCTGTTGAAATCTTGTCGGACATTATGTCCTATTGCAGGTCGTACGTGCAAAGAAAGCAGTTGTTAGCAATGCATCTATGTGGGATACTTTGGATCTGCTACCACCAGATGTTGTCCCAAAATCATATGAAGATAAAGTGAAAGCAACTCCACAGTGTGATTCTTTTATGCATCTTCACTTGGGTTTTGATGTAGAGGTATGCTTCGCCTGAAGTTAAGTCTAGTAAATCATTTTCACTAAGATGTGTTTCTCCGCATAGGTGATACGTCTCTTACCATACCCTTCGGACATTACTGAAACAGAATGCGAGAGAGGGCCTCGGTGTCCATCACATTGTCGTTGATGATTGGAACAAAGGAGTTGATGGTGAACAAAATGTTGTGCTGATATCCGTTCCTAGTGTTCTTAGTAAGGATCTGGCACCGCCTGGAAAGCATACTCTTCATGCATATACACCAGGGACAGAACCTTTCCGTTTGTGGGAGGGAATGGACCGGAAAAGTGCAGATTATCGAAGGCTGAAGGAAGAACGTTCTGAGGTACTTGAGTTCCAACTTTGGTTTCTTGCTGCTGTGAGGCAATGCTGCTATAGTTCCGATTTTGATTCCTTGCTGCCATCGGTGCCTAGCAGTGTATTGCATAATTTAGATGTCTCATCTGTCCACCCTCATTGATCCAGTTTAGCGCATGTGCTCATTTCCATCGTCTAAGCAAGATGTGATAATGACAGTTAAACAGTCAAAAGAGAGAAATGCCCCAAAAGCTGGCACAGAAGTCATCAAAATGAGACTAGTTTTTCAAAAGAAGACCACCATCAACTGTTTCTAAGAAGTAATAACTTTGCTGCCTTGACTGTGACTGACATTCTAATTGCAAACTTTCCAGGTGATGTGGAAAGCAGTGGAGGCTGCTCTTGGCCCGAAATTTAGCCGAGAAAAATGCGACGTTAAGTTGGTCGGGACACCATTAACGCATAAGAGATTTCTCAGAAGGAATAGGGGAACCTATGGTCCAGCCATAAAAGCTGGAGAAGCCACTTTCCCTGGGCAAGCAACACCAATCCCCCAGCTCTTCTGTTGTGGTGACTCGACTTTCCCAGGAATCGGAGTGCCGGCAGTCGCGGCCAGCGGCGCGATCGTCGCCAACACTCTGGTCTCGGTGTCGCAGCATTCAGAGCTTCTTGACGCTGTTGGAATTTGAGTGGCAGGCATGCCCTGGCAAGTGAAATCAAATCTCTGTTCATGAATACCATTGCATTCTGGAGATATCATGCTACTAAACTTGGCTAATGGCCACTGAAACTGCATCAAATACTTTATGATGGAGCTTTTCACCGACAACAATGCATGAAGGTTAAACTGATGGCCCTCACATGCCGAGTCCAGCTGCGACCCCCTTAGAAATAATGATGCTTCTCCTTCTCACGGCACAGCTCACATGAACACTTTACAGTAGCATATGCGAACTGATGAATTCTAGCTGCGAGGCCCATTTGACCCGGTCAACGAATGACAGTAGCATGATGTGTGAGTGAACAGGACAGCTATCCCGGTGGGCCTTTTCAGTGCCCGCTTTTTTTGTTACCACCACTTGTTTCCTGTTGCTGTTCGTTTGGGCAAATAGCATGCGACTGCTTCTTTTGCTACTACATCAAAGTTTCTCTGGTTGCAGGCAGGCAGATCCAGTGGATATGACTTTGAGCGCATACTACTTACATACACAGAAAGACAACCTACATTTTTCTTTGCTGTTGAAAAGAGCATCAGGATGATGAACAAGAATGTTACAACATGTAACCTGGTTACTTTGGTGTAGGGTTTAGTCCAAACTAAAATTCTTATCACATCGAATGTTTAGATACTAATTAGAAGTATTAAACATAGACTAATTACAAAACCAATTGTACAAATGGAGGCTAATTCGCGAGACGAATCTATTAAGCCTAATTAGTTCACGATTTGACAATGTGATGCTACAATAAACATGTGCTAATCATGGATTAGTTAAGGTTAATAGATTCGTCTCGCGAATCAGCCTCCATCCGTGTAATTAATTTTATAATTAATTCATATTTAATCCTTCTAATTAACCTTTGAAAATTCAACGTGACATGGACCGGTCCGTGGAACCATGCTCCAAGCGTTTAGCGTCTAGTAGTGGCATGATATTGTACCGTGCTGATTCAGATATACATGAAGCTTGCATTGCCTGCCCCCACATTGTTAAGAGGGGCGCTGCTTCTGACAAAGTGGTCGCGTCAAGGGAACCATGCTCGTTGTATTGTTCTACCGAAAGCTCTGTGGCACATGCAGGCTTTTGGTCGAGATTTTTCTGGTACGGGAGAACCATGTGCGCAGTTGTGTTAAGACCTTTGCATGACTGAAGTCTGCAGTTGGCTGAAAGTCATTCAGCAACAAAATGCCAGCTATGCAATCTTTTGATTTGAGCAGCACCTGTGCACAAAAAAAATTCATTCTCCTTTTTCCTGGAAAAGAACAACCAAATTATCATCATTGTATATCCATCAAAAAGTCATCTTTTTTCCACTTTATGTGCTTTATTCATGAAACATGGATAAAGTTCCATCCGAAAGTCAATTTATATGTATAATAACTGCAAATTTGACGTGAGTTTCCAGCACAGGATGAACACAAGTTGCTACTAAAAACAAATGCCTGCACATCACAAGTCAGTTCCCTGTCAAGCTCACATCCATCAGTCTCTGTTTTCACTGCTGAATTGACCGCGCACCTTAACAGCTCACGCGCCTGTGTTTTGTTGGCATCTGCATCTCCGGCAACCCCCACCCGGCCGGGCTTCTCGCTCCCCTGCAACTTCCATGATCTCCCCAATAAATTTCTCTGGTCCTTCCATGCCATGCCAATTCTTTTTACCGGAAATGGAAAAGTTTGGAAGGACCAAGAGCTAGCAGCTGCCCTCCACTGACCACTACCTCACTCCCTCTCCCTCCTCCCCTCAACACCTCACTCGCTCGCCCCCACCAACTTGCTTCAGAGTCCCAACCATCTTCCTCTCCCCACTACCCAACAAGAACCCCAAGGCGAGGCCGCAAGAACCGCGAGGCTTCGAAGGGCATGTGGTTTGATCTGCTACAACAACCTGTCGTCGTCGATCTCGGCGTGGTTTCAGTTTGAGGTACTGGCTCTCGATTCTTTGATCCCCACTGACCCACCCCCACCCGGGGATTGAAATGGTTCTTCGATGTCTTCTTTGGCTCCGGTTTCCACAATTCTGGACCAATTATCGGGGTATTGGATTTGGGGTGGATCGACCAGTTTATGTCGGAGGGTATTCAGTTCAATTTTGGGTTTGATCCGTCACGATTTGGAGAAAGTTGCAGCTGCTTTTTTAGCCAAGAGTTTTGCCTGATCTCTGGGTGGCTGGAAACTCGGATGTTCTGTACTCTCTGAGTTGCTTGAATCACCAGCAGAATGTTTTCTGGCGTTTCCCCCCCTGTATTTGTGTGATTTTGGATTAAAATTATCCTTTACATGGACAGTTTTATTCATGCAGTTGTCGTTTAATTTACCGGGCATTACCCATGTCAGGCTGACCTTCCACAAGCGATGAAACTGCACACTGCAGTGTTTGCTCATCTTGACCTTGGTGATCTTGATTGAGCATTATCGGTTACCACTCAGCTGAGTCATGGCGTATTCTGGACAAAGGCATCGTGGTGTTGCGAGCTCCTCAAGGCAAGGGAATGGGTTCGAGGGATCAGCCAGCTCGGTCGAGTTTCTGGGAAGGGAGATGCTGGAAATGCACTTGTGGGATGCCAAAGCAGATGCTGATGATGAAAGGGTAGGTTTATACTACTGTTTGATTGCTTATAGCTGGACTTGATGTTTTTGTCACTTAATCACCACATTCAAAGAAAATATATGCACAAATCCAGCCTCTTCACTCATGTGTGGTTCATTAACGTAGCATTGTATACTGAAGCATACAAAAATATGTGATCTCCTGTACTGCATATTGGCAATGTGATCTCCAACCTGGAAATTCATGTTATGTGTTATTGCTTCACAATCTTATCACTTATTCTTTCTTGTTCCAGAGGATCTAAAGAAACTCGTCAATCAATTATGTACTTTGTTTTGTTATAGGAAAAAACTTGGTTTTTTTTGCAGGACATGGGGTCAGGCTCAGATGTGACTGATAGTTCTAGTAATGAAGCTAGTCACATAAAAGCGACTACAATTCGCGGGCATAACGGCCTGCCTAAACAGGTGAGGGTAATTTTACTTCAGTTCTTGATATATGGTGCCTGGTATTAAAAATAATATCCAGCAAATAACAAACTGTTTTGCAAAACAGTCGGTCACATACATTGCTGAACATGTGGTTGGAACTGGTTCTTTTGGGGTTGTATATCAGGTTAACATCTTACCTTTCTGTTGTCTTAACTGTTCTATGCCTAATTGATAGTGAAAAGCATGTAACCTTTTCATTGTTATTAACTCTTTAGGCCAAATGCCGAGAAACAGGAGAAATTGTTGCCATAAAAAAGGTTCTTCAAGACAAGCGTTACAAGAACAGGGAGCTGCAAATCATGCATATGCTTGACCATCCTAACATCATCGGGCTTAAGCATTACTTCTTTTCAACCACTGAAAGGGACGAGCTTTATCTCAATCTTGTTCTTGAGTTTGTTCCAGAGACAGTGAACAGGATTGCAAGGCAGTACAACCGAATGAATCAACGGATGCCCCACATTTATGTCAAACTGTACACATATCAGGTCTGCCTTGACTAGGTGTTTTTACTAATCATGCATGTTAAATGCTATTGTTACTTCCCTCGCTTTTACCATTGATCTTCTAATTAGAGCGCTTCCTTTACGAATTATTAACACGTTTGTGCCCTATGTATTTTTCTAATTAGTAGGAATAATAACATCTCTTAGAGGCCCTGCCACGTTTTATTATCATTTAGCTGATTCTGAAAGGGACAAGACAATAGATTCTGGAAAATGTGGGGTACTAGTTCAGTAGAGTTGTCCAGTGGTCATAAGGCATGCATGCCGCATGTTCCATTCCAGAGGTTTGGTGTTATGGATGTGAATCTTATTCTGTAGGACATTATTTTTTTCATGTTCATCCATTTGGAATAAAATTAAAATAATGGAGAAAATAGAGCATGGGTCCCGATGATCTATATTACAGATAATAATTCACATAGAGTCAGAAATCAAGATAATATACATATAGATCATGTTTATTCCCTAAAATTAAACATGTATTTACTTTTATCTACGTGGTACCTTGTAGAACTAGAAGTGTGGTGGCATTGTAATATTATCTTCTTGGCAACCATATGTTTGCCTCATATCTGTTTGAAGTCTATCGACTATCATCAACAGTAGCACTGTGCTGGAAGTCTGGAACCTCTCTTGAAGTTCCCTATCAATGATTCACATTGATTGTTTTCATGAAGAATCCAAGCTAAGACATTTAAAGGTCCAATGGGGACAGCTTGTCAATTATCCTGTGTTTGGATTTGTGTTCTGCAACTTGCTTGCTATATGTTTAGAGTGAGCCCTTTGAATGATTGCTAGTGTACAGAGTATCTCCATGTCCACAGGAGATTTAAATGCTTAAGTTTAGTTGGCCAAGTGACTTCAACACTCTTCGGGGACTAACATTGGCCATTACTGTGTAACTTACAATTAGTGCTGGCATGATTGTTTGTGTGGCTCAATTTTTTATCAGCTGTGTTTTGTCTTGTACGTCAGTGAGAATGTTTGCTCATGTGTTTTAGTATAATTTTGTTTGCTCCTTATAGTCGTTGGATCAAACAATTTCCAGTTGCCTTCACTTACCTTATAGTAGTAGGTGGTCATATCCTAGCGCAGATTTCTGCTGTGCATCAAGATATCTAATTTTTGTCCTAAATCTCTTGACTTTGCAGATATGCCGAGCACTTGCTTATATACATAACTGCATTGGCATCTGCCACCGTGATATCAAACCCCAGAATGTTCTTGTGAGATTTGCACCTCTTTCTTTTGTATAATAAATATGTTACATTGCATGCATCATTCATATTTGTCGTGTTTGTGTTGTTGGGATAACATGGTAACACCATAAAATGCCATTTGGTTTGTATGAGTGGAACTGAGTTTGTGGTACATATGTAACCTGATGTCATAATTATTGGTTAGTTCCACCCAACATCTATAACCAGTTTGAAATTGGAAACATTAATCAACTTGTACATTGTTCCTATATAGTAGATGCTATCTCATGTGCATTGTTTAGTGGCTAGGTTGCATGATATCATATTGTACATCCTGTATTTGCTGTTTGTCTTGTCGATGGTATCTTCTCTTCGGAATATTTCGTCATCTTTTATTCCTAAGACTGGACAAAAGTGTTAGAATATGTAATTGGGCTTATGCCCGGCTAGGCCCATGCGCCGCCGGCCCCCCCCTTGGGAGCCAGGCGCCATACCCCCTCTCCAGGGTTTACTTGTTGGATAGGCAAGGGTTCCTCCTTTGGTGATTGCATCTATAAACCAACCCTAGGACCCTTGCCTATATATGTGTACGTGCTATGCACCTCCATAATCAATCTACAATTTCCCTAGCCATATTTGCTTTCATGGTATCACGAGTCTGGGTAATGCAACTCAATAAAAAGCCATGCTCCCAGCTCCAGATGTCAATTGCATCTGTCCATACCACTAGTGCCTAAATGCTAAAACAGTATAAAATATATTTGAGCATATGGTGAGCCGCAGAGAGGACAGCATGAAAGATCACTGCAACTAGCTAGCTCATTAACCCACCATGACCATGACCACATAGATTAGAGATTGTTTGAGGAAGCAGGAGAAACTGTTAGAACTTGGCATCCAATTTTTAAACTCAAAACAATCTTACATTGACAATCATACAGCATATGCAAAATGAGGTTCCCATAATTGTCTTATATTTGTGCATACCTAAAGGGCTTTATTTGTTTTGTCTCCTCTAAATGCTGAGGTAACTACTGCTTTGGTAGTTGACCTCTTTTTTTTCTACCTCAGGAATTGCGCAGTTCCGAGTACTTATTTGCGATGACTGATATAATTTACTTATCTTTTCACTATAGGTTAACCCACATACACACCAGCTCAAAATTTGTGATTTCGGAAGTGCTAAAGTCTTGGTGAGCTATCTTCTAATTTTAACCACAATTGAATGCACAAAGAATGTTACATATGAACACACACTACATTACTTGAAAAGAGTAAACAAATGCAGGTGGCTTACCTAAACATGGTACATCTTTTTTGAACAAAAATCGCCATGATGGTATTTTTGCAAACATGCAGGTCAAAGGAGAGCCAAACATCTCCTACATATGCTCAAGGTATTACCGGGCACCAGAGCTCATATTTGGTGCAACGGAATATACTACTGCTATTGATTTGTGGTCAACAGGCTGTGTCATGGCAGAGCTGCTTCTAGGCCAGGTTGAGCACATTCAGTCTCCTTCCCTCGCTCTGGTTCTTACCTTATTACTGCTTCTTCTGATGACATTCATCCATGTAGCCTCTGTTTCCTGGAGAAAGTGGAGTTGACCAACTGGTTGAGATCATCAAGGTGATTTTCTTGTGGTGTCTTTTATCTTCAATGTTTCGCTGCCTTCTTCTGCACCATGATCCATGGCATATTGAGGCATAGCAACTCGCAGGTTTTGGGTACTCCAACAAGGGAAGAGATCAAGTGCATGAACCCAAACTACACGGAGTTCAAGTTCCCGCAAATTAAAGCTCATCCATGGCACAAGGTAATCTGCATGGAGACTAGCTGTAATTAACTGTCATACAAAATGGATGCATGGTATGCACAAACGGAACACATTTATACAGCTTAGTGCATACTTTGAAACACGGAGGTTTCAGATATGTACACTATAAGACTGTTGCATTTTTTAATTGTGAAATTTACTGAGAAAATTGATGTTTAGAATTCAACTAGAGTATTGCCCACTTACTCTTACTATTGAAGTCAGGCATGCAAGCAATGTCCGCATCGCAAGTCCTCAGATGCAAAAACTGAATGAACATTTTTCTCTTGTGGTTCCTATGTCATCACAAAGCTCTCTTCTATCCAGGTTTTTCAAAAAAAGCTCCCACCTGAAGCAGTGGATCTTGTTAGCAGGTTTCTGCAGTACTCACCAAATCTACGGTGCACTGCTGTAAGGCCCCGTGAACTTTAATTTTGGTTGACACTATCTGACATGATACATAGTGAGCTTTCACTCTTCTAACTGGGGAGCAATTCTTCAGTTGGAAGCCTGCATGCATCCCTTCTTTGATGAGCTGAGAGACCCAAACACTCGTCTACCGAATGGGCGGCCTCTGCCTCCTCTCTTCAACTTCAGATCTCAAGGTAGCATATAATTGTACTGAAACAGCAGTGTCGTTTTCTCTGTCAGTAGTCAATCTTCTGCTCCCTTAAATTAACATACTCCCTTCCAAAAAAAAATGATACTTACCTCAGAATTAATCTACCTGCTTCAGATTTATCCTCAGCTAAACTGATCAGCTGTTTGCAATCCTGACAGAGCTGAAAGGCGTTCCTCCAGGAGTTGTGGAGCGCCTTGTCCCAGAGCACGCGAGAAGGCAGAGTTTGTTCATGGCGCTGCGAACCTAGTTTTCGCTGATCTTTTTGCCCTTTTCCCGCCGTTTGTTCCCTGAGGGAAGAAGCTTGTAAAGCTGTAGCTTCTCCTTTCCTTCCTTCCTTCCCTGCTCCCCCTTCTTTCTTTGGAGCTTTGTGTGGATGATATCCTTGAGGTACAACAGAGTTGTTCCAGGATGTGAGGTTGAAGTGTGCGGTGTGCTGTTGACCTTGAGAGGTTGGAGATTCCGGTTGCAGTGGTGTGAGTGAGAGGCTTGTGAAGCTTTTTGTATAGTTTTCATGCTTCTCTGGCTTGAAATTTTCTAAAATTCTTTTGAACTCGCTTCAAGGCTTGGTTATGTGAAGCTTGTGTGGGGTAAAAGGTAGTTGCTGAGTGATGAGGGTCTGTGAGAGTGATTGGATGATAACCATTCAGGAAAGAGGCTGTCAGTTACTAGTGTTCTTTTTTTTACCTAAATTACAGCCAAATGCAGAGCTTCCTGTTATGCAATGCTATGTCACAGTTCAAAATCATCCCGATTTTGTTACAGTTCAAAATGATTTCCTTAGTTATATTTTCAGGTTGAGATTTGGGAGTGAGTAATCAGACCAATTTCTCACGACCTCTCCGAGAAAGGAATAAAGAATCCATTATTTTTCTTTCATTTTCATTCACGCGAAAAATATAATAATATCAACTTTGCTCGCAAGAAAGCAAGATAATCTCAGCCGTCCGATTCGCTCTAATCATCTTGCACAGCAAGACAGACCAGCCGGGGCAGCCGCATCCTTTCTTGCAGCGGAGGAAAGAACCCGAGCCCCCCGGGCCCGTCTCATCCGTCCGATCGAAAATCTAACGGCTGCAATCTCCCGGCCCGCACAACTTAACCACACCGCTCTTCCTGTTCGTCTTCCACCTCCGTCTCCACCTGCCCGCCTCCTCTCCCCATTCCCCCGCCCCCCCCCCCCCCCCCCCCCCCCTCCAACTACTCAAAACCCTAGCTAAACCCCCGGCCTCCGCCGCCGGCGATCTCCTCCGCCGGCGAGATGAGCTTCAAGGGAGCGAAGATGCCCAGCGCACCGGCGGGCGGGAGCGCGCTCGTGAAGGTGGCGCTCGTTGGCGGCGCGGGGCTCTACGCCGTCCTCAACAGCTTCTACAACGTGGAGGGCGGCCACCGCGCCATCGTCTTCAACCGCATCGAGGGCATCAAGGACAAGGTGAGCCGCCCCTATGCCTCGCCTCCCCGCGCCGTGGTGATGCGATGTGTGAATGTGATTTTGATTGGGTTTCGATTTGCCTTTTCGTCTCCGGCGCAGGTGTACCCCGAAGGAACCCACCTGATGATCCCGTGGATCGAGAGGCCCATCATCTACGACGTCCGCGCCCGACCCAACCTCGTCGAGAGCACCTCCGGAAGCCGGGATCTCCAGATGGTAAATCTCCTTCTCGATTCGCATTCACTCAGTTTGTAGTGAATGTACTGCTCGATGTGCATGCCTAATCACTTGTATTTTGGGACCAAAGGATCAAACTTCTGGTAGCAATAGTTGAGATTATGTGACTGCAGCTTGTTGGAATCTTCTCTGGTTCTGAACTGATTGCCGATTGCGTGGATTTAATAGCTAATTTGGCACCATCACTTTGAACCATTATTCTGTTGCAAGTTGCAATCCACAGCAGCCGTTATTAGCACAGTTTTTTACATAACCCCTTGGTAGTTTAGTCCTAGCAATGATGCAGCCCATAGACTGTCGGTAGCTTGATTTGCATTATGTTCTGAGGATGTCTTTGATTTTGTAGTAAACAGTTGAATAATTGTAATATGATGTGTTGTTTCAGCTCTATACATAACCAAACCCCATGTTCAAAGCCCTTTTGTACTTTGTAGTATTGCAAGTTAATGCAGCTTTTTGCTCACCATAGCCTATCACCATTTTAAAATGGTTTGCTCAAGTTTTATTGTATTTCAAGAGAAATACTGGCCATGCGAGGTAGTTGTCTTTATGTGTGTGTACTTGCAATTTTCTTGTTTTGCATTTCTACCAGAACCAGAGTATATCAGCACTGTGTTCCTTTGTAAACTTGATTTTGATACAAGTTGGTAACTTTGACAGGTGAGGATTGGTCTTCGTGTTCTTACGCGACCAATGCCGGATCAGCTACCTAAAATCTACAGGAACCTGGGGGAGAACTTCAATGAGAGAGTCCTGCCTTCAATCATTCATGAAACGCTCAAGGCTGTGGTTGCGCAATACAATGCCAGTCAGCTGATCACCCAAAGAGAGGTACCATTTCACGTCTTTAGACATGTTCCCTTGATAGCTGGTTGTGGTAACAGCATATTATAGTTGCGGCATATTAGGAATATGATAACAATTGATGCATCTAATGCAGGCTGTAAGCAGGGAGATTAGGAAGATTCTGACTGAGAGGGCCAATAACTTCAATATTGCACTGGATGATGTGTCCATCACAAGCCTCAGCTTTGGGAAAGAGTTTACACATGCCATTGAAGCAAAACAGGTTGCTGCCCAAGAAGCAGAGCGTGCCAAGTTCATTGTTGAGAAGGCTGAGCAAGACAAGCAAAGTGCGATCATCAGGGCTCAGGTTAGTAGCTACCTTTTCCTGTATATAAGCATGTCCTTGGCCTTACTTGTATAACATGTAAAGATTATAAGCAATAGAAATGTTATGATTTTCATCTACTTCATTTGTGATGTTAATATATGTTTGTAGTCCTGCTTACTTGCAAAGAAAGTGTATCAACTATGTTATTTGTATCTCTGTAGTTGTATATGTGCGTTGCATTTTTTTTTCTTTTTACCCTGAATCTGAATCACTTTCTGGTTGCGACTTGCATTTGAACAGGGTGAGGCTAAGAGTGCAGAGCTGATTGGTCAGGCCATTGCCAACAACCCCGCTTTCCTGGCTCTGAGACAGATTGAAGCTGCGAGGGAGATTTCACACACCATGGCGAGCTCAAACAACAGGGTGTTCCTTGACTCCAATGACCTTTTGCTTGGACTCCAACAGCTGAGTGTGAGCGGCAAGCAAAAGAAGTGAAGTCTCCGCGGAGGAGTAGTTTAAGAGGAACACTTGTCTTTTTTTTTAGTTTAAGAGGAACACTTGTCTTGTTGAGTCCCTTCGCGACACGACATATCAAACTGCTTGTGTGACAAATGTGTCTATCTATCAGCAAAAAGATCGATCGTGAGATGGTCATTCAAGTGTATGTCGTTATTAGAGACTCGTAAAAAAGAATTGCGTCGCTGCCCATTTTGCTAATAAGTTGGAATCTTAATTTTGTTGCCGGGATTCTGCAGGTAGCTAGTCATGAAGTTTAGCGTGAATATTTTTGTTTTGTTATGTATAAGAACTTGCATATGATACTTTTCCAGTGTACTGTATGCCTGCTAAGCACTCTCTTCCACCATATACTTACCAGTCACAATGATGTGCAAACGGTAGGAGCTGTGATAGTTAAACACAAGTCCAAGAGTGTAGTGCTACTAAAGTTTACATTGCATAGCTGCACTGTGTGCCACTGAAATTCCTGGATTCCCCTTGTATACCATCGCATCAAGATCTAATTTTTATCCCTCAGTTGTTATGATCGCTGTTAAGTTGCTACTTCCAATCTGCTCTGCAGCTCACCAAGCAGGGCAAACCTCGTCGTGCGTGGCCGGAGCTGCCGAGGAACGAGACGGACATGTTGTACTGCCATGGCATCACCAGCACCGCAGCACGGCCGACCCGTCGGCGGCGTTCCGCTCCAGCAGGTCGCCCAGCGTGACGCCCTCGGCGCCTGGGACCGTCCGGCCGGCCGGCGTCGCGCACCGGCATGGTCTCCGAGTTCACCGACCACCCGCCCACGTACACGATCCGGTCCGGCGCCGCGCGTCGCGGATGGCGGCGTACAGGTCCTCCCACAGCCGCGGCGGTCGTTATCCCGTTACGCCCGCCCGCCGCTCTGGTACATCGTGACACTACAGCTGGTCCGCTCCGGGAAGAGCGCGGGCTTGACGCAGGCGAACCCGGGGAGCTAGCTTGACTCCGGCGCCCCAGAAAGAATCGCCGGCACGGAGGTCGAGCCAGCGGCCCAGCACTCGATCGGTGCTGCTTCTTAGTCCCAGAACCACCTGTTGCCTCTTGCGATGGCCTCGCTCCTGCGCGCCTGACGGCGGCGCCAAACCTTGGCGATGCCGCCGCCCGGCCCCGACGATGGCAAAGGCGGAGGGAGGCGGACGAGACAAGAGAGCTTCGGCGGGAAAAGGGGAGGATATGTCAGGAGGAGGAGGAGCGGAGGCGACGTCGAGGCGGCGCGGCGGGTCATGGCCGCGCAGGGAGGGGAGACCGTCAGCGGTCATGGCGGAGGGACTATTCTGAAAATGTCTAGGGAATTTAGTGTAAATAATTGGATCGATCGCGATCCGATTTAGGGTGTTTTGTGCAAATAATTGGATCGCGATTAATAAGGTGGTTTTTGTAAAGTGCTGGGTCGCGATAGAGGCTTTCCGCAAAACGTTGAACGCCGGGGAGGGGACGCCCGCGCCGACGAGCGCTGGTTCTCGACCGTGACGGTGACCGCCGCGGCGGGGTAGGCGCAGTTCCCGCATGCGGAACGACCGCGCGCGCTTTGCCCGTGGCGCCCCCTCGCCGGGCTCCGGCGGCGTCGCGGCGCGCTGGCCTGGCCCTGCACCACGAGCGCGCGCTCGCCCGAGCACGACGTCGCCGTTGATGCACGCCATGGCGATCAGAAGAACCAGAACACCTATACTATACTTGGAGCTGCGGCCTGCAGATGAAGTGGAGCGCGGTGCCGTTGGGCCAGAAAGGAGCGGAGCTCGCACGCCAGCCGCGTCCAGTGATGGACGCCGACGAGCCCATCGATGTTCCAGCGCGCCTTGCATTGGTCTTCCCGTCCAAGCCGTCCCGGAGCGCGGCCTCCATGGTTCGAATTAAACTGGGACAGGAGACATCGTTCTGTGGAACAGGGCGCGCCGGCGTCTGCTTGTCACCGCACGGGAGTACGCGGCGAGAGCAGGTTCTTCTCGCCGCGCCGGAATAGGTCCGGCCGGTAGTAGCCGGCGGCGCGAATAATGCGGCAGTGCGCGAGCTACCTGCTCCGCGATGCGAACCGGAGGATGCAACCGTAGGCTGACGGCTCTAGGGGGAAGAGAGGCGGCGGCGGCGGGGACGAGCAAGGAAGAGCCGAGGGCACAGAGCGAGACGGCGTCCATGTGGCGCCTGCCGTGGCCGCCGTTCGGAACACCGGTCAGGACATGGCCGCCAATGTTGGATGAAGGGACACCTTGAGCTGGGTCCAAATGGGGCAGCGCTCCGGCGAGCCACGCCGTGCTGCGGAGACGGGAGCTGTTCTGGCAGAACACAAGTGCACAGGCTGCCAGCAGGTTGTCTTGTGAAGAGAATATATACAATCATAGAGCAACCCGATCAGTCGGCATGGACAGATTGGACAGATTGTAAATCATGAAAATAGGATCAAAATCGAGGCATGGCTGCTGAAAACAAAAACAACAACAACAACGATGCATGTTTTATTAGATCATGCTCATGATATCAGGAATTGCATGTGTGAGTAAAGAGTGGGTAAAATTGCGTTAACACTGTCAGAAACAACATGTGTAGCTGATGAACTCCTCGATGAAGGCCGGATCAAACTGCACGAGGGGCTCCGATAAGATCAGTTCACGTACGTGCGGTACATCGGCGGACACGCCAGGCCGCACATGTCGTCGTCGTCGGGGAGTGCACTCGGTGTGCTGCCGCGCTCGGGCGACGAAGCAACCGTCAACTTCTCAGGGCTGAACTCGATCACGTCGCCGTCCGTAGATCGATCCTGTCGTGACGGCGTCTGGACGCACGAGGCGGCGCATTCCGGCTGAGCAGCGCGTGGCGGCACGGCGCGGGACGCCGAAGAACCCAAGAACTCGTCGAGGCTGATCTCAATTACGTCGTCGTCGTCGTCGTCGTTCGGCTGGTCTTGGAACTCCGGCGCTGCGGGCTCGACTGCCGTGGGCGCCTTTTTGTTGAGGGAAGGATCTGCAGCGTAATGGCGGCAACTCACCCCTGCAGAGTTGAGTCGGAATCAAACGAACCGGTGCTGAGTGTCGGACTGAAACGAACGCTGCCACGATTATCTCAAGTTTGCCGCTCCGCGGACATGGCAAAAGATCCAGCGAAAACTTGACACCTAAATCTTCGTGTCTTTATAAGCGCCGTGCGCACCTTCTGACCTTCACCTACGATCCAATCGCCCTCCCTCCATCCTCACGCCAAGAACCACACCTTCGCCTACGATCCAATCATCCCCTCCTCGATCTCGCCGAGAACCAAGAACCTTCTGACCTTCATCCACGATCCGATCGCCCTCGACTTCGATGGCTGCCGAGGACACCGGCGACGACGCGTCCATCGCCCTCCTGCACCGCCTCCGCGCCGGCGCCACCGTCCACTTCGTCCACCACGCCGACGTGTGCTCCGCCGCACCCGAGGACCTCGTCACCGACCTGGAGCCGGCGCCGGGAACCAGTGTCTGGTACTTCTACTGCGTCAAGAAGTACAAGAGCACCCACGGCAGGCCCGGCGGGCACAGGCAGCGCGCCATCGCCGCCAGCGACACGTGCTGGCACTCGGAGGCCGGCGCCAAGGAAGTCAAAGGATCGGAAGGCGGCGGCACGGTCTGCCACCTGTCCTACGGGCGCAAGGACGGCCGATCCTTCAGCAGGCTCGGGTGGTGCATGATGGAATACGACGACGCCACCGGCGGCAGCGACTACGTCCTGTGCAAGATTTACCGGTCGCCACGCGCGCAAGTGAAGCCGTCGTCCGCCGCGTCGAAGACGTCCAAGCGCAAGGCCGGCGGTGAGCACCCCGAGGCACGGCCGGTCAAGTTGTTCCACGAGCAGGACACCTTCTTCTTCACCGACGACTATGCTGTGCCCTCCACGGTGGCCCAAGTCAACGTCGGAGGCGAGGAGGAGCAGCACTGCCGATCCATGTTGCCGGCCGAAGAGCACTGCGTCGATCTGGACTTCTTGGATCATGACGTGCTTCCGCTTACTGACGACGAGATGGCGATTCTTGAGTCCCTGTTGCCGGCCGAAGAGCAGCAGTTTCTTCAGCACAACACCCAGTCCCTGTTGCCGGCCGAAGAGCAGCAGTTTCTTCAGCACAACACCCAGCCCCCGTTGCCGGCCGAAGATCAGCAGTTTCTTCAGCACAACACCCAGTCCCTGTTGCCGGCCGAAGAGCAGCAGTTTCTTCAGCACAGCACCCAGCCCCCGTTGCCGGCCGAAGAGCAGCAGTTTCTTCAGCACAACACCCAATCCCTGTTGGCGGCCGAAGAGCAGCAGTTTCAGTTTGAGGACAGCACCCAGTTCACCATCGGCAAGTTGTTGGGCGACGACGTGAACGTGTACGAGTTCATGATCAGCAGATGCTGTGGCACGCCAACAGCAATGGCACCACCAGATGCCGGCTTCTTTCATGGCCTCGCCTTCTGATGTGCAGCACTGGCTAGAACTAAACTGATGCATGTGTGCTAATTAGCTCCACGCAAGTTTTGGTGTACAAAAGTGTAGCGTAGTAAGTAAACACAAGGGCACCATCGGTGCGATGTAAGATGACTCAATGTCAGCTGTTGTTTTCGGGGAGGAGCGCCCGTAGTCATTGCCCCGGGGACGTAGGCCACATTGGTCGAACCTCGTTAACAAATATCGTGTCTTGGTGTCATTCTCCTACGCGTTTATTTGTGTTGCTGTCATGATCTGAGGTTACCAATGTGTCTGTATTATCCGTGGCATTCTAAGATGGATTTCTGATGTGCTTAAAGACACAGGGCTAGAAATTAGATAGTTCATGATGAGAGGTAAGTTGAGAAACGCCATGTTCAAATAATATTCAACTAAGTTTCAACCCCCAACCTTTATTTTGTGCTTGGCGTGTTCTATCATTTTTTTTGGGTACCATTATCATTTAGTTGTGATCCGTGGTGAGATTACCGATATCACGTGTTGTTTCAGCAGTAAAGAATGCAAAAAACAATCGATCAGGTATAGTATCCAAGCAACGCTAAGATATTAACTGGAAAATCTGGGTTGGATTTTCTTAAGAATCCTCGTCAGAGGAGATATAGGAAAAGAGTCTTCGTAACATCGATTATGCAGAGTGAGGTGTGTGGCTTGTCAAGGCATGGTGACCTGAACATCTTTGATCAGACCGAGACATACAAACAGCAATCCTCGTTTTGTAGAGACCAACATACATCATTCATGTCTGATCTCTGATAATTCATAAGAAGGTATAGAAGGCAAATTTTCTGCTCCGAAAGCATGAAGTGATCCCTCTGGTTCAAGAGAAGCAGGATCTGATCAAGAAAATTGAATACCTTGCCTCTGCAGCCATACATTATCAGTCTGACCGCACATAGACATGTCAAGATGGCAGGACGTAGTAGTTCATAAATTTGTTTACTTCGTTAATGAAAATCAGATACAAGATGAATAGAATAGGAACAACACATTCAGCAAAAGTTGCGCAGACACATACATGTGCCTGCACTGTAAAATAACGGAGGCAAAGCATTCCACATCATAATGATAAACCATTTAACAAAGAAGTACTGAAACTCGACAGAGAGGAGGGGCCACCATGTTGTGTGAAATAACGTACTATGCCCTGTTGTTCCACGAGCAGGACACCTTCTTGACATACGACTATGCCCTGCCCTCTACGGTGGCCCAAGTCAACGTCGGAGGCGAGGAGGAGCAGCATCTAAGCACGCAGGACGGCGAATTCGTCGAGACCTGGTATGGTCTGCTGCCGTCGGATGTGGCCCAAGTCAACGTCGAGGAGTGGATCAGAGGGATGGAGATGTTCGGGGACGAGGAGGAGCAGCATAGCAGCAAGCCGGAGCAAGACGACGGGTCCGTCAAGGTAGCGCCCCCGATGACGGAGGATATTACAGTCGAGGATTATTTGCTCGCCCCGGAGACGACGTCCGGCGAGGCCAGCGGGATGCCAGCGACGTTTACACCACCGGACGCCGACCTCTTGGATGTCTTGGAGCGGGACAGCGAGTTCAGAGTCCTACAGGAGCAGCAGACCTTGCAGATGCAGGAGGCACACGCGGCCGAGCCGGATCCCATGGCCGAGTTCACCCGTGGTCTCCAGACACCGCATGCAGCGGCGATGGCATTGGCATGCCAACATCAAGAGAGTCACTGGATGATGCAGAGCTTTCTTCAAGCATATCCTTTCCAGCTTCCATGTCTCATGTATTGACAAGGCTAGAAGCCTAGAATTAGCTAGGTTCTTTGTGCTGAATGCTGATTAAGCTGCGCACAATTTTTTTGTTTTATATCAGGTGTAAACAAGGGTGTTGTATGAATCAAACATGCTGTGCTTGAATTTTATATAGCTTGTTGAATCAAAGTTCATGTTCTTTTCTTGCAATTTCATGGTGAGATCGCCAACATGCAGTGAACGTCGTCCTCGCCGCCGAGGACCTTGCCGCCGACGTCAGGGAAGCACTCGTGCCCCGGCACCGGCCCCACCTGCCCGTCCTTCCCCACCGGCAAGTAGTGTTTTTGGACGATTCCCCAAATGTTGTGTGTGTCGTTGGTGGAAGGCAATTGACGCAACGTCTAGCGGTCTGAACGCTGGCGGTGCTCCAGCGAGCCGAGGCACAGAGCGAGGCGGCACTCATGGGTCGCCGGCCGTAGCTGTCGTCGTTCGGAATTAAGTCCCTGGGCGCGGCGGCTCTCCGGCGAGCCACGGGATGCAGCCAGGGCGGCGTCGCTGCGTCGAAGCAGGGAGGTCTGTCCACCCCTGGTACCCTTTTAGCCGTTGGATGGGGCTCGTGCGGTCCAGATCAGGCGGACGGAGGACGCGGTCATCCTTGTCAGGCAGGCGCCGGAGCTGGATGCCGCCACCGCCCACCGCCATGGCGGAGGCTGGAGGCCCATGTCCGGCGCACCCTCTGGAGCTTGGTGGAGCACGCTCGCGGGCACGTCGACCGAGGACGCGGGGAACGTCGTCACCGCTTCCTTCGAGCGGAGGACAGTCCTCTGGGCAAGCGTCCGTGGTGGTGCCGGCTCGTACCTCGTCGTCGCCGCCAGCCCTGGCTTCCTACTGCCGGCTGCAGGAGCGCTGCTCCGAGTTCCATCGCTGGCGTCTCACCGCACCATTGCTTCATGTTCAGAGAACAATGTTGGAACAGCTGTTCGTTTAACAGCTGCTCCGGCGAGGCACGGTGTGCAGCGGAGGCGGCATCCTTGCGACGACCCGGGCGGACGGTAGTCGAGAACAATTGACCGGGGGCGGACGGTATTTCAAATACCGTCCCCCCCTGGGTCCTTGACAGCCATCCGATCGATCTCGTGAGGTCCAGATCGGGCGTGGGTTGCGCTCGGGGATGATAGGCCTCGTCGGGCAGACAGGCGCGGCGCGGGAGCTGCACGGAGGCATGGCGGCGCGGCGGAGGCCGGATTGATCACGGGGCGTGGGGAACTTCGTTGCCACTTGCTTCATGAACAGCTCGCTCTGGTCTTCTTGGCAACCGCCCATGGGCCATGGGACGGGGACGTAGGGCCAACCGGCCGCGGGGCCGTCGGGTCGGGTCGACGTCGACCCTCGTCGCCGTTGCCGCCGGCGCGTACGAGGTGGCGAGCACGGTGAGGGAGTTGGCCGTGGACATGCGCACCTACGCGTCCATCCCGAGCATGAGCGCATGGTCAGTCAGGGAGATTGATGAGGCTGGCGGCGCCTGCCATTTGAACATGGATCAAATCAAACCAAACGTATTGCTGCAGTTTGCAGATATGCCTTGATTAAAATGGACAAGGTGCCATGCATCGCGACATTCTTTATCGTATCATGTTGTATGCTAAATTTCAACATTGAGGTCCTGATTCTGACATAGTAGCAATGCCACTGTGGCATGGTACAGGTTGCAATCCAGAGATGATTTTGAAGTTGCAGTTGTACCTGAACTCAGTTGGCTGAACTGCTTGCCACGGATGCGGTGAAAATGAAAACTGCTTTTGTCAATGCAGTATCTTCGATCCTTATGCTGGATCTACAATATCTGGACAAAACGATGATGCAGCTCCACATTTCTGTTTCAGTTTCAGGCTTTAGTCTGCAGCCAAGACGTTGGATTGCACAATTGCACTCCGTGTGCCAGGATCCATCCCCCCCCTCCCCCCCCAAGATACAGTGATTAGCATCGTCCAATATTAACACATGGATGCCATCTATGCCATATCATAATTATAATTTTTTCTTGACCAACTCTCACCACGTCGATATGTCCGAGTGGTTAAGGAGACAGACTCGAAATCTGTTGGGCTTTGCCTGCGCAGGTTCGAATCCTGCTGTCGACGCATTTTTTCCATCGAACAATTCTTTTTTTGCTAGTCTAAACTGGCCTTTTTCTGGCCCGGCCCATTGCCATATCGCCTTCGCACCGCACCCAGCCCACCAAAAAGCTCCAAGGCACGGCATTCGCACAGCCCCCGTCCAGAGCGGAACAGCGGAAGCAACAACCATCGCCGCCCAGCTGTCGTCTCCGCCTCTCTCTCTCTGCCTCCCCTCCCCCGAATCGCGTCGTCCCCTCCCCTCGTGTCGCGAAACCCTCGCCATGGCGGAGGCGCCCGAGAACGCCGCCCCCACCGCCACGCCCGCCCCGCCGCCGCCAGCCCCCGCGCCTGCGCCGGCGACCTCGTCCCCGCCTCCCAAGTCGGGGATCCCGGCGCGGTACGACCTGGACGCCAAGTGGGACGCGTGCCTCGACCTCTCCATCCGCCGCGTCGCCTACTCCTCCCTCGCCGGCGCCTTCACGGGCCTCCTCCTCTTCCGTAAGGAAACCCCTTACCTTCCCATTGCGCTTTATTTCCTGAGATCTGGCTGCGGCCTGCTTGGTGTTTTGCCGATGGATTCGCAGTGTCGTCTGTTGGTCTAGGGTTAGTGGGGATGCGAGATGCTTGTTCACCATTTTGACCAGCCTGCCTGCCCTGATGCGGGGCGAGCTAAGTTGGTTACGCTTCTCCAATTGATACCATCCTTTTGCACATTACGTATGATCTGATTGCTTTAGGGTATTATATAGAGATAATATTTCGTGCGATCTCCTGTGATTAATAATGTCACATTTTACGGAATTGAGCTGTAGAGTCATTTGCAAATGAATTTCGCGCTGCTATTTGTAGAGTCATTGAATCAATGGCTGTTCGATGAGAAAATTAAACTGAACCTGGGGCGGTGAGGACGTTGGAATGTTCTTGTGACGAGCCCTATTGATGGATTTTGGGAGCGTGCTATATTGCTTCTTATATTGGTGATGACTATGGTTGCTAGCAAAACGTGCGCGCTTATTGTGCTTTGGTATATGCTGATTGCCCTGCTAATTGGTCTAATGATTTTGTATTATGAACCTTTGTGCTGGTGTAATTCTTTAGTGCTCAGTTGCATGTTGTCTTTTGGAATTATAGATCATTAAGAATTGTGCTGCTACTGCATAGCACTCGGGACATGGATAATTAGGGTGATAATTGTGTTGGTCATGCCTAGTGCCAAGCTGTGCTGGAAAGGGTTCTGTTGTGACTTATTTTTTGTTAATATGAATTGCGATTTACTGACTTTTATTGGTAAATAGCTTCATAGTTTGCTACTCACCATACAACAACAGCAGCAGGAAAGCCTTTTACTCCCAAGCAATTTGGGTGGGCCAGTTTGCTAGTTACTCCTACAATGAATCTTATAAGTTTGTTTGCACAGCCTATTTGCTTTTAAGTTGCCATCCTTTCACCTTTGTTTTCTAATGTCGTGGCCAATTGATTGTAGCATGTAAGATGTATTATTCTGGGTGATCATTGATGTGAGGCTATCTAAAATCATTATCTGATCATCAACTAGTTTCCTGCCTTTGTATGGAATAATCTGCAATTCTGTTAGTTAAATTTGGACCTTGTTTTATTTCCGCAGGTCATCTTCTTAGAAACTGTATTTTTCTCACTGTTTACTGCCTTTCGTTTCTGAAGTGCAGCTTGTTTCTTGTATATTGTGTCTTTTTTTTCCTGAAATGCTTTCTTGTTACCTGAAGTGAGCTTGTTTCCTTTAAACCACCTTTTTTGTTTCTGGTGCACTTTAGCTCGTGAGTATGTTTAGCAAGCAATATTAAGTTTTTAGATGTCCACTAAACTTCCAAATTAGTTTTAGACCTAGACTCTTATTGAATTTTGAACCATACATCCATAGTAATACGCTGAAGATACTAATTGCAGCAGAAGAAAGTTTGCATGCTTGAAACATTGACTATTGGATTACATCCGTTGACATGTTGAGTTGTGCTATTTTGTACAGGTAGCCCTACTACTCGCTGGGCGTCGGTTGCCCTTGGAGCTGGTGTGGGGATAGGAGCTGCATACACTGAATGCTCGTACTTATTCAATGGTGCTCCTCCAAAGTGGTCACCCAAAGTATGAACTATTCCTTCTGCCCACTCTGAAGTAACTGCTATCTCCTTTTCACTACTCCTGGTTGATCTATCTGCTGACTGGTTAAACATCATCATTATATGTACCAGTGTGTCTTTATCTGGTATGCTAAAGTTACTAGCTCTATGGTTATGAACATTGTGTACAGATTTTGATAATTCATTTGGTATATTATTCTATGGATAATATGATTATCTCACATGATCTAAGCGTGCCTAGTGACTGCTGCATTCATCTTCCAATCTATGAACTTTATCTAGGTAGTTTTCTTTTGCCCCCCAAAGAAAACTCTGGTGATCTTCTGAATACAACTTGCTTAACGTATGATGATGCATTTATCGATGCTTTTTGAAAGTGCCCCACTTTCACGTTGATTGTAGCCTTAGGTAGTATTGTTTTGCCCCCTCAAAGAGAACTCTGGTGATCTTCTGAATACAACTTGCTTAGCGTATGATGATGGATTTATCGATGCTTTTTGAAGGTGCCCCACTTTCATGTTGATTGTAGCCTAAGGTAGTATTGTTTTGCCCCCTCAAAGAGAACTCTGGTGATCTTCTGAATACAACTTGCTTAGCGTATGATGGATTTATCGATGCTTTCTTGAAAGTGCCCCACTTTCACATTGATTGTAGCCTAAGGTGAAACCACATTGTTATCCTATTGTTATCCTTTTGGTGAAAGCATGACTTCCCTAGCTCAATCAGATGATATTTTGGATGATATTGTATTGCTATCCTTGGGTGAATTTCTGCCTTTTAAAACACCACTGGAAGGAGTCCTGATGATTATATTACCAAGTCGTTACTTGTAGTAGAATGCAGTGCAGTGAGCACTTGTTTTTTGTGAACTAATTGTTGGTTTTACATACTTAATGTTTTATTTTCTTCTATCAGGGGGAGGACAAGTAAGCGCCGCCCATCGGATCGGTCCATCTCGGTGGAGTTTTGGAGTGTTCTTGAAGTGATTGTTTCATGTTGGTATCGGGCATCCTCTGGCCATAGTATGTCATTAAAGTTAGATGCGACTCACTTCTGAGTTTTGTTTACACTTTTGTGCAAACCTATTCCAATTGTGGTCTGATGACCCACGGGATGCGCACTGCAAGAGCTTTGTAAGCTTTTCTTGAAATGGCGGCTTGGTGACCAGGAATAAGTTTTTCATCATGTGAACTAGTTCGCACCATGCATGCGCGTTACATTGGTATACTCAGCTCACTATTACTCAATCCGTTTCTGGGGTGTGACTTGATCTTTATCTGTATGCTCAAGTTCTTCCAGCATTTTTCTGTACAAACTTGTGAGTTTCTTCTCACTTCACTTTGTTCCTGCGTATTCCTTGTGACTATGATCTTAATAAGTCCATTTTACGACCCCCAACAATCCACTCTCTGTTTGACTCCCTGAAGGCCTGAACAAAATTTAGCTTTATTTACTCTACCAAACAATTTCAGTTGATTTGTCTTTTGTTTCTTCACGATGCTTTTATCGTTGCTTTTCATACAATTTTATATATTTAGTATTAGATGCTTCTCATGAAAAATTCTTAGAACTCAATGTGGAAAAGACAAATCTTGTTGTAACTGGAATAGTTGGTAGGCCGAGTAAATGGAGTTCAAACTTTTTCTTAAGGATTCTAAGCGGGCATCCTGTTCAAATAACATTGTTTGCATCCAAAGTCCATAGGAATCCAGCACAATGTCTGGCAAAATCTAGGTTATCGATTAGTGAAAACAAATGTTAAACCAGGAGCAGCAGGCATGGCCGGTGTATCGTCCGGCTCCCGGATCCACGCGACCTCACCGCCCCGCAAGAACACATCCTTTTGGAGGCACGCATGGCGGTTCAAACTCCAAAGCCAACTGCTGCTGCTCCGCTCCGTGCACCGGCGCGTCTCGCCGCCGTGGACCAAAAGCCTAGGAACCCAGCGGCGCACCAACACCTTGTCCGTCCACGCCTCCACGTCTACCACCCGCCCCGCCATACGGAAAAAAAAAAGAAGCAAAGCACCGACCAAAAATGGCAGCGGCAAGGCCGGCGCCACCACCCGCGCGCTCGCCCTCCCCATTTCACCGCTGCTCTTCCTCCGTCGTTCCCTCATCCTGCGGGCGCGAGCGCCTCCGCCACCCCGTGCTCCCCCGCCTCCCCGCGCCGCCACCGGCCACTCTCACCGCGCGCCTACGGCCGGCGCCGTCATGTTGCGCTAGCCGCGTTCTGATTCGCCCGGTGCATCGCTGGTCTCCGCGCCCGCTGGCCGGCGAGCATCCTTGCCATGGGCAAGGGCTCGGCGGAGCTCGAAGCCGCCGTGCTGCTGCACGGCGACCTGGACATCCGCATCGTGGAGGCCAAATGCCTCCCCAACATGGACATCATGTCGGAGCGGATGCGCCGGTGCTTCAGTTCCTGCGGCGGCGGCGCGGGGGCGTGCAGCGGGGACCGCCCCACCGCCCCCCCCGACGGCCTCCGCCGGGGCAGCAGGTCGGCGAAGAAGAAGATCATCACCAGCGACCCCTACGTGTCCGTCTGCCTCGCCGGCGCCACGGTCGCGCAGACCCGCGTGATCCCCAACTCGGAGAACCCCCGGTGGGAGGAGCACTTCCGCGTCGAGGTCGCGCACGCCGCCGCCCGCGTTGAGTTCCACGTCAAGGACAACGACGTCTTCGGCGCGCAGCTCATCGGCGTCGCCTCCGTGCCCGTCCACAAGATCGCCGCCGGTGCGCTCATCAGCGGCTGGTTCCCCATCGAGGGGCACTGCAGCAACTCTCCGAGACCGGCGCCTGAGCTGCAGTTCTCAATCCGATACGAGCCGATTGAGGACAACCCGTTGTACAAGGATGGGGTGGGCGCCGGCCCTCGGTACTCCGGCGTGCCCAACGCCTACTTCCCTCTCCGGCGAGGTGGCCGTGTTACTCTCTATCAGGATGCCCATGTGGCCGATGGTAATCTGCCCAAGATTGAGATAGATGGTGGCAGGATCTACGAGCATGGCAAGTGTTGGGAGGACATTTGCCACGCCATTATCCAAGCTCACCATCTGGTTTATATGGTCGGCTGGTCCATTTACCACCCTGTCAAGCTTGTGAGGGAGCCTACCAAGCCATTGCCCGGTGGAACGCCGGCAACGCTCGGGGACCTCCTCAAGGGGAAGGTTCGTGAGGGAGTCCGCGTTGTAGTGTTGCTTTGGGATGACAAGACGTCGCACGACAAATTCCTTTTCAAAACGGTACGGTTTATTTACTTCCAACACAAATTCAGCTCTTTGTAAAAGCGCCTACTATGAACTCCTAAGTTACTGACAAACAGCACCCCTGTGTTAGGATTACTCACAATTTTATCCTGTTCAATTAATTTTAGATTTATCCTGGACAATCTTCATCATCTGTTAGAAAAAGGAAAAAAGATCCTTCATTGAAGAATAGTCTGATAGAAATATTTTAGGTTGAATGCAGGATGGTGTCATGCATACACATGACGAGGAAACTAGAAAATTTTTCAGGCATTCAGGAGTACAGTGTATATTGGTTCCTCGTTATGCCAGCACAAAACTTAGCATTTTCAAGCAGCAGGTGAGGGTTCCTACCCAATATAGTGCTAAAATTAACATTCTTGTTACCGCACATGGTTCTCTCCATCTGTATGCCTCACATATTTCTACAGTGAAATGGTTATTTCCAGCAACATCTCTGTGAAGTTCCTGTACTTTATGATGTATAGTTACTGGTAAATCATTAAGACAGTTTTCAACATAATGGGAAAGGCTTACAGGTTCAGTAAATGGAGTGTGGGCATGGTGTGGAGTCACAAAGCATTAGATATTAGCAGGCTATCATGCATTTATGCTGCAAGTTACTGTCGGCATGTGCATATTCTCAATGACATTCCTTTTTGCAAGGAACCTCAAGGAACTTTTTTTATTTCCAGAAAGAGAGTACATACACTCAGCAAATTTTTCCCTGACATTTACTATATATGATTGAAAATTATTCTGTACGCTTGCTAATGTTGAGTTTCTTTCCTCCAGGTTGTTGGGACTTTATTTACACATCATCAGAAATGTGTGATTGTCGATTCACAAGCAGCTGGAAATAATCGCAAAATAACTGCTTTCATTGGTGGTCTTGACTTGTGTGATGGCAGATATGATACACCTGAACATAGGCTTTTCAAAGACCTTGATACCATTTTCAAGAAGGACTTTCATAATCCAACGTTTCCAGTAAGTTCATCTGTTCATAATTCCTTTTCAATTATAGATTCATGCCCTTACATAAAATATTCGAAATTAATTTTTTTAAAGTTTCAGCTAAAGTTAGTGACAACCACTATATATAGTAAAACCTACTCTTCTTTTTTTTTAAAAAAAAAATGAACATCAGTGCATCCTTTTCTGGTTTGCAGGTTAATTCCTATGGACCAAGACAACCATGGCATGATTTACATTGCAAAGTTGAGGGTCCTGCAGCCTATGACATACTGACAAACTTTGAACAGCGATGGAGAAAAGCTACAAAATGGAAAGTTAACCTTAAGAAAGTTGCCAGTTGGCATTATGACACATTGATAAAACTAAACCGGATGTCATGGATTGTTTCACCAGCTACAGGTGAAGCGAACGCGCATGTTTGTGACGAACAGGACCCAGAAAACTGGCATGTACAGGTGTAGTACTTGGTTATGATCTCAAACGTTTCAGTAATGTCATGGATTGAACTATTTTTGCTTATTTTGGTGTTTGGCTAGGTTTTCAGGTCAATTGATTCAGGATCCATAAAGGGATTTCCTAAGCTTGTTCAGGAGGCAGAATCACAGGTTAGGCTATCTGCCTTTTTCATAAGTGTGCATAGTGCAACCATCAAAATTAATGCCCATCGAGTTCTTCTTTGATGACTGGTTATTTCTTTGGATATCTTTTCCTACTAAGTAGCTCTTACCTTATTTCTTCTGCAGAATCTTGTTTGTGCAAAGAATTTAAAGATTGACAGGAGCATACATAGTGCTTATGTGAAAGCCATCAGATCTGCACAGCGGTTTATATACATTGAGAACCAGTATTTCATCGGGTCTTCATTCTGCTGGCCTTCATGTAAAAATTCAGGTTGCCCGCAGCTTGTTTCAATCTAGTAGCAATCGAAGCTAATAACTTGTTTTGTTATTTGCATTTTTCTTTGCTTTGCAACCAGTAATTACTTACATAGTTAAGTTTCACATGCAGCCATTGCTTGGAATAGTTTCATCCATACCACCATAATAGATAGTTAGATGCCCAAATATTAATGGAAATCTCTAATGAGATCAGGTGCGGATAATTTAATACCCATCGAGCTGGCCTTGAAGATCGCAAGCAAGATCAAGGCAAAGGAGCGATTTGCAGTGTACATTGTCATACCAATGTGGCCTGAAGGGATCCCAACCACGGCTGCCATGCAGCAAATCCTCTTTTGGCAGGTTTGCTCCCCCATCATATTTCACTCCATGATGAACTGAAATTAGACTCTGGAATAGACAACCACAGCCCAGAGATAGTGGCATGGCATGGCACGCCATTTCTCTGGTAAGGTCATCATATTCTAATATGATTTCGTTTTAAGGGGCAAACCATGTCTATGATGTACAAGATTGTCGCGGATACTCTTCAGAGCCAGGATCTCTTTGATGCCCATCCGCAAGACTACCTGAATTTCTACTGCCTCGGCAAACGTGAGCTTGCCGACGGTGACATCTTGTCTCCGAAGACCTTATGCAACGACACCTCTCCTCTGGTACGACACATCAGGCTATCCACTAGCACCATTTCCTCCTTGTGCAGAAACATCAAACATGCATTGGAATTGGAAGCGACTGACAACAAACAGAGTATGACGATATGTTTTTCTGTTCCTGAAAAACTTCAGCACATGGCTCAGAAGTTCCGGAGGTTCATGATCTACGTGCACTCCAAAGGGATGGTCGTCGACGACGAGTACGTCATCATCGGATCAGCCAACATAAACCAGAGGTCCATGGAAGGCTCCAGGGACACCGAGATCGCAATGGGCGCGTACCAGCCGCACTACAAGTGGGCTGGAAACACATGCCCTCCTCGCGGGCAGGTAAGCCTGATGCTCACTGATGATGAGTTCCTCCAACCAAGAGTGCCGGCGCATAACAATGGAGTAGTGATCGATGCCTGATGGTCGCCTGCAGGTGTACGGGTATAGGATGTCGCTGTGGGCGGAGCACCTGGGCACGGTGGAGGAGTGCTTCCGGCGGCCGGAGACGGAGGAGTGCGTGCGGCGGGTGAAGGAGATGGCGGAGGAGAACTGGCACAAGTACGTGTCGCCGGACGTGGAGGAGGAGACGAGGGGTGGTGGCCACCTGCTGAGGTACCCTGTCCAGGTAGGGAAGGACGGGCAGGTGGGGCCGGTGCCGGGGCACGAGTTCTTCCCGGACGTCGGCGGCAAGGTCCTCGGCGCGCAGTCGTCGTCGCTGCCCAATGCCCTCACCACGTAGCGTAGGCTCGTCTCTTCTTGGTTGTGTTGGTGGCGTGTGTTGTAGCTCTGGTTTCTTGGTGCCAAATGTTGTGGGTAACATTTGGAAGAAAAGAAATCGCCAGATTTTTTACAACAAATCAATGCGACCGGATCAGGTTTTTTAACTATTCAGAACGATGTAATGTTTTGAAGAAGGGCGTGCGGTACCCTGTTCATCCGCGAGGAGATTACTCTTTCTCGATGTTTTTCAGTTTCTTAATGTTACTTACTGTGCTTGAGGTCGTTTACATACTTCTGTATGTCAGCATTTTTTCTTCAGTAGTTCTCTGTCTAACTTTCCACGAGAAGTGTATAACTTTCCTTATTATGTTGCGAGCAAAAGATAAACAAGGCTTTTTTCAGATATTCTACATCGACGAGCCCATGCCCACCTTCGACTTCTACCCTGGCTAGGCTCTCCGCTTCGGAGACCTGGATTTCGCAGCCTACCACCTGGGTCAACTGCACCTCTGCCACTCAGCTGCGGCCCGGCCAATATTGATTCGGATGCTCTGGCAAGCTGGATCGATGGTTACCTCGGGCCCGATCCCGAGCCGGAGCAAAGCCGGCACGCCTTGCGTGGGACTACTGTTTGGATAGTAGACCTGTCATATCGAATATTTGGATGCTAATTAAGAGGATTGAACATGAGCTAATTCGCGAGACGAATCTATTAAGCCTAATTAATCTATCATTAGCAAATGTTTACCGTAGCACCACATTGTCAAATCATGGACTAATTAGACTTAATAGATTCGTCTCACGAATTAGCCTATATCTATATAATTAGACTATATTTAATACTCACAATTAGTATCTAAATATCCAATGTGATAGGGCTAAAGCCATACACCCCTGAAATCTCTCTCAGGTCTCCGGAGGCGAGCCCATGCCCCCGGAGGCTGAATCCTGGGATCCTTTCGTTGCGCTCGGTTATGGCCTGAGAGGCGCCGCAAAGCTCTTCGCGCGTGCACCCCGGCGGTGCCCGGCACATCTGAGTTCGTGGGATGAAAGGTGCGAGAGGCGTTTATTTATTAGTTTCGGCACTAATCCGCGCGCACGTGTTTGAAAACGCTAGTGCTCAACCGCCGCCACGGGCAAAGGCAAGCTGTATTGCTCCCCGTTCATTTGCCAACACTTTTTGTGTTTCTTTTTCATTCATTTATATTGAACTGATCTTTCCAAGTTGATTTGCTCATAAATAAACAATTACATTTGGATGTGTGCTTGCAGGAGTTACTTCAAGGACTCGTATCCTGTGGAACTGGAAGCAGTGGTTTACAAGTTGCGGCCAAACCCAGGATTTTGATGAGATGAACTAGCCTCAGAGTATTATCAGCTGCGGGAAGATGCTTTACAAACTGCTATTCGAATAGAATTGGCATTTGGCATGCATGTACCAACCAATTGCCTTGCCTAGCTATATATGATGAGCCGAGTTGTGAGTTAAAATTCATATCATATTTGGAAAAATCAAGTGGGTTGACAGCATTGATGCATGCCAATCTTCAAGATTATTCATTTATTTATGATGAAGAATTGGAATTGAGTACCAGAAAATATTTGGGACTCGAGATACAAAATTTTTGGGGCTGCTGCTGAGATGCTCCAAACTGACTCGGAGTCATCATCGTCACTTTCGGAGAAAGGAAAACCGACTCCGAGTCTGTTCTGATCCTGTACGTACGTATCTGCTGCCTTGCCGATGGCTTATATATAGACAACACCTACAGGGGCCAAACGCAGCCCGTGGAGATCAAAGTCCTTGAACCAATAAGATTAGATGGCCAGGCGGCGTCCATCTGAATCTGGTGACGACGGGCAGCAGCTTCACCACCGGAGAGCCAAGAGGCGGCGGCGTCGCCTCCACCTGCTAGCCAACGACTGCAAACGCGGATGCAGCATGTACAGGCTAAACCTGGACCACCTGGACTCGGGCTCCGAGGACGACGACGACATGGACTCGAGCGCCCGGCGGCTGGGCAGCCGCCGGCTGGTTGTCCGCATGGGCGTGGGCGGCTACACGAGCCAGAGGTTCGTGGCCGTGGGCACCAGGATCTTCAACCTCCACCGGTCCGGCCGCCAGCCCGGCGTCGTGTTCGACACTCGGACGCGGCTCGTGACCACGCCCCCTCCTTTCCGAGCGCGCAAGGCGTGCGCCGCCTTCTGGGCGGCCGGCCGCGCCGTCTACGCGCTGGACTGCAGCCCGCCGGACCGGTGGCTCAGGGACGGCGGCTACTTCGAGAGCATATTCTAGTTCTGATATATCTCATGTTGTGCATATTCTGAGTCAGTTTGTTTCAGCTCTTTCTCATCTTCATTATAGTCATCTTTTTCGCGTCTTACAATATCTTCATGGGACTATTTCACGCCGTCTATTCTTTCCACGCTCTAGTTCCTTACATCTCACGGCTTATTATGATGCTACATGGGCTAGTGATCTTTCTGATCGTCGGTCTCTTTCTGCCTATTGTGTTTTTCTTGGTGGTTCCCTTATTGCTTGGAAAACTAAGAAGCAGGTAGCAGTTTCTTGTTCGAGTGCTGAGGCTGAGTTGTGTGCTATGGCGTTTGTGACGGTAGGGGTGACTTGGTTACGGTGGTTGCTTGAGGATTTTGGTGCTTCAGTTTCTGTGCCGACTCCTCTTTTGTCTGACAGTACAGGAGCTATCAGTATTTCTCGTGATCCAGTGAAGCATGAGCTTGCTAAGCATATTGGTGTGGATGTTTTTTATACACGTTCACATGTTCAGGATGGGGTTATTACTCTTCAGTATGTGCCTTCCGAATTGCAGCTGGCTGATTTCTTTACCAAGGCACAGACATGTATTCAGCATAGATTTTTCCTCTCCAAACTCAGTGTTCTTGACCCACCATGAGTTTGAGGGGGGGGGTTAGATGTATATGTACTATTGGTGATTTACCTTTTCTATTAGGGGTTTTCTGTATATTTTCCCCTTCTTGTACCTGTATATATATGGGTCTAGAGCCCCTGTTATGAATACAAGTGCTATTCCTAACAATTGAGAGCCTCAGAACAAAAAGAAAAAAAATAATGTTGTAACATGAACAATTTCAGTTTAGTCAGGGGAAAAGGCAATGTTTTAACATGAACAATTTCAGTTTACTCAACACCTGCAAGTGGATGCAATAGAATATCTCACTAAAATCTTTCACTAATTGACCCCATGGACTCTACTCCCTCCACTTGGCCTTCAACTGCAGAGGATGCATGAACAGAGAAAAATTAAATAAGTCACTGACAAGAGGTCCTAACCATCTTCATACCAATCAGCAAGCATGTGAACTAACTAGATTGATTTAGTAAACTGATATTTTCTGGTTTGAAGAATTATGAAATTCCTAGAGATAAGCAGCAACAAACTTGATTTTGTTTCCCCAACCCAACTGAACTAAATAGTTCCCTGCTACAATTGAGATCTCTCTTCTCTAGCACAATATTACAGCATGATATCAGGAAGCTAGAGGAACCTAACCATCCCTGGATCAGTTTAAACCTAACTAGCACATGACTCCACATTTATCAGGATCATTTGATCACTAATTCTCTGTGAGCATTGTAGTAGTTAATGAGAGGTGCAGGTAGAGCCCGAGCTAGAAAGGGGAAGATCTAATAAAGAAAGCTAGAGAGGGGAAGATCTAATAAAGAAAGGCCATCCTTGGCCCAGCCTACTGCTGAAGAAAATAGAAAAACACATCAGCAACAAAGATTTTGTCAGAAATAACAGTATCAAATGTCATCAAGTCGATTCAGCTTCCAACCAACCCTACTTTTGAATCGACATTATGCACCAGTAGTTTACTATTCAGACATGCAAACACCAAAGTTTGGATTTTCTAAGGACTTTTCTCTCTGCTTGGTTCGAGATCTGTGAAACTTTCCTTTTGGATTTACATTACTCAACCAATAACTATACGATCCTAATGCATGATTTTCTCAATACCAGCCGAGTACAGGACATAAAAATGTCAGTTTCCGGGAGTTACATAGAAGCAGCAATGTGTTTTGGTCAATCATCAAAACATCATAAGGGACATCATAAGGTGCACCTAACAGATCCTTCACTGCTATATTCCCTTTACGCCATCAAATCCTCTACCTGTAGCACTCGAAGTTCATTATTCTCATGCATCCTTTCAGCTAGAGCTCCGATGAATAGAGGGATAGTTCCGAAGGTTATTGGCGCTAGATGCCATGTTAGGAACAATGGTTTGGTTGCGTTCTGTGGGAGAGCCTTCTCGTGCAGATGACTGTCTGAGTTCTTTAGAAAATGCATTAATCCTGGGATTTTGCCTTCATATTCAATCTTGTTCCCATACTTATCTTCATAATTATATATATCACTCAGAAAGTTATTTTCTTGCACAATACTTTTCCACAAGCAGTGTAGCGTGATTCTTCAAAACTAGTATGTATTTTTGGCTTTTTGATTGAGGAGTATGCATTGGATAACTAAATCTCTCTCTCTCTAAAAGGTATTGAGATTCAGTATTTTAGCTCTTTCAGACAGATATTGATCCTTCCTTTTCCTGTCGTTTTGTTCAACGGACCTTACTTCCAGATACTGATATACTGACCTTAATTATAACACGCATCCATTGAAAAACTTTGATCCTGTATTCCCTTGACAGAATTATTTGATTTCCGTCAATACAACATATTGTTGTGAATTTGTGACCTCAACAATTAGTCTACGTGCATTACAATTTTAAATACATCATCATTGTCTAGGGGAATACACATGCTTCTTCCGAAAAGTTCATGACAACGAACGAAAAATCATCAATTTACTGAAAAAAGCACAGTGTGCTGAAGCCTCAAGGCCATTACAAGACAATATTCATCTGCAACAATATCCTGCAGAAAGCTAGAGGAATATGCATCAGCATAACTACTCATAAGAAACTCAACAGAGGAAGGGTAGAGGAGAGCTATGCTTTAGATGCTCACTGTCAAAACAACATTTCATTTTTACCTAAATTCTGATGGAACCATACACTAAAAGCAACAATTTTTACATGAGGTAAATGTGCTTCAAAGATGATGAAATCCTGCAAATTCAGAGCTACCATTGATTTTACCCCATGCCTCGCCTTATTCTCTACCCTCAGAGTCTGTATGGCCATGCATCTGCACCTCAAAATAGCTAAACCATTTCAATTTACCAAAGATTGAGATTGAGAGCCTCAGAACCGAAAGAAAAAAATAATATTGTAACATGAACAATTTCAGTTTAGTCAGGGGAAAAGGCAATATTTAACATGAACAATTTCAGTTTACTCAACACCTGCAAGTGGATGCAATAGAATATCTCACTAAAGTCTTTCACTAATTGACCCCATGGACTCTACTCCCTCCACTTGGCCGTCAACTGCAGAGGATGCATGAACAGAGGAAAATTAAATAAGTCACTCCTAACAGGACAAGAGGTCCTAACCATCTTCATACCAATCAGCAAGCATGTGAACTACCTAGATTGATTTAGTAAACTGATATTTTCTGGTTTGAAGAATTATGAAATTCCTAGAGATAAGCAGCAACAAACTTGATTTTGTTTCCCCAACCCAACTGAACTAAATAGTTCGCTGCTACAATTAAGATCTCTGTTCTCTAGTACAATATTACAGCATGATATCAGGAAGCCAGATGAACCTAACCATCCCTGGATCAGTTTAAACCTAACTGGCACACGACTCCACATTTATCAGGATCGTTTGATCACTAATTCTCTGTGAGCATTGTAGCAGTTGGTGAGAGGTGCAGGTAGAGCCCGGGCTAGAGAGGGGAAGATCTAATAAAGAAAGGCCATCCTTGGCCCAAGCTACTGCTGAAAAAAACAGAAAAACACATATCAGCAACAAAGATTTTGTCAGAAATAACAGTATAGGCTATAACAGCTATAACAGTAATGTAACCGTTCAAAAATATAGAGATAAATCTTATGGGGTGGATAGGCAAATAGAGATATGGAGAGTGACTAGGTGAGTATATGCTGGACATGGTGTAAGAGAGGCAAAGATGGAAAATCAGATACGCATTGAACTCCAGCGCCAAGTATTTTGACACCTTCTTTGACTTGATGCGGGCATCAAATGAAAGGAGTGAGTACCAATTATGTTGAAGCATCCTTCACCTGCATGCTTTACTTGTGAAAAATATCAATAGAGAATATCCTCTCGCTTGAGTCTTTCTGCATCCCACAAAATGCTAGGAAAAATGATGACGTCAGTATGCCAGCGTCAGCAGCATCAATTTTCTAATTAAAGACAATGGCTAAGAAACACGATGGGTTTATGGTTTTCTAGAGCTTTCGAGCTCATTTAGATAGATATTCTAGATAATATTGATATTCAATTTACATTTCTGCAATAACATTGATCAATCGCGAGCTGTTTTTCTTGCTGATGGTTTTTTTGAAATATTTTGAGGACCCTCCGTTGATAAACCTAAACGGGACCCACCAGCATAGCATAGACGGTGACAACATTAGAAATGGCAGTGGGTCCATGATGATCGAGCTACCACCAACTACTCACATATCCTAAAGAACACATATCCTAAGAACATAAGAGTCAGCTAGCAAGAAAGAAATAGGTATGCACAAATATCTCACCACCAAAAGGATGAATTACTAAAAAATGATGTGTCCTCGATTACTTTAAAAAATATGCCATTTTTCATTGGTTTGTTTTATAGATCTTAGATCCAATCTTGGTCAAAGAAAATATTATTTAGGCCTAAATTCCTAATATTATTGAAGTCTATTTTGATAATAATTAATATGGGATATAAATCAAGTCATCCTTGATGTTTTGGTCATGTTTGCTCGGTAAGGGGTAGGCAAGGATTTTTTTTTCCCTCTCCCGTTGCAACGCGTGGCATATTTGCTAGTTCTCTGTAATAGACTTTTATCAAAATTTTAAATAGACTTTCCGTCTTCCTGGCCCAAACCATGGGCTGATGCTTGCATGTTACGCATTCGTGGGCTTGGCTTGGGCCACAAAGCTGGCTTGGGACTTTTGGGCCCAGCCGGCCGTCCTAGCGCAACCCAAATCGTTCGTTCGCTCCGGCGAAGGCCTGCACGGCCTCGTTCATCTCGCCGACTCGTCGGTCCTCTGCAACGGCGGCTGCGGCGACAAGGAGGGTCAGGGTCACTTCCGCGGCCACTATTAGGTATTGCAAGTCTTGGCTTGTTCCATATATCTTTGTTTAGAATAGCCATCTTAGAATGACATCATGCATTACACCGGCATCATTTAAGTTTCATTGTTTGCTGGAAGCTTGCTACTTTCGTGAAACAGAAGAAACTCATTCATATTGGTATGTTGCCAAATTCTCACATATCATAAAACCTGAGTTCAAATTTTCGACCTCAGGGATGTGAACTTTGAGATCATTATTGTGGATGATGATAGTCCAGATGGAACTCAAGACATTGTAAAACAATTGCAGCAAGTGTATGGTGAAGATCGTGTTGTAAGTATCTTCTAAAATATGGTCCCGGTCAGCTTGAAGTTTTTGTATACGTGGACTCGTTTTTTCCCTTTTAATTTGGTACCGTGGCTTACTTCATTGTCTTTGGCCTGACACGATGCCAGTTACTGCGAGCTAGGCCTAGGAAGCTAGGACTTGGTGAGTTTAGAACTCTGCTTTATGTTTTAATGAATTTATGTCATCCATTTGTATTAAGTAGCAACTGCAAATATCCAGGTACCAAAGCATATTTGCATGGATTAAAGCATGCCTCAGGGGAATTTGTTGTTATCATGGATGCGGACCTATCTCACCATTTGCTTTGTTTTTACACCTTTTGCTATTCAGAATATTTTTCTTCCTAGCTTGCTTGCTGACTATTTTTTCCCACTCTGAACAGCCAAAGTACTTGCCAAGCTTTATTAGGTGAGACTCTTATCTCGGAAAACATAAGAGTTATTGGATTCTACTGAATATTATTTTACCTCAATCTAATTTTGTGTGCAGATAATTCTCAGTCTGACTGATCCGAAAATATCTATAGTCACAAAAATATAATATTTTCTTAGGTTTTTTAATCCAATAGTCACTTTGGGCCCTTCACTGGGGCTACTGATATGAATTAGCCTTGAAGAATATGCCTTTTTGTAATCATGTTCTTTCCTTAACCAGGTAACAAAAGGAAACTGATGCTGACGTTGTAACCGGCACACGTTATGTTAAGAATGGTGGTGTCCATGGTTGGAATCTCATGCGCAAGCTAACTAGCAGAGGGGCAAATGTTCTTGCGCAGACGTTACTACAGCCTGGAGCTTCAGACTTAACTGGATTGTTTAGGTGTGCCTTCTTTTATCTTGAACAGAACAAACACCTTTCAATCACTGTCTTTTGATGAATATTATTTCATAATAGGCAATATAAGCGAGATGCCCTGGAAGATTTAATCTCCTCGTGCGTCAGCAAGGGCTATGTGTTCCAGATGGAGATGATTGTTAGGGCTACCAGGAAAGGTTATCACATTGAAGAGGTACTACTGTGTTGTCTGATTTTTCATTCGTGTGATAGGAGCATTGGATCATCTCTTGGCAGTGGTAAATGAAATTTTGATTGCCCTCTCCTCTCCAGGTTCCGATAACGTTTGTCGACAGAGTGTTTGGAATTTCGAAACTTTGTGGATCTGAGATAGTTGAATATTTGAAAGGCCTCGTGTATCTGTTGCTCACAACATAATTGAAGATGTACTGCTGGCGTCTAACTTCTTGGGTAAAACCATGTTGCAGAGAATTTTGCTGATGTGTAACTGCAGCTTGAGCTGCATATCACTACTTATGTCTCCAACTTGCGAATGGATTATTGTACACAAGTCTTGGTTTATCAGTACGTTATTTCACACAACATGGTGGCCCCTCCTCTCTGTCGAGTTTCAGTACTTCTTTGTTAAATGGTTTATCATTATGAGGTGGAATGCTTTGCCTCCGTTATTTTACAGTGCAGGCACATGTATGTGTCTGCGCAACTTTTGCTGAATGTGTTGTTCCTATTCTATTCATCTTGTATCTGATTTTCATTAACGAAGTAAACAAATTTATGAACTACTACGTCCTGCCATCTTGACATGTCTATGTGCTGTCAGACTGATAATGTATGGCTGCAGAGGCAAGGTATTCAATTTTCTTGATCAGATCCTGCTTCTCTTGAACCAGAGGGATCACTTCATGCTTTCGGAGCAGAAAATTTGCCTTCTATACCTTCTTATGAATTATCAGAGATCAGACATGAATGATGTATGTTGGTCTCTACAAAACGAGGATTGCTGTTTGTATGTCTCGGTCTGATCAAAGATGTTCAGGTCACCATGCCTTGACAAGCCACACATCTCACTCTGCATAATCGATGTTACGAAGACTCTTTTCCTATATCTCCTCTGACGAGGATTCTTAAGACAATCCAAAAATAGAGAAAATCCAACCCAGATCTTCCAGTTAATATCTTAGCGTTGCTTGGATACTATACCTGATCGATTGTTTTTTGCATTCTTTACTGCTGAAACAACACGTGATATCGGTAATCTCACCACGGATCACAACTAAATGATAATGGTACCCAAAAAAAATGATAGAACACGCCAAGCACAAAATAAAGGTTGGGGGTTGAAACTTAGTTGAATATTATTTGAACATGGCGTTTCTCAACTTACCTCTCATCATGAACTATCTAATTTCTAGCCCTGTGTCTTTAAGCACATCAGAAATCCATCTTAGAATGCCACGGATAATACAGACACATTGGTAACCTCAGATCATGACAGCAACACAAATAAACGCGTAGGAGAATGACACCAAGACACGATATTTGTTAACGAGGTTCGACCAATGTGGCCTACGTCCCCGGGGCAATGACTGGGCGCTCCTCCCCGAAAACAGCAGCTGACATTGAGTCATCTTACATCGCACCGATGGTGCCCTTGTGTTTACTTACTACGCTACACTTTTGTACACCAAAACTTGCGTGGAGCTAATTAGCACACATGCATCAGTTTAGTTCTAGCCAGTGCTGCACATCAGAAGGCGAGGCCATGAAAGAAGCCGGCATCTGGTGGTGCCATTGCTGTTGGCGTGCCACAGCATCTGCTGATCATGAACTCGTACACGTTCACGTCGTCGCCCAACAACTTGCCGATGGTGAACTGGGTGCTGTCCTCAAACTGAAACTGCTGCTCTTCGGCCGCCAACAGGGACTGGGTGTTGTGCTGAAGAAACTGCTGCTCTTCGGCCGGCAACGGGGGCTGGGTGTTGTGCTGAAGAAACTGCTGCTCTTCGGCCGGCAACAGGGACTCAAGCATCGCCATCTCGTCGTCAGTAAGCGGAAGCACGTCATGATCCAAGAAGTCCAGATCGACGCAGTGCTCTTCGGCCGGCAACATGGATCGGCAGTGCTGCTCCTCCTCGCCTCCGACGTTGACTTGGGCCACCGTGGAGGGCACAGCATAGTCGTCGGTGAAGAAGAAGGTGTCCTGCTCGTGGAACAACTTGGCCGGCCGTGCCTCGGGGTGCTCACCGCCGGCCTTGCGCTTGGCCGTCTTCGACGCGGCGGACGACGGCTTCACTTGCGCACGTGGCGACCGGTAAATCTTGCACAGGACGTAGTCGCCGCCGCCGGTGGCGTCGTCGTATTCCATCATGCACCATCCGAGCCTGCTGAAGGATCGGCCGTCCTTGCGCCCGTAGGACAGGTTGCAGACCGTGCCGCCGCCTTCCGATCCTTTGACTTCCTTGGCGCCGGCCTCCGAGTGCCAGCACGTGTCGCTGGCGGCGATGGCGCGCTGCCTGTGCCCGCCGGGCCTGCCGTGGGTGCTCTTGTACTTCTTGACGCAGTAGAAGTACCAGATACTGGTTCCCGGCGCCGGCTCCAGGTCGGCGACGAGGTCCTTGGGGGCGGCGGAGCACACGTCGACGTGGTGGACGAAGTGGACGGTGGCGCCGGCGCGGAGGCGGTGCAGGAGGGCGATGGACGCGTCGTCGCCGGTGTCCTCGGCAGCCATCGAAGTCGAGGGCGATCGGATCGTGGATGAAGGTCAGAAGGTTCTTGGTTCTCGGCGAGATCGAGGAGGGGATGATTGGATCGTAGGCGAAGGTGTGGTTCTTGGCGAGAGGATGGAGGGAGGGCGATTGGATCGTAGATGAAGGTCAGAAGGTGCGCACGGCGCTTATAAAGACACGAAGACTTAGGTATCAAGTCTTCGCAATTGACCGCTGGATCTTTTGCGATGTCTGCGGAGCGGCAAACTTCAGATAATCGTGGCAGCGTTTCAGTCCGACACTCAGCACCGGTTCGTTTCATTCCGACTCTGCAGGGGTGAGTTGCCGCCATTACGCTGCAGATCCTTCCCTCAACTAAAAGGCACCCACGGCAGTGCATCCTCTTCCAGTCGAGATCGAGTCGCCATCGCCAAGAACGAGATCGATCGTCCTCCTCCCGTCGAGTAGCCGGCCGGAGCGCAGCCGACCGAGGGCATTCCCACCACCGATCCATCGTTCATCGTCGGGATCGATGGAGCTGCAAGAGTAATACGCCCCCAGTGACAAAAGCCTCATCGACGACTGCCTCTAGCTTTGTGTTCCAGATGAAAAAAGGGCAAAAAAACATGTCATATTTCCCTTGAGCATTGGATAACATGGGCCGGCTGCAGATCAGCGGTGAAGGGCTATTGGCAATTGTAGCTTTGCAAGTAAATTTCAGTTGTAAGTAAACCAAAGCTGAGACGCCACATGTGAAATCGAATCTCACAGCCGTGTGCAGCAGGTGCAGAGTGCAAGCGGAATGACAGCAATGGGGGCCCAAAGTTAAGTTCTGAATCTCAAAGAACAGTGTGGCTCTCTCTGGATTGACAAGGCAAGGCACTAATCCGTAGGGATCGAATCGTCCAACTTCAACAAAGGAATTGCCCTCCTCGAACGTGGACACAGGATTACTTGAACCCTTTGACAAAGCTACAAACTCACTCTGAATATCTGAAGCGCTCCTGATCACTGCCACCAATTCTAGTCATTCCCTTGGTTGTACACTGAATCCCATCCCATGGCAGTTGCATCCACTACATCTGTGGGTTGTTTAGCTTCCAGATCATGCTGGTGAGCTTGACCCTAGCAGCCAGCTCATGGGTTCATGTCCATTTGTGGGCTTGCACAAAGAAGCATTTCCATGGCGACTTGGGACTGGATGAGTCCACTACATCTGCTGGAGTCCAAGAAAAAGGTCATTGGAGTCAAGGAACACAACACCCTGTGTGATCGAGTTGAAGCTGGAAAACAAACGCAGTGGTACTGGTTGTGCCGCAAGAACTCCGATCCGTCTCCGCAGCACGGCGTGGCTCGCCGGAGCGCCGCCCCGTTCAGAACGTGCTCAGGGTCGCCATGCCGCGGTAAGCGCGCAAGTCCCGACATGCAACATCACCGCCCATGTCCTGACGGGTGTTCCGAACGGCGCCTCCTCGCTCTATGCCCTCGGCTCTCCCGTGCTCGTCGCCGCCGCCGCCGCCTCTCTTCTTTCCCTTGGAGCTGTCAGCCAGTAGCAACAGCAATCATGGTGTCAACTGCAGGGGAAGGTCTGCTGGCCTACCCGCCTAGATGCCGCCGCCCGCGGCCGAACCACGCGGAGGAGCCAGGACCCTGAGCGGAGCGCGAGGGGAGACGGAGGCAGCGGATAAGCGAGTGGGATCCGGAGGCTAGCGCGGGATCCATCGCAGAGGTCGCCGACGGCAGCGCGTGCTCGTCGGCTTCTCCGCCGCCGGCCCGGAATATTCGCAGAACACTCCTCGTTTTGATCGCGATTAATAGTCGCGCTCCGAATCAGGGGTGCTTGTGTAAAAGTTTGGACTGCTTTATTTTCGTAAAATCTCCTATTTTGGATCGTGATTATTGATTGCGATCTAAATTGGGGTGTTTTTGTAAGATACCCGAACGTACAATTGCATAAAGCTCCCTGGTCCATCCTCCGTGCTCATCGCGAACTACCACCAAAGCATCCGCGCCGCCGACTGCCGCTGCGGCGACGTGCGCCACGCCGGCCTAATGTTCCACGGAGCGCCGCCTCCTGGAACATGCGCGTCCCAGTTAATTTGAACCATGGAGGCCGCGCTCCGGGACGGCGTGGACGGGGAGACCAAGACGCGGTGGAAGATCGCCGGCCGGGCTCGTCGGCGTCCATCCATCGCAGGGCGCGGCTGGCGTGCGTTCTTCCCGGAGCAGATCGGCAGCAGCGCCACTCTGTACCAGAACGCGCGCACTCTGTCCGGAGCGTTCGACCCGGTGCCCGCCTCGTCGGCGGTGGGAGGAAACCTGTACGCCGCCATCCGCGATGCGCGGCGGCTCGTGTACGACGTGGCCGGGTGGTCGGTGTTGAGGGCAATGATCGTGAGTGCTAAAATCTTGGAATTAGGAATTCGCGTTGTACGTCTGTGTTATTAGACAGGATTGGCAAACTGTGAAACTTTGAGCTGTGACATGATTTGCCATCACCAAAGCTGAGCCGCCACGTGTCAAATAAACCGTGTGAATCAGGAGTCGCCGCTCACATTCAGCGTGCGTTTGGTTCCGAGACAAAGTGGGACGGGACGGTTCTGACCTAGTTTTGTGGGATGGGATGATTCTATCTAGTGTTTGGTTGAGGTGGGATGGATCCATCCCTATTTTTTGTTTGGTTGAGGGTTAAGAAATGTGGAATGGATGATACTTGTAACACCGTTAGCAACAAGGTTTAGTGGACCCCATCTGTCATTTTAGGACCCACGCGTCATTCTCTGCCTTCTGTTTTCTTTCTTATCTTCTTCTCCCCGCTCCTTCTCTCCCACCCGCATCCTCTCCGCTGGGCTTCCTCCACCCCCGTCGCCTTCTCTCCCCACCCAACCGGCCCGCCGCCTCACCAGAGCCACCCGCCGCCCCGCCCCGCCACCCTCCCCTCAGGCTCTGTCGTGCCGCGCCGCCCCCCTTTCTCCTCCCCATCCGCACCGCCCCCTTTTCTCCTCCCCATCTGCGCCCGCCCGCCGCCCTGGGGTCCTAGCCGCGCCGCTGGAGCAGCTCCCAGCCCACTCGCCTGGGTTTCGGCCGCGCCGCCGGACGAGCTCCCGGGCCCGCCCGCCCGCCGGGGGTCCCGACCGCGCCGCCGGAGCAACTCCCGCGGCCGCCCACTAGCCCGCGGAGGAACTCCAGCTCGCGCTGCCGGCGGCGCGGCACACAGCGGAGCTCCAGCTCGCTCGTGGCCAGCGCTCGGGGGGGGGGGGGGGGGAGTTCCCATGACTGCACTCCAGCTCACCCAACAGAAGAAGACGGAGAGAGCGACGAGAAAAAGTGGGATGCCCCCGTCCGCTCGATTCGGAGGGATGGGGGCGTCCCACATAATGATGGAATATTCCTCTTCGAGGATGACTCTGTCCCACTCGTCTCTGAACCAAACATCCCTAAAAATAGAATCGTCCCGCCCCGTCCCATCCCGTCCTTAGAACCAAACGCACCCTCAGCTGTTAGAGTCCAAGCAGAAGGAACACCTTATCGTTTCCTTGTGTAATGGTAGCTAGCAACGTGCACCCTGACAGATCGCACTTGGCTCGTCTTGCTCAGCCTTCTCAACGATGAAAACTGGTCACCTGGCACGCTCGACTTCCTGTGCAGCAACCTGTTTGGCTTCAATGGCATCAGTTGAGAACACTCGATTTCTTTTCCAAATCCGAGGCTTGTGATGCACACGTCATTCAGAGCAATAGTATCGACGTGGATCACGACATCATCGTGGCAATTTATTTACTCCCTTCGTTCTTAAATTTAAATACATGACACTGTTAACTTTTTACTTCAACTTTGACCACCGAACGAGTTAATTAGCTAAAGTAAAGTATGTACCATTATGTTTATTGTCATATGTATTTTAGATTTAATTTGTAGGTTTATCTATTGCAAAACTATTTTTTAGTAAAGACAAATAGTCAAACAATCTCTCCCTCTGACTTGGACCCCACAATTCAGTGAGAGTGAGCCGGAAGCCCAAGTGCCCAACTCCAAAGTCGCTATGCTTAAACCCTCGCAAAACCCCATGACATGAGCGCCGCCGCAGCGCCGCGCTCGATGCTGCCGCAGAGACAGAGGTGGCCGCCGGACCATCGTCTCCCAGACCATCGCGCGCATCCCAACCAAACCCCGCCTCCGCCTCGTCCGCGCCCGCCTGAACCTTCACCGCGCCGCGCCCGCCGTCGCCTCGCGCCCCTGGAGCCGTCGGTCTACGCGGGCCTCCTCCGGTGCGCGTCGCGAACCCGGTCGCTGGCGCTGGCCAGGCTCGCGCACTCCCACATGGTCCGCGCCGGCTACCGGCCGGGCCTGTTCCTGCGCAACAACCTGCTCGCCGCCTACACCCGCTGCGGCGACATGCGGTACGCGCGCCTCCTGTTCGACGGAATGCCGCGCCGGGACGCCGTCTCCTGGAACACGCTCATCGCAGGGTACTCCAGCCAGGGCTCCCCGCGCCTGGCGCTCTGCGCGTTCCGCGACGCGCGGCGGGATGGAGGCGTCGCCGTGGATAGGTTCACCTACGCCACGGTGCTGGCCGCGTGTGGTGGCGTGAGGGACGGGAGGAGCGGACGGGCTGCGCACGGGCTGGCCGTGGTGAGCGGGGTTGCGCGGACTGCGTTCGTGACCAACTCGGTGATCGACATGTACGCCAAGTGCGGGATGATTGATGAGGTGAGGCTGGTGTTTGATCGGGCGCAGGAGCGGGATGAGGTTTCGTGGAACCTGCTGCTGTCGGCGTACGTGCGGATGGGGTGGCCTGAGGTAGCGGTAAATGTGCTTGTCTGGATGCACCGGTCAGGGGTGAAGCTGGATGCTTTCGCTTTGGGTGGGATCCTGAAGGCTTGCTCTGAGCTCGAGGATTCGGAGGATGTTCGCATGATGTTGCATGGTTGTGTGATTAAGGTTGGTTTGGACTTGGATTATTTCGTAGGGAGTGCAATGGTGGACATGTACGCAAAGAACGGTGGGTTGGAGGAGGCCATCAAGGTGTTTGATTGCATTCCGGGCCAGAATGTGGTGATTTACAATGCCATGATAGCAGGGTTTGCTAGGTTAGGTAATGAGCCGTGCACTGAGACTAGAATTGAAGCGGTCAGGCTTTATGCAAACTTGCTCCAGAGGAGGATAAGACCCTCCAAGTTTACGTTCAAGAGTGTGCTTGAAGTCTGCAATTTGACCAATGCGGTGCGATGTGGGAGGCAGATACATGCCCATGTTATCCTTAGTGGGTTTCAAGATGACGAGTTCATTGGAAATGCATTGATTAATCTGTATGCAAAAGCACGGTTAGTTGATGATAGTCTGAGATGCTTCAACAGTACTCCCAAGCGAGAGATTTTTACATGGACATCTATGATTACAGCATTTGTGCACGATGAGCATCCTGATAAGGCTCTAGACTTGTTCAAAGAGCTTCGTTACCTGGAAAAGGAGCCAGACCAATTCACCATGTCAACTGTGATGACTGCCTGTGCTGCTTTGAGTGTACCAATAACATGTGAGCAGATACATTGTTATGCAGTCAAATCTGGATTCGATCAGTTTACTTGTTGTGGCAATTCTCAGATTGAGATGTATAGGTGTGCAGGTGATCTTAAGGCTGCAAACAAGTCATTCGAGACAATATCATGTCTGGATACATTCTCATGGTCTCAGATGATCTTGAGCTATGCAGTGCATGGCCATGAAAGAGAGGCTCTACTGCTCTTCAAGAAAATGGAGGATTGTGGTGTCATGAAAAATGAGTTTGCATTTCTTGCTGTTCTTGTTGCTTGCAGCCATCAGAGACTGATCAATGAAGGTTTCAGGTATGCCTTTCTTTTTCCCCCAATGAGCAATACACAACCTTGTTTCATCATTGTTTCTTAGATAAGCATTTCCTTCTTGCCTTCCTCCTGCCTACCTGTAAGACGCTTGTGCCACTTTGCATGGGATTTTTGTAGTTATTCTACACAAATTAAATGTGACAAGTAGGTCTAGATGAGAGCTTCGGAATTATAGATGGAAAATTAGCAATGCCAAAAGTAGATGATAGAACAAACTCCTCCTAAAACAAGCAGTCGCCATCTAACCATATTTTAGACCATGAATCCTTACTCCTGCACTAACCTAAAATAGCATGCTGCATTCGCCGATATGCATAACCTAAAGACAAAACCCAAGGCCATCATAGGGTGATGTCATACCCTCCTGCAAGATAGCAAATTAATTGTGCATGCTGGCTGCGGCATGTGTTTGAATTTCATTTACTCAAACTTATAGGATTGTCAAACTCGAAGTAACACTGCCAGTGCCGGTCCCAAGCCCGGATGCAAAAGGTGGAGGGTTTGAGTTTGACATTCCTTTTTTCTATTGCTCCATTCCCACTTAGCATGTAGTGCTAATCATACTGTAACTTCTAACTTGAAGAATTTTAGATGTCTACAACTTGGCATGTAATCCTAATTGCAGAATTTACTGTACAGCCACACATAAATGAACAAAATGGTGTATCCTCCATTTTTATTTTACTTATTTTCCACTTCTAAATATGGTACGTAATTGTTCACATGTTTTCTATATTATAATGCAGGCATTATGAGAGCATGGTGTCAGATTATGGCTTTGTCGGGGATGTGAAGCATATAGCTTGCATGGTTGACCTCCTAGGCCATGCTGGGAAGGTGGCTGACGCTGAAGATTTCATAATGGGGTCTGGATTAGAAAATGATGCAGTACTTTGGCATGCACTATTGCGTGCCTGCAGAATCCATGGGGACAAAGATAGGGGTATAAAAATAGGGGAGAAACTAATAATGCTCGAGCCTTGTGCTGCCAGTTCCTATGTCATGCTGTACAACCTGTACATGGATGCTGGCAAAATCTCACTTGCTATGAGGACAAGAGGTCAGATGAGAGAGCGAGGAATGACTAAGGAGGCTGGGATTAGTTGGGCCGAGTTTGGAGGATCCATACATCAATTTGTTGATGGAGATAATTCTTGCTCACAGAAAGCTGAAACTTTCACAAGATTGGAAGAGTTGTTGGTCAGTGTGAAACAAAAGACACAGCATTTCGGAATGAATGTTTGGGAGATGGGATTCCAAGCCAGAAAGGTCGGTGAGAACTCAATCAGCAAACATGGTGAATTGTTAGCGGTGGCTCATGGGCTGACTACTTTGCCAAACTCTGCTCCTGTAAGAGTTATGAAGAACCAAAACATGTCCTGGGAAAGCCACGAGACGCTGAAATTGCTATCCGAAGGTGAAAACAGGGAAATCATTATCAGAGATCCAGCTCGCTTTCATCATTTTAGTCAAGGTTCATGCTCTTGTCGAGACTACTGGTAACCAGAAGCCATATACGTCTCCTCTGGAGTAAGATACTTAGATGAAGTTGCAACTGGCAGCTGGTGTTTAGTGGAACTGAACATGCAAGTAAATCAAGCCTACTTGCAAAGCCACCTGGCCCAATTGGTTGGGTAAGGTGACATGATTGCAGTGAAAACAACATGTGGCACAATTGGTTGGGTAAGATGATTGTGGTTAATGATATGCACGTCCAGAGCATTGATTCATAATGATAAACAGCCATCGAGGAAGTTGCGGACAGAATGTTTGGTGCTGCTGGTGATTTTGAAGTTTACTGCGTCTCACACTCTCACTAGACAGCTAGAAGCCTAGAAGGGGACACGATGAATGGATTTGGACAAGTGTCGATGACGAAGTAACATGAATATCTCCTGTTTGGCTATGGTAGGCAGTCTACCAGCACACCTCAAAGCTTATGTGCAGTGTGCATCACAGGTTTGTCCATTGGATGCGTAGGCCATAGTAACTGGGAACTAGCAGATACCTGACATCTTACCTTTTGAAGCTGAAGGTTTTTTTGCCCCACAACCTGGCGATAGAGTCCCTCATTTAGGCTCACTGATTTCCTTAGTAGAATTAGGCATAATTACAGCTGATACATGTACATATATGCATTCCTTGTCTACTTATAAAGTTTTGCAACTGGGGAAGTGTATATAACACTGTAAAATGGCTCGATAGTTTCATTTGACTGAAGAAATTCTTGGGTCCAGGCTGGGTGTCGTTGCAACTGGCGAAGTGTATATAGCACTGGGTGTCCTTTTGTGTTTTCGTGCTGACGGGAGTCATTTCGTGCCTTCAGAAGGCATACCTCGAAATCGATTTCTGAAAAAAAAAACAATAGAAATATTTGGATCAGCCTTAACACATAGGATAGTAACGAACAATAAACTGATTGCATCAGCATTGGCACCAAGATTTCGTGGTGTAGTTGGTTATCACGTCAGTCTAACACACTGAAGGTCTCCGGTTCGAGTCCGGGCGAAATCAGTTTTTTTCCCCCACTGTTTTTTTTGCTCCACTACTCCTTGTTCGAGCTCATGTAGCTCTCAGAGCAGCTGCAGCGTTTAGTACCACTTTTGCAAAAATTGCTCCAGCGTGAAGCACCACCGTGGGACCCACAAAGACATCGAATGGCAGTAAAAAGGAAAGAGGTGTGGAGTGAGCAGGTGAGGTGAGAGACAATATTTAATCGAAGCACTTGGTGCAAAGTACGATTTCGACGTGGCACGCCAGCGCTCCAGCGTATAGCCACCCCATAGCCTCTCTCTCTCTTCTTAGCAGCCTCAAAAATGCAACGCTCGAGCTGCTCTCACCGGACCAGCTGAACAAGAAGCCAAAGCCTGCATCTAAGGCCTTGTTTAGTTCTCAATTTGGGAGTAGCAAAATTGGCATTTTGTCATAAATGCGATATTGTAGCGTTTCGTTTGTATTTGTGAATTATTGTCTAAATATTGACTAATTAGGCTCAAAAGATTCATCTCGCAAAGTACAACAAAACTGTGCAATTAGTTTTTGATTTCGTCTACATTTAGTACTCCATGCATGTACCGCAAGTTTAATGTGATGGGGAATCTTCTTTTTGCATAGTGCCAAAGTTGGGAGTTGGGGGTGAAGTAAACAAGGGCTAATACGTTTGTCGTGTCGTGCCAGCTGTTATCTGGACTTTTAGGATGTGTTTAGATGGAGGGACATGAGGGATGGGACGGTTCCATCCTTATTTTTTGGGATGGAATGATCCCAATCTGTTGTTTGGTGGAAGTGATGGGATCATTCTTGTTTCTTGTTTGGTAGAAGAAATGAGGATAAGATAGTTTAAATGATGTTTTCCTTCCGTTAGTTGTAGAACCCAAATATCATTCGCACAAATCCGCAGTACCCACGTGTCGGTCAAAGAAAAGAAAGCAGAGGACATCCGCCCGTCAGGAGCTGGCCTCCGCCCGCCAGGAGCTCCGCCGCCATGGCCCTCCGCCCGTCGAGACCTTCGGCCGTCAAGAGCAGGCCTCTGCCACCGGTAGCCTTCCGCCCGCCAGGAGCTAGCCTTCACCACCAGGCCCTCCGCCACCAGGAGCTAACCTCGTGCGTGCCGACGAGCAGAAGGAAGAAGATGCGCACGGGGAGACGGAGCCGGACATCGTCTACCGGGGATGGATCGGTCCGGCTGTTTTTTCCGGATCGTTTCATCTTGAATCTACTGTGAATAATCTTGATGTGGGATGGTTCCATCCCTGTGACCCCCAACCAAATACAGATGATCCCGTCCGATCCCTCCATCAAACACACGTTGAGCCGGCGTGTCGTTGCAAGCTTGCAACTGCGATCCAAAGGGTTAAGTTATTAATCGCTTGTCTCCTGTAGTGGCAGACTGGCAGTGTCCAGCGCGTGCGGGTGCCAACCATTCGTTGCCTGCCGTCGAAGGCGTCGTTGCAGTCAGCCGGCAGCAGCAATGGATCAGGCAGGACAGGGCACACGGCGAGCTGCTCTTGTCTGGCCTCCCGTGTAGGTGAGCGCTGTGCAGCCTGTGCTGCTGCACGTATGCATTGATCGCAATGCATGCAGGTCGACAAATGCGGCTCATTCAATTCACTCGCCGCACCTTTTTTTTCTTTCTTCTTCCTATTCTTGTTTGGTGCATAATCCTTTTTGCGCCTGTTTCGGATGGCATGGATTTGTCTAAGATTTCAATCCTAAAAGGTGTGTCTGATTGTAGATACTTTTTGGATCGTTTGGTAGAGCTCCAACTCCTCCTAAACAGAGTCGGAGCCGGAGAAGATATCTTTTTTAGCTCCAGCTTCTTCATAGTGAAGCTATTTTTGATCAAATCATTTGGTAAAACTTAAGAAGCTGAAGCTAAAGTCCCGCTAAACTGACCTGTATGTTGCACAACGGCCAATTTGGCCTCTAGTAGCATCGCACTCCCATGGCGTACGGCCGATTTATGCCAAGCACAGCCCATTTACAGGCCGCCACGTGGCGTCTGCCGACCGTGAACCACAGGTCCACAGAGCCAAAACCGGATGTGGCACGCCGTGACACGGGACCCCCACCGTCGGTGGCCGTAGACGATCCCGCCACTGTTCCCCGGGCACGGCATCTAGTTCAACGGCATCCGATGCGCGCCTCCACCCCACACGCACGCCTCCCACCTACACCACCCTCGCTTACACGCGGGCCCACCCTCCCGTCTCACGGACCACGTGGGCCCGCCTCGCTTCACGCCGCGGCAATTATTTCCTCCGCCCCCGCCCGTGTAGCTCTCGCTGCTCGCAGCACGCTCAGCTAGCTCTGCTGCTTCTGCTGCCGCTCGGAATCTCCCATGGCCACGGCCGCCTCCGCCTCCGCCCCCGCCTCGTGCTGAGCCGAACCCTACCACTCTAGCAGCGGGGTACTACCAAATTCGAGCGCTAGATCCTCATCCCGTTCCGGCGCCGGCGCCTCGCCTCCCCCCATGGCGGACTCCACGCACCACACCATCCGCCGCGCGGCGGCGCGGCCCCGCGGCTGGTGCTGCTCGTTCTCCGGCGTCCCGGACAGCCCCGAGCACCGCGCGCTCCCGTCCGCCGCGGGAGGCGGCGTTGTCCCGAAGCTGCCGCCGCCGCCCAAGTCCCCGCTGGCGCCGTCGTTCCAGAGCTCGCCGTCGTCCAAGCTCGCGGGCCTCATCGACCCGCGCAGGATCCTCTCGCCGGGGCGCGTGTCCCCGATAGACTCCGAGGGCTCTCCGGTCGTGGCGGCCGCGGAGGCGGAGGAGGAGCCGCCGCTCCCGAGGGACCAGGCCGCGGCGGCGGCACCGTTCGTGGCGGTGCGGGAGGACGAGGAGGAGGGAGGGGGCGGGCTGGATCTGAGGCTGTCCCTGCGCGGGAGGGACGGGAGGTGCGTCGTTATGGAGCTCGACTCCGCCGTGCTGCGCGAGAGCAGCGCCTTCTTCGCCGACATGGTGCCGGGCGCCTCCGGAGGAGGGGGCAAGAGGATCGAGGTGGATGGGGTGGACAACCTGGAGGCCTTCAAGGAGGCCGTGGAGCTCATGTTCGAGCCCGACGCCATGCGCTGGCTCGCCAGGGCCGGCGTGCCACGGGCAATTGGTGTGCTCGAGGTCAGATGCATCCCTTTCGCTTCCTTCTCTTTGTCTGTGCCGGTTCAAGTGTTTGTACCAGTCACAGTGCAGGATTAAATAGTTCAATTTGATTGGTCAATTGATTGTGTTGTGATGAATTCAAGGTATACTTGTGAGTTGTGACCTTGATGTTCATGCTCACCTACTCATCAGTTAGCATGTGGACATCAATTGGTTTAGGTGTTCTAGGATTTAGACTAATGTAGCGACCAAAATTGAGTATGCACTCTTTAGGTGGTGTTTTGGCCAGAAACACTTTGATGTGTCAAAATCATTGACTTGGTGCTGATAGTGTATGTTATGCAGTTGCTAGAATATGAGCTGCAGCCTTTATGGCAGGGTTAACTCCATGTGGGTTCTGGTGACTTTAGTTAGCAGTAGGCCTTACCGGCAGCCTCATTACTTAGATAATATTATTGCTGGCAATTTTTGTAACTTATTGACTTACTCATATACACAGTTTTTGGGAACCTTTTCACGATTACTACGTGGCATATTTATTGACAATATCACATTTCTTAGACATTAATAATGCCAATACAATGAGAAAAAAAAGGATTCTGGCATAAGAGTTCACAACTTGTTCGTGTTGGACGGTTAGGCTCAAAGTTAGCAAAGATATCCAAGTAGGAAAATAGTTTTGTAGTTCAAGTACTGATTTTAAGTGTCTAGGTTCGATAAATTTTGAAAATTGAATCATTCAATATTTTCTGTGGTGCACTTTTTAACTTTGATATGTACGGCTAGGGTGGTTATCGATTCTTAGGCCAGCTCATTAATATATGTGTTCAGAAGCCACTAAAACACGGAGAAAAGAACATACTAGCAGATTAGCAGGTTTTCAGGCTCATGTCATAAGTTCTCAATTTTTTTATTGAAAATTTGCTGTTATTTTGTGTGCACCTCACAGATTATATTGGAATGTAGTTGTACTTTGACTAAAATACGTTTATTTGGTGTCATGTGCTCGATCCGTTAACTGATGTCATCTACTCTGTGCCTTGTTTATGACTTGCTGAGATTCAGTTGAGAAAGTGAGATGTCAATTAAACTACCTGATCTTTTTTTTCACTGCTACACACATACTATCTTTTTATATTTGTACATCCTCATGTATTTTCTGTTTCCGGACAATCTGAATTGTATCTGACAAATGCTATTCTGTTTTGATTTTGAATTACAGGTTTCCTCCTCTATTATGTTTGACAGAGGAATTGAAGCATGTTTGAACTACATTGAAGCAGTTCCATGGAATGAGAATGAGGAAGAGAAGCTAAAGCGTGTTTTTGGTAGATGCACTTTTGATGAATCGGTATGTAAAGATGTGCTGGCAAGATTGCAACAACAATGCAGAAGCAGCTCAGAGGATTTGACAGTGCAGCTCGTTGAATCTGTCACCAGTGGAACCAACAACGGTGCAAGGAAAGAGTTGCAATCCTTGGTCAGCGGTCTCCTAAGCAAAAGCTCAGTCTATCATAAGGACTTGTCTGGGCTAAACAAAGGGAGCCTTTATCAAATCTGTCGTTCTTGTTTGCGTTCACTGGTGGAACTTTTCGTGGAAGACTCAGGGCCAGTCGAGGATGCAGGCCAAGCTATCACAGTTTCAGATAGCAAGCCTATGATCGAAAGGGTCAGTAAGCAAACCGAGAATCTCAACTGGCTCTTTGACATCCTTGTAAACAATGATATGGCAGAAGAATTCGTTGAGTGTTGGGCTAACCAGGACGAACTCATCAGAATGCACGAGGAGGCATCACCGATGTTCAGATACGAGCTGAGCCGGATATCAGCGAGTGTGTTCATCGCTCTGGGGAAAGGGAGAATCCAATGCCCCAGCGATATGAGGAGCCAGTTGTTCTATGGATGGTTCAGGCCGATGCTAACGGACTTCGGCTGGCTCCAAAGGTGCTCCAAAGGCCTTGATGTCAGGATACTGGAGGAGCATCTAGGGCAAGCCCTACTCACCCTTCCTCTTCAGCATCAGCAAAGCTTATTCGAAGAATGGTTTCGGTGCTTTGCATCAAGAGGCACAGAATGCCCTAATCTCAGCAGAGCTTTCCAGGTCTGGTGGAGGAGGTCGTTTGTTAGATCATCTGTAGAGGTGCGTCGGTGAGTGTTTTATACATCACTGTGAGGCATATGTGCTGCGTGTATTATCAGTGTAAAATTATAGCCGTTTCAATATCTAGTATATTCAAATTTTGTTTTTTATCTTAATAAAATTCAGCGTGTTCTTCCCGTTCTATGCACTAGCTGGTGTCAGTAGAATTGGTACAATCATGACAAGTTAACCAATACACTACCAGTAAGCTTCATCATGAGTATGTGCAGATCAGGATATTGTTGCCTTAAAACTGGCATCAATGTACATGACCTTATTGGCTTATTCATAGGCAAGCAAGCATAGAGTACATAGGAGTGCATCAGGTCACTCGCTGGTCGCTATATACACATACATCATCACAGATCCTAGTACAACTTAGCCGTGCTTGCCACACATGAGGCCATCTGGCTTGGCATCGACGGTGAGCCAGTGGCAATCCCGGAACTTGCACGTCCCGGAGGCCTGCAGCGTCTCGCCGACGTCCTCCGGCTCCAGGTAGTACGGTGTCCACGACGGCGTCCCGTCCTCGAACGAGTTGTGCGTGAGCCGCCGGATCCCCGTCCCGTCGATGTTGACGGTGAAGATCTCACCGTAGGGCTGGTAGTGGTGCGGGTTCGAGATGGGCTCCGCGGACACGGCGGCGTAGTCCGACGTGAACACCAGCGTCTTGGAGTCCGGGCTGAACCAGGGGTGGTTGGTGCGGCCGCCGTCGGCACTGTGCACGACCCGGCGCAGGCCGGTGCCGTTGGGGTGGATCATGTAGATGGCGAAGCTGCCGCCGCCGGGGTTGTGCCGGTCGGAGGAGAACGCAATCCACTCGCCGTCCGGGGACCAGTTGCACATGGTGTCGGACCAGGGCCCCTCGGTCAGGCGGTGGATGCCGCCGGCCTCGCCGTCCTCGGCGTCCATGATGTAGAGGTTCTTGTGCCCGGACCTCCCCGACCGGAACACCACCCACTTGCCGTCCGGCGAGGGGGACGGGAACGCGTTGTTCTCGCTGCCCGTGGTGAGCTTCTTGATCGAGATGCTGGAGTCGTCATCGTCATCGCCAAGAGACACGGCGATCACGTCCACCTCAGTCCTCTCGCTCGCGAAGGTTGGCCCGATGCTGGTGTAGATGACCCCCTTCCTCTTCCAGTCCCATGCCGTGGGGAAGGCCTCGCCAGAGAGGATTTGCCGGCGTCCACCGGAGCCGTCCGCGTTGACCACGAACAGCCCCGGCAATCCGACAAAGGCGATCCTCTTGCCGTCGTGCGAGAACGAGGGGTACGATCCGTCGATCCTGAACAGCGAGAACGTGTCCGGCGCGGGGCTCTTGATGTTCTCCAGCAGCAGAGGCGAGTCCCCGTTCCCGCTCCCCCGGCACCGGTGGTACGCAACGCGCTCGCCGTCCGGCGAGATGAACGGGTTGAAGTGGTGCACGCGCGGCGCCACGGGCCGGGTCACCTCGAAGTAGGCGTTCGCGCCGCCGCCGCCGCTCACGTCGATGACCTCGATGTGGCGGTAGTCCGAGCCCGGGCGCCAGGTGGCCACCGCCACGAGCCCCGGCGCGCCGGGCGACGCGGCCGGGGTGAAGGCGTGGAACCCCGGCGGGGTGACGCGCTCGACGGACGCCGCCGAGACCCCGGCGCCGCCCGCTAACGAGATCTTGGCGCGGTACACGCCGTACCAGCCGTCGCTATCCCGGCGGTGGAAGAAGAGGGTGGTCTCGTCGGCCCAGGTCGGCCAGCCGCCGTCGCGGATGGCCAGCGTCCTCCGCGACCCGTCGGACGTCCGGAAGACGTAGATGTCGGTGTTGAGGTCCTCCACCTCGCCACCCCACCCGTCCGGTCCGGGTGACGCGGCGGCCGTCCACTCCCCGGACGGCGACACGGCGGGGCTGAAGTCGGCGACGCCGCGCGGGGTGAGACGGCGCGTGGCTCCCGAGGGCAGGTGCGTGTTGTAGACGGCCGCCCAGCTCCGGCGCGGGGCCTCCGCGGGCTCGGCGGTGGAGACGTACACGAGGTGGGCGCCGTCGGGGGTCAGCGACGGGCGGTCCTTGAGCGCGATGGGGTCCCACGGGAGCAGCGGCGAGGGGAGCGCTGCCGCCGCCTCGGGCACCTCGAGCGCCTCGCGGCGGGCGCCGGAGCCGGAGGCGGAGGGGACCGGGAAGGCGTAGAGGTTGAGGGTGCCGTTGCGCTCGGAGACGAAGAGGAGGGAGTCCGAGGACGGCGCGAAGTTGCCGTTGTAGTTGACGGAGGCGCCGTCGGTGAGGCGGACCTCAGCGGCGGGGGAGGAGGAGGAGGAGGAGAGCGGGGTGAGCGGGAGCGCGAAGATGTCGAAGGCGTAGCGGCTGCGGCCCAGCGTGGTGAAGACGATGGTGCCGGAGGCGGCGAGCGCGGGAGCGGGCGCGGCGAGGTAGAGTGGCCCCACGAGGAGGAGGAGCAGCAGCAGGGCGGCGCGGCGAGCCATGGCGCGCGAGGGGAGCGAGCGGGACGGCGTAGTGACGTACCACGTGGGAGGCTCTCGGCCGCGGTAGAAGCGGATAAGAGAGATGCTGCTTCCCTGCCGGGGAATTTTGGGGGATTTCCACGGCCGTTTGGGGGTGATCGAATCTCCCGATGCCACTCGTCAGTGTCAATGATCGTCTAGAAACATCAATGAATTCAGTTAATAATACTGTAATAATTCAGTTTGGGAGCTGCGAGACATGGATAGCGTTTATTGACTCGATGATCATCGCTGGTCAGTGGTCGCATGATGTTATAACCTTGAGCATCTGCGTATCCACACGGCCACTGTTATGATGGTTGCCCTTGTGATGAAGACGTGTTCGTCATCGTTGTTATCTTCGGCGGAATCTAGCCAGATCTTTTCTAGGTGGGATGAGATAGCAATAAGAGGTTACTAGTCCATCAACCGAGCTCCCGCAGATTAATACGGTAAGAGGTATTATATTATAAAGTTATTTCAAAATTAAACCCCTTAGTAATAATTAAAATTATCTATCTAAAACTTTCTCATGTATTTAATATTCTAATACAATACACGTATAGTATCATACAGATATGTATTTATTTTTGTCTAGTTATGGTTAATTTTTAATTAATAATTACTCACACCTTTTCATCCGCATTTATCTTTTTTTCATGTGGTATTGCACCTCCATACATTATGGGTACCATAAAAATTGATATTTTTCATCGCTTCCTCCTATACATCTAAAAATGGTCTACAGTGTGACTTACATCATGCATATATACCTTAAGTTAGTATTTTATATATTAACATTCATATAAATAAGCAATTCAGAATTGTTTACCATATACTTTTGGATATTTCTGTTTAATGAACATGCATATAATTAGATTAGTGTTTAGGTATTTACTTTACGTTGTTTTTAATCATCATATTTTGGGTAATTTAGATACAAATTTAAGAGAGTTTTTAAAGTTATTTTTTATAATGACATGTATGGATAATTTAGATAAAGAATATGAAGTTAAGTTAGATTATTTTTTAATAATTGCAGAGGTGGCTAATTTGGATATAGGTATAAAGAGTTTACCTTAAAAAAAATTTATAATGAAGGTGGGTATTTTTCATAACGAACCATAATAGAATAATGGCTACGATATTAGAGCCTACATGATTGATTGATGCCGAATATTTTGTGAGAATTTTTAGAATTTATCTTTTTTCCTAATGTGTAATCAATGCAAAGTCTTCTAATGAAAAAAAATTAAAAAAACATAGCTAAGAATCAAAGATTTGGCACGAAAAGGGTGGTAGTCTCTCACCTTGGACGGGCATTATCGGCTCCTTTTATCAAAATCAAAATAGGCTTGTTGGGTTGTAAATAAAGAAAAATAAATCAATTTGAAACACGGACATGCAAATACTCCTGTTTGGCAACAAGTGTTAAAGTTTAACACCCATCACATCGGATGTTTGATGCTAATTAGGAGTATTAAACATAAGCTAATTACAAAACTAATTGCACAGATGGAGTGTAATTCGCGAGATGAATCTATTAAGCCTAATTAGTTCATGATTTGACAATGTGGTGCTCATGTTTAGTTCTCCTAATTAGCACAGGGTTCTGCAATTAGTTTTATAATTAACTCATGTTTAGTTCTCCTAATTAGCATCCGAACATCCCATGTGACACTGTTAAAGTTTACCTTGTATCCAAACACGTGCTGCTTCTTTTCTGCTGTCATGCGCGGACCAACATAGGGCCGCCAGGAAAGTCCTTGTAATCTCTCTCTCCATTGGGAAAATTGACATGATGGAATCCCTGTCGCTTCTTGAATCTGCCACGGCACCATACTCTGCCATCAAATTGGTCGCGTCCTCTGATCACGCTGAGTCGCGAACACAGCGCTCATAACTCGTAAGATAGCCTTGATGCTGCATCTGCCTGCATGAACGGACGCACCGCCGCCATCCCCGTCCGGAGGAACTGATTTCCTTTTTGTTCGCGTATTATTTTTTTCAGCGACTCCTTTTTATGTATTGGATAGGTGAACGAAGGATACCGACGGATCATTCGATTAATATTTGTATCATGGCAGACATGAGAAAATAGAAAGTAAAGTTATTTTTTAAATATTAGCAATGGTCAATTTGATACAAATTTAGGGAGTTATTTTAATTTTTTAGACATAAATAGGTAATTAAGATGAAGATTATGCATTATTTCTATTTATTTTATATAATGGTAAAGGTGGGTGTATAGATTTACGGGTTATTTTAGGTTATTTTTATAATGGTGGACGTGTGTAATTTTTTAAAAACACAATACATCCGGTAGCTATGATGATTTGATTCTACTTATTGATGGCTAGATATTTTAATTTTTTTAAAAAAAATTCTCTCAATTTGCGTGTCACATAGCCATGCCGGCAGAATCCTCTACTCCGAGGTGTTGGCGCAAGGGCCCATCCGTAGAGGACGCGCAAGGGCCCATCCGTTGATGGATCAACCACCCAATCGAATGTACTTTCAGCCCATGTTAAATGTGGGGGATAACGGGCTGCCATCCAGCACGCTCAAGTCGGTCGACACACAGTTCGGCCCATGGGAAATCAGACGCATGCACCCAGACCACTGCGATCGGTATAGGAAGACGAATCACACGATTCACGAACCATTTGGGGAAAAAAGCCCGCAGCCGCTGCCGCGCTTGTCTAGCCGCGGTCAAGAGGCGCCTCCCTGCCTGACGGTGCCGGTGGCCTTGACGAGCCCGACACGACGACGTCCTCCTCCTCCTGCTCCTTCGTCGTCGATCGGCCTCCTGCTCCTCAACACGCTCACGCGCTTGCAGATCATCATCCGTCGTTGAAAGGAATTTGGCAAATCCAGCACGCGGCTCGTCGTCCCTCTAGCCATTTCCGACGATCCGCAGGGGACAAGGACACAAAGCCGTCTCCGTGGGCATTTTGATGGAGAGCGAGATGAGGTTGGAGGCGCCGCCGCCCCGGCAGGCCTCGAGACTAAGTGCATGCCATTCGAAAGGAGCTGCAGGGTTTTGCACGGCGATCTATCGGAAGATTCTCGGATAATTTTTGGGTATGCTACTTCGTAACAGAAGCCAAACCTGGCAGAACATGATCAAGCAGCAGATAGACGAACGATCCAGCAAAAAAAATGAGTTCGTCCGATCCGGACAAGAACACGCAACAAAACTAGACTGACAACACTAACTACACGACTCTCTCTCCATCCGTGTCCTTGGCTCCTCGCCGTGATCTCCATCTAGGCACCGCCCTGAGCGGCTGATCCGCCTCCCGGCCGGGCAGCGCCGCTGGGGGCGTATCCGAGGCCAACTCTCTATCCAGCGACGACGCCGCTGATGGGCCCGCGGCGACGATGGCGACCACTTCCGCCGCGGTGGCCTCATCCTCCTTCCCGGCCACGTGCACGCGCTCGTTGTCGTCGGCCGCCGCCTGCTTCCCGGTGACGCGGTAGACGCCTGCCGCCTCATTCTTCGTCGCGCGGTCGTCCACACCCGCGTCGTCCCCCTTCTTCTCCGCGGCCGGGCTGGCGACGCCCGCGTCCTTCTTCTCCGCGGCCGGCTGGCGATGCCTGCGTCCTTCTTCTCCGGGGCCAGGATGACGACGCCCGCGTCCACCTCCTCCTCCGCCCCGGCATCGACGAAGAGGCCGTCCATCTCCTCCTCCATCTACTGCCTAAGGTCTCTAGACTATAGTGCTAAATAAAACGTGCTGCTAGTTAGCGCCAAGGCTGTGAGAACAGGTACTCACGCAGGAATTATCATATACTCCCTCCCTCCGTTCCTAATTTTAGATAGTTTTGATATTTCTAGATTCATATAGATATACACTATATCTTATTAGTAAAGAACTGACCTTCCATCTAACCTCTTTTATCCCAGTTAATATTGGACCCGTGACTAAAGTATTTTTTAATCCTAGATAAAAAATGTGCCACCAAAGTCCACCATCCCGGTTGGTAATTCCAACCGGGACAAAAGGTATAGTTACGATTGGTAGTTCCAACCGGGACAAAACGTCCTTCCCCGCGCCCCTCTCCTCTCTCCACATTAATTATCCTCGCAGCCAGGCATTTCCTTGTCCTCGCTTGCGCCTCTCCTCTCCTCCTCTCCTCCCTCTCCTTCATTCCTTATCCTCTCCTTCGTTCCTTATCCTTCATTCCTTATCCTCGCAGGCGGGCGGCCGGCATGGAGGCGGGCGGAGCCGAGGTGGTCGGGGTCAGAGCGGAGGCGGGCGAGGGCGGGGGGTGGAGGCGGCCGGCCGGTCGGCGCGGGGGCGGGCGAGCGGCGGGTGGCGGGCGGCAGACGTGGGTATTTTTTCAATTTTTTTTGAAACTTTTTTGTCTCGGTTGGTAACAACCAACTGGGACTAAAGGCCTCCTTTAGTCCCGGGTGGATGACCCGAGACTAAAGGACTCCCCTTTTGTCTCGAAAAATTAGTCCCAGTTAAGTATTGGAGAGATATGATCCTTACCAACTGGGACTAATACTTAGTTTTTTACTAGTGTCTAGATGCATAATAATACCTACGAACCTAAAGAACTAAAATAACCTATAATTTGGAACGGAAAGAGTACTTTTATTCTTTTCCCTTGGTTATCTCTAGTAAGGATCGGAGTTCATTCCTATTAGAAAGTAATAACCACAGGTAGTAGCCGAAAACAAAGGTGCAAACTGGAATCGGAGTTGGAGACGTACGTGCGACAGGTCAAAAAAGGAAGAGAAAGCCTTTTTGTTCCCGTCGTCCCTCCCAGCAAAAAACGCAACCTCTTCCCCTAAAGATAGATCGTTCCACGTTAACCATCGGACGACGACCATGTCGCTCATCGCCACCGCCGACCCGTCGCGCGTAGCCGCCATCAGCGGCCGAGTGCACGGAGGCTACCACGTTCTCAAGATCGATGGCCACTCCAGAACCCTAGGCACCCGGCGGTGCTTCGAATCATGTCCGTTCCGTGCCGGAGAACACACCTGGCTCATCCGCTACTACCCCATGGGAAACGTCCCCGCAAACACCGACTTCATCTCTATCTTTCTCGTCCTCGTCGACACCGCCGCCGGCGAGGAGGGTGTGCTCGCGCAGGTCACCTTCAGTTTGCTCGACCAAGACCAGAAGCCGGTGCCGTCCTACAGCTTTGTTACCACTGCCGCCTATAACTTTTCTCAGCTAGGGTCTAATATCGGATGCCCTAAGTTCGTGGGAAGGGAGGAGTTGGAGGGATCAGGGCTTGTCAAGGACGACTGCTTTGCTGTTAGGGTCGATGTGCATCTTGTCATGAGCAGGAATAAAGAATCCACGGTGCTTGGACCGTCGCCGTCGCCTGGCATGCACTAGCATTTCGGTGATCTCCTATCGAGCAACAAGGGCACCGACGTCGAGTTCCATGTCAGTGGTGAGACGTTTGCGCATCGGCTAGTGCTCAAAGCAAGATCCCGGGTCTTCAAGGCGCAGCTCTTGGTGGCTCCGCCATTGAAGGCCGTCGTTGAGATAGATGACATGGAGCCAAGAGTGTTCAAGGCGCTGCTTACCTTCATCTACACGGATACCTGGCCAAAGACGATGACGGAGCAAGACGACGACGAGGAGGAGGAGGAGTTTGCGATGGCTCGAGGTTTGCTTGTGGCCTCCGACAGGTACGGCCTGCAGAGACTACAGCCCATGTGTGAAAAGGTTGTGCAACCGCATCGATACAGCCTCCGTCTCAACTATCTAGTTGGGCCACCTACTCGACTCGCCTCTAGTTGGGCCACCTACTCGACTCGCCTCCAACGTGTTACTCAAACTACACCATTTCCATCACCGTCCGTGTACTCTTGCTCTTTCGTGCACCATGTGGATCGCTCATAACTCCGCCCGGACTCCTCGGGTCCCTCGGTCCAAGCCTACTCATGTCCACCCTTCATAGTCCTAGTACATCGGCATAAACATTTCGCTTGACCTTCACCTCATGCCGTCGACTGTCATATCACATTCTACACCTGCACATCACAAACCAAGAGACACAACACAAGATATGTTTTACACACCACAACACAACACACTGGAAAACAACACCTCCGGTTAGCCGTTAGCATAAACATGTATATATAAAATATTGACTCAACTGGAAAAATTTCAAATCATCCAATCAATCACTCATCATAAATAGATCCAGTCATGTGTCAACTTTCCAGTCATGTGTCAACTTTCTCTCGGATACAACCCATGAAACTAGCGAGAGGGAGAACTCTACCCGGTATGCGCATGATGGACGAGCGCTGACTAGCTGATGGGTGGTGTTAGGGTGTCAGCGCTCGTTGGGCTGCGGTTTTGTCTCACGCGGGCCGTCGTTTCCGCCTTCAACGCTGTGTTGTTGTTGTTGTGGGTCGAGCGAGAGAGGCCCACTTAAGCAGTGGATCTGGCGCCCACTTAAGCAGCGGCCCACTTCATTTATCAGGATTTCACAAGTGTCCCAAATTACTATAGCTTTTGCTACGTAATTTGGGAGACCGGGGGCAACAGCAACTGCAACTTGGACCATGAAACCACTGATAACACAATATGAATTGCACCGTAGGGCCAGGGCCCAGCAGGGTTAGATCTACAAACTTCCTAACTAAATTAGCAGCACTACCACATCTCCCAACTAATAAGAAGGCCTCCATTTTCCATCGCCTGAACCCTGAATGCAATCATCTCACCAATCACCAACCACATGGAATCTGTACACACAACTCTGATCAAGCGCATTCGCTTCCGAGATTCGAGTGCTAGTCGAAGCTCGACGACCGGCTCCAGTAGCCATCGGCCGAGGTGTCCACGGTGCTGCTGCAGCGAGAGAGCGTGTCGTCCTCCTCCACTCCGAGCAGCGCAAGGTTCAGATGCGACTGCATGTTCGCGTCAGGGGTTGCAGTCTCCTCATCCGAACCGTCGAAACTGGCGGTGACTTGCAACCTTGCCCAGCCGATTGTTTCGTCGTCACCTTGGAGCAATTTCAGAACCTGGATTGCATAATAAGTACATCGGCATCGGATTTCTGGAACGAGCGATGTTGTTTTTGATGAAATTGCGGGTGTTCTTTCCATGTAACTCGTGTTCTTACCAGTGACATTTCTGGTCGAGAATGAGAAGATGTCCTTGTGCACAACGAAGCGGCAAGCGTCATCCTCTCCATTTCATCACAATCATAATCGTTTCCCAAAAATGGATCGACCAACTGTTTAATTTCTCCACTGGACAGTAAAGGCTTTGCCTATTACAATGAATAAAGATTAGGAAAAAGAAATCAGCAAGTGCAGCAGTGATCAAATGTACCGATTTTAGTTTCATATCATCACCATGAACTTAAAAACAGAAGAGCAAACATGTGGTTACTGGTCAAGCCAGCTTGCATAAAAAAAGTGTTGCAAGGCACTTACCCAACCAACCAGGCTTTCCTGGCCCTTTGGGCTTCCTGGTGTGATGGGTCTCCTTCCTGAAATAATTTCTAGGAGTACAACTCCAAAAGCATAGACATCAATCTTCTCATTCACCTTCCCGTACGAAAAATATTCGGGAGCCAAGTACCTGTACAGGAATAGTTCGCTAACTACTTCAAATTTCATGTTTAATTAACATAACAGCTAAACAGAGCTCAGAGATGATACAGACCCGAAAGTTCCAGTGATGTCAGTACATGTTAGGTGGGGACTTGAAGCTGACACTTGCTTTGCTAACCCAAAATCACACAGCTGAAATTTCCAAAAGGCAATGATGTCACAATCAGAATCCACATTAACAAGTGTGTTACTGATGGTTGTTATAATGGCATTTGAGAAAAAAATGGTTGTTACAAGGCATCACTGCTTACGCACCGAGCAAATATTAACCCACATGTCTTACATTTTGTCCTCAGTTAAAAAATTATTCATTATGTAGATCTAGATTGGGGGAAACATGAACTCATGTCTGACTTATAGCTCTAGGTATTTGCAAACTTAATATGAATATTTACCCGTGCCCCAAAATCCTCTGAAAGAAGGACATTTGAAGACTTAACATCTCCATGAATAACAGATTGGGTCACACCACCAAGATGGAGAAATTCAAGTGCTCTTGCAATGTCGATTGCTATCTTATTTCTCCTCTCCCAGATAAGAAAATTCTTGTCATCATTATTTCCTGAAGAGCAACAGCAGTAACCAATAAGAGGCCAGCTAGTAGGAAAGTTAGGGACTGAAGATGGTGTATTATATCTTGAGGCTTACCATGAAGAGCTTTGTCCAAGCTTCCTTGGGGCATGTGATCATATACCAACACAAGATTGTAGTTCTCAAAGCTGAATCCCCTTAGTGCAACAATGTTTTCATGTTGTAAGCTGGTTACAATCTCAATCTCCGTAATAAACTCATGTATTGCATCAACTGAGGGTTTCAGAATCTTAATGGCAGAATATGTTCCATCATATAGTTGTGCCTTGTAAACTTGGCTGGTTCCACCCTTCCCAATTAACATATCTGCATCACCATAAAAAAAAAGTTTTTAAATTTAGTCAACAGAAAAACACATACCAAAGTAATGTTGCTGACAGAGGCAATTACCAGGTGAGTAGTTGCCTGTTGCAAGTTTGAGTTCTTCATAACTAAACAACCTGCAAACTGAAGAATACTTCTCTCGAAGTGATTCTAATTCACTTGGAGGCCATGCTACATCGTAGAAAGCGAAAGAAAACATAGATTCTGGCTCAACAGCTGAAGTAGATTCAGTTTCAGAATCACAGTTCAACCTTGGACTTGCACCCGATTTCAATAGTTTGCTGTCTGGGTGGACTGAAGTGTAACGGCTTGGAAGCCTCATTGCCCATTGAACCATTGACATTTTGGCCCATTCAAAAGATGAGCTTCTATGATGGCTGAAGATCCTCCTACGGAGGTGGCAGCGGTCGGATCTTCCTTCTATCATCCTTCTGAGTGACATTGGAGAACTTGAGGGAGTTTCAGCATTTCGTGCAGTGTAATTTGGTGAATCCTCAGCTTCTGTGGATACAGTAGAAGACGACCTCTCAGTAGCAGCCATGCTAACCGAGCCATCCCTCTTACTAGGTGATGTCTCCGAGTTCAAATGAATATCACTGGAGAAACTACTGCTACGCCTAATCATACTTTTTATACCAACAGAACGTTTGGATCCCCCAGAACTCCTACCCGAACGTTCATTCCTTGGCAGCCGGCAGTACAGGTCACTATCTCCTTCAAGCGCCAGATTGGCTGATTTATCATCTTTCCGACTCGCAGTTGAACGCTTAGAATCACCAATACTCCTGCTTGAATGACCATTTCTTGGGGGTAATATGCAGTATAGCTCCCCAGCGCCTTCAGCTGGCAGATCAATTGAATCATGGTCTTGCCTACTTGAAGTACTTGCGACTGAATCAGAACTCCTTTCAGGAAGCACACAGTACAACACGCTGGCACCCTGACCAGGAAGCTCGGCAGTTCCATCTTTCTGTTCAGCTGTTGACTTTTCAGCCTTAATAGAAGGATCCGTATCAGTCTGAACCTGATCCCTTGACAAATCCACAGGGTCCACGCATGAGACAGGCTGTGCTTCCGTGATGGGGTCCTCTGGCTTACAGCCCTCTGTGCTAACATCTTGGGTGGTGTCACCCTCAAAATCATCTTTAGGTTCCTCTAAAGATACCGTGTCCCCTTTAGCCTGACGGGCTCGGAACGGCACTACGCAATACATCTCATCATCACCACAGGGAGGAACTTCTGCTGAGACCTTGCCTGAGTGGACATTCGATTCCCTACTGAACTCGATCTTGCCATTGTTCACCGCGAAGACAGCACACTTTGCAGGCAGCTTCTTTGCACAATACTTTGCAACTGAATGAGGGGACCTGAAGAATACAAAGCACTGGTTAAAATAGTGGAGGTAAGCATAGAGTGAAAGCAGCTTAGAGCTTCCATAGTGGAGAGGCACTGAGCTTCCAACGCTGATGGCACTTACAACATTGCACGCCTCTTCTTAGCGAGGCCGAGGACAAGCGCGGAGGCCTCAAACAGTCTGGCTTCACGAACTAGCGCCTTGCGAACCGACGAGTCCTTGCAAATCTTGACCTTCAGATTGATCTGCGCACGAACCAGAATAAATTAGCACCTACTGTTATAACCGAATTAACCACTGCAATGCCTCTGAGTAAGAAATAAGGCCATAAATGAAGTGAAATATTACATCTTTGCAAGATAACCGTAAAAAGTCATAACTGCAAGGTGTGAACAAAATTCAGATGCGCACAAATCAAAGGCGTCCGTGGAGAATCCGATAGGCAAGCGTAATATTGCATTTTTGCCACAAAATACGGAGGAATTTCATCGATCGAACTTCCGGGGAAAAAACAAATCTTTGCAAGTCAGAAACAAAGGGGAAGAATAAGAAATTCAGCAAGACATAAAGAATCGAGACAGAGAAAAAAATGAAAGGGGCGAGAAGACTTGTCATGTTGGCAAGGCACTCGCCAGCAACAATCGGATCGAAGATAGCAAGGCAACAGAGAAGCGAGCAGAGAGCAGCGACCTGCTTGAGGTTGCAGAACCCCTCGTAGACGCCGAGCATGGCGTCGAAGTCGACGGCGGCGGCCGCCTCAGCCCCGGACGCCACCACGACGTGGACGGCCACGACCCGGTCCCCGGGCGCCGCCGCATTGACGAGCACCCACGTCAGCAGCGCCCGGCTCTCGATGTCCGCGCGCACGCCGACCACCACCGTCCTCCCTTCCGCCTCCGCCTCCCCCTCCCCCTCCAGCGCCTTCCCCGAGCACCCCGCCTCCTCCCCCTGGACCACCGCGGTGTCCATGGCCTCCACTGCCGGCGACCCTTCCTCCTCCTCCGTCTGCTGCTGCTGCGGCTGCGGCTGCTTCCTGGACACCTTCATCTGCGCGCTGCGCCGTCGCTCGTGACTCACGGGGACGGGGCTGCTGCGGCGGCGCGCGCGACCATGGGCACGGGGTGGCTGACGGGCGCGTGCTCTTGTGCCTCGGGAGCCGCGGCTGCTCCGTTGGACCGGCCCGCCTTGGCAACCGCCGCGCACTGCCTCCTCCTCCTCCTCGCCGCGCGCGCCCTCTTGTTCCCTTGCTCGTCGTTGCCCTCTGGTAGTCTGGTTTCTCTCTCTCCCCGCCGCCTGGGAGGTCGCGTTGGTTCGTGCCCGTTGCTGGCTCTGGGCCTGCGGTTTCTCTCTCTCTCTCTCTCTCCTCCCTCCCTGGCTTGCTTTGTCCTGTGTCTTCTCTCTCTCCAACCATTTGGGTTAGTAGGTTGCCAGCAACCGCCGTTTTCACCGTTCCGTTGCGCATTTCGCCTGCCGCCTTTTTTTCCCTCGCTTTTTTTCACAGGAAAACAGAATGGAATTTAATTATCCTTTTTTTATCTTTTTCTTGGGCGAGGCAGTTGACAGATGCACGTGGTGAAAAGGCGTGTGGGATTAGCGGGGGGCACGTAGGGAAAAAAAGGGGGAAAGATTCCGACAGCAGTGAAAGCCCAAAAGTCTTGGATGGCAAGATCTGTGACTGTGCCGGGCAATTATTACTGCCACACCGGCCCTCACTTTTTACCGGATCAGACTGTCTTGATCAGTATCACGGGGCAATTATTAGCCGCTAATCCTTTTCAGGATGCTGCTAATCCAGCAGTTAGCCACTGGTAAATGGTAATCCTCTGCAGCTCTGTCAGGAAATGTCTCTGCTCGTGCCATTATTTTGGTCAAATCTGATGGGTGGGGAGAGACGACTTGAACCCGAAGCTAAAGGCGACGAAAAGGTCGTAGCAGGTCTACGCTGGTCTTCATTTGCCTTCTTTTATTGGATAAGCGTCTGTTGGGAACTGAACAGGAAGGTCACACTCGCTGGTCAGCTCATCCTGGATGCACCTGCAAGTGTTCTAGTAGAAAACAGATTAATCAGGAATTTTGCGCTACTAAATTTTGTTGCCTCTTCGTTTACATCTCTTGGTTTTCATTTTTTTTTAAAAAAATCGAATCTATTGCCAAGGCAATTTTCAATCCAAGACTGAACTTCTAGACACAAAGCTTGTTCCCACGGAAAAGTATTCAGCTCAGCTAAAAAAAAAAGTCTTCGGCTACAGGCCTTTGAAAAAAGCATGGAGAAACTTCCATAAAAAAAAAAAGCATAGAGAAAGAACGAATATTGCAAGCTTGTCTGCTAACAAGTCATACTGGTTGGTGACCCAATTCAAAACCAACAAAAAAAACAGATTTTTCTACACATGGAGCCCCCGAGGATTATCTACAGGAATAGATTCGATCGATTTGTTGCAAAGTTCCAACCTTGCCTTGACAGCAAAGAGGGCAAATTCCCCCGTCAAGAAACAACAAAAGGAAAACTAAACAAAACAAAAGGAAGACTAAACAAGACCTCCTAGCTTCTAGAGACACAGAGAGAAAGGGATGGTGAGTGGTGACGTAGGAGGCCCATGCTGACCTTAAACAAGCAGGGGCAGGCAGCAAAATGTTAAGGACCACATCGGACCGGACAAACGGGAAGGAGTGCAGGGGATGGTGAAGAAGGCTGCTCAACTGTGGCGTACACGCACGTACAATTAATTACTCGTTGCCCGTGCAACGGTGCCAAGCATGCTTTAAACTTGCTTACTGGAGCCATCACTGTACAACTTTGCCTGTAATTTCTGTGCACTGATAACAGGATATAGGAGCAGTAGCATTTTTCAGAAGGTGTACGGCGTGTTTACACCGCAGCTACAGTAGTTGGTCTGAAGACTGATTAAGTGCTACTGTATTCGGGATAATTAAGTGCTAACAGCAGTAGTTTTCGATCTCACTTTCACCGCAATTATTATTATTATTAATGGAACGGAATATAGATCCAGTATAATGTACTCCTATCTCCAGGTCTGAACACGTGTGCGTATCCGCAAGACTGAGTCGCCTGGTCAGGTCAACCTTTGTTTGCTTCGCTGCCGGTTGCTATTGTACCGTGAAAGATAAAGAAGAAAAGGGAAAAAAATCAGAGTAACGTCTCAAAACAAACTACTCCTACTGCACTGGTGGTGCACCCGTCCACGTCATCAACCGTAAAAAATAGTGACCTTCCTTTTTACCTAACCCTCCCTCGTCACCGTCGTGGGTGTGTGGCTGTGGTTGTGGGCGTGGGGTTGTGGCCGGCGGCGAGCCAAGCAATGCAAAGCCACAACAAGCCCATCTGTCTGCCTGCGGTCTCTTCCTTGCTTTTGGTGGGGAGCGCACGTGAGCGGGAGCCACCTCGGCGGTTTCTTTTCTTTTCTTTTACAGCACACAGGGCACCCATCCGCCTCCCTTCACACCTGACCTGGTGAACGAACGCTCTCTCTTCCCCTTTTCACACGTTGCTGGTGCCGGCAGCTATCACTTGGATCCATCCGATCCTCGCACCAATTTGGACGGCAGATTCCGTAGAACCAAGTGTTGTGTGCCTCTGGAATGGATCACTGGGATCCTCTTCAAGCTTGCACACGGCCTGCCTTTTCCAATCGTCTGAATTTTAACCTCTGTCCGATCGACATGCATGTTTAACCTTACTCAACTACTAGTAGTAGGGTAGTAGCTGTCAGCTACGATTAGAGTAGTGGTAATAAACCGGGGTTAGTGGTAGATGAGGCAAGCATGCCGCAAAGAAAGAAAGCGAAAGGTGAGCGCTTTTCTTTTCCTTTCTTGTCCCTTGACAGTTTGCAGTTTCGTTTGCTGCTTCAGATCTTCTGATGCCACCATGCCCGGCCCACTCCTCTCGTCTTCTTTTCAGTGGAGTACAGTTTCAGTGGAGTACAGTCGAACAGATGAAACAAAAGCTAAGCTGGACAGTGACAGACCCTTGGGATTTCACTCAAAAGATGAAATACCTTGGGTACTAATTACTTTCCAGCAAGCAAGCATTATCACTGGAGTTCTTCTTCTTTCTCTGGTCATCGTCAGTGGATTAGGAGCAATCAAAGCTGATGATGATGTGCAAACGCATGACCAGGGCGACTGTTCCTCGTTGACTCGCCCCGATCCATCGTCAAAGTAGCTAGCAAGCTGCCTCGTGCTGACCGGCCGATCTACTTATTAGAATGGATGGAGAAGAGTATCAGTAGACCCAAACATGCATGACATGCATCTGACAGTCCAGAGCCGGTGTGATTGAATTGAGCAGGCCCAGCCAACAGACACGGTTCAACTTGCCTGCTGACAGATTCTTCTTCATCTTCTTTACAGTGGTTTCCTTGCTACTTTGTCAGAAAGAAACTAGTAGTACAGTATACCATTTGCTGCAGATGGATCGATGCTCCGTACGCGTGTATGCATCTGCAGAGACAAGTAGTAACATGGCCAGCTCGATGATGTGCAGCCGCTCAATAATTACTGCAGTATCATCATGCAACCAAAATTGATTATTTCACCAAGAACCTAATCACGTCGCCGCACCCTTTCCTTTTTCTGTTAGAATTTATTTATTGTTCATCCATTGTACGTCCAGATGGAGTTGCGGCCGCTGCCTAAAATTGGGGAGTAGCCAAGATGCAGCTCCATGATGAGTCCATTATTCAGTTTCTTGGATCTTTTCTTCAGTTGCACTGTAGCCCATTCAGTGTCTGCGCATCAATATTCCGTTCCATCGGGACGCCCCGGCCGGCCAGCGCATATAGTACGTGATGGGCATCTACATCTATCCCCATCACATCTTTCGTCATCCATCACATCTTGAGAAAAGATACGGCCAAATTGCCATTTCTGTCTCCTCTTTCTTCTTTCTTTTCTTCACAAAACCGAATGAACCTACCCTTGCTGTATCCGATCCCCCATGCTTTCTTTTCTTCTTCTTTTCTTGTGCTAGCTAGGTAGGATGCCTTGTACGATCGAGTAACTTTCTCGCTCTTCTTTGTGAAGCTTCCACACAAGCAAGGAGGAGGGCGGACGGCGATTCGTTTCGCCGTCCTAGTCGATGGCGATCGATGGATGTTGCTGAACCTGCTGCACGCATCAGCGAAGATTTTGTATCATATATACAAAATTAGATGGATGGATGCAGCTGATTCATGCATGTACTGTACAGTGCTATCGGAATTCGTAGCCAAGCCAAGCCCTACTTCTTCTTCCCCGTCTGTTTCCAGTAGCTGGATAATTAAGAAGCAAGGAAAAGTCACCTGCTCCTAGTCTGAATTTTCGACGGACCGTACCTGTTCGGGAACGAAACGGAGTCGTTTTCGTATAAGCTGAGACCAGATCAATAAGAGTGTGCATGTACTAGTCTTCACTCGTCAGTAAATAAAGATTAGGAGTTGGGTAACTACTGTACATCTCGACCGTTAGGATGTAACGTCTGAGCAGAAAACAAAATAAACGATTGATACCAACTCCGACCGACCTCCAATGCAACATTACAATTTATGTTGTGTCGATCTGCAACATTATTATTCGACCTCTGCGGTCATGGTCACACAAGCACTGCTAGTATTTTTTGGGGTATTAGGTACGGCGCGCATCGCTACAAACACAAGCTGCTACTCGACAAACATGCAGGCTAATTAACCAACCAGTCTGGCAGCTTTCGATCTAGCTAGCTATTGACAGTCGCCATGCTGTTGGTCAAATAATATTGTTATCGATGCACGACGATAACGGTGATCTAATTCATGTAGACGCCGAAAGCGCCCCCCCCCCCCCCCCCCCCCCCCCCCCCCCCCCGTGTCAGGAAAGAAAGATACCTAGGCCGGCTTTTCCACGGGCCCAACATCTTCTCACCACGATGGCAGCCCACCCACCAGCCAGGCGTTCAAGGCTTTCGGCCCGTTGGGTCATGCAGATGCGCAGTTGAAGACAGTGTATAGCCGATGGCACGTGCCATTGATGCTTTATTTATTTACACCGCATGATTGCATTGAATAATTTGTCTGTTGTGGTGTTTATTCCAAGAACGTCTACTCATAAGTTCGAAAGGCTTCGCTGCCAATAGGCTCAGGAATTTAATATTTACCTTGTCAATTTTCAGGTCAAATTGACTGCCACACCTTGCACCACTTGCGAGCCAATTTGGAGCTTGCACTAGAGTTAATCAAATCTCCTAAATCCTCCATGTTATTCCATGTAGAAGCCTGAAGTTCAGATTTTACGTAAACATAATGCATACTGAACGGCTAAATAATGCGCGGTCGGAAAAGAGTTTCCCCTCATTTGCACTGCAATCCTTCTTCCCAACCCAGCATGCACGATGTGGGCCTGTGGCCAAACACTCATCCTTCGTTCGCTCTTGTGACGAGCATGCCGGGTCAAAGCTGAAACCGCGCGCACCCACTCAATCCTCCTATCCCTTCGATCTCTTCGCCTAGCCTTCCCGTACATCTCTGAGGCCACGCCACACACGACCGCGACACCCTCCTCGTCCTCGCCTCCCTCCTCTCCGCAACGCCATGTATCGACGATGTCGAATGACGCGCCGTCGCAGCCCATCCATATCGCAAAGGATGCCCTCGCGGGCATCCTTGGTGGCGCGCTCCCTGGCTCCGTCGCCGCGGTCGACGACCCCGACGTCACGAGCGCCGTGACGGGGCGCCTCCGCGGGGCCGGGTCGGGCGCCGGGAACGACACCCTCTGCCGATGGCTCTACGACACGTTCCGCGCCAACGTCCCCGAGCTCCAGCTCGCGGTGCTGCGCTTTGTGCCCACGTTGGCGGGGGTGTACATGTGCCGCGTCGTGTCCCGGAAGCCGCTAGCCGGGTTCGAGGCTATGCTCCTCGCGCTGTACGCGGCGCCGGCGAGGCCGAGACCGTGTCGCTCCCGAACCTGGCAAACTCGAGCCCGTACCACGATGCCAAGGTGCTGCCCAAGGCCAAGCCTGCCGAGGTCGACGTCGCGGTGCTCTCCCCGCCGCTCGAGCCGCACGGCACCATGCGCGCCACACGGCGCGCCCGCATCGTCGGCGTCGTCCTCGAGCTCTACCACGGCAAGCTCTCACGCATGCCGCTCTCTTCCAAGATGGACTTCTGCGAGTTCTGCATCGCCTGGGCGGGGACGCACAGCAAGGCGGACGGCGATGACAAGCCGCGCCTCCTGCCGGCCACAGATGCCGCCCCCGACGCGGAGAAATGGCGGCGCGTGCCGCTGCCGTGGGAGCTCTTCCAGTCGGTGGTGCGGATCGTGGCGCACTGCCTGCTGGGCCCGTCGCGCTCCGACGAGCTGAAGGCGCAGGCCGCCCGCGCGACGGAGTGCCTGTACTGGAGGGCCACCGAGACGATGGATGCACCCGCGTTGCTGGCCATCAGGAGCCTTATGAGGCTGTCACAGACGGTGGAGGAGCCAATCCCGGAGCCGTCTTTCTCTGGCACCATCGAGAACATGGCGGAGCTGGAGGCCATGAGGGCCAACATCCTTAACACGAAGAACTAGTAATTGATCACCACATGTCCTCAGGGAATACATTGGTTCAGCACGAAGAAGCGAAGAACTGATAGCCGATCGCACGTAGGGACTAGGTTGGATTGGTGATCAGGGATTCAGGTAATGCAACCGTAGTTTTTGGTGATATCGCAATAGATAATTTTCTGATGATAAGATAGGAGAACTTCCTTATGCTTCTCTATTGTATTGTTCGACTTGGATCGAGTAAATAGAGTGTCCATTTGGAACAACCGTTGTCATCGCAAGATTGTCGTTGTCATCTTCTTCTATAGGAACGTTCACATCAAAGCTAGGGAAAAAATCAGCCATTGCACCGTAGATGGAAAGAGAAGAGGTGGGAAGAGAAAAGGTGGAGCGCGGTAGATGGAAAGACACCGCTTAAATAGGCATGCTGTAACCCAAACAATGGAGACAAAAACGTGCCAAAAATGATCACAGCAGGGAAAAAAGCGCGCGAAGTGCACCCGCCAAGTATCGAACTCCTCTCCTCAAGACTCACGCCTTGCTGTACTAACCAATTGAGCTAGGGAATTTTCTTGCATGGAATGTACCCGCAACCGTATTTAATAGGTGCAGACATGGAAAATTCTACGCTAATTAATCACTCATTGGTATGCTAAATGCTGTCCTAAACGACTTTCTTTCTTTCTCTTTCTCTACCGGTACGGAGGGAGTACGGTTCTTGCGAAATTGATGGGCAAATCATGAGCCACTTGGACGCGTCTCAGCGTGCCTACAGTCTTAGGGGGTGTTTGGATACGAGGTGCTAAACTTTAACAGTGTCACATCGGATGTTTGTATGCTAATTAGGAGAACTAAACATGAGCTAATTATAAAACTAATTGCAGAACCCTGTGCTAATTCGCGAGATGAATCTATTAAGCCTAATTAATCCATCATTAGCAAATGGTTACTGTAGCACCACATTATCAAATCATGGACTAATTAGGCTTAATAGATTCGTCTCGTAAATTACACTCCATCTGTGCAATTAGTTTTGCAATTAGCCTATGTTTAATACTCCTAATTAGCATTCAAACATCCGATGTGATGGGTGTTAAACTTTTAACACCCTGGAGCCAAACATACCCAAATCTCGTGGGAATCGGACTTGATTTGTTTCTGTTTCGTGAATTCTTCTCGAGCTCGAGGCAGCTCTGTTTGCCGTGTAGCTGTTCTGTTTCTCCCGGTGCGGTGCTTTGGAGCAGTCAAGCATCCTGCTCGTCAGTTCTCTGGTTTGGGCCTTGTTTACTTCCCAAGTTGGGAGTTGCAAAATTGGCATTTTGCCATAAATGCGACACTATAGCGTTTCGTTTGTATTTGTGAATTATTATCCAAATATTGACTAATTAGGCTCAAAAGATTCGTCTCGCAAAGTACAACAAAACTGTGCAATTAGTTTTTGATTTCGTCTACATTTAGTACTCCATGCATGTACTGCAAGTTTGATGTGATGGGGAATCTTCTTTTTGCATAGTGTCAAAGTTAAGAGTTTGGACGGAAGTAAACAAGGGCTTGCATTGCTTGGTTCTGACAACTCCGACGCCACCGAGCCTGATCTTTGCTCGATAGCTCTTGAAGTTTCTGCTCTGTGCCTTTGCTCGATAGCTCTTGAAGCTTCACTTCTGAACGCAGAAGCCTTCAGCAGTGCGCCGGATTGGTTTTGCTGGACCTTGATTTCTGCCCAACAGGCTAATCAGTTCTTGTTCGTCATATGCAGCTTGGCCTAGGCCATGTTTAGTTGCCCAAGTTGGGACCTCCCAACTTGGGAGTTACTGTGCAGCCGAAATTTGGCTCGCATGCCAAATTCAGGAGCTCCAAACTGGTGCCCCCCAAACTTTGCAATGCACTGTTGAATCATTATAGCAGCCACTGTTTCACCATTACAACACAAAAAAAGCACTGAACTAGGCCAAATGACAACACAATTCATAGCTGTTTCAACAACAAAACTTCAAGGAAAATATTCTCAAGTGCACCGCAAATTATTACAGATTGACAACACCGAAAATTATTACAACCGAGCCACAAAGTACATAAACAATTACATGTCCTGAAACACAAATTATTCAAGACCGAGCAAACAAATGTGAAGCAAGCATATCTCGGAATGCATTCATGCTTGCCATGTCCGCACTCTCCGGCGCAGGCACCGTTTCCGGCTGATCCTGAGTGCCTTCAACAGGCACATAGTTCATGTTGCTATCCACTATACCAAAGTGAGTATCAAAGTCACCATTAATCCTAATGAAGTTGTGCAATGCCATGCATGCACATATAATCCGTGTCTGTGTTTCTGGTGGATAGGCCGGGATGTCCAACAATATGCGCCACTTCATTTTCAACACTCCATACGCCCTTTCGATGACATTTCTAAGAGAGGAATGGGCATAGTTGAATACCTCCTTCATACCTTGTGGTTCTGGCGCGTTTTGAAAGTCTTGGATGTGATACTTGGTCTGGCGGTAAGGAGCTAGGAAGCCGGTGCGGTTTGCGTACCCGGAGTCCACCAAGTAGTATTTCTCTATAGGAACAGTACATACCTGTAAGTTTACAATGGTTGTATTAGAAAACACTACTGACCTAGAAATAGTTGTGTGTACCTCTAGGTGGCTTTGGGAACTTGTCGCTGTAAGTTGTCATTGCATCGTCAAACACCCTCATGTCATGCACTGAACCCGGCCACCCAGCAAGCACAAATGTGAAAACCATATCCAAGTCACAAGCGGCCATGACATTCCGGGTTGTCTTGCCCTTCCTACACATGTGCTGCATAAACTTTGCACTTGGCACTACAACAGGGATGTGAGTGCCATCTATTGCCCCTATGCATCCCTGGAATTCAGGGTAGAACCTACTGTTTTGCAACCTAGGATGCATTGTTCTAAACTCTGGGTCCCTAGGTTTAATGATGTCGGCTGATAGGTCAACTAGAGAAGTGAGGACTTTGTAGAATAGCCTATGAACAGTACCAAGGGACCTCTCAAATCTATCCTCTGCTTGCCTAACAGATTGGGGTGCCCCACATATCCAAAGGAACAATCCTAGAGCCTCAATAGTGCTAGATTTATTTGATGCAGTCAGCCCATAGTCAGCTGTCAACATGTCATGCAGCCTATAAAACATGTGGGGGCTCATCCTAAACATGGTGCAGCAGGATGTTTCATTGGCAAGCTTGTTAAGTACCCATTGCTCCCCAGTCAATGGTGGATTCCTATAGGGTGCTCTATTGCAATACTTGTCGATATGAATAGCATATTCATACATACCATAGATAAATGGTGCCTCATCATCGTCTAATACCACCAATTCCCAGAAAAGGTCCCACCACTCGGCCAGCAACTTCTCCTCCTCCTCCTGGTCCTCCACCTCCTCCCCTTGGGCACCAACATGAGCAGGAACTTCCTGGGCAGTTCAAAACAAGACAGCAAAAGTTAGCACAAAGAAATTGGTAGCCACAATAGTAATTGCTGCTACCTTGAGTCAAATGACACCCATCTGAAGACAGAGGCAATAACTTTAACAACCATCAACCAAACAGCTCTAATGCACTACCATGCTGTTAATAACCATGTTGTTCATATAGGATTAGCCAACACAGGTCATCAAATGTTCATCCTCACAACATAAACAATACCAACACATATTAAGTCAACAACAAGACATAACACAAAAGACATGCCAAGCACACACAAAAGACATAGGGTGTGGTTTACACCATAGCAGCATATTTCTTGATCATTCGCAGCCTTGCAGGAACAGGTGTGTTGAGGTAGATGTTGCGTAGGTCATCATCCATGCAGATCATGATGACTCCATCCCAGAGATTTTCTTCCATCTCGTGCACTCCAAGCTCTGTCGCTGAATCTGTCACAAGCTTTTGTTCTTTCCTCCTGGCCTCCTCTCGGTACTGCTTCTTGTCGATCACAACCTCAACCTCCTTCATCTTACCCTCCAGGGCCCTTTGGATAATTGCTGTCCTCTGAGAGTAACTGGTGTTGAACGTTGTCATGTTGTTGTTCATGTTCCGAACAGCAGGACCCTTGTTCCTCTTGTTGGGGCTAGTAGCAGTGCTGCGGAAGCTGCTTGTGCTCCTCTTGCTCCCACTGCTGATTGGGGTGGCACAGCTGCTAGGGGTGCCACAGTCCTCATCATCAGCATCTTCTTCGCCGCTGCTGATGAAGTTGATCTGCCGGCTGACCCCTGGAACAAATGACGTCTCTCCAGTCACTGCTACTCCACAGAACATGCGGTCAAGCTCGTCAATGTATGCTGGCCATCCATCCTTGAGGTCATACCAGTCCGCGCGCCCCTGCATTGCAAATAAGAAGACACAACCATTCAGTAGGCAAGACAGGAACGAAAGCAGTACACATGCGGTGTTCACATATCACTAACCCCGCTTTTGCTCTTCCACCAGTTATCACTAGCAACCACAGAGCCATCTTCTCGGTGCCCCAAGCCTGTGCATTGTGTCCGCAGATGTTGGATGAACTGCCACAGCAGCTTCAGCTGCCTGTACTTGTACCCGAACTGCTCGCTGTTCCTGAACTTCCCAGTGGCCGCTTGGAACTTCTCCTGGACATCTTTCCAGCCCCACTTGCTCATGTTCCCGCTCTTGCAGTTGCCCAACTCGATTTGCTGACAGTACAGCTCACAAAACAGCTATGTATCCTCTTTAGTCCACTTCGCCCTGCTACGCTCATTCTGTGCACAATGCAATTGTACAAGCAATGCATGAACTCCTATTGACAGTATGCATGACTAAGCAATACAGATTAACAACACCAGGGATAAATGTAAAAATGACAACCAATGCATTATATCATATTGACAGAAACCATCACTAACCAATACATTTCATGCACACCAGGCATAAATCATGATATAACAAGCAATGAGACAACTCCTACTGACCGTAACCGTGAGTAAGCAATACACATGATGCACACAACTGTTTCATGTACAAGGCAGCGCATATCTTTGCAATGGAAGTACAGAGGGGGAGTGGGAACAAGTACCGGATTCATCCCGGCTGCCCCTGCTGGAGCCGCGCCACGACGCCGGGAACCGCGTGTCCTGGCCGTACCACGCCGCTGACGAGGCAAGGGAGCCGGGGCCTGGTCTTCGCTGCTGGAACCATCTCCGCCGGGAGGGACGACCCGGCTGCTGCCGCCTCCTCCAACTCGGTCGCCGGAGCGAAGGATGCCTTCGTAGTCGTCCATGTTCTGCCACCCGGAGGAGGCATTGAGGTTGAGGCCGGCCATGCCCAGCTGGCTTGGGGTGGGCAAGCTGGACGACAGGGTGTGCTGCGGCCCGGAGGAGAAGGGGCTGTACGCACCGCTTGCAGAGCCCGGCAGCGTCAGGGAGAACAAGTTCCTGGTGGGCTGGCCGCCGTCGTAGTCGGGGACGTTGCCGAAGTCCATACCCGAAGAGCCTTCTCCGTATCCGCCGGCGTTGAAGCTGGCGTTGAAGCTGGGGTTGCCGGATCCGCTGGCGTTGAAGCTGGGGTTGCCGGATCTGCTGGCGTTGAAGCCCGCGGGGTTGCCGGATCCGCTGGCGTTGAAGCCCCCGGGGAGTTGGGATCCGGTGGCGGTGAAGCCCGCGGCGAGTCGGGAGGATCTGGCGGTGAAGCCCGCGGGGAGTCGGGATCCCCCGGCGGTGAAGGCAGCCGGGAGTCTGGATCCGCCGGTGTTGAACTCCGCGCCGTCCCCTTCCTCGTTGAAGTGGTCCATCGCCGCAGCCTGGGTCAACAACGGACCGAGTACGTCGTGGATCTCGTGGTGGATAGGTGGATTGGAGCGGATGCGGCGACCTCCTGGCGGGGGAGGGGGGACAGCGGCGGGGAGGGGCGAGCGCCGCGGGCGAGGGGGAGATCTGCGGGGGAGACGAGAGCGGCGCGGGCGACAGGGATATCGGCGGTGGAGCGGACACCGGCAGGGGGGAGAGGGCGAGCGGCGCGGTCGAGGGGGAGAGCGGCGGGGGAGAGCACACCGGCGGGGGCGAGGCCGAGCGGAGCGGGGGAGGGGGGGAGAGCGGCGGGGAGGGGGCGAGCGGCGGGGGAGAGGCGAGCGGCGCGGGGGAGAGGGAGCGTGACTGCGGGCGCTGCTAGGGTTGGGAGTGCGGCCGGTCGGCTGCCGGTGGATAAGGCTGCGAATTTTGGACCGAATTCGGGCCATCCTAAAGGCCGACTTTGCACCGAAGTTTGCCAGGCCGTTTACTTCAAAACTCCTAAAAGGAGGCCCAAACACTGTACAAAGTCCGATTCGGACCTCATCTAAACAAGGCCCTAGTTTGCTCTGCTTTCCTCGGTCTCTGCTCTTTCTGCGTTAAACGACTGTATCAGTCAGCAGCTCGTGCAGGCAATTGTTTTGGTGCAGGGACAGGAGCAGCTCGATCTGCATGTTTTCTCATGTGTGGACAACTGCAACAGGTGATTGGCTTTTCTGATTCAGTTCAGGCTACAACAATCAACGAATTTAGTAATCCTGCGTATTATTCATTCAGACCATCAGTTCGGTCTATTCCTTCAGTAATCTGTGTGCGTTCCCGAAGGGTGAGCTCGAAAAAGATAAACTTGGTTCCAGCTCAGTAGCAAATCCATTTATCTGCTGCCACTTTGTTTCTACAGTGACAAATCATTTATCTGTCCTTGTCTCAGAAACTAGAACTGTTCATCATAGTATTTTATACGAGCCTCAGCTATGCGTGATTTTAATTGGATGGCTCTTGAAGTGTCACTTTCGTGACATAATGTATAACCTGTTCAAGTAATCATTAACTAATCTGTGAAGCATTAGTTTATTTCCTTTGCATGGTTCTGGAGCTCGACATATACAAGTGCAAGGAAATAGCTTGAGTGCTTTGTAGCTTACACTAGCTATCACCTTGTCTTCTTTCCAGTAATGCTTATTGCTTTTACTTGGTTACCAAGGCTGTGCTGCTATGTTTTTAATTTCAGATTAGGCATACTAGCACAATAAATTTGTGCAAGCTTGTAGCTGACAGTTAGTAGTTGTTTTGCTGCTTCTATTGTGCGAACTTTTAGGTAGTTGTTTTGCTGCTTCTATTGTGCGAACTTTTCAAAGTCTCGCTTTGCGTTTACTTCCGTTATGTTTGAGCGTTTCTAATCGTTCATCATCGTTCCTATGATGAGCTTGTTACGTTCCTATGATGAGCTTGTTACGAGTTGACTTGTGTCATCTAGTGATTAGAAGCGAGATGTATTTGGAATAGCAATCGGGATAGAGTCCTTATTCTTTGATAGAATTCTGGTTGCCGTCCCGGTCCTTCGGTACCAAGGTTTGAAGGTATGGCAGCCCGGTTTGCATGCTATTGGGTTGGGATCTAGTCACTGATGACCAAGGCAAATCTAGCTCTGTATGATCATCTGATTCAAAGGAGATACAAGTAACTCCTCGATGTAAAAAAAAGTTGAGTGGGTGACAGACATAACATTTCCTCCACCCCCACCGGCCAACAATGTTGCCGGCCTGACTAGTTTAACAGCTACTTATACAGGCGTACAGCTCATCCTCCTCTGTATGATCATCTAGCAGCTACTTATACAGGCGTACAGCTCATGCTGCCGGCCAAACTAGTTTAGCAGCTTGGCTCCACTTGAGAGTTCAGAGTTCAGAGAGAGAGCAGAGCAAGAAGAGAACAGCGAAGAGAGCTGCAACTGCTAGCTGCTGATGGCGGTGGACGAGTCGTTCAAGAGGCCGGGCTCCATCCCCTTCAAGTGGGAGGTGCAGCCGGGCATCCCCAAGCAGGAGGAGCTTCCACCAGCAGCAGCCGGGGACAGCACGGCCGCGCCGGCGCCGGCGCCTGCGCCGGGGCTCCCTCCGACGACCCCGAAGCTGGCGCTCCCTCCCGCCGCCCGCGTCAGCGCGCTGGCCTCGTCGTCCGCGTCGTGCCGGCGGAGCTCAGCCTCTGTGTCCTCCGCGCCGCTGTCACCGCCAACAACGCCGACGCTCCCGCCGCCGTCGTCGCAGCACCACCACCGGCGGTCCATGTCGGCGCGCTTCGCCACGTCGCTGGCGCTGCCCTTCACGCGGCGGCCGCGGCGGGGGCGCGCGGCCAAGGACGACGTCGACTACTGCCAGCTTTACAGCGAGAAGATCGCCTAGGCTCATAGTCTCGTCTCTGTATAGGTACGTAAAAATGGTATAAAGCTTATATGTATGTACGTCAAAAAAAAATCTCGAACATGTACTATATGCAGCTTGTGTGTGTGCAAAATCGACGCACTGGTGAATCGTCTTTGAACTTCGTTTGATCCAATCATCGTCAGACATTCAGAATAAATGCTGATGAGGAGCTCGTATCATATCGCCATAGCTAGCTTCGCTTTCTAGCTGCTGCGTGGTAGTGTACAGCACATTACTTGGCAGCCGGCTGTCGACGACATGACCCCGTCCTTGTCTGGATATAGGATACGCGCCGTGTTCACACCCGCGAACGCGTCGCCCAGCTGCGCCTGCGCGTCGATCGAGCTCGCCCAGCATCCCCATGCTGGTTCCTTCTTCCTCCCGGTCTTTTGAAGAGTCAGCTTGACCTTCACCGCCAGCTCAGAAAAGAAAGAACTGATGGAATTGCCCGGCAGTGTCCCCGCTGAATTTATTGCCCCTTTTCCTCTGCGCTCTTTGACAAGCGTGTTCTCTTTTCCAACACCTGCGTCAGCAGTGCGAGAAAAGAATGCCTGCGGAAATTGCCAGCAAACTGACCTGACCTCCTCTATCACATTGGCACAAAACTAATTGCACAGATGGAGTCTAATTCACAAATGGAGTCTAATTCACGATACGAATCTATTAAGCCTAATTAGTTCATGATTTGACAATGTGATGCTACAGTAACTATTTATTAATGATGGATTAATTAGGCTTAATAGATTCGTCTGGGTTCTGCAATTATTTTTATAATTAGCTCATTTTAGTTCTCCTAATTAGGATCTAAACATCCAATATACCATCCAATATACCCTCTAGTACACCTGAAGCCATGGGCATGAACATCATGATGACTCCACCGGCCATGAACATCTCTGCCTCCGAGGACAACGGAGGGGTGTGCTAATCGGGGCGGGCGCGGCGGGAGAGTTCCTAGCCACCGATTTCTATTTTCGGAAACAGCGGTCCCCACCATCTTTCCGTTTCCAGCTTCCCCCACCCAGCGAAACCACCGAGTTTTCTCACTCCATATTCTGGGCACGCCAAACCTTGTGCGGACTCGATCTATCATTCCCTTTTAAATTCACAAAATTTTATATACAGACTTGTACACATAAAATTTATATACAACTTATACACCCAAACTTATATAAGAACAAAAGTTATACACACAAAATTTATATACAAAACTTCTATACAAATACATGCTGGGAAACAAAAATGAAAGCAAAACTTATGAACGAAGTTTCAAAAACAATCGAGAACAAAAGTTTTGGGGAAAATTATGTAGCAAAAAGTTATGCAAAACCAATTTATATAACAAACTTATATACATAACTTTTCCAGAAAAATTATATAATTAACTTTTCCAAGAAAAAAACTCACAAAATAAATTTGGAGCAAAAAGTTGTGCAAATGCAACCTAGGAAAAAAATGCTGATATAACTTATACAAAAGAAGAACAAGTTATACGTATAACTTTTTCACGCAACAACGTTTTCAGATAAAAAGCAAAAGAGAAAAAAAAGGAAAAAATAGAAAAGAAAAGATACACCTCGCTGCCGTCGTAGACAAGCCGGAGCCCCAGCTACCTTCCGGCAATGAAGAGGAAGGAGGAAGAGGAGCCCTCACCGGGCGGCCACCGCGCGCGCCCTCCGGAGCTGCTGCCGCGGCTCAGCTCGCCGGAAGCAGCCACAGGTCTCGCTTCTGCCCATCTGCCAGCAAGCGCACGGGCTCCCGGTGTTGAAAGGGAAGGGGAGCCCTCACGGCCATGGCACGCGGAGCTCGCCGCTCCTGCTCCCTTCTCGCACCCCTCGTCGGCTCCTCCTCTCCATAGCTAGATGCGTACACAGATTTCAAGGAGGAACAGAAAAATGAAAGAAAGAGGCAGCAGGCAGGCAGGCAGCCAGCGTGGGGGAGTGGAGAGGCAGCGCGTAGCCAGGAGAGTGTGAACGGGAGGTCGGGGCATGCACGTGGGAACCTGGGAGGTGGTCGGGTGAGCAGCGCACGTGGCGGAAGCTCGTTAACGCTCGCTTCCTGCAATCCTGCCTGCTTGGGGATACGCGTTCTTCGTTGATGCGGCCCGGCCCTCTCTGTGTGTGTACGCTGGGCCGGCCCTAAGAGAGCCTTGCGGGCTGGGCTGCAATATAAACCTTTTAGCCCAAATCTCTAAGTGAGTGGGGGGCCAGATAACGGACTGGGCCTGCACAATGGAACGATGAGACAATGATCTTCTTCTTTTTCTTTCCTTCTTTTTTTTTTTTGCGAGGAAACGTGATCTCCTTCATGACTGACAAGACCAGGGATGATCGTAGCAAAACCCAAAGCATAACTGTTTGGATCATTCCATCTTCGCCCCCACGTCTGCGTGCGGTTATGATTCAAATTAAAGAATTGATCAAAGTAGTACTCCGTACCACCTTATCATTCTGCTCCGCCGGGGGGATTAGTGCCAACGGTTAGACTGCATTTTAAAATCTGTCGATCCACGCATCATCCAACTGATATCGATCGATCACCGATGTGGCATTGCTATTTGCTGCTAGTGGAGCTAGTTCCCAAGTCATCATGGGCCTGTGCGTGCGTGTCTACTAGATAAACTACGGACGCATGCATGCATGCATGCGTCATCGTCAGAGCTTGGAGATTTCTCAGTTCGATTTCAATTCGATCGCGGTGTCTCTGCAGCCTGCACTTTCTCTGATCGAGCAGCCCCCCTGTAGCCATCGGACAGGTGTCCTGACACTTTGTGGGTGGAGACGATAATTGCACCTGCAGCCTGCAGGCTGCTATATGTATATTGTGTATGCTCTCTGAAAGGAGGAATTGGTGGGCAGAGAAAAGGGTTGGAAACCCACTTGGTGGCAATGTGCGGGGATGCTAAGCTGTGATTTCATGCGTGCACTCATTGTACGTTCATTCATCATAAACTAAACTAAGCAGTAGTACTAACAAAATTACTACTTGCTAGTGTCCTTTTCCATTTATATCCATGCCTTGTCAGTGCTCAGTGTCATACAACCATTTGAAACTACACCTACCGTATACTTCTTCCATCCCAAATTATAGACCACACCGTACCTTACTAGCTAAGCTAGTACGTATATTGTACATGGACGTACTTGGCCTCCTCGTCATGCATAGTCTCACCTCATCGTCTCATGACCAGCTAGCACTAACTTGCTCGTGCGCAGGATATGCATGCACCTGCAGGGCACCTGGCCACTGCTGCTGCACCCGGGCGGCCGGTGGTGCGCATCCCGCTTGTTCCGCCGATAAGCGTGAGCCTTTCTCCAGGAGGGATGATGATTAAACAGGAGATCGCCGTACGTGGAGGTCATCGCTGCACTGCATGCAGACGAGCGATCAGAGCTCGCTGCGTCGCCGCCGGTGGTGCGCTGTTGCAAGCTTGCAGAGACTATGCTTGCAGTGCGTGATGACACCAGTATCACCAAAGCTAGCTTGAGCTAGGTCGTACAGCTACTAGTAGGAAGGTGGCTAGATTTTTTCCTAGTAATTTGCTGCATATAATATCCCCCACTGTGCTTGTTACTCGGCTAGCTGCGTGTTACATTGCATGCATGCATGGACATGATATGATGGCAGCATATATCGCGTATCGTTTGCCACTCATTATCACACTCTGCCTCACGACCGCCGCTGTCTGATTGCAGTTTAATCACAAGGCTCACATCAATCTATCAACGAGCTAGCAGCTAGTAGTAGTAGTAGTAGTAGTAGGGCGCTTTTCAAGCAGTTGCTGAGAGTGATGATGCGCATCGAGATCGGCCTTTAATTTCTTCTCACTTTCTGCGCAATCCTGGCCATATCTTAGCTAAACGGCTACCTACTAGCAGTGCGGGGGTGTCGATCATGAGCTCACTAACTCATAAGCTTGGGCTCGTGGGTCGTGGCATCATGCGGCAGAAGAAAGTGATCGAGGCCGGCATCAGGCGTGCATGTATGTTGGATACATGAGGTCAAGTCATGGAGACAGAGCTCGATCCGGTGTCGTCCAAAGCTTGTACCTAGCTGCAGATGCATACTCGTAGGAACAAAAGTAGGTAGGAGCGAGGCATCATCCTTTTGACCTTTTTAATTAGTGCCGTTGATTGTTTTAGTGCCATAGTTTCGTTGTCATTTCTTTTTATATGCAATCCATCAACAAACCTCGCAAGTCCAAGCTGAGGCAGCAGCAGTAGTACTAGTAATAACAAAGGGGTGTGAAAAGTAAAGGGCTAGAGCATTATGCCAGAAAGGTTATTTTCTGCAGGCTCCAAGTTCAATTCACACAATGAGCGACAGCACACAAGTACTGGTACGGTACGGCGAGTTGGACAGTGAGCAGTACCGGCGAAGAGTACGTGCGTGGTCCTGCTGCTACGCCGGCGGCCCACGTCAGGCTCAGTTACCCTTCATTGAACTGCCAAAAAGGCCATGGTGATGGCTAGCGGCTAGCCTACACCACACTGCACCCCTGCATGCAGTGAGAGGTCAGAGCCGCCATCACCCACACTATACAGTAAGCACTATGCAGGCAGGGACGCAGGGTCAATCTAGCCTCTGTCGCGTTGCCATGGTACGGATCACTACAGTGCAGCGCAGTTCCCATCGCATGCAGGTGCAGGCACGCAGCAGCCGAGGAACAGCAAGGGCAAGCGGCCAGTGAATTCGGCCGCTTCTCTTGTCTTGCCTGCCCGCACGCATGCTACAGCATCGTGCACGGGACGGGATGGGACTCAGCGATGCATGCATCGACGGAGACTTGACTTCACTGCTGCAAAGTAGTAGCTGGTCAGCAGTGAGCACATGCATGCAGGCGGAGGCGGCGCTCGTTTCGGCCCCGCCGCCTCTGCCGCTGCCTCCGCCGGGTCACACTGCACCGGCATGCACGCACGCACGGCGGCTGCCTACTACTGCCGCTAGCACTAGCAGCGCACGGTCGACCGGAAGATCCAACGCAATGGTCCAGGCACGTGCCGGTACCAGGCAGCAGCGGCGAACACCCAGATCGATCTAGCGGTGGTGCTGAGTTCAGACTTGAGATATGAATGAACACGGGTGTCAGGCTGTGAGCTGTGCACGATGCATTGCATTGCATCTGCATTTGCATGTACGACCAAATTCTAATCCAAGGGTGTTGTTTTTTTACACCTCCTAAAATTCCTATCACATCGAATATTTAAATACTAATTAGGAGTATTAAATATAGACTAAGGCTAATCCCAGTAGGAGTTTCATAGAGGTTTCATGCACATTAAATACGGTGGCACATCAGCATATGTGATGACATGGCATGGTAGTTATGAAGTGAGAGAGGGAAGGAGTTTCATCAGGATGAAATTGTGTATACACTGTTTCCAAGACTATGAAACTTATTGAAACTTGCATTGGGGGCTATAGAGTTTCATTTCATCTAACCATATCCAATCACATGCCTCACAATTAAATGTCACGGGCATACTATGAAATTGTGAAATGAAACTGTGCACTGGGACTCCCTGTTTCATTCACGAGAATATACCTCATGGGATGATGTGGCATCCTTGGAAACAGTGCAGTGAAACCTTGCACTGGGACTAGCCTAACTACAAAACTAATTGCACATATGGAGACTAATTTGCGAGACGAATCTATTAAGTCTAATTAGTCCATGATTTGACAATGTGATGCTACAGTAAATATGTGCTAATGATGGATTAATTAGGCTTAATAGATTTGTCTCGTGAATTAGCCTCCATCTGTGGAATTAGTTTTATAATTAGCTCATATTTAGTCCTCCTAATTAGTATCCAAATATTCGATGTGACATAAATTTTAGCCAGGACTAAAGATCTAAACGCCACCGACGTAAGAAAAAAAAATGTTAGTCCCCAAGCACAAGCAGGACAAGATACCAATTACACACTCTGTTTGCACTCACCGTGCATTCTGCTGTCCAAACGTGCAGTCAAGAATGCTCCCAAACACGAGTCAAATTTTGAATTCTTCAGAGCGAGTACGGTGAATTGTCTGTCTGGCTGTGTGGGTGAAGCCATCGGAAATCAGACATTCAGACAGGCAGGCAGGCAGGTCCCTTTCCCTGTTTCGAGGGATCTGTTGGCCTACATGCAAAAGGATCTTTAGGAGTACTAAATTGCAACTCCCTGCCTGCCTTTCTAGAGTAAGATTACTAGTAGTGCATGCTTGGCCTACTGGTGAGCTAGTGGACACTGAGATGTAAGCATCTCCATAGATTTGCAACGAGATGAGCATCTTCATTCATGATTCATGCGAATTAAGATCGACGAGCACAGCTGGGACGGCCACTCATGGTGGGGGGGCACCGAAGCTCCGAATCTCGCCGACGATCTTCTTCCTCACTCCGTGCTGGTCATCGCCGCGTCGATCACTCACTCACTCACTTTCCGCTCCCTTTACACATTTTCAATTGTCAAGGAAAATAAAGAACACCTTCCTTTCTTCCCCTTTTTCAGGCTCCGAGTATTTATTCTCACTAACCTAATGTCGTACGCAATGGACGCGTGTTTTCATCGGGATCACGCCTTGCTACAACAATGCAAGAGTCCACGACACAAAAGGTGGCATAGGATACGCGGCCTGACAGAGCACCAACCATGCCTGACGCCTCGTCGTCGTCTCCAAATCTGAATCCCGGGATTCCTTGGCCTCTGTATCGCCAGCACCGTCGTCGGCTTGCGCGGCGGTCGCGAACGCCGGCCGTGAATCGTGCGCGCCGAGCCGGACCAACACATGCCCGGGAGAGGGAAAGACCCGGCGGATCGCGGTCCCACGGGCACTGCCGAAACTTGCTGGATTTAGCAACCATCAGTCCAAGTCCAAGCAGAGGAAGCAGCATGGTGCCTGCCTGGAGGAGTTGTCTCGTACCAGTGTCAGACTGTCAGTCTCCTAATAATCCCAGCAAATCCTTTCCATTAGGTGAGCCGGTGAGGTGATGATCACTGGAGAGTGCTTGACTTTCACTGGGCAGAGCATGTCCCGATCAAAGGATCCGCATCGTGTTAGTTCTGCCAACTAAGCCTAGCACGATCCCTTTGCTGCTCCTCGTGTTTCCTAGGCGTGTGCGTTTGTGTCTCCTTGTCCTCTGATGTTCTTGATTGGTGATGGCTCAAGTATGTCAAAGAAAGTGCGGTGCATTCTCTCTCTCTCTCTCACTCTCATTGGTGATTGACATTTACAGTAGAAGTTGAAAGATAGTTATACGTGTTTTAGCATTTTTTATATTCATAACTTTTACTTATACACCTAAATATATACTACAAAATAATCTACAATTTGGGAGAAGGTACTTGGGAAGGAAAAAAAAAGACGACCGCGTGGATGCTGTTAGTTTGCATCGTCCTATAGCTCCACGATGCCACGAACCGCAGTTAGTTTTCTTTTCATGCATAGACGCGGCGGCACCGCAGTGCGTGTCGTGTTGCCGTCGATCGATCCACTATCTGTATCTTCATGGAACATCGTCAGTCATGGCACCGCCACCTGACAGATACCACCGTTGAGTACATGTCTGCGCGCACCCGCAACCTGCACACGCCCGCATACTTCTGCTGACGGGGACGTGCCGGGGACGAGATCGTCTAGACGTCTACCACACGTAGCCTTTGCTTGCAGACTGCAACTGCGCAACGGATTGCTTTGGTCTGGCTCGCCATCGTCAAAGGCACGAGCGGCCCCTCTGCGGCCATGACTGCCACTGCGACATTTTTTCTAACATTTCTTAGTATTTCTTCAAATACCTAGCCTAAGATTTATTGTTCTTCGTTATACAATTCCCGGCAATATATCTCCTCATCTTCCGAAGATGTATCTCTATAATACATATGAAAATAAAAAAAGCCATATAAAATTCCAAATGAATCCATGTAGGCCACCTCATCATTGACAAGAAAATCACATCTTCTAAAGTTATCTTTATAATAAACAATAAGCTTCAAATATTCAATACATCTAAAAACCCCACACAAAATTTCAAGTAAATACATGTAGACCATGCCATCAATGCCAAAACTGAAGAATCGAAGGCAAAATATTGACTATTCATTGAAAGAAAAACACTGGAAAATTATCTAAACAGGGCGCAAGCAGCAGCGGTCCGGTGACGAGGACGGCGACGCATGTGGCGGCCGATCCAAATATCTAGCTAGCTAGCTCTAGCACTGGTCGTGGTCGGCGGGTCGGCAACCAGCAGATCCATCCATCCATCTGACGAGGACGCACACGCAAATGATCGGGAGGAGCGTGATGCCACCTGGGCGACCGAGCCCCTCTTGCTCTCCTGGGCTCGCATGCCGCCGCGATCTTTGCGAGCCAGGACACGCCGCCGACGACAATGAAGCTCTGAAACGAAACCAAAGCCCTCGAGAAAGGCGATGGCGACAGGCAGGGATGCTGTCCTCCCAAAAGGGGAATATCAGAAAGCGGCTTTGCGCAAAGCCAATCGATCCAACAGGGCCGATTACGAGACGCTGATCCATCACTCGCTCGGCGATGGCATCTGGTTTCTCCTTCTCTGGCCCTGCACAGCACCATCACCCGGCGATCGCCATCTCATGCGCAGTAGCATCCTGATGCAGCTCGCCCGCTAGGTCATTTTCCAATCCGTGCAGCAGCGAACCAGCTCGAGGCAACATGGCGGCCACCACTTGCTTCGCTGCTAGAACCCACTTGCGGGCGCTAGTGGCGAGCCGCGACAGCCACCACCACCCCGTAGCAATTCAATACGCTCCAGCTATCCTGAACCCTGGATGCATGCCAGCACGAGCTGCCGCCGCCGCCGCCGCCGCACACCAACACAAAAGCTACTACTAGTATAGTAGCAGTAAAAGGCCAATCAACTGTGTGATCCGTTGCCTGCTTCCGTCCATGTACTCCGACGACGATCGTGTCGTGGTCACCGACTCGCGCAGGTGACGTACAGTGTGCTACGGCCTACGCTACGCTTCTAGACGTCCTCCGCCGGCTCGCCGTTGGCGGCGACGAGGCGCTTGCTCTCCGCGTCGTTTGTTGTGGTTGCCGCCGTCGTGGTCGGCGCGAGCTCCAGGCCGGCGAGCTTCTTGGCGCGCATAGCCTCGACCTGCCAGTCGGTGCGCCAGACGACGGCGGCGAGGATGAGCGCGACGCACGTGGCCTGCGCCGAGAGGAGGCCGTACCAAAGGCCGCTGAACCCGGCCCCGGCGCCGAACGCCAGGTACACGGCGACGGGGGTGCCGACGAGGTAGAAGGAGAGGAGGTTGATGCGTGCGCCGACGGCGGGGCGCGCCGTGCCGCGGAGCACGCCGCAGCCCGTGGTCTGCGGGCAGTTGCCCAGCTCGCACAGCCCCACGATGGGCATCGCCGCCGCCGCTAGCCGCACCACCGCCGGCTCCGTCGTGAACAGCTCCACCCACTGCCGGCTCAGTGCCGCCGTCCACGCCACGTGCACCGCGCCGATCGCCAGCGCGCACGCCAGCGCCACCATCGCCGCCATCCGCGCACGCCGGGGCTTCCCGGCGCCCAGCTCGTTGCCCACCTGCACAAGCACCCATCAGTATTCAGTAATAACCAATGTGCAAAGGCCGGCGTTCGTGTTCACGTGCTCATGGATCAAATCGGACAGAACAGAGCGCCACGGTGGGTTTAACTGTTCCGCCAAGATTTTTACCACTGCTCTCCTTTGGATGGCGTGCAAGCAATTCTTGTCTTTTCTTGGAACAGAACACGTAACAGGGTAAAAAAAAAATGCAGTAATTTCCATGGATGCGGGTGAAAATGAGGAACCTGGGAATCTACCAAACAAGGGATCAAGATCGATCGCGATGGTTCGTGCTGGCTCGCTCCATGTGAAAATGAAACCATGGAGCACCAACATGTTTCGTGCAAAACCTTTTTGGTTGCTGTGTCTATGCGCCATGGATGCACGCAAAATATGGGCAGTGCACCACACCTGTGGATGCTAAATTTGTGTTGCCGCTGACGTGGGGGATGTGGCAGTAGGAGGTGGGCAGACTCACCATGCACATATTGTTACTTTTACTTTGATGCTGATAAAGAGTGGCCGCATGCTATGCCATGCCTATTGCCTACGCCTACAAATAAAAAGTCTAAAAGGGCACTACCATATATGCACCGCTAAAGCTTTTTAGAATGCTTCGCAAGAAAAGAAAACTTTTTAAAATGCATTGTTCAAGAAGAGAACGAGTTAACATGGAAGAGAGAAAAAAATTCCGAACAAGGAAGAGAATGCAGTGGATTTAGATGCTTCGTCAGTTCAACTGATGTTCTTCTTCTTTTTTCTCTGTTCATGCAGCAAGCTGAAAGCAGATCCAAGTTAGCGTGCTGCCTCCAAAGAATCTTGGAATTTTGATCAGTCGACATCAGGAAAAGAAAGTAACGAAGAATGGATAAAAATCGTGTGACCGGCACAACTAAAACTCACAAGCAGGTATGCATGCATGGTGAGCGGTGGATTGGTCACTACCCGAAATAAACCCAATCGAAATCTGGCGCTAATTAAGACCCTGATGCAGCGACGTCGAGTTAATTAAGGTGCTTACCCTGGTGGAGACGCAGGCCGCGAGCGCCATGGGCACGGTGTACATGAGGCTGGTGGTCTGGATGAGCACCCCGGCGCCGCCGACGGCGGCGGCCGGGTTGGGCAGGTACCCGGCGAGCACGGTGACGACCTCGTACCACCACCACTCGAGGCAGACGCCGACGCAGCTTGGCACGGCGAGCCTGGCGAGCTCGGGCAGGCCGCTGGCGACGGCCGTGATGCGCGCCCACCCCCTCCACGTGTCGTCGCACGCGCGCGCCCACCGTATGTATGCGAGCAGGAAGAGCAGCATGTTGGTGTTGGTGAGCGCCTGCGCGGCGGCGACGCCGCGGACGCCGAAGCCGAGGCCGAAGACGAGGAGGACGTTGAGCGGGACGTGGAGCGCGACGGCGATCGCGGAGCATGCCGCCATAGGCCTGGTGATCCCCTGGGAGCGGAGGTACACCCGTAGCGGCTGGAGCACGACGCTGGCGGCGAGGTCCGGGAGGGCGAAGCGCGCGTAGGCGGCGGCGGGGGCGGAGATGGCGGGGTCCTGCCCCAGCGCGACGAGGATGGGGCCGACGTTGAGCCAGAGCAGCGCGATGGGGAGCGCGGCGAGGAAGAGCAGCAGCATGGCGCGCTGGAGGGAGAGGGTGAGGAGGTCGTGGTTGCGGGACCCGAAGGCCTGCGCGCAGAGCGGCTCGAGCCCGGAGGCGAGGCCGAACAGCACGCTGTGGCCCGTGATGTTGGTGAGCCCGATGGCGAGCGCGCCGCCGGCGAGGTCCAGCGGGCCCAGCCGGCCGAGGCAGAGCACGGACACCATGGCCCGCAGGTACACCACGCAGTTGAGCGCCGTGATCGGCGCCGCCATGCCCCACAGCGCGCGCAGCTCCGCGGTCGCCGACGGATGGTCGTCGCTCCCCACCTGGCCACCGCCCTTCCCGTCCTTCCCCTGGAGCGGGATGGCCATGCCGCCGACCCAACGGGTGCGTGCAGTCACTGCTCTAGTGCTTGCTCTGTGTGAAAGAGGCAGAGGCGGCGGTTTGTTTTTGCGGCCGCCGGCTGGTTGCTCCCTGGGGATATATATGGTCGTCGCCGTCGCCGCAGTGATTGCCTGCGCGCTGTCCCTCATCTCTAGTAGTAGTCGGCTGATTAGCCATGGGCCGGATGCTTTGGATATCTTTTAGAATTACGATTTGAATAAACGGCAGGGGGTTTAGCCTGGCTGTCATCGTGCCATGAGATTAATTCGCCGCCGTTTCAACGTTATTACGGCTGTAAAGATAAAGATGCTGTACTGTTATTGGTACGCGAGGCATGTGTTTTTTCAGTCTTCACTGTACAGCACAAAACCATGGCTCGAAAAGGAAAACCATGCTAGGTTCTACCGGTGTCAACACCACCTGCCACGCTGACAGTTGACCCATTGAATTTCCACCAAATATGCACGTGATTTGACAATTATCCTGTGCCAGCTCTCTTGGATTTCTCGCCACATTACCATGAGCAGTGACCACTTTTTTTGTTCGTTTGAAAGCGAGCAGTGAGCACTTGCCTATGGTGAAATGGGGGTTTGTGCACGCGTGACAGCGTCTGTCTGAAAGCTGAGGGTCTCTTCATCGAAACAAAAAGGAAAACGGCTAAGAGAGATGAGGAGGCATGCGGCCCATCAAATTTCCTTTGGGCTCGCTCGGTCGCAGCTAAACCAGAGTGCAGCCCAGCCCAACCCAACAGGCCGAAATCCCCCCACCGCACACCGGCGCGCGGCGCAGGAGCTCTCCACGGCACGGCAGCCGCGCCGCTTTTCCCCTCGTCGCTGCAGACGCCGACGCGCGCCTCCGCCGTCTCCACCATGCTATCCAGGCGAAGGTGCGCGAGCCCGCTGTCCATCCCTTCGCTCCACAAGCTTACAGCACCGCGCTTCTCTGCTGGGGCCCCTTCCGGGCTTATTCGCTGACTCCCGTGTTCTTCTCTCCTCCCGAACAGATGCTTCACGGCGGCGGCGAATCGGATCCGGCCCCTCGCGAGGGCCTTCTGCGACGCACCGGCTCCGCGCGCGGATGCGGCGCCCGGCGGGGCGCCCGGGTCGCAGGCACTCCCTCAAACTCTCTCCCTCTGCGTTTCGGTTCTGCTGTAGGGTTTAGGGGAATGCGTCGTGTGGGGTGCGGCGAATTGTGATTGATCTTTGGAAGTGGAATTGAGTTTTCATGCGTCTCTAGCGCGGGTACCAGCACTGATTTCTCTCGGTGAACCTGTAGGATCGCACCCAGGAGGTTGGTGGCGTGAAGGCTGCACCTGATGTGCTCGACGTTGCTATCGTCGGTGGAGGCATGGTGGGCTTGGCCGTTGCTTGTGCATTGTGTAGGTATTGCTGTTCGCGTGCTTTCTCCAGCTGTCTAAGTCGTTGATGAGTTTGGCGCCTTGCGTTCAGTTTTGGCTGGCGATTGATGCTCTTGGACTACCTTCCCTTGCTTGTTGCATTAGTAGTAATCATAGATAGTATCATCCCAAATTAACAGTTCAGTGTGGAGAGTGCTAGGCACTTCTCTGGGAGTGTTATTTTCCTGTTAACAGTTCAGTTTGGAAAATTTACCACTAGCAAGTTTTTTTGGGAAAGGCTCAGTCACATTGTACCTTGTATGTGATTTAAAAAAGTTGTAATTTCTCACTTGCTTGTATATCATGTATGCAGCCAATATGCCATTGACAAAACATCTCAGAGTCGCCATTATTGATAGCAACCCTGCATTGAAGTCAAGAAATCACCTGACTAAAAACAGTATACCTGATTCTAGGGTCAGTACTGTTACTCCTGCAACCATTTCCTTCTTCAAAGGTATGATTCTGGATCAAACATGTGCACTATATTGCTTAATTTCAGCTGTCTCTAATCCTGTAACGATATTTGGGCTGTTCAAGTTTGTCTTGTGTGTTTGGGTGTCATTTCATCTAGATTGACCTTCCATGTTGTTTACACAGATATTTACTCAATTGCATCACCTTTTAAGTTGATCAACTATACAATATGACCACATTACATATAAGGGGGGTCCACAGTTTGCCAAAACAGAGTCTGGCTAGTTCGCTCCGCTTAATCAGTGTTTGGTTCAAAGTTTCAGTTATAGTTTGCCACACTTTATTGGACCTGAAGCCAGCTATCACACACCCATTTTCTATCCATATATTGTCACAAGTTTGGCGAAAAGATTTGGCTGCCACAAAAGGCTTGCCAAATGAAGTATGGTAAAGCCTTCCTCTCATATTCGCATTACGTTTCTCCATCATTTTTTCCCCGAAGAACTGTTTCTCCACCATTCTGCACAGTCATCAGCACCCAATATTTGGTAGTCCATTTCTATGTTGTATCTCCATCCGATGTTTTGCTCAACTTCCAATCCTGTTATTTGGTGACAAAGTTACCATTCATTATTGTGATCAATTTGATTGTTATGTCATCCCGTTATTGTTTCTGTTTCATTGGGCCACCAATTCCTTTTAGATCACCAGTTTACACTTTGAGTTGGTTACAATGCTGGCTCAAAATATCTGTTCTTTTTGCTCATTGGAAACGATAGTAAAATATGTCTCCATTTGCCGAAGTATAATTGAAAAAAGATGTTATGTCTGTACTTTTTCCTTTTTATATGTGCACGGATTGTTTGTCTACTGGAAACAATAGCCTCATGCATGTTCTCATTAATATGGCAGATATTGGTGCATGGGAGCATGTTCAACAGCAACGGCATGCTTTCTTTGGTAAAATGCAGGTGAGGAGATAACATGCTTTTAGCTATAAACAATTTATTCTATGCCCATTATTTTTCACCTTCTGTCTCTTTTGACCGAACACATTCATGTTGTATTTGCACTTTGAGCTTTTGCTGATTAGATGCCAAGTTGTGAGCTTGTACTAAGTTAATTAAACAGTTGCATTCATCTACTTGTGCTTTACACTATGCTAGCAATACTAATGGGGCATGCAAGCCTAAGCCTTAAGGTATCCAAAAACTTGTCCAGCTCAGTTGCCAATTTGAACATAGAGACATTACTATAACTCTAATATGCTTCTGCTTACTGGCCTATCTCATTTTGGATTAGAAATAAAACAGAAGCTTAAGTATTTTGGAAGATAGCTGGTAGTAGATTTTTTATATTTTCTAAGCATGCCAGCTGGTTAGTGTATGATGTATCGTGCCAAAGTTCAACTATCACCTAACCGCACGTGCATGCATTAGCAGTTGCCTTCTTTTTCTTTGGTCTTTTCCTCTCTGTTATTCGCACACAAAAACACAGTGGCATCAATGCTCCACTTCAGTAAATAAGTATCATACTGGATAGTTTATTTACTACTGGCAGGTGTGGGATTACACTGGACTTGGATACACAAGGTATAATGCAAGAGATGTGGGCAAAGAATACCTTGGGTATGCTTTAACAAAAGCTGCTGTAATTTTTTATCTACTTTTATGACAGTGGTTCATATCTTTCCCTTTGTGTTTGCATTTTTTAGATGTGTGGTGGAGAACAAGGTGCTTTGCAACTCACTGCTCTTACGTTTTCAGGTTTGTCTTTTCTTTAATCCTTTAACACCAACACTGATTTGTATTGCACCTTGCTGTTTGTGCGATATAGGTATCAAAAGTAAATCTTATGGTGTATTTATCATAGTAAAAGGATGAGTTTTCTGTTGTGCTGCCTAAAGCACATATATTCCATTTTGTTAGCTGCACACAGTATCAATAGAACATCCTTTTTGATATGATGTGCTTAAAGTTGTTTAGTATAATAAGATATTGAGATTATCTCAAATAACCAAGAACTCCACAAGGAAGTTGATAATTTAGCAGCCCTGATTCTCACTCTTGTTAACATACTTTTTTTTTTGACATAGTCAACTTAGTCTGATGCTTAGAAATGTGACCCTGGCCAGGAAGAATTGGATGACATCGAAAGTGTGATATACCCTACCAGATTGGTGTCCCTTACTTTCCCGTCGATTAGCAAACAAGCGGGAATGAAGCCAACATCAAGTGAACCATTATCCGCAGGTCATGCTACAGAAGAGTTACATCGCAGTAATTTAGTTAAACTCGACCTCAGTGATGGAAGGACTTTATATTCCAAATTGGTGGTAATTGCTTATTTATCTTATTTTGCATTATTTTGAGCTTTGTTTTGCTTCATTTCCTCAATATCCTATTTAAATTTTGTTGCAGATAGGAGCTGATGGTTCCAAGTCCAATGTTAGACAGATTGCAGGCATAAAAACAACTGGGTGGAATTATCCGCAAAGTGCAATTATCTGTACAGTGGAGCATGTTGTGGAAAATGATTGTGCATGGCAGAGATTTCTCCCTTCTGGTCCAATCGCACTGCTTCCGATAGGCAACAACTTCAGCAACATTGTATGGACAATGAGCCCAGAGGAATCACTTCGACATAAGTCAATGAGCCCTGAAGAGTTTGTGAAGTCAGTGAACCACGCATTGGATTTTGGCTATGGTCCGCATCCTCGCTCTAGTGCTCTTGACCATTACATGGAAAAGTTCTTTTCTGGCATTGGGAATACTGCAGCATCTACAAAAGAATGTTTTGAAGTACCACCAAAAGCAACTGGTGTAGTGTCTGAGAGAATGGCATTTCCATTGTCATTGATGCATTCCCATGATTATGTTTCAAAAAGACTGGCATTAGTTGGAGATGCTGCTCATACAGTCCACCCCTTAGCCGGCCAAGGCGTCAACTTGGGCTTTGGTGATGCTGCTGCTTTAGCAAAAGTTATTGCTGAAGGAGTTTCTGTGGGATCAGATGTCGGGGATGTAAGTATCTATTGTTACTTTTGTGTAGCCTTTTCCATTGAAATTTAACCATAGAATTGATCATGCTCCATCTGCATCATTCTTGTGATTCTCATGTTGGATATGAATTGTTGATCATATCCTGAGTCTAGTCCAACCACAAACGATCTCATTCTTATATTTTCTTTTCCTTTGTCAGCTGACTTTGCTGCAGCGGTACGAGAAGGACCGGAAGGCCGCCAATGTGGCGATGGCAGCAGTGCTTGATGGTTTCCAGAAGATGTACTCCGTCGATTTTGGACCCCTGAATGTAGTGAGAGCTGCCGCGTTCCACGGTGCCCAGTACATATCACCGCTGAAGAGGAACATCATCTCTTATGCAATGGGCGACACGAAATGGCCGATATTCTCATGAACAATAGTACTTAGAAACTCTACTTCTAAACTTGTATGATGCACCTGGTTTATAGTTTTGGCTTGTACTGGATCAGTAAGAAACATTGTACTAGTGGATGCAAAGCAACAGGCAGTCAATAATTGTTTTGTGAAAAGAAAATTACTCGTGCTGTTCCTTTTGATCTGAGATGAATTGAAATCTTGTGTGCTCCATTGGTGTTGGAACCTGATCTCCCGCTAGTTTCGGAGATTGTTCCTTCGATGGTGCTCACGGCTCGTTCTTAGTATTTCCTTGAATCACATTTTTTCATGGCTGTACATATGTGCTTGTATGTATAATGTATAGCCATTAGCCAGACTATGGTTGGGTTCAGTTGGAAAATTGATAGAACACAGACGGGCCCAATCAGACTGGGCCGGTGAATGCGGGCCGTAGCAGGCCTGCGGAAGGTGTTATCTCATGGATTATTAATACTTCTTTTAACAATGTTTTAATCAGAGAATGAACGATTGCTTAGCGTCGGCGTCTTCGTCGCCTCGTATCGAACGAACGAGAGAGAATACCCCTCCGAGTCGGCCGGTCGCCGACGACTTCACGCGGGCAGCGCAGCCGCGTCCCCGCCTTCCTTCCCTTGGGACACAGAGAAGGGGGAAGTGATGAGCTCCTCCTCGTCGGCGTCGGCCGCGCCGCCGGAGGACGACGTCTGCTCCGTCTGCCACGACCGCTTCCGGATCCCGTGCCAGGCAAACTGCTCCCATTGGTTCTGCGGCAAGTCCCCCCCTTCCTCTCCCCTGCCCCCTTTCCCCCTTCGGAGGATTTGATTTCCTTTTTATCTCGACCCGTCCGCGCCGGCATAAATTCAGTTGGCTGATGCGGCCGGCTAAGCAGAAGTGGCAGGTACTCGGTTAGGAATGGATTTGGGGCTGTTTGCTTCTTCTTCTTCTTTTTTGATACAAATTACGATACGGGGAAGGGATTGTATTGGCCCGAGTTGTCGAGAACTTTTAGGCTACCTAAATTGCTGCGATTTGCGAGTAGGGTGCCGGAATTGACCTGTGATTTCTCTCTATCGTAGAGTCTGCTTAGGAATTAACTCCACGAGTCGATGCAAACTGAGGGTTTAGGGTACTGAAACGGTTGAACTTGTAGAGCCAGGGTTATGTGAATCGACAGCATGGATCATTGCTAAAGAGAGGCCAGATCTAGAAGGTGGTTTCATTCAACCGAAACTGATGAACACCACCTCGACATGCCCTCATCTCAGGCAGGAAATGCTGAAACTCAACTTCATTACTGAGCCAACCAAACAACGTGTCGATGAACCCAGTACTTGCGCGAGCTGAGTCGAACAGCTTACTGTAGTATTGTATTGAATTGCAGTGAATTCAGATGATGGCCACCTAAATGGGATAAATTGTTTTGGGGGCAAGGACATGTGTACTGCCCCATACTCACTATCAGCCATTGTCATATTGAAAGGTAGGGTTATGCTTCCTTTATTTGGAAGTAGGTATGACTTCTGCATTGCATGGTGTTCAGGTTCAGTATTATCAGAAGATATGTAGTTATCTGGTCTTGTGAAGTGGAGATGGTTACACATACCTAAAAGGAAAATGACATTTGTTTCCCAATTTAGTGAACTACTAATTTCAGCTTATAAACTGTGCTGATGCCTACCTAACTTTACTGCCTTTTGAGTCTCCTCTATTATTGAGTGGTGTGATATGATGATCTTTTCCAGGAGAGTGCATCATCCGTGTTTGGCATCATGGACCTGCTGTACAGGCTTGCAAGTGTCCCATTTGTCGCCGCCTTATAAATCTACTGGTACCTGCTCCTTTATCAGACCAGGAGGATGATCCACAAGTTGGCCGTATTTTGGGAGAGATTCAGCACTATAACTGTATATTTGGTGGAGCACCACGCAGCCTGACTCAGGTTTGTACACTGTCCATGAAAGCTGATTTCTTTACCGTCTCTTTCAAGATTAAAATCTACGCTGGATATTTGTATTGATTACTGCGTTTGATATGTCAACACTGCTACTATTGTTAGAGATCATCCAAATGAAAAAAAAGTGGCCAAACTACTTGATAAGTACTTAGCAAGCTCTGAGAGGATATTTTTATTGTTTCAAAACAGATCTCTTGTCCTAGTGTTCCTTGATTCACGAGTCTTCCTCAGTCCCTAATAGGATTTGTAGCGTATAACTGGGAAAACATCAATCTGGCATATCTGACTACTGTACACATGCCTTAAGCATGGTGTGATTAATGGACCGTACTGTAAGCATATGATTACTTTGATCACATGCTTTCTTCCAGATCACATCAACTATCATCTGGTGTTATTAGGAGTAATCCCTATTTGAACCTGACATACATAATTAAAACTATGCAGTGCTTTTACACTCTTTCTAACAAATCTAGAGATTCCCATGTGGCTACTTTCAGTTATAAATGTATGCCTCTAGCATCTAGCCTTATGATCTTTTAGGAGGTTTTCATCTAGCTTCTTGTTTTTTGACAATCCACTTTTTTTTGTGTGTTTTTCTTCAGAGGTTGCAAGACCTACCCTTCTTCATCCGAAGACTGTTCAGAGAACTATTGGATCCCCAGCGGACTCTCCCACTTGTGTTCAGGGCACGGATGATGATGATGGTGAGCTCGACAGATTTAAATGTTTTGTTATTTGATATTCTTATTTAATATTATGCTGGAAAGTTACTAAGATTGGGAAAGCAAACAGGCTGTGCTGTTTCTGTCTGCAGTTTCATACCATCGCCCAATGCAATGGATGTGAGAGACGAGACCGTATATAAATCTGATATTCTGACTGATTTGAACTTGTAGGTTGCATTGAGTGCAATTTATGTGCTGAGCCCTGTCGACATTCTCCCTGAAAGTAAGTTCCATATTCCCAAGAACCAGTGTCAACATCATGATAAACTTGTCACTACTATTTTCTGAACTATCATATATTCATATACCATCATGGCCTTGATTCTGCATTGTGCTGTTGTGCAGGTGTGCTGGGGCTCTTTGGATTCGTTGATGACCTGCTGATTCTGGTGATCGTGTTCCTCCACCTCGCCGCCGTCTACCGGTCGTTGCTCCTGTACCGCCATGGGGGGCAGTAGAAGGCGCTGTGCATAGTCATTTGCTTAACTGGGTTCCATGCGGAGTTTTCGAGGTGGCAGCTTTGGAAGAGTGCTGAGTAGATGAGGAGGATATGAAGGACGGCTAGCTCGTGCTTGTTTTGTAGTATTCTGCTACGCCTGTTTCCTTAGATTCTGGAGGGTGGACTTGTGTTGATGGGAGTGGATCTCTGTTGTATTCAGCTTGCCGGATCTGCACAGTTCATGGATATGACAATTTGTTTCTCTTGTCAATCTTGATTTGGCTCACATATTGCTGATGCCTACATATTCTGGAAACAGAAGAAATACAATTATGCAACTAGGTCCTATCTCAGCAATCATAATTACTTCGAAGGAAATGCTTACACCCAAAAAACAGTACATATACGCCCTGCTTTAGCAAGCCATGACATAAATACAGTAGGCCCTACCAAGGAAAATTATTGCATAAAACTATAATGCAATTGGATAGACAAACTACAGTTACAATAACAGACGATTTATACAACGCACCAAAATACAATTGCGATTCAAGAATGTGCTTTCGTTTTTTGTGGTCTAAAATGAGATCGCAGAGCTTAATGTGGCCTAATTTTCCTATACTGTTGTGTTATTTTCATTGTGCATGAGCATATTTCGGTTATTTTTGTCTGTATGAATTGAATCTAGTTGATGTGTACAAATCCTGATCCAAAAGAATGAGCCTCATTTAAATTACAGAACCACACCATAGGAAAGAATCTTAACTCTTTTTTTTTTCTTGAACACGCAGGAAAGAAGAATCTTGAACTTTTGAAGTTATTCAAGTTGTATTACGCATTTCTTCTTGGTCTTTGCATTTAAAACATGTTGCTTGAGACTACTCCCTCCATATCGTTTTAATTGTCGCTGGCAGTTCAACAGAAAAAAGACTCAAAATATTTGACGTTCTAGAGTTCACGTCATAATAAGTGGCCTCCCATTTTTACCCCTGGCTCCACCGCCTGATCATGAGCCTCCGCTGCTAGCCTGCTACCATCACCCTGCTCCCCTCAGCCTCTGCTGCCTGCTCCCATGGGCAAAAGGGTAAACTCCTTTCTTCCTTATAATTTTGACGAACCTGTCGGCAACGACATATAAAACGATACGGAGGGAGTACGATAACGATACGGAGGGAGTACGATACTACTAAAATATCTCCCCTCCAGCCGACCGGCCGAGTGCTTTGTAGCATCGCCATGCTCATCTCTGAGTTTGGATTGTTCGATCTTAGGCCCTGTAGATTATATAATCCAGATTAAAATAAGTTGGACACAAATAAACAACCTAGATTATTGCAGGTCTAGATTATTGATTTGGAACGTTTATTCCTTAAAATATCCTTGTTCAAGTGGTATGGGTCGTATGGTAAAAGAATAAAAATAATCTGAAATAAGCGTCTCAGCACGCTCTGCTCCGTCCTAGCTCTGCGCCCAAGCTCACCTCCTGGAGTCCTGGAAGTCAACAAACGGCTAATTTGTTCAGGGCAACAAATCAGTGCTTTTTATTTTTGGAAATAATGCTGCGCTATGTACTGCTAGCTTGTTCCTGAATTTGCATCTGCCGTGGACAATCAGTCCCACTTAGCTTGTGCAGTTGTACTATCTAGGAACGTGAGCATTAGCTAGGCCTAGCTGCAAAAAGTTTTAACAGCTACAGTAGTAACTACTTGTGGCGCCTCCGTTTGGCTTCTGATGCAGCATGCCATGGCGGGCGGTTGGCCCTTGGCAGGCGGCTGCGGAGGGCGGGCGTGACCGCTGGGCAGTGGTCGTGCAGGTGCTCGGTGAGGCGCTGGTCCGGTACGTTGCAGAAGCTCAGCGGCTGGTGGCACACCAGGCACCGGTACTGCTTCCCAATCTCACTCACCACCTCCCCGAACGCCGCCGCGGTGTACAGCACGCCCCTTGACCTCGCCATCCACGCCGCCGCCTCAGCACGCCTGCATCACACATATTGCAGTTGCTTCTATTTGTCATTGCATGCATGCATCATCAGTTCAGTAGTGATCCGAGCATATGCATGGAAATGGAAGGATCGACAGCATCTGGCAGCAAGTTATTCTTGCTCCTACTAGTTGGGAGCTAGCTAGAAACATTGCTACTTGCCTGTCGAACTCTGGAAAGTACACTCTGAGATAGTCCCAGACATCCCTGCATGTCCTGCGCCTCTCAGCAGGTAGGTCCCTGCAGATTATTCGCAGGGCAGAGACAAACTGCATTATCCCAATTTGCAGAGAGAAAACGGCAAGGCAAAGGATGGATAATCAACTGAAAGCAGCAAGAGATCATATATCCATCGACGATACAGCAACAAAATTATTCAGACTTACAGCGAGGGATCTGTTGGCTCGCCCACAGCTGCCACTGCGGCTGCGAGGGTCTTCCCAAGGTCAGAGACCAGCTTGTCCAGGAGAGGAGTGCGGCGGTGTAGCCAGGTAGCGCCCAAGATACTGAAGAAGTAGTACTGCTGCGCCTGCACCGGCTTTCCATCGCACAGCAGCTCCAGAGCGTGCTGGCGGCGAAGCAGGACGATGAGCTCAGGGTGGTCGCGCAGCATGTCATCCGCGGGGCCAAAGCCTGGAGGAGCGTCCTTGTGGCCGGCGTGCTCGTTCTTGCGTAACAGGAGGGACTTGGCCACATGGTCGGCGGCGTCAAGCCAGCACCTGGCCTCGAGCAGGGCGTCCAGGGTCGCGGGGTCATTCTCAACCCCCAGTGGCTTCAGCGCCCTATATATATGCATCCAATAAGAGCCAGCCAGGTACGTTGTCATGATAAATCGGATGATGAACTTGAGGCAGCAGCTACACTTACCCCTTCGGATTTGGGCCGGTCAAATTCTGCACCGATGGCCCGGCGTCCTCGGGAAACAAGGACCTGGAGAAGAGTTTCCGTTGAACCATTTGACACAAGCAAAAGCTACTTGAGCCATCTAGCAATTTGTACCATTGAAGTACAATTTAACCATTGGAGTACTCGTAGGATACTATGCAACTCATTCAAGACAAGAGAAAAATAATATTCAAGAGAATAGGTGAAATTAGCAGGGCACCTATGTTTAGATTAGGTGATGTCACAATTAAATTAAACTAGCATGCATATCAATCATGCAAATAGCCATGCAAACGTTGGTAGCTGTGCATCAATTGAACCAGTGGAACAAGTTAGATAGATAATTAAGCTATCCATCAATTTGCCTCATTAATGTACAAGACGAATTGAATAATGTTCAAGAGAAGATCGAGGTGACATTAGCAGGGCACCTATGTGTTAGATTTAGAGATGGCCAGGGCATGCATCCATTGAACGATTGAATTAGCCGTAGGGTAAGCACGCACGCATGCACAATTCAGATTAAACTAGCATGCGTATCAATCATGCGCTCCCCAGATTAAGACAAGGCATAAAGTGATGCGTCATATCAGCAGACAGCGAGTAGAGCAGAGGGATTAAGCAGCGCGCAGCAGGAAATTAAAAGGAAGCAAGCGATAGCCGATAGGTACCGCACCGGATCTCATCCTCGGTCATCACCACGTTGCTGGAGCCGGTGGAGGAGGAGGCGTCGTCGTCGCCGTCGCGATCGGAGGCCAGGGGCCGCCGAACCTAGCGTCGCGGCCTGATCAATCCCGCCGCGGCGACCGAACAATGCCGCTCCTCGCTGACGACGGCGATGGGATCTGGGAAGAGACTAGAGATGAGCCGATCGAGGAATATCATGGATGGAGTGGACGAGAGATCTTCCGAGACGACGGAGGGAGAAATGAAGATTACCCCTGTCTGCAAGGCCCTGCCCTTGCTCTCCAGCAGGAATAAACCCACCCTGTGGTGGGGTGCTGGCGGTGCCGGGTGGGTGCTTCTCTCTCTCTCTGACGTGCGGGCCTTGCTTGTCCAGAACAAATCCCCTCTCTCTACCCCACACGTCCGTCGCTGGTCGCTCTAACAACCTTCCTCGCTTGCACACAGTCAACCGTAACGCTCCCTGGTCCACAAAACTCACATTGCCATCGCCGATCAACTTGACTACCAAGAAACCGTCAGCATGTTCGCTTCAGCTTATCAGTCATTGAACAATATTTTTCTCTCACAACAAATCAGCCGTTTTAGCTTTTCAGTCGGCTTATAAGTCCAGTCGAACAGGCCGCATGTCTAACCATTCACACCGCCCAATCCCAACATCCCGTTCAGTTTTTTTAGAATTCCAGGGGCAAAACCCCGATCGATTGCATTGCAAAAGACACAAAATAGTAGTGTTTTTTTAGCACTTTGTGTTAACACCCGATCATCCAAAACAGAGTACTCATATTAAAAAAAATATCCGGCACGAGGTTTTCTCTCATATTCGCTTCGCACGAGGTTTTCCATGAATGCCTCCTCAAGAATTCAAGATGATCCACCAGCCGTTCCAACTTTGCCAACTACACCTCGTGTTGCTTCAATTGCTTCATAGGGCATATCACATCCCAATTCCTGAACATAGTCGTGCCGTTTATTTCTAAACTGGCTCGTGGGAAAGAATAAGTGTTTGAGTTTCCTCTTTTATAAAAAAGTCAAAAGAAAATAATATGTGCTTCCTCCGTTGGCATGTAGCGTTTTAACTTTTTTAATACAACAAAATTTGCTATGGCTAAGTACGTAACAATTTTATGGATACGGAAAAGTACATTTTGGAACCGACGGAAGTACGGAACGGACGGAGTAGGATCCAAACCGGATCGAACCGGGGGACCCGCGGAAACGGCCCTCGCTTTCTCGTCTCCGTCCCCATCTTCGTGGGAAGGAAGAAAGGCGCCTAAACCCCAGGAGGCCAGGAGGCATCCTTAAAAAAGAAACCCAGGAGGCTAGGATAGCGGTCGGACCTCGTACTCGATCTCGATGGCGATGCGGCGGCGCTCCGTTCGGGACTCGCCGCTGTGCCGCCTCCGCGCCCGACGAACTCTTTCCGCCTTTCTGAAGATCCACCGCGAGTACGCTCTCTCCTTCCTCAATTTCGATCTGTACCCAATCAGATTAGACCCTTTGATCGACCATCCATTGATTCCCCAGCCTCGGATCAAGATCAAATTCACCGCCCCTCTTTGTCCTGACACTCTTTTGCTTCCTGATGATCAGGGCGGGGAAGCCCGTGGAGGTGTTCGAGGCTGCGCGCGTCGAGCGGATGCTGCGGTCGGGGCAGTCGGCCGACGCGGAGCATTACCTGGAGCGTTTCCTGCCGCCCATCCCCGTCACGGACCGGAGCCCGCTGTCCATCCTGCTCCGGGTCCACATCCGCGTCTTCAGGATCCTCTCCAAGGTCGCCGCCGGTGGCCCATCGGGTGCAAAGATGGCCGCACTCTTCGCAAACCCCAGCGAGTACATGCTCCGGAGCCCCTACAGCGCCCGCCTGCACAAGATCATCGCCGGAATGCACGCAGACAACAAGAGGTACCTTCCTTGCACTGTTGCTTGCTTAATCATCTTTTACGGTGGACACCACCCACTGTTTTCTTCGTTTAATTTTGGTTTGCCTGATTGATCCTGCTTAATTTAACTGCATTGTACTTCTATGTGGAGTCCTTATTGAGCGTGCCAGGATGCCAAGTCGTCTTACTGCTAGTGCTAGCTAATTGCAGTCACACTGTATGCAACTAATACTCCGAACGATTGCTTGATGTGCGATAGGGCCTCCATGCTTTGGCAGAAGGTCGAGCCGGATGCTCTGGACAAGATCATGGACATGGTTGCTAGGTGTCCTGAACTGCAAGGTGAGGTGCGATTGCCGCGTAAAAGGCCTCTGCTGTGGGACGCTGCCCCTAACAGGTTTGCCAACTGCTTGATTGCTTCGCCACCCCGCCAACAACAACCCCCCCCCCCCCCCCCAATCTTAATTAGTTACTCATTAGCTGGCTTCATCTCCTAGACCCTCTTCAGATACTTACTTAAATTTGTTCCTAGCTACTGCAGTTCACTGAATCAACAATGGATTCTTGATTTGTTCTTACATTTGTTCTGCTAATGAAACAGTCTAAGGCAGTGCCCAAGCCGTTGCAGGAATACAACCAACTGGGCACCATCAAATGTTCTCATTCGTAAATTTCTGCAGAAGAGGTAACGGGCAAGCAGATTTTTTTTTTGTTCGTTCTGCTGTTTCCAGTTTGCAACTTTCCATGTCAAAAGTTTGACACAATTCTTTCATCCAGGCTACTTTTGACTCAGGGGAAAACTCATTCAGGTACGTTTTCTTTTGGTTCTCTAGCAGGTGCACTGAGAGTAACCGGATCCTTTGTGAGATCATTGCACAATGTGTGTAGTTCATTTGCTGATATACATGATCACACTTTACTTACATATCTATAATATGGCAGCGCTCTCAGGAAATGCATCCTCTCAATCTGCTGTGCCACACACAAAACTGGAGACACTTGCGTCGTTCTAAACAAGCAAGACATCGCATCGATGAACTCGACCCGAAGACATTACATGATTGGAGGTTGTTGCAGATAATGGATATATGAAGGCTTGATAGCACTGCAAATATGAACTTGTGGCGTTGTCTTTTTGGTCAGGTTGCAACTATGAACCTGTGGATATATGAAGGTTGCAGATAATGGTTGTTTAGGCATGCGAAATGAATGATGTGTTTTGTTGCCACTGTCTGTCTACTCTTGGTGCATGTCCATGCGGGGCTTGGCCAAACTGGAGTCACCCACCGTGCACTGCAAAATGGAACTCCTCCGGACGCAAGTAGGACTCGTGGGCCGGCAACGTGGGCTTCTGGCCCGCGAAGAGGAAGAAGAAGCCGCCTCCGTTTTTTGCTTCTTGGCTGGCTGGCCTGGCTCTCCCTGTCGCGGAAGGGATGGATGGCGTGTGCGGCTGGAGGCGGCTCGCAAGGGGCGCGGTGGAGATGCGACCCCGCGGAGGAGCCCTCCTCGCCTCCCGTCCTCCTCCTACCCGCCGAGACGCTGCTGTGATGCGGGCCAGCTAGACTCGTGTAGAAGAAGCACAGGCGAAACAAGGAGAAGGCGGCGGAGACAACCGGAGGCGCGCAGGCGGCCGAGCCAATCCACCTCGTACGCCCCCCTTCTTCCCTCCTCCCCCTTCGCTCAGTCAGATTTGTGTGCTGCTACGCTGCGCCTGCGTGCTCAGGTTTGGTTGCTGCCTCGCTGCGTCTGCGCGGGATCGATTGCTGTCAGATGCTTTTGGTCTCCGTGTGCCGGGATCGTGGATTCGTGGTCGTCGTCGCGTCTGCTTCATTGCCTCTTATTAGAGACTTGGGAGCATCTAGGAGAGCTGCTGAATCCATTCCCTTCGAAGAAACTGACGCTGTGATTGTACTCCGTGCAAGCAGAAAATAAGTTGTTGGGTGAACTGAAAAAAGGGAATGGACACTAGCTCATGGGTTTGATTTTTTTATGAAATTGATTGCGATTGAACCAATTTTTTTCTGTTTGATTTGGTTCGCAGTGTGTCACGCTTTCCTCTCCATTGAGTAGCTGGAAATCGCGCCTCTAATTTCCAGCTCTGTTCACCACGCCTGCAATGCTATTCATTCATACTATAATTGTCTTCCCTGGTCTACTGTCAACTTATAATCTTCCGCTTTTTACTCTTCACCATTGTTGCGCAGGATGTTGGCAAAATCACCAGCATTGCATTTAGTGACTGCGGATACTACTGCATTTCGCTTCTGTACTACTGTAAGATGCTCCGTTTGACTTGTTCCTCTGTAAGATGTTTGTAAATCACCACTTCACCAGCATTGATCCTTGAGCGTTATGTGTTTCATTCCTCCAGGGCAATATCTTGAGTCCACCGGTTGTGAAACTCTCGCACAATAAATGCCAAGGAAGATTGAATGTCCAGCAAAACATTGATCTTGGTAAACCTCAAGATGCGACTCAGAAATGGCGGGTGCTATCAGCTGATCAAGCTCAAGCTTCTGTCGTAGATGTTGATGAAGAGTGCAAACAGGTGCTCACTTCACTAAATTTCTCCAATGAAGATGCTGAGAAGATGCTGAAGAAGGCATTTGGATGGATCCACTCGCCATATTGGAGCGAAGAGAGAAAGAAAGAGGTTCCAAGTGCTGAGGTGGTAACTGGAGTATTAGACTACATCAGGAGTCTTGGGCTATCTGACGAAGACCTTCACAAGTTGCTGAAGAAATTTCCAGAAGTTCTTGGTTGTGATCTTGACAGGGAGGTGAAGCTGAATGTGAGCAAGCTGGACAGTGACTGGGGAATAAATGGGAAAACTTTGCGGAGTCTTCTCCTGAGAAATCCAAAAGTTTTGGGCTACAATATTGATTGCAGAGGGGATTGCATGGCACAGTGCACCCGTTGTTGGGTTAGGTTCTAATGTTCCATTCTACATGACTACATCACTATACAGAAACCCCAGAGGGCATTCTGCTGGCTGTGCAGAAATTCAGATGACATTTTACTGGCCATATTTCTGTAAACTAGCACCTGCCAAATACAAATGCATATCCGTAGTTGATGGATAGACACTTGTTACTTCATGTATGCATATTCAAGAGCCATACTGTCGGTAAAAAAGTTGCAATAAATATGACAATACCTGAATGATCACTGATTCGGTTCAACCATTTTTCATTTGTTCTGTTCTGGATTGCTGTTTTCATCAGAGTAGTTTAATTGTCTTATATGAGGTTCTATCATTGTGTTTTGATGCATCCACCATTATCCTGACATGTTTCCAGTGATAAAGGTGAAAAATGCAGAATGTGATAAACTAGACCTGGGTTAATTGCTCCACTGAAGATGCTGAGAAGATGTTGAAAAAGACATTTGGATGGATCCACTCGCCATATTGGAGTGAAAAGGATGAGGTTCCAAATGCTGAGTTGGTAACTTAAGTATTGAACTATATAAGGAGTCTCGTGCTATCTGATGAAGTCCTTCACAAGTTTCTGAAGAAATTTCCAGGAAGTTCTTGGGTGTGATCTTGACAGCAAGGTGAAGCTGAAAGTGAGCAAGCTGGACAGTGACCGGGAAATAATGATTGCAGATTGCATGTCACAGTGTGTTCATTGTTGGGTTTGGTTATAAATGTTCTGTTCTACATGACAACGTTATTGTTCAGAAACTTCCGAGGACATTTTGTTGGTGTGAAAATTTGGATGACATTTCACTGAGTTTTTTTATATCTATAAACTAGCACCTGGCAAATATAGAAACACATTTGTAATTGATGGATGTACCCTATTTAGTTCATGTACTCTACATATTCAAGTGTCAAACCATACTGTCTGTAGAAGAGTTGCAAAAACATATGCCCAGTACCTGAATGATCTGTCATAGTTCAATCATTTGCTTTTGTTCTGTTCTGTATTGCTGTGGCCATGATTGTCTTATAGTGAGGTTCTGTTGCTGTGTCGTTGTGCTTTGATGCATCCACCGTTATCCTGGCATGTTTCCAAAGATAAAGGTGACAAATGCAGGTGGTATCCCTGTCCTGTCTTATGATTCTGTAAATTGCTTGCTTCCGATATGTACATGTGATTTCAGGCTTCTGAATTATGAACGACTTCTTTATAATTCTTCGAGCTTATAATCTGTTTTGTGCTGTTGTGTGCAAAATTTACAAGATCCTTTTTAAAAGTTGCGTTGAAATAAATTGATCAAAAAATCTACTATCCATTTGCAATGCCCTATCAGTTGGAGTTGTGAATTCCCTCAGAAAGGGAAAAAACAATTTGCATTTGGATATGTTTCAGTGTACACTTTCCTAATTCTTCTACAGGCTACTGCCAGTTGACTAAGGACAAGTCTGAAACTATTCACCGTTTTCTCTTTCTCCGTGGATAAACCCCTTCAGGTTCAGGTTTTAGAAATCTGCAATTCCTGGTGCCCCGAAGAGATCAAACCCTGGATAGTCACAGGAATAAAGGTCCATCGGCGAGAGGGACCCTCGCCCCTCGTCCAAACATTGTCCATCGACGTTGAGAGCGAAGCCTTTGATGTCAGAACAGCTAAGACCATCAAACATGCTGTCTGAGAAGCACTCCGTGCTCGCCATTCTGCTTACGGCCTCAGTGTCCATCAGCAGCTGATCAAAGGCACTGCCATGACCATTGGCAGCGGAGTGATCGTCCTCCTCGGGCGGCAGCGCCGGCGCGTGGCCGTCGAAGGCGGCGACATGGCCGAAGAGCTTGTCCTTCCTGGAGAAGGAGGTGCCGCAGGAGCAGACCCAGCGGTCGCGGCCGCAGTGCTTCTCGTGCGTGCGGAGGTCGGCGAGCACGGAGAAGCGCTTGACGTTGCACCTTCGGCAGGTGTAGCTCTTGTCGCAGTGGCTCCGCCGGTAGTGGTTCTTCACGCAGACGGCCGTCTTGAGCGGCTGGAAGCTCCGGTGCTCCCTGTTCCGCTTGCACCCCACGAAGGGGCACGAGTAGAGGCACCGGGCCGCCGCCCCCGGCGGCGGCGGCGCGTCCCTGCCGGTGGCGGGCTTGGCGAGCGCGGCCGCCGTCTTGTACTCCTCGCCGTGGCCGCGCATGTGCATGCGCAGGTTGGCGTCGCGCTTGAAGCCCTTGCCGCAGACCTTGCACGAGTGCACGTGCGGCGCCAGGATCTCCTCCTTGCCGAGCTCGATCACCTCGTAGGAGCCGGCCGGTGGCAGGCGGTCGTCGTCGTCCTCCTCGGCGTGGAGGTCGCGGTCGGACGAATCGCTGTCCCCTTCGTTCGGAGACGCCGCGGCCTCCTCCGCCGTGGCCCCGCTGGCCGCGGCGAGGCTTTTGGAGATGGAGACGAGCTGCACGGCGATGCAGCTGAGCTCGGCAGACACGATCTGCCGCGGCGGCCGCGGCGCCGAGCAGATGATGCCGCGGAGGTGCGCGATCTTCTGCTCCAGGAAGGTCAGGTACGTGAGCAACGTCCTTGGGTCGTCCTGCTGCTGGTGAGTCTCCGTGGCGCCTTCAAGATTACTGCAAACCTCCATGATCAATCTGGATCGATCCCTGAAACAGCAGCAGCAGCAGCAGCAAATGAATCAGCCAATGCAAGAAGGTGACGAAACAGTAACGATCCAAACGGAGTAATAGTAAACTAATAATCTTGAAGAATGGCATTATCTACTTACAGAGATAACTCTTGAATTATCGAGTAGCGGAGTTCCTCCTCTCTGTTGCTTGCTCTTGCGTGGCGGTGCTGACCGGTGAAGTGCGTGTCCTGCTGAGCTAATCGAGCTGGTGTTATATAGGGGCATCAAAAAATGAAGCTGCCCGTAATCAGGCAAGGGTGCCGTTGCCGCCGCCGCTGCCGCCACGTGTGCGTGGGCTCCATGGCGGCGGCTCACGGACGGGCCGGGTCAGCTCCTGCGTCAGCGTCCGCGTCACTGTCCTGGCGGGCAGATGGATGGAAGACAGCAAAGGGGTTGTGCGCACGGCCGGGTTGGTGGACCGGCGTGGACTCGCGGTGGTTGCGGTGCCTGCCTGGCCCTTGGGGCTCTGCCTTGGGCCACGAAAGCGACGCGCCAGTCAGTCCCTGCCCCCTTCTGATGCTAATTCGCACGCGTTGAAGATGCCAACGGGAGCGGTTTGCTCGAGCTGATCAGTCGCTTCCATGATCGATCACTTGTGTTTTTTTGTCTACCAATCCCCTCTTATCGAGCATCTGATGACTATTTCTGGATGTTCACACTAGACACCGTGTGCCTTTTACCCTCTTGGGCATCTGATTGCGCGTGTACGTTCACACGCAGTGGAGAACCAACATCTATAAAATATATTGCAATATATAAATAATATTGCAGGGAGGGGATCATGCACCACTCTCTCATTCTCTGATTTTTTTTTCCATTTCCCTTATATTCCATTATCCCTATGTTTCCTTCTTCTTCAGCAATGGCGGAACTTTAGTGAGGCGGAGATTGTTGTATTTGGTGATTATTTCATTTAAACCATTGGGGCTACGAAGAAAGAGAGATGCTATATTCCATTTTTTTTAACATTTCCCGAATGTTCCAAGTTGACATTGTAGTGTGAAATTGCATTGTTTTGATTCAACAATGTGAATGTGGCCATTTCAGAACATGCTAGTTTAATTTGATGGATTTTATTGAGTCGGTAGTGATCTGAATTTTAAGTTACTTTCTCTTATCACAAATAGAAGTTTATCTAGGTTCGTTCGAGTTTTAAAATTTTGACTACCAACATCTATAAAATATATTGCAAAAATATTTTTTATAATTAATCTAGTAACATAAAAAATTTCCTTTGAAAAAAGTAATGCTTGCAGTTTAAAATGTTAGGACAAAACTATTGTGATGGGAAAAAAAATATGAAATACCATATGTATCTTCCATCTGTGACTCAAAACACTTTATTCTGTCGTTATACAAAGTACTTCTTAATCCCTGAGTGTGAGTCTCGAGGAGAATAGCAACGCAAACTTTGCAAGCTTATTAAAACACCCATGTACGTGTCAGCCTAGGCATAGAGTTTAAATTACTACGGGTAATCAAATGAAAACAAAGATCCCTTTGGTAGAGCTCAACTGGCGTCAGTGACCAAGTCAGATTAGACAGCACCAATCCCAGCATCCCCCGAGCAGCAAGGAGAGTGACGGCGAATGAACTGCTCCCTCAAAAGCGAATTAAGACGCGCTTGCTCTTTGTCGTTCCCGGCTTTACGGGTGGGTTTGAAGGCCAGCTTTATTTGCCCCTTGGCGTAACCCAGCTGTTATTGAACCATGCGGTGTTGTCAACGTCCATTCATCCACGTGCACGTGTCCAAAATTACTATTCAAAGTTCAACTCTACCTCGGCACTGTTGTTAAGGTGTTCACGTGGAGGTGGAGATCAACTCTACCTCGGTGTCTTCGATTCTTAACAAAAAAAAAACGTTCTATGCACGTTCTCAAGGGGAAAAAAAAAGGTCGATGTTAGCTCCCATACCTGAGGTTCCGTTCTCGAGCCCAATTCTCAAGGCTCATCATTACGCTATGGTTGATCATTGTTATAAATTACTCTCGTTGTTACGCTAACGCAACTGAGCACAAAGACTTACCGGTGAGGTTTCATTTTTAATACAATAGGCAGGAGGTAGCTCTTTTGTTTTATTTAAAGAAAACAAGAATTAAGTACGAAAAAAATACGGGTGGAAACCCGTAAGTCCGGTCACATTGCTTTGCTCCATACGAAGCCAATGGCTCTATCCTGAGCATCAAATAAACACCAATGCCATCCTAACTCAACTATAATAGACACGTCTCGTCGTGAAGCCCCCTTGTCAGTCCGAGATTGCTACCTATGGCTAGTGGTACCCAACTGCTTCTATCCACAAAGTTTTCCCATCGTCTAAGGATCTCTTCTAGCTCCCATATACTCATTATGGAAACCGCGACGTCAACGTTTGCGGCATGTAGGGGCTGCTCATCTTCTTCCCTTCTTTCCCCCCCTCTTCTTCTTCCCTTCTTCTTCCTTTTGCTTTTATTTTTCTGCCTCTTCATCCATTTAGAAAAATTAGAAAGAACTTTGAGGGTTCCATGGACTGCATGGGGAGCAGGGGGCTCAAGCCGCCAGCCAGCCCCCACGCCTGCATGGTAGAGCCGAAATGTGCCAAATTTGAAGGTATTATGGACCGTAAAATGGCCCAGGTCGGCCTCAGTTGCGGTATGGGTTGTGGGCTGCTGCCTGCACCATTATGGGCCCTTCATTTGGTGATGTTCGTCTTGGGCCTTCGTGACGTTGGTTCAATCGAGCCATTTAATAAGCCTGGTCGTTTTACGTGGGCCTATATTTATATAGATGGAGCAAGGAATTCACATGCCCATTTAAGCAAGAATCACAAGAACAAGGACAAATCTGGTTGCAAAGACGATAATACGCGCATCGCGATTCACGTGTGATTATGGGCACAAGTAAAGATCATCTGCGCCCTCAAGGAAAAAAAAAAGAGGTGCTTCGTTTAGGCTTGGCCCCGGGATGGAAGAGATTGGCTGCCAGAATGGGATTAACTGACGCCGTCGAACTTGCTGCTCATCAGCTTTAGCGTCGCGCTCGGCAGCACCCGGTTCACCTGAGGTTGCTCTGCACAAATTAGAAACGAATCACACAGATGCGTAGGCGTAGCGAGGTTGATGACGAGTCGATGAAAGCTTAATTAATTACTCTTGACCGCCTCCAGCTCCGACGGCGTCAGCCTCGCCGAGAAGCCGCTCATGACGTTCTTGTAGTTGTACAGGATCGCCGCCTTCGCCTTCTCCTCGCTTCATCCATACGTACGGACAACAGTAAGATCGCTCAACTCTTCTCCATTCAGAGATCGATCGTAGTATTATTGACACGCTTACCCGCCGAGGGCGGCGGCGAGGATGCCGAGCTGGTACTTCTTGCAGTCGACGCCCGGGGGGTGGGGGTCCACGTAGACGAGGTAATTGGCGGCGGCGTGCTCCTCCGCCGCGGCGCCGGCCATGGCGGCAGCAGACGCCGTCGCGACGGCGAGGGAGACGAGGACGAGGACGACGGATATGGACGCCGAATGCTTCATGGCAGGGGATGCGGTTCGTGGTTCAACCGGATCCACCATGTGTTCTGAGGCAGGCCAAGTTATAGCCGCGTTTGTGAGGATGGGACGAGGGGTCCGTAGTGAACGGCGGCGCTCTTCAGTCGGAGCGGTAGGAAATGCCGTTGCTGCAGCTCCAAAAATAGGAGATTGGAAGCTCCTCTGGTGGACATCGAAAGATCAGACAAAATTCGCAGAGAAATGCAACGGACAGACTTGTTATGGACAACTTGCTTGTAAATTTACACGTACGTCTTTGATCTGTATTAAGAAGAAAACTGAACGTATTTTACACGTACAGCTGACGATTAAAATTCCAGAAGAAGCTTCGTAGTGCCACTTAGTTTCTTCATCATCACGTAGGGTTAACACGATCGACGAGCAATATACATGATGATCCAACGTGCGGCTAGCGTTTTCATCAGTTGGGGGTCATCGATACGGGCGCGACGGCGGCGCGTCCGCCGTGCTCGGTGATGTCGTAGAGCTCGCCGTCGCCCCAGAGCGCGTAGGCCTCCTCGCCGTGCACGGCGTCGTCCCCGACCTCGAGCTTCTCCTCGGGCATGCGCAGCGGGACGACGGCGTTGATGGCGACGCAGATGACCGACGTGACGACCACGTTCCAGCCGATGACGAAGAGCGCGCCGGCCAGCTGCTTCCCGAACTGCGCGCCGCCGGCGCCGCCGTAGAAGGCGCCCCGGGAGTTGGTCACGGGGAGGAAGAGGTTGCACAGGGTGGGGTCCGCGAGGAGGCCCGTCAGCAGGCCGCCCAGGAGACCCGCCACACCGTGCGTGTGGATGACGCCCAGCGTGTCGTCCACGCGCTTCAGGAACCTTGACCGCTTGTGCAGGATCATCATCGTGTACCACGGGATGCTACCGGCGAGCACCCCCATCACCAGCGCCGCCCAGCCCTGAACCACACCTGCATCCATGTTCCATGGGCACAGAAGATCAGATGGCAAGGTCAAGATGTCAAAAGTACACCAAAATTTACTGCAGAAATCAGGAAAAATGCTGTGACTGTAAAATATGAACATCTGAATCCCCTAGTTGTGTTTTTCTCCCCCGTCATTTTCATACCTACTAACCGAAATTTGTCTGCAATGAAAAGCTGCAGAATAAAAGGGGACAAATTTTGACTTTGACTTTGCTTTACTTGTGATAAGTACTGACAATAGCGACCAGATACTGACAATAGCGTGTTCTCGTGCTGGTCATAGGTTGCTCCAATGCGACTTGAGCTGGCAGAAGATGAATCTTCCTTGGATCCACAATCAAGTTATTTTGAATTCAAAGTCCACCATTCAACCATTGGATGCTGTGTGCTTTGCAACACTACTAGTGATAGGGATAGGGATAATTTTCTTTGCAACCCCACCTGTACCTACAGCTACAGCTACAGCTAAGCTACCAGGAAATTCGGAGGAGGAAAATTGGTGCGCCGCGACCGAGGGACGACGACTTGCTAGCCATCGAGTTGGGATTACCTGCGCCGGGCGTGATGCAGACGAGGCCCGTGATCATGCCCTGGACGGCGCCGATGACGGAGGGCTTGCCGAAGAAGATGACGTCGAGGCAGGTCCAGACGATGAGGCTCATGGCCGTGCAAATGTTGGTGTTCACCACCGACATGGACGCCACCGAGTTGGCGGCGTAGGGCCCGCCGCCGTTGAACCCGGCCCACCCCATCCACAGCAGCCCGGCGCCGGTGAGCGTGAACAGGATGTTGTTGGGCGGGAACCTCTCCCGGTCCTTCTGCGCCCGAGGGCCCACCTGCAGCCGCCAGCATGCACACATATATACGCATCATTCACTCGCTAGTCGCTACTGCACGCAATAGAGTCTAGAGATCATACCCAGTATGCGGCGGTGAACCCGGCGAAGCCGGCGGAGAGGTGGATGACGTAGCCGCCGCAGTAGTCGATGACGCCCCACTGGAAGAGGAATCCGCCGCCCCAGACGGAGAAGGCGCCGATGGTGTAGGAGAAGGTGAGCCAGAGCGGGACGAAGATCATCCACGCCAGGAAGCTCATCCGCCCCAGCAGCGACCCGGCGACCAGGATCAGCGTGATGGCGGCGAACACGCACTGGAAGTACACCACCGTCGCCATCGGGTAGAAGGGCTCCACGGCGGGGGTCTCGATGGTGGCGCCGCCGGCGCGGTAGTGCGCCGTCGCCGGCAGGGCGGCCTGGCCGATGAGGAACCCCTGGTTGAGCGCGGGCCGGGCCTTGCCCCAGATGGGGATCAGCTTGTCGCCGAAGGACATGTTGTAGGCCCAGGTGACCCAGCAGATCCAGACGGCGGCGAAGGCGTACAGCGCCATGAAGGCCGAGTTGACGGCCCACTTCTTCTTCACCACGCCGCCGTAGAGGACCACCAGACCAGGGAAGCTCTGCAGACCCACCAGAGTCGCCGCCGTCAGCTGCCACGCGTTGTCGCCCTTGTTCAGCCAGTCCGGCGACGCCGCCGAGCCCTGGTACGCCAGGGGAAACCCCGACGACGTCGACATGGTCGTATAGCACGACGGCGACGGCGAGCAGAAGCGCGGAAGAACGCAGGCTCCTCTCCTTGATCTCAGGCGACAGGTGAGGGGTTTGGAAGTACTAACCCCTCGAAGACTGTTTATAGAGAAAGTGCTTCGCCGTGATGAGTGGCGGCGTCAAGCAGACTCCGTCGGCTCTCGGTCTCTGACCGGTGCGGCAACCACTAGCAAGTATCACTAACTGAAGAGGGAGATTCTTGCATGCACGTCACACGCTCGTTTTGAATATTCTGTCACTAGTACAGAATATTAGCGTTGATTTTTGCAGGGTTTCCCAATTAAAAATATCCGCTTTTCAGATATTTTATACTGAATACAGTACAATGCTGTATGCAGGAAACAATAAGCACCACACAGTTCCAGAACAGAGCCATGGAAAATACAAGCGTTACACGTACTACTGACGCAAGCGTGACAATGCATGATGGTTAAGTTACGTCAACCAAAGGCATCGTGGATTCAATTTTATTGCCCAGCTCATGGTCGGCTTGTAAGTAGTACAAGTCAACGCCCTAATGCTAACCGATAAAATTCCATGTCTAGCATCTAGCAACTGCTATACACGATGTGCCCATGATTTGTAGTTGGTTTATTCTTGGATCACACTGCAGTGTACATGCAGCTGTACAAGCTTAAGCCCACAACTGAAACTAGCTTGTGGTACAAAAACGTACAGTTTACTACTAGAAGTAACCATACAAGACTCAAAACATCTTTGTTGCCACTTTCGCATTCAGCGCGTCAGCTCTGACATTATCAATCCCAAATCCCCAATCAAATAAGCAGGCTTCCAGAGTCAGATTGGATTCGTGACTCAGGTAATCTGTTTGGGATTATGCACCTTTGAAGCTTCAAAAATAAACCAACGCAGAGACTTTTTCTTCTACATGTATGATGGCTTACATCACAGCTGTGCATGCAGTTTACAACTCTGTCCTCGTTTGAGTACAAGCAACTTGAACTCTGAAGTTCAGTCACTCGCACAATTTCATTGGATAAAAGAATTCACACGACGAATTGAATACCGTCAGCTGTTTGCATTATGAGAGCAAGCAGAAGATTTGGCTTCATGAGCAGAATCTTCCGTTGAGATTGGAGATCAGACATCGTTGTCAGAGCTAGTACAGCAAATGGTCTGTGCATCTGCTGAAACGACCTGCTTTGCGATTCTGACCAGTTTGGCACTTGTTAGTTTGCTCTACCATTCAGCAACAGAAACCCTAAAACCACGCTGTCTGAAGTATCTATCGCCGACGCGCGATGCAACCGTCAAAAGGAAGCTGCTGGTGAGAAATTTCAAAGCTATCTCCGAGAAATCATAGGCGCCAAATGAGTTATCATGCTGCCAATGATATCGTCAGTTCAGTTCAGGATATTGTTCGTTCGTCAGATCGAGTAGCGAGCTCCAGAATAATGGCAGCTGATGAAGAGCATCTGACCCAGCAGGGGACGACCATCGCTGTCTCTCACCGAACTTAAAACTCCTGAAAGCATCGATGTAACGCGTTCATAGAGAATATTCAGCGAAATTTAAATTCTGGTTGACATCTATCATCACTGGAGTACTTGACAGGGATTTGCGCTCTGTAGAATTTAATTAATCTGCTTGAGGCTTGAGTTCGTCTCCAAAGCTTGTAATTCTGGACAAGCCAAAACGTAACGCAACAGCATTTGTTCGTTTGCATCCTGTTTTGTTTAGTTCTGTGATGGTTTGACTTTGGGCATTAATTCACTCGACTCGGTTTCTGATGCCAAATGATCAGGCTGTAGAGTGTAGAGAAATATTCCGTCGTGCCCTGGCATGCAAGTGTCGCAATCATATGTGAATCCAATGTGTTCGATTCAAACCAGTGTTTAATAACTTTGGTTATTTGTTTGAGACTTTTCCTTTGGGAAAAAAACATTGAAGTTTCTGGCACTGTCCAAGAACTATTTTTTATCCGGCTCGGCCAAGCCCAAGCCCGTGTTTGTGGTGCTAATGGAAAAACTGGCTAATGTGTATTTTCAGAAACTATAAATGGGCCGTCCAAAGAGGAAAGACAACCTCATTGGACCGCTCGCTGGTGGCCCAGTCTAGAAGACAACCTGGGTCCACAAGCCTCCAACTCGACAATTTTGGCGCCTTAGGTTTATGCCAAGATTTGTGCTTTATGACAGTGAGTTAAACAAGTAACAAAACTCAAGTGTTTTTTAGTCTCCAAACACATGAATTTGCCATATCTTAGCTACGGTTAGTTTAATTTACACGAGTTATAGAAACTTTTTGCCCGTGTAGCATCTTTTAATTTCTAACAACGGTGTAAATAAAAAATCGGGTCGGGTGTCAGTGACTCCACCTTAATTTTATTTAGTACAAATATAGATCAAATACGAGTCATAGATCTCAAATATACTTACATGGTTAATCATGTCTTGGGAGTCCTAAAACACTCACATGCTCTGTAGACGCTCCCGTAGTCCCGTTATTTACTATTTACCGATGCTTTCTGCAGGAGTTCAAAGCTCACAGCGATGGGGGCGGGTTGGGCAGCCCGGGAAAGCAGACCTTGACGAAGGACGTGCTCGGCAGCGCAGGCGACCGGTAGGCGCTCACGAAGTTGGAGACCTTGAGCCAGCACAGGCCCGATCCATCGGAGAGCGCCGTGGACGCCACGCAGGAGCCGGCGGCGAGGCAGTTGAGGCGGCAGGCGGTGATCCCGACGAAGAACTGCTCGGCTGCGACCTCCGGCGGGTAGGTGAGGAACTGCGTGTTGTCGAGCTGGAGCATGGTGGTGTTGCCGGGGCAGTTCTCGAGGTCCACCTTGCGCCTGCAGCCGTCGCGCGGGTTGGAGGGGTTGCTGAGCTGGAAGTTCTGCGACGGGCACCCGCACACCGGCGACGTGCCGTTGTAGCTGCACACGCCCATGTCGCCGCAGTAGCCGAACACCTGGCACTGGTCCGCCACCGCCGACCACTGCTCCGACGCCGCGTCGCCGCCGCGCGCCGCGCTGTAGGCGCGGAGGTTGCCGTCGGAGTCGAGCCGCAGGAACCGCAGCATGTCGCCGCTCTCGCCGTAGTTGCTGCTGTACGCCACCACGACCGGGGACGACGTCAGCCGGCGGTCGGTCAGCAACACGAGGCCGTTGGTCTGTATCGTGAGCGTCGGCGAGCTCAGCGTCATGTGCCCCGTGAAGGACGTGTTGTAGCCTTTGTTGAAGTAGGTGACGGCGGTGTTCTCGCTGGTCCACCTTAGCGTCAGGTTGCCGGAGCTCTTGTCAACGGAGAAGACGTAGGGGCCGGTGGTGAGGTTCATCCGGGAGGTGAATTTCTGCGACATGACCACCGTGTCCGTGGGGTGGTCGAACGACTGCCACAGGGTGGTTTTGGAGTTCTTGAGCACGAGGTTGCCACTCTCCTCGACGGTCGCGGCGGTGACGCCCTGGCCGCCGGTCATGGACGACCAGAGCACGACCCCAGATCCGTTGATGAGCTCGAGGTCACCGCTGGACGAGAGGCGGAGCGAGCCGCCCGAGTCAACGGCGGCGCCGGCGCCCGCGGACCAGACGGGGACCCCGCCGGCGTAGGTGATGGCGGCAACGAAGAGGGACGGGGAAGTCGAGGACGGCGTGAAGGAGAGCGAGAATGTGTTGTTGGGCGACGACCATGACGCCGAGTTGCGCGGCGAGAGGGTCGACCCCAGCGGGATGTCGGCGCCATGGGAGAGCAGCGGGAGGAGGAGCGCGAAGCAGCAGAGGAGAGCAAGGTCCCCGGGACGTTGCTGCAAAGCTGGCATCTTTTCAGCGATCCCGGGCTATTGCAGAGAGACAAGAGGTAGAGAGAAGATGTCTAATCAAAGGCAGCAAAACCCACCTCCCTCTCCCTTCTCGTCCCTGCAAATGGTGAGATATATAGCAATCGAGGCTGAGATTCTGGTCTTCGCACGAGGCGGGAAGGAGGAATTTGACTGCCTGACTTGCTAGAACTGTGGACTGACAGATTGGAAATGGCCAAGTCAAATCTCCCAATTCTTGTTGGCAGCTTTGATAGACCATCACTAGGCCTGGGGGTCAACAGAACAGTTGTTCATGGTTGACTATTCTTTTTTTTTTATACCTAAGGTGACTGTTCTAGTTGTGGTTCGACCAAAAGAGACGAGACGAGTACTAAAAAAAGAAAAAAAAACAGGGAAGTCACGAACTTTTCCAATCCGTGTATCTGATAAGGAGTATCAGTTCTAGATCATGCCCATGATCTATTTATACAGCATTATGTTAGCATCACGGTATTGTAATATTTATAACAAGCAAGAAGGGACATGACAATTGTACCAATAGACACTCTCCGATACCTTAGGCCAGGCTCAGTGCATGTTTCATAGCACCGTTATCAAAACTGCCATATCAACTTTTTAATAAAATGAAACTGCACTCTCAATGCATCAGTTTCATTGCACAGTTTCATAAACATCCTTCAACATTTAATTATTGTAACGGCCACACCGGCCACTGAGGACTAAAATGTAGGAGCTGGACCGAAGCTGTGAAAATGGCCTCCGGACGCGTTTTCAAACATGAAAACGTGTGCTATAGCTCACGGGAGCCCGAAAACAGCAACACCGGCCACCGGGGTCGAAAACGTGGGGGATGTACCGAAGACGTGAAAATGGCCTCCGGACGCATTTTTGGCCATGAAAACGTGTGCTATTGTTGGGGGAAATATTAACGACCTCCTAATACCCCTTAAAGCAACAATCATGAAGGCCCGGGCCCACCTGCGATAATAACGATTACTGCCGACCCAGCAGAGGCAGAGAGCATCCTACTCCGTCTCGCCCGACCCAGGGCCCCGGGGTCGGATACACTCGACCCCTCGAGGGCAGAACTCCGCCTCGCCCGACCCACGGTCCCAGGGTCGGGAGCGCCCGACCCTCCGCCGCGAGACTCCGCCTCGCCCGACCTCGGGCTTAGGGGGTCGGACTCATCCGGGCCCACAAGATATGTATCCGCCTCGGGCGCAGACCGCCAGATGAGGGCGCGAATCTCATGGGCCCCTCACCGATCTTGCCATAAATGCGCCGCGGCTCTGACGCGCGGAAAGGCGCCCGCACCCCTCGACGTGACCGCCACAAGTACCCGGGCGAACATTGTAGCCGCGACCGCACAGGCTACAGTGGCCGCCGCTTCCCCTGATTCGTCAAGAGGCACTCATGGCCTGCGCCGCCCGGCATAGGAGGGAGCTTCGCCCATTCTCGCGCCCCGCGCATCTGGCGACAGGGACGCGACGTCCGTGTTCCACGGACCGCAAGCAGGACAACAGGGGTCAGCCGTCTTCCCCAACGTGCACAGTCGCCACGACCGGACACCATCATCATGCTTGGCAGCAACGGTCACTAGGAAGATCGTTGACAGGATCCGAAGGCAGCCGCCCTCCCTCGGTGGATGCGCTGACAGGAGCTGAAGGCCGGAGCAGGAGGCGGCGACCCGGAGACTTGGACCTTCCCCTTGTATTGTTTTTTACTTGACTTAGCTTATCTTTTTTACTTCTCCCCACGCCTGGCTCATCTGTAACCCCGAGCTCTCCTTACACTATAAAAGGAGAACCGGGGGCCCTGAGACAGGGGGACCGGAAAAAGCCAATAGAACTCACACACACTCCTCTAGAGCATCAGTACACACCCAAGAGACTTGGGACCGGCTCCCTTTCTCGCCTGCCTGTAACCCCTACTACAGACCCCGCGTGGGCAACACGAGTAGCTCTCCATACTGGACGTAGGGCCTTCCTTGCCCAAACTAGTCTAAACCCCGTATCTTCCCACGCCACCATCCGAAGCCTTACGCGCATAAAAGAAATTTACTAGCCGTAGTCTTGATCCGCTAATTTTGACAACGACAGTTGGCGCGCCAGGTAGGAGACCTTTGCGCGTACATCACCGGCTTCAGATGGCCAGCCACGACGCCATCTTCGCTCTGGGCTCCCTCATCCGCTTCGGGAGCTTGGACTTCCTCGCCACGGGGGAGGGGATCGAGCTGATCCCTCTCCTTGTCTTGCCCGCTCGCCCCATCATCTTTGGCTCAGCCGCCGGGATAGTGGCGAGCGGTCGAGCGCGCACCGAGGGGCCTCCTTCGGAGGAATGGCCCTTCGGGTTGCGCAATGCCGCGGTGACCTACGGTCGTCTCCTGGCGCGGTCCATGACCGTGCCGCTCGTGAGCAACGAGCTCGTGGGCGTGGTGAGGACAACTTCCGACTCCGGCTCCAACGACGGGAGCCACCACCTCTCGCACGAGTGCTTCATGGCCGACGCGCATTCCGAGGGATCCAATGATGATGGCGCCGAAGGGAGGCTGCGAACTCCCCCACCGCGCGCCGCGGCTACGACTGGGGCCCTTGCCAGGGCCCCGGCGCGACCACGACAGCCGGAGGTGTGCGCGGCGCCTTGCTAGGAGGTCGAGCGCCCCTGCAACGAAGGCGGGGCATGACAGCGGGCATGCGACGTCCAGCAGCGCATTTGCGCGGACGAAGATCGCCCTCAGCTCTTCACCCACGCCAGCCAGAACATCGCCGCAGCGGCGGCCCTACTCCAACGACTCCCCGAGCCGGCGATGCCCGAGGAGCATCAGGCGCACCAGGAGGTGCGCAACCTGCTCGAGTGCGCCGCCGTCCAGCAGGCGGAGAGCTCCGTGTCCCGGCGACGTGGGCAAAACGCCAGCAGGGCAGCGCCCACCGCACCTCCCGAGAGACGGGGGGAGTCTGTCCACCAGCCTCCCCACAGGGCGAACCAGGCCGCGCCCGCTCGACGGACACCGCCGCCCGCAGGAGGCGGTGCTCAGTCCGTTCACCGGCGCGTCGGCCCCGTCCGCGACGCCCGCGACACCCTGGACGCGCGGAGGCGCTCCCGCGTGGACAGGGAGGAGGGGGTGGACCGCGGCTACCACGTCCACCGTGGTGGCCGCTACGACAACGAAGAAGATCGCAGCCCGAGCCCCGACCCAGTGGGGCCCAGGGCCTTCTCCGCGCGCATCCTGAACGCGCCATTCCCGGCGCGCTTTAGGCAACCTACGAGCATGGCCAAGTACTCCGGGGAGATGAACCCCGGGCTGTGGCTCAGCGACTACCGGCTTGCATGTCAGGCCGGTGGTGCGAATGATGACCTGTTCATCATTCGCAATCTCCCGCTCTTTCTGGCCGACTCAGCACGAGCCTGGCTGGAAAAACTCCCCTCGGGTCGGATCCGTAACTGGAACGACCTGAAAGAGATTTTTGTGGGGAACTTCTAGGGCACTTACATGCGTCCCGGCAATTCCTGGGACCTCCGGAGCTGCCGCCGGGGGTCGGATGAGTCCCTCCGGGATTAAGTCTCAACCTGTCCATTCCCTCGGATAGCATGCCAACAGAGGTCTTAGAATGGGCCTTGCTCCTCATTATATGCCCTTCTCAGTGCAAAACAAAACAGGTCCAAAGGCAAACACAAGTGAAAGACACCAACTCCAAGGTGAACAAAAGTATACACATGGATTAAGAGGAAAACTAGGCCAGTTCTGAGTTTGTCTTTACTAGAGCACCGCGCACAATTTTAATGGTGAAGGATGCACATAAGTTACAGTTATTGTGAAGAACTGAAGATGAAAAGAAGTACAAACATACACAGGACATAGTTTAGTTGGTCCCATACAATAAGAAACACAACTATACAGACATCCACTTTATGATATTTAATTTGATTTGTTAAAGGAAAATCAATATAACAAGCTAAGCCTCCTTTCCACCACCTTTTCTTTATTTGATTCTGATTTTCCTCAAAACAGGCCTATAACGATGCTATTTTGTTAGATCATTGCACTTCCATTGTGAGCGTCGTGGGCCCAACCTTGTAGCAGCCTGTTGTGTACAGGAGAAGGTGCACACCATGCTGGCCGCCTGATCAAGCCTAGCAGGCAGGGGTCGTAGTTATTCGTTTGTTTTTGTTGTTCATTTTAATCAGCAGATGAGATCTCATTGTTAGGCATATCTTATCCTTAAGTTAGATTTGTTCAATGGGACTGTTAGGAGCCCTACAAGAGAGCATTCAGTTGGTTCACTCAAGGCAAGCAAAGAAAGAAAAGAGATCATCCCTCATCTCTAGTCCCTCGTTTATCCCTACAGGAGAGCATTCAGCTGCTTCACTCAAGGCAAGCAAAGAAAGAAAAGGTATAGTCCCTCATCTCTAATCCCTCGTTTGTCCCTACAAGAGAGCATTCAGCTGCTTCACTCAAGGCAAGCAAAGAAAGAAAAGATATGGTCCCTCATCTCTAGTTCCTCTTTTGTCCTCAAGCAAGCTGCTACCACCCGGCTGTCCCTTGGTGGTGTGCACCCATACTGGTCTAAGGTTCATTACACACGCCTTTGGGTAAATTTAGTGGATATGATTTGAAACATAGTATGACCCTGGCAATGGGAAAGGAGGCAAGAACCCTTCATGACATAGGGCAGGCCAATTTTGTATCACAAAAATGTGATCTGGAGCTCCATTGATGGGTTTTGCAGAACTTGCAAGCTGTTATGGTATAAAAAACTGTAAAGGTAGCTGTTCTGATATCTACTGTTAGGGCTTTATTTTAAAATAAACCTACTTCAGTGTACAAGTTTCTTACTAATAATTTGCATCTATTATGAAGGTGTAAGCAAGCAATGTTATGCATCAGAAGAACGAAACAACAATTGTGCACATAATTTAAGAGAAACTGGGAGTCAAAACGTTACAAAGGAGATCGGCATGCAGACTAACCGGGGGTTTTAAAGATGAAGAGGCGGAGTGTTGGAGGTTATCTTCAAATGAATTATAGACAGCATTTGCGTAGTCATCCCAATTTTTAAGGGCATCAGGGTCATCGAGGAAGTGGTCACGCACCCTCTCCGACTGGATCCTCAACTTATGCAGCGCCTGGGGCATACGCTGGCATACCCTTTTCTCCTGAGCACATCTCCATTCAAACTCCTCTTTGCTCATGCCACACCGGGGGTCATAATTATTCTGTACATTGAAGAAATCAACATTGTGGCTAAATTTCAACCATCCTGAAAAATCCCAATTGTTTCAAAGTATTATGAGAGCACATTACCATTTCATTGTTGCATCCGTTGTCGTCACTTTCTTCTACAGAAATTTGGAAGTAAAAGAGCTTATGAGAGACATGAACCGGATAAAACAAGCACTATAATTGTTAATTGGTCATGCCAGCTATGTTCTGCAACATACATAAGATGCATTGGAAAACTAGTAGGCCATGGCAATCAGCCCCAAATCCTTGATTTGACCACCTCGAACAGTTAGTTTTAATGAAAATCCTATCATGTGGGGATACCGCACCCCCTCCACCCAACCGGGGGGGGGGGGGGGGGGGTGTTGATGAGGCCACAATGGGAAACCTAACTCGCATCTACCTATACTAGTAAATACCACAATACAATACCGCGTGTTGGGGGGGAGGGGTTGACCATAAAAAAAACAGGCTGGGAAACCTAACTCGCACCTGCCTATATCAGTAAATACCACATCAAGAGATATTAGTATCAGCTGCCTAGCTTACATCAGAGCGATGCATAAACAAGAAAGATCTCCTCGTGGAGGAACAATGTAAGCACCGTTGCAACAGAAAGGATTACTTTTCGGAATTGCTAATCATCTGTCGAATGATTTTTTGGGGGAAATCATTCAAATTTCCAGCCACAGGATTTGCTTGGAGATTCGTGCTCACCGGCAGGGTCTTCGTCATCTTCGGCGACGTCGTCTTCTCCGGCAAAGTTAGGGTTTGGGGTTCGGGGGTTCCGGGTTGTGTGGCCGCCGAGCATAGAGGGAAGGCCGTGGAGGTAGGCTAGCCCGACGGTGGTGGGGGGCAGACCAGTTGGTCAGCACCAAAACGTCCTGGGTTCGATCTATGGTGGAGATGAATTTTGGGATGTTTTCCCCAGGATTTTCTCTTGAGTTGGTTGTCCCCATATTTACTCCTAAGTTAGTTGTGGAAAGGTGCATCATCTTCTTTCTTTATTACCATGTTTTAACATACACACAAGTGCCCCCGTTAAGTGGGACAGCGCGTGCCCACGTTCCAGAGGCCTAGTCCGGAATTTCTAGTCCAGCGTGTGTGTAAGAGACGTGCACACGTGTGTATATTGTGTCCGTATGCGTGCGTGTGTGGGTCTCCCTTGTATTTCCAAAAAAAAAGATGCGATGCGGTTCGAAGTGGGTTGCGGATGTGATCGGTCAGTGTGAGGAGTTGATTTAAATTTTAAACTTTGAACATACTTTTCTTTCTCAAACCACGAGTCCTTTTTGAAACCCCTTTGAACATGGTATCATTTAGAATTAATACAATATAATGAGACATATATGAATATATTTTATTTTTTATTCATTTTTTAAGAAAAAATAAAAAGTTCAGATATAGTATTTCAACTATTGAGCATATTGCTCAGCATTTTTAATAGAGTAAAAGGCATGGGCTATCCTTAAGTTTGTCATGGAGTGTCACAAAGGTTCATAAACTTTGAAAATGCATATCACGCCTATTTCTATAGGTGTTATCCTTCCTTGACCACAACATATGATATTTCTATGGACGGGAGTAACTAGGGAAGTTTGCGAGGACGAAGAGAAGCAGACCGAGTTGGGCTGGGAGTTGAATTAATGGGTTCGCTTCATTTCGGTAGTTGGGCTTGTCTAGATGGGCCGTCCACCGTTGTTGTTTAGGCTTCAGAGCATGCATTTCCTATATGTCGGTTAACTGAGCCCAAACATCACACCAATGAGCTTTACAATGTGTACTGAGCCCAAACATCACACCAATGAGCTTTACGATGCGTGCAAAAATCAATTGATGGTCGCGATTCTTTCTTCTTCCTCTCCTTTTCTGCCTCCCCCACCCTAGCGCGCCGCCCGTGGCAGACGACGATAGAGTAATGAGCGACGCCATCTATTCTTTCCACGCTCTAGCTCCTTACATCTCCAGGCATATTGTGATGCTACATGGGCTAGTGATCCATCTGATCGTCGATCTCTTTTTGCCTATTGTATTTTTCTTGGTGGTTCCCTTATTGCTTGGAAGACTAAGAAGCAGGTAGTAGTTTCTCGTTCGAGTGCTAAGGCTGAGTTGCGTGCTATGGCACTTTGTGACGGCAGAGGTGACTTGGTTACGGTGGTTGCTTGAGGATTTTGGTGTTTCAGTTTCTGTGCCAACTCCTCTTTTGTCTGACAGTACAGGAGCTATCAGTATTGCTCATGATCCGGTGAAGCATGAACTTACTAAGCATATTGGTGTGGATGTTTCTTATACACGATCACAGGTTCAGGATGGGATTATTGCTCTTCAGTATGTGCCTTCGGAGTTGCAACTGGCTGATTTCTTTACAAAGACACAGACCCGTGTTTAGCATAGATTTTATCTCTCCAAACTCAGTGTTCTTGACCCACCATGACTTTAAGAGAGGGTGTTAGATGTATATGTACTGTTGATATTTTACCTTTTCTATTAGGGGGTTTTGTGTATATTTACCCCTCCATATACCTGTATATATATGGGCCTAGTGCCCCTGTTACGAATACAAGTGTTATTCCTAACATGTAAATCCTCTTTTCCTCCTCCTTATCTAAACTCTCTAACTCCTCTTCCTCTAAAGTGAGAAAGAAAATATTAAAAATAGACATTAATGACATAAAAAGTAGGAATTTCTTAAGAGTTGAGATTTGTACCATGTACAAGCTGAGACTCCGGTACAACAACATCCAAGATAACACGCCCACTGTGTTTGATCAAGATGGTCGTCAGATCGAAATGAAAGTGCTTCTTTTCATCAGCATGCTGGTGTGATATTGTAACTAGTAATCAAGAGTCACTTTATTAGCAATGCCAATCAGTATGCTTAAATCAAATTAAATGACATACAATTTGAAATGGAGGGAGTATCAGCCATTCTAATGATAATTAAGAAAACTTTGCTGATAAAATAGATCAGACAAGAAGGCCTTAAAAAATTCAGGTGGATGAGTCTTGGCATGCTCATATGAATTCCACACTAATCAAATCATCAATGAAATAGCACATTAGGCTGATAGGCTCTAGAAAGGATCAAGTTCAAGATACATCACATGATCATAGAACATAGATATTACAACATATCAACTATTAAGTTGTATGTAGTTACGGTAGACAGGTAACGCAAGTAACACTACTGGTGGTTACAGTCATGTAATCTAATTCTGAAACTGAAAATGGTCCACTTCTTCGGATGGACCGTTAGAAACCTCCCCGGCCTGCGCGCCCTCGCCCACCTCCGCGAGATGCTCGCGTCCACCGACGACCACCTCCGCAACATCCTCGACCACGTCGCCGAGGGGACGCCTCTTCCCAGAGCCGAGAGGAATGCGATGTTCGGGCTGCTTATGGAGATGGCATTCGTCGTGTTGCATGCCACGCAGGGCTGTATGCGGAAGGTGAGGCGCCCCGTGACCACGCTGGCGCATCGCCTCATCCACCTCTCGAACAACGCTCAGGGCCACAGCCGCTTCCGCTTCTCGCTTCGGGACATCAGGAACCGGGTGAGGAGCGCCCTGCGCTTGATCACTCGCATCATGCAGCTCGCGGCGCCCATGGCGTGAAGCCCGACAGAAAGCCCGCTCCCCCCAGCATCGTGTGGTTCTCTAGATGTGGTGTTCGTTCATTCTGTTGTGGTGTTCTCTAGATGTACATGTGTTTGTTCATTCTGTTGGTTACTCGAAGCCCGTGTGTTCGTTAAATTCTGTTGGCTACTCGAAGCCCGAGTTGTTGTCTGGATGTGTCATCCTGAATGATCTGTCGCTTCTCCAATCTGTTGGTTCATCCAGAATAATCTGTTGCTGCTCAAAGCCCCAATCCTCCTTCTCTGAATGTTTGGCAATCTGTTCTCTGTGTCGCTTCCTCTATTCGATTCGATTCGTTCTTCATCCGGGCGCAAAGCAGAAACCCCTCACATGATGTAGAGACCCATAAATGCCACTGAGACGAGGCAGGACGCCCTTGGCGCCTGATGCACACCCAAGGCCGGGGCCTGAGATCATTGTGTACCTAACATTGTAAAGTTTATTCATGCAGATATTCAGATGATAACTTTTTTGTTCTAGGTGACTACTATCCTAACCGATCACTAATGGTGTGCTCTCATTTTATATATAAAAAATTATCCTGCATCCATATATGCACTGAAAGAAAGTATTGTATCTCCTAGACATATGTCTGTTTGTAACTTTGTATGGTATGCTGAATCTTTTGATGCTATGGTAAACTCAACAGTGTAAGAACTTGCAGCAATCTAATGTTTACATATTCTGATATTCTGAACTCCGTTCACTGTACAACATTTCAACAGTCAAGAAAGTAATATGCTCACAAAACAGTTCCTCCCCTCAAGTCTTGTTATGTCATCATGGATGCATTTCTGCATCTACAGTTGTCATTGTTTGAAACATGCTCTGCTTACTCTAATATTCACCTTCTACTAAATGTGTTTATTTACTTTAATACTCACCTTCTACCACTATTATGTAATTATATATTATGTTACCATGTCACTTATTTTAATAATAACTGGTTTATTTTCGCACACGAGTAAAGGCAACGTGACTGTGATTCCCATTCCAATCTGCTGCCTTCGCATGGATGAGTATATAAGAATAATTACGCACCTTATTTGAAGTTAATGTTTATACTATCGCATGCAGGCATTATTCGCCATTATTAAGAATCATAATTTCTTCCGTCACATCAAGGCATAAAGATCTAAATATAAAATATAAACGTATGCAATTACCTAATTAGAACACTGATGCACGAATATCAATCTTTTTAATGAAGATTTTACATAATTGGTCGAAAGATTAGCGCACCGGAGGCATGCTTCAGACTCTAGTAATCTTAAACAGCACACCAAGTTCAAACAAAGAAGACGGGTGAACAAAAAAAATATGATGCACAAACAACTCAGGACCAACACATGTTAGCATTTAACATCTAACGTGTTTGCTTGCTAAAACAACGGACTTGTTTCTCAATCTGATTTCAGAAAAAATCTGCTTTTAGGGAGATGTAGATTTCTGAAAATATATCCGATACAAAAGAAAAACCAAATTGAAGCAAAGGCACATTGCACTGCATTTACGTACACGAATTCCAGGAATTGATATGGTTCCAGACTGAAACGGAAACTGTTTCTCCGACAAGGTTGCAGGAAATAAGCAAGAGTACCTCACAATAAAATGTAATAACCGGCAAAACTTTTCATATTTTTTTTTGAAACGAACCGGGTAGGAGAGCTGCTGATTATATTAAAAAGGAGTTCCAGATTGGAAAATTACAAAGCACCAAAAGGTGAAAGAAGGAGAAGACAGCTATTAATTACACTTTAGAGAGTATAATGCATCAACAGCGCGGCAGCAGAGCGGAGAGATGCTTTGCCCCTGCTATGATCCACATCACATCTTCATCTTTAAGTCTTGTAAAGATCATGTTGATTGTAGATTTCCTGTTGTTAAAAATTCTCGAATTTCTCTCTCTCCACACTGTCCATAGAGTGAGCATATGACCCTCATCTTGAGCAGTTAGCTTCTCAGTTTCAACGATAAATAGGAAAGGGTGGCACGACATATGTTAGAAAGCACATCCGTAGCAAATTTATCAGCTGGCTCAATCACATACAAGCCCATGAGGCATCAATATTTATTTCAACAGTCCATTCATCACATATAACCGTTCTTCATGTACTCTTGGGCCGGTAGGCAGTCGTACATTTTTTTACTGAGAAGCTACAAAAAGAACATGAACAGATAACAACACACATGGGTTCCGTTTGTAGTTGTGGCTGAACCTTTTAGAGACAGGGCATTTTGTTACAACTAAGGTACCACCAGCCACAGGTTAAGATCCAAAACAAACACAGCACGACAAATTCGACCAGGCTTGTACCAAACGGCAAAGACGAACTGCAACGAATGTTTGTTCCAACATTGAGCTTCTCTCCACCATGACAAACCCTTCGGCGTCGTCGGGAGCAATTGCTGGCTAGTGCAGCGGAGAGAGATAGAGAGAGGAGGAAGTGTACCGGGTCGCAGTCGTCTCCTCCTGTTCCCCTCGGCTGAGGAGCTTAGCGAGGGCGGCGGCTCGCAATTGCCTGCCGGTGTTGGCGCCGTGAGTAAGAGATTGCGATTGAGTGGTGAAATGAGAAGAGGAAGCAATTCACTGGGGGCATTTGCAATTTTGGTCTCTTGAATGGTTGTGCCCTACTGAACTGTAACAGAAATTTAAAAGAGGTCAGGGGTCTAACTGCCAAAGAAAAACGAACGGTACCTGGTGCGAGATGCCCAGATCCAACGCTCCGTTAACGAAAGGCGAAGGCAGCGAGGAATGCGAGTAGGCGGGGAGAGTGAGTGTGCGGTGGCAGCGGCGAGAGGAGACGAAAGGGAACAATGCAGGTGCTGGCAAGGGCGTCGCGGGGGATCGCGGCGGTGGTGCGCCCGTCAACGATGGAGGCAGCGCACGGCGGCTAGCTGTAGCTCGGGGCATCGTGGTGCAGGTGAGGGATGGGAACCTCGACCGGGCGCTGTTGGCCTGCCGGTGCCGACACCGTGAGCGAGAGATTGCGATTTGGCGGTGAAATGAGAAGAGGAAGCAATTCGATGGGGCATTTGCAAATTTGTTTCCAGAATGGTTGTGCCCTACTGAACTATAACGGAAATTTAAAAGAGGACAGGGGTCTAACTGTTAAAGAAAAACGAACGGTACAGACGCCCAGATCCAACGCTGAACGCGAGTAGGCGGGGAGAAGTGTGCGGCGGCGGCGGCGGCGGCGGCGAGAGGATACGAAAGGAAACGATGCAGGCGCTGGCAAGGGCGTCGCGGGGGATCGCGGCGGCGGTGCGCCCGTCAGCGGTGGAGGCAGCGCACGGCGGCCAGCTGCAGCAGGCCCGGGGCATCGTGGTGCAGGTGAGGGACGGGAACCTGGACCGGGCGCTGTCGGTCATGGAGCGCAAGATTCGGTCCAGCGGCATGGAGCGCCTCATCCGGGCGCGCACCCACCACCACGTCAAGGACTCGGAGAAGCGCGTGCTCGCGCGCAAGGCGCTCATGCAGCGCGTTAAGTCCCAGGAGCTCGGCAAGAAGCTCCGCGAGATCCTCATCAAGAAGATCAGGTCAGTGTCACCCCCTCCGCCAGTATTCTCCATGCATTCATTTGTCCTTGTGCTTGCGTGTCTACCTTCTCGCTCCGACTTTTAGTCGGAGGCTGTGAGGACTGAGTGAAATTATGTGGGATTTGCAACTAAGGGGACGGATTAGGTTGTGAAATGGAGAATTTGATTAGGTGCTCGTGTGGGAACCTGAACTGGAGACGGAAGACTCTCTGTTGGGCTCCCTAAGGGAACGTGTGTGTACGTACAAGCTACGAGCGCCAGGACATGCTGTATTTACAAACCGTTTGATGATGGTAGTAACAAATTGTGCGAAATGAGATGTCGTGGTCTTGGTAATTTTTGTGCCATATGGTGCAGCAACTATTTGGTTACAGCCTTGCAGCACTAACTTGCGATTGTCCCCATTGTCTTATTTGGTAGCAAATCCTGCATTCCATCTTTATTAACCTTTGGTCACATTTCTAGCTGAGTTTGGATTGTTTCTGTTCAGTTCCTAGTCCTTGATGACTTATAATTGCTGGAATTTTGAGTGCTCTTATTAGCAAAGTTCTGATCAACCACTTTTGGATATGTAGAAAAAATGGTCTATGTAGGAGGAATGTTTAATAAATAGGTGAGTGACATATACTGTCCTAAATCAGAAATCTAAAGATTTGATGGGCCCTAAATAGCGAAGCTATGACCGTCAAGTTTATTATCCAGTAATGAAACTGATATTTGTGTAACTCTAGAAAATAAAAGGTTTAGGTTGCTTTAGCTACCTATGGATACATTCATATAAAATAGACTCATAAGTTGTAAATTACCTGATCCAGAAATTTACTCTATATATTTCATGTTAGTTAACAGAGTTATTCCAAGGGAAGTTCCTTTTCTGTCTATGTTTTGCATCTCCTGTGATGTTTTGTTGAGAATATTAAATCAACTCTACTGAGTGTTCTAGCAGTTCTTGCAGATTTTTTCTAGTGATATGTAAATGCTGTATATGTAATGAACCGTCATGGTGGTTAAACACTCTTATGTGAAATATTGAATTTCCTGATGACATGTATGTAGTATATATCTCCTTTGGTACACAGCCTGAAATACATTGCAAATTGGTTGATATAGCCATATAGGTTCATGGTGGTGCTTGAAAATTAATCTTGGAACTATTTCCCACAATTAACTGTGCTGCCTGGACTATATAAGTTGATGAATGCCATTGAGTCATTGAGACTAGCAGCTAATGGAGATTTTATACACTGTTTATACATGATTAATGACTGCTATGAGATGGTAATTATGATTCAACTTCAAGCAAAAAAGAGTTATGTATATTTGATAATGGCTGTATGAATGTTCCATTTAACAATTAACACACAGACATTGTTCTTCCTGTATTTGTTCATCAATTATTATAGAGTAAACTTCTGAAAAACAGGCTTTGCTATCATTGTTGTACAAAGCTCGTACGTTTAGCTTATACTATCTCATATCAGGTTCTATGGTCATGTTGTTTCACAAGTGCCCATACTTAATCGAATCCTAATTATTAAGCTATTTGACCTTCAATGTCTATTTGTCATCCATTTTAGCTAGTTGACAAATATTAGCAACTATGGCAGTGCAATTGCAGGGCATGCCTGTTCAGATTAGATTTTGTTAGAGTGGAGTTTGTGAACTGCATCACCACAAAATACGCATTATGTGTCACAAGTCAAGAAAAGTTTTGACAGTATTACAAATTTGCAGTTTGCACATTACAAGATTACCTTTCAAATCTGATATGAATTACTATAGATGTTTTGTTAATTGATCAGTATAAAAGGTCTGCTCTGCCAGCTACAGAGAAATCCAATAGTTTTTTCTTAAGGTAGCGTTGAAATGTAGAAGCTGAGAACTGATAACACAAACCTGTTGCTGCACAACATCCTTTTATTTGATTGTCAAAACAGTATGCATTTATTCTGTGTACAATCTTTCAAGTAGAAATAAGCAGTTGTTGGTGTGTTTATTGTTCCTGGATGTTTTTTCCTTAAAAAAGGCAACATTGAAATGTGGAGTCTAGACTGACAACACAAATCTGTTGTTGACAAACATCCTTTTTATCTGATTGTCAATAGTCAAAACAATATGCATTTGTTGCTGCATGAAAACTTTGAAGTAGACATAAGCAGTTGTTGGTGTGTTTGTTGTTCCTGAATGAATTGCTGTCTTCTCTTTCAAAAGAATGAATTGCCATCTCTTTATTCATGGAAACATTATTGCTCTGTGCAGGGGCCAGTGAGGTCATATCTAGGATCAGCACATCGGCAGTTTACCAGTAGTACTGAAGTATGGTTGCTCCATGTTGAACATGTAATCAGTGCCAATGATGTATCTGTTTGGAGTGGCTTGATAATAACACAACTGCAACCTTGAGCAAGAAAAGCTTTTGTTGATTGATAATTTTGATTCCAGAGTTTTTTCTGGTTTAGATTAGCCACTGCGATTATGGTGTGGTCTAGGTTATGTCATGTTTCGCCGGCGAGTTTGCGCATCTTGATCGAAAAATAGCTTCTTTAGTATCTGAATAGATGACATAGTTCTGCGGCATCGAAAGTAATTGTCTCTGCGCTTTTGGTTGCCTACTTCTATGTATTGTCATAACGCCTTTACGCTAATTTGATGCATTATATGATGGAAGAAATGACTTGAACAACGGAAAATTCATACCTGAGCTTTTGGCTGCCTACTTCTATGTATTGTGATAACGCCTTTGTGCTCACTTCGCTCTTAATGTGGTTACTATTTGGAAAGGGCATAGTTTGAAGAGATGAAAGTGCGCTGCACCTTGGATAGCTATTTATACAAAATAGCTCTAGTTACAAACATATGTAATATAAAATAGCTCTAGTTACAAATATACGTAAGTAAAGGTGGACACGTAAGAAGTGTTATGGTGGCTAATTTTCTTGTTGCGTATTTGTCGTGCCACGCAAGTACCGTGCATGGAAGTTGTGTGAATTATTGAACACAATCCAAAGGCGGTTAAGTGCTGCTATTAAGAAATTAACAAACACAAGGAGTACACCGATCTACTTCTAAACCTAGAAGTAACAGCACCGTTTACATTTAGAAATCACAAGAGAGTATACCTTAAGCGCCATACAATGGGTAAATCACAGATTCTGACACTGTTTGAGTAGTCTGCTACTTGCTTCAGATATGGACAGTATACAACACCTATGTCCCGATCAAGCACCAGTTTTTGCAAAACTAAACTGAAAAAAAGATATGTACAATGATGACCAGCTAGTTACCTTCAACTGAATTGAATCTCATGTAAAATTTTCCATAGTAGTAGGTCGGTACTCCTAACCCCAAGTAACAGAATTCTTGCAATGTTTATCTAGCCTGTCCTGGATCAAATTCAGCACCCTCTCATAAAAGTGAGACAACACAACAAAATTATTGTCATGTGTAGGTTGAACTGACTGGTGCCTCCTTGCGTTGCTTAAATGCAATCTGTCATCAACTAAACTACTAAAAGATGATCCCCTTGAACAACTAAAAAATGTAAAGGTACGCTGGGCATTAGTTGTCTTGCATAATAAGAAGCAGGATCCACGGTAGTAACAAAGATGCATTGGACAACTTTGGTTCCTGCAAAATAAAAGACGGATGTAGCAGAACAACTCCTTGATGAAGGACATGGAAAGGTGCATACATAATTATTACCATTTTTAACAAAATAAAAGACGGTTCTGAGTACCGACATAGCTAGCAAGTAGCAACTTATTTGATTCCTCAAACTCTAGTACCCCCCGATTCAACACAATTTACCATCTTGTAAATTTGAGGCCCTGACATTTGTATGGAACCACCAATCGTGAGTCCTGACAACCTTGTTAACGGTTTTCTCATAGGAATTGCACAGATTACAATACTGGATAGTGCAGTCATGGAAAAGCATCTTCATTGTCAAGAGAAATATGCTTGGAAATATAGTGTAATGCCACAAAAACTGCTCACCAGATAGACAGATTAGATATACAGAAGTTTTTAAATTATTTGGACATATCAAAGGCACGCTGGCCTCTCAAGTTAATATAATGTAACGTTGCCCTTTGTTGAAGAAAAAAAGTCAAATTCTACATGGACTTCATGTAAACATCAGTTAAATATAACGACCATAGGTGCAATATCTCATGCAAAAGAACCTGTGACTCAGAAGCCAATGAATCAGGAAATTTTGATTGTCTCCCTGTCAAAGGTTACTACTCTCTCGAATAATTCAACACACATAAAAGTAATTAAATTGATCTCTCATTTAGAAATCTGGATGCAAAAGGCAAAGCTGATTACATAATATTCACATTGTTTGGTGGCATTTCATCGAACAGTTTAGGACCATGGAGACAAATAGATTAACAAGCTTAGTTTGGATCATACTGTTGTGAAGATTTTGAGTAAGAAAAATGCAAATTTAAGGCTCAGAAAAGCAAACCAAGAAAAAATTGAAGGATGACCAGGTGTGTTTTGTTCTTCTTGTTGCCATCGTGCAACTTGCGAGGTTAAAGAATTTTTTTACACTACGATCGACGCTCGAGGGTGTCTATGTTTTGGCAATCCCCAACACATTGTACAATATCAAACAAATAATCCCTTAGTGTTTCTGTAGATGAACCTGCATAGTTTCTCCTCTTAGCTTGACAAGCTTCAGTTCATCCTCAAAGCTGCATGTTCATATACGGTGTGTAAGTGTGCATATTTTGATATACTAATGCATCCAAACTATAGTCACCAAAATGGACGTATTCATCAAGCAGAACATAATTGCCTAACAGAATGCACATGGTACCAAAATGGATGTATTCACCAAAATGCATGTACCTGGAGCTTATTTAGTGACATGGTACCAACAACAAACGATTAACAGAATGCACATGAGGAGAACATATGATCAGACCAAGAACATTTGCATTATCATCAAAGGGTAATCTGACCAAAAACACAAGAATTATGTTACAGCCATGCACAAATATAAATATGAATAACTTAAAAGGGATAAGTAATTTGCAGTCTAACGACAGTTAGATAACATATGAATTGGTGCTGTCCCAAATTTTCATTTGAAGCTGCTGAAGATGGGCCGAGATAATTCTGAGGCAGGAGATAATATGGTTAACACTCTTTTGAATAGCTCCAGACTTATATGCTTACTAATCATTTTCACTTAACAGCCCACAATTGAAAGTGCAGTTGTATCGATATAAAATTCTAATCCGTACAGCTGAAATAGATAGAAAATTCACTGACGGGGTAGATACCTTGGTTTTTTATCACTCTTTCTCTCTGGTTGCTTTCTTATACTTGTCTTTGTAGAACACTATCTCATGCTTCCAAACCAACCCATCCAAGTATATAATTTTTTGCACACATCAATATCCAGCTACATACATAAAACACATAATTTTTTTTGACAAAATTTACCTTGGCATAATCAGCTATCAGATCATCAATATCCAGTTTGAATGGAGCCATATCTATATTTGCACGGATGGCCTGAAAACTATATAAGAAAATAATTGCTCACTTGATTGGTGATAAAAATGACAATGAATTAGTGTCAGCTAGCAGTGCATAATGTAATGAATGTGTAGAGCACAAATTGTTTTGAATATGCAAGGCAGAAAGAATTCACCATTAGAATAACCATTTATTTTCACAATTTCCTTTGCCATATCTACACACATCAACTAAAGCACGCTTCCTTCCAGCTTCCTACACATATGCCATTCAAAAGCGAGCTCAAGATCAGAAAGAACACAAGGATTGGTTCACATAACTGGTCGACCAAGGTAACCAGGGCCGTAGACAGGAATTCTTTTTTTCATTGTTAGGGGGGACCAACAATGCTAATTTTTGTAAAAATTTCATAAAAAAAAATTAATACAAAACATTGGAACAAGGTAACCCATCAACACCCCTGGATGAATGGCTTTCTTGCTAGGTTGGCCATTACCAGTTTTCAGATGCCAACAGCACAAACAACCACATATAACTGTATCTGATTTTGCCATCTACAGGACCAACAGAATTACAAAAACTTTCCAACTGATAGCATAAAAGCCTTTTCAGTATAAATTGATATTTGAATTAGTAGTTTCATTGGGTGTGGGCATTTAAATTGGTATTTAAACTATGTAATTACATACACGAAACTACACCAAATGCTAATTAACGGAACTAAAAAGGCAGAAAATCCTTACTATCATTCCAGCATGGGAACACATGCAGAAGTCATAGTTCCTTGGATGGCAGACCTTGTTGTCCACAACGGTACCTGCAGATTAAGCCATTGATATTATTAGATAACAATTCAGTCACATAGAAATTGGCCTACAATTGCAGCAGCACATTGCTGAGAGAGAGAGAGAAATTACCAAGAGGCACATTTTCTGGAGCGCCAGGAATGAAAATTTTCGTATGATGATTCTTCTGGGCAACAATCAATGTGAACTTGGGATTCCATTTTTCATCCAAAAACTTGCATGCCTAAAAAGGCCAGAAACTACTTTAGCATGGCCAAGCAAGCAGTATAGGATACTTGGATAAAAGGAACCTTGAAATAGAATAGAACCAAGAAAGTTTATGAAGTACCTCTATTATCTGATCCAACTCAATGTTCAGCACCTCATTAAACTGACTCTCACTAACACCATCCCTATAATAAAGACACAGAACATCAGCTTGGTGCTATGATAAAACAGAGGAAACTGGAGACAAGCAACCAATTTGCACAACCAGACTACATTGTTATTCCCAAAAGAAAAAGGTCCGCTACCCAAATTTGCAACCAGTTAATTTAAAATGATAACTGACCTGAATATGATGATTTGATCTGGCTTTCTCTTCCCAGAACTGGTGTAGAAGTCAATCAGACACTCCCTGAAAAAACAACATCAAATTCCAACAAGTGACCGGAGAAACCATGTCATTAGAACATACAGCATATTTACCAAAGTATACCACAACATTGCTCAAACCTAACAAGGTAATGAAAGTAAATCTCTTACCGAATCAGGCCATCATCATCAGTTCCCCTTGGCTTAAACAAGGAGTCAATCATTTCCATTTTAGGTGATTGTGAGCGCACCAAAGCTCTATATTTTGATATAAGAGACCATTCACGTATGCAAGGTCCTCGACAAAAATATCTAAAACAACGACTAATCTCCATAAACAGTAACAGAACATTTCATGCTTGTCAGCAATAAAGTCTGACATGGAAAAATAATCTTCATTTTTTAAAGCTCTCCTTATTACAGTTCACAAGTCATGCTATTTAATCCATGTCCAAGTGTCCAAACTATATGGCATGTCTAATGCTCTCCTTATTACAATTTACAAGCCATGTTATTTAACCCCATGTCCAAGTGTAAAAAAAAGACTATTCTATTGGTAGGTTGGATTGCTCATAATAAGTGGCAGCTCCAAAGTAAAATGCATAGCATACTCAAATAAAATATGCAATGTCCAAAACCTATTCGCATTCTACTTTATAAATCCAATGACCAAACAAGTATGTAATACAAAAAGGAATAAAAAGTTGTCTGATATGCACCTCCGTTTGCATCTCTGACCAGCCGCCCTCCAGATCCATTGGCTGACCATTCACTGGGTGGCCAGGTAACCTTAATGGGCTACCATGCTCAATTCTCTCAGGTTCAACAAAATTATGGTTAGGCGCCATAGTAGATGCCCGCAAAATCTCTGCATTAAATAGAGCGTTAACTCAATTAGACAATGATACATATAACTTGGAAATAATAATGACATTAATACTTTGTATGCCACTCTAAACTGGGGCAAAAGCAACGTATGTGGCATTTCCAAATTTTGTACAATGACATGAACTAACGCACTGTGCCAATGAGATAGTAAACACTCAACTTTGCTAAAAATAGACATAAGCAGCACAATGACCATTCTTAAGATACGCATAAGCTGGACAATGACCATTGTTAAGATAAAAATTTATGTTTGACACAACAGCAGCCATTTTCTAGAGTGTGAAGTCAACTATGTGAACAAAAAGATATTGTTTAGGGCCAGAACTCAACGGAATATTACCCTGTTATAACCATAAATAAAGTAACAGGCAATAGTATATTGGGATATTTGAAAAAAATGAATCAACAACAAAATCCAGTCAAAACAATCCTCTAATTAACTCCTCTGAACAACAATGGTATGATATGATTACAGAAAATCCAAGAAGACAAAGTGCTGAGGCAATCATGAAAGTTCACAGGGATGCATGATTAACAGCCCTAACCTAAAAGACTTGAAGAAAACTAAACATAGCAACTTGTGATAATGAATGTTTCACACCATTAACAAACAAAATTGTTAAAGTAACAAAAAAAATATAAACCAGTAACACTAATAATGCCTGGAGGCAAAGGAAACAAACCTTGGTTCAAGAGCCAGGTACAGAAAGGAAGAACTTGCACGAATGGGGCCAATTTCTGCCTCTCTGCAAGCAACTCAGCCAGGTATCTGCCAAACAAGCTCCAGCGCCGGCCTACGGCGTCGTCACCTGTTCCATTCGCATGCATCCACAGGAGATGCGAGAGAGATGCTAAAGATCGGATCGGAGGAGGCATGCATCGTCTACCGCCGATCGATGGATGGTGATTTGGACATCATGTAGATGCAGGATAAGAAATGAAGAATAGATTAGATTGAGAGTGATCGTCGTACCAACAATCACGAGAACAGCTACGACGAGGAGACGGCATGACAGCTTGTTCAATTCCCAGCTGCTGCTGCGGCCATCTTACCTTTCCACTTCAGGTATGTGCCTGCCAGGCCTACTATGTTCCTGCAGTCCTGCAGGCCCTGTATCATTGGTAGCTAGCAGCATTGTTGCAGGAAGAAGAGATGAGATGAGGAGCCGAGGAGGAGGAGGGAGGAGAAAAGTAGGAGAGGACCCGGCGCTGGGCATATTACGTGCAGCAGCATGGCATCCGCAGGCGTTTCCGGGCCAGGGCATAGTATATGTATCATGTATGGTTCCAGCAGCTTCCCCGAAATTACCGAATCGCCCACCATCGCTGCATGCAGAACAGTCACTGCACCCAGCATATATATTATATTGTTTAATCAGCAGTCGGGTAGTTTTACAGTAGTATATACTTGGGCACCATTGGGAGACGAATCAAATGCATGCCAAAGATCTTGCATGCGTACCAGACTGCAATAACGTCAGCTTGTTCGCTTTCGCTTAAGCTAGTGACTGCAGCATACAGCCGCTAGCTCAAGCGAACTGCAGCAAGCTCAAGCGAACAGGCTGACTTGCTGCAGCCGCTAGCTCAAGCGAACAGGCTGACTTGCTGCAGCCGCTAGCTCAAGTGAACAAGTTGACGTTATTGCAGTTCTATTCTGCAATGCAAGCAGCTCAAGGGAACAGGACTTTCCTATTCAATGTTCATAGAACTCCCGTGACGCCTACGGGCGGGAAGTAAAGTTTCTCTCGCTGTTCACCTGTTGTTACTCCAAACACAACCAAAAAAAAAATCGAAGAATGGGTCCGTTTGCTGCACCTGGGGCCCAGTTTTTATTTGGACGCCGTAAGTGGGCCATTTTAGGAGGAAAGACACAGCCCGCCGCTTCTTGAACGGCCGGCATTGGGCGGCCCAGTCTGAGATTAGTTCAGCAAATGCTCTCCGTTTCCAACTACAAACGCGCTCCCTTCCGTTTCTTGATCTTGACCGTACGTTTAATCAACCCCTGGCGCGTGTTCTTTTCCCATACTGCAGCTCATAATCTGCTGTCAATTGGTGTCTGAGTTGATGATTCGCCGTTGTGTTGGGATAGTGATGTACTGGGTGGTGTTGCTGGAGCTGTTAATGGTCAACATGCCCACAAATTTTGAGCAACAGAGTCCTCATAGTATTTCTTTGACGAAGAAATACCAAAAGTCGAATTCGTTGACGCCTCTAACGTCTCGGGGCGCGGACAGTCGCGTGTCCAGTTGTCCCTTCTTGCTTCTAGTAACCATGTACTCCCTCAGTCCCGATTTAATTATCGCTCGGGAACTGGAATTGTGAGGGAACACGATTCCCAAGCGACAGTTAATAGGGACAGTTAATAGGGGACGGAGGAAGTACATGAGAAATATTAGAGAAGGACAAAACGTTTCAGCAACAATACCATTGAAAACGACAGGGGAAAAAAAAGAGTACAATCACGCATACATGTGTGCTGTTCTGACCACTTTGCATATACAAGTATTTTTAAAATGCCGGAAGTTTTTCTTTGTGTAACATTTGCTGAATCAAGTCGATTTGAATGGATAGCATTAGCAAAATACATGCATTCAAAACTATATTGCGCAAAAGAAATTTAAAAAAAGAAAAGAAGATGGATAGAATTGATACAGTTCTCCAACAACCATCCTAATACTTGGTGACACATCGATCTGTCATTATGCTCCTATTTAATCCGTTTCAGGGGTATCATGTGAACCACCCGCTCTTAACATTTTGTTATACAGAGATAGTCAACCAAGGAAGAGAAAACAACAAAATACAAAGGAAATACTAGCTCTATTCTGGAAGGAAAAAAAAAACAGAAGGAAGGAACAGACAAAAGGGTGGTGGGTCTAAGCCGCCCATGTTGACCTTGACCCGCCCACCCACCACAAAAGCCAGTCCAGACCTGCACCTGGTCAAGACTCATCATGGCCGTCGGTAGTGCCATGGATGGCCGTGATTGCGCCATCCGAGAGACACTACACCACTAAAAATTCTCGCACGTCTACGTACCGTACTGCTACCGTAATGCTGTATACACAGATAGACCTGGCCAGCTTACAAGAGCATGCTCGAGATTTGATGCCCCTAATCAGAGATGAATTGGAAAAGTTAGTGACGTCCCTGTTGTTATTTCTTCTTTTTGCAGGACTTGTCTCTCGTCTCTTTTTGGTCGAAATACAGCTAGAACAGTCAACCCTAAACAATGGATCACTTTGTTTGCGCCACCATTTTGAACTGTTGAATTTATCCCGGTATAAAGGCATGTCCTAATGGTCTGCCAAAGCTGCGGACTAGTACAAGAATTGGGAGATTTGATTTGATCCGACATTTTGACCAAGCAATAATTTCTATTCTTTGCTGTTTCTACGGTAGTTTCGTCAAGGAGGAGCCAGTCAATGTGCGTCACTGTCACTATCGCTCTAAACGCTTGCACATCTCCAATCCTCCATGGCTCTACTACTAGTAGTCTTCGTCTCTCTCCTGGTATCGCTCCCGCCTCCCCAGTTCCAATTCCCCCCTTCCTAATCTCCTCTTCCCAGTCGTGCCAGGACCAGATTCACAGCCTGGATTGCTAAAATATCTAACCGATTGCAGAGGAGAAGAGAAGACGCCATGGCCCGCGGGAGAGGGAGGTGGGGTTTGCTGCCTTGATTAGCTTCTTCTCTGCCTCTCTGTCCGCAATCGCCATCCGAGAAAGCCAGCCGCCCCGAATCGCCGGAAAGATGCGGCCTTTGGGGGGAAAGCGCGGGGATCTTGCTATCCTCTGCTGCCTCGTGCTCCTCCTCCCGCTGCTTTCCCATGGCGCGGACATGCCGCTGGGGTCGACCCTCTCGCCGGGCAACTCGGCGCCGTGGACGTCGCCCAACAACACCTTCTCGCTCTCCTTCACGGCGTCCCCGACCTCCCCGTCCCTCTTCGTCGCCGCCATCAGCTACGCCGGCGGGGTCCCCGTCTGGTCCGCGGGAGCCGGCGCGGCCGTTGACTCGGGTGGCTCGCTCCGCCTCTCCTCCAACGGCGACCTCCAGCTCGTCAATGGATCTGGGGCCGTGCTATGGTCGTCCAACACCGGCGGCCGGGGCGTCGCCGCCGCGGCCGTCCAGGAGAGCGGCAACCTGGTGCTCAAGAACTCGACGGCCACCCTGTGGCAGTCGTTCGACCATCCCACGGACACGGTGGTCATGTCGCAGAACTTCACCTCCGGGATGAACCTCACCTCCGGCCCCTACGTCTTCTCCGTCGACAAGAGCTCCGGCAACCTCACGCTCAAGTGGACCAGCGGCGCCAACACCGTCACCTACTTCAACAAGGGCTACAATACGACCTTCACGGGGAACAAGACGCTGAGCTCGCCGACGCTGACGATGCAGACCAACGGAATCGTGTCGCTGACCGACGGCCAGCTGACGGCACCCGTCGTGGTGGCGTACAGCAGCAACTACGGCGAGAGCGGCGACATGATGCGGTTCGTGCGCCTCGACGCCGACGGCAACTTCCGCGCCTACAGCGCGGCGCGGGGCAGCAACGCGGCGGCGGAGCAGTGGTCGGCGGTGGCGGACCAGTGCCAGGTGTTCGGCTACTGCGGCAACATGGGCGTGTGCAGCTACAACGGCACGTCGCCGGTTTGCGGGTGCCCGTCGCTCAACTTCCAGTTCAGCAACCCCTCCAACCCCCGCGACGGCTGCAAGCGCAAGGTGGACCTCCAGAACTGCCCCGGCAACTCCACCATGCTCCAGCTCGACAACACCCAGTTCCTCACCTACCCGCCGGAGATCACCACCGAGCAATTCTTCGTGGGGATCACCGCCTGCCGGCTCAACTGCCTCTCCGGCGGCTCCTGCGTGGCGTCCACGGCGCTCTCCGACGGGTCGGGCCTCTGCTTCCTCAAGGTCTCCAACTTCGTGAGCGCCTACCAGTCGGCCGCGCTGCCGAGCACGTCCTTCGTCAAGGTCTGCTTCCCCGGCCTGCCCAACCCGGCCCCCGACGCCGCGACATCTTCCTCCCGCGGCGGCTCCGGCGTCCGCGCCTGGGTCGTCGCCGTCGTGGTCCTCGGCGCCGTGTCCGCGCTGGTGCTCTGCGAGTGGGCGCTCTGGTGGTGGTTCTGCCGGCACAGCCCCAAGTACGGGCCGGCGTCGGCGCAGTACGCGCTGCTGGAGTACGCGTCGGGCGCGCCGGTGCAGTTCTCCTACCGCGAGCTCCAGCGGTCGACCAAGGGGTTCAAGGAGAAGCTCGGCGCCGGCGGGTTCGGCGCCGTGTACCGCGGCGTGCTGGCGAACCGGACGGTGGTGGCGGTGAAGCAGCTGGAGGGGATCGAGCAGGGGGAGAAGCAGTTCCGGATGGAGGTGGCCACCATCAGCAGCACGCACCACCTCAACCTCGTCCGCCTCATCGGCTTCTGCTCCGAGGGCCGCCACCGCCTGCTCGTCTACGAGTTCATGAAGAACGGCTCGCTGGACGCCTTCCTCTTCGGCGCCGCGCCGGGGGGGAAGATGCCGTGGCCGACGCGCTTCGCCGCCGCCGTCGGCACCGCGCGGGGCATCACCTACCTCCACGAGGAGTGCCGCGACTGCATCGTCCACTGCGACATCAAGCCCGAGAACATCCTCCTCGACGAGCACTTCAACGCCAAGGTCTCCGACTTCGGGCTCGCCAAGCTCGTCAACCCCAAGGACCACCGCCACCGCACGCTCACCAGCGTAAGGGGGACCAGGGGGTACCTGGCGCCAGAGTGGCTCGCCAACCTGCCCATCACGGCCAAGTCCGACGTTTACAGCTACGGGATGGTCCTGCTGGAGATCGTCAGCGGCCACCGCAACTTCGACGTCTCCGAGGAGACCGGCCGGAAGAAGTTCTCCGTGTGGGCGTACGAGGAGTACGAGAAGGGAAAGATCTTCGACATCATCGACAAGAAGCTCCCCGGGGAAGACATCGACATGGCCCAGGTGGAGCGCGCGCTCCAGGTGAGCTTCTGGTGCATCCAGGAGCAGCCGGCGCAGCGGCCGTCCATGGGGAAGGTGGTGCAGATGCTGGAAGGGATCATGGACCTCGAGAGGCCGCCGCCGCCCAAGTCGTCGGACAGTTTCCTGAGCACCACCACGGGCAGTACCGGCATCGGCAGTGGCGTCAGCACGAGCATAGTCTCGAGTACGGTTGCCTCGTCGGCCCCGATCGCGCCGACGACGTCGCCGAACCTGGAGCAGGAGATGGCGTTGGCGCGCTCGACGTCGGCCACGAACCGTGAGAGGGTGTCGCGGCAGCTGCTATCGCCGCAGCCGTACATGACGATGTAATAAGGTGCATCTTCCATGGCAGATCATCTGAACCCGTAGCGTCGTAAACAAAGTGGGGTGCTGAAGCATGCGGAAATTAATGCTTCTATGCTCCATTGGAAGGAAGAGGAAATGTACAGATTATAGAGCGGTTAGGGAATTGATGTGCTGAATTTGCTGTTACGTCTGGTGATCTTGTTCTGGTCGTGACAACAAAACAGAGTGTTGTTCACTTCTAGTGAGTTTGCATACTGCATCTGCATATGTAACTGTAAGTAGCAGGATTTTGATATGGGCATTGTATTTTGTACAAATAATTGAGATGTAGGCGATGTATTGTCCTAGCATTGGCGGCAATTTTCTCTTTTTTTTAGAAACAGATGCAGGATCAATCATGCCTGGACTTCTGAATTTTATCCCAACTACTCCCTCCCTCCTCCGTCCCTTTTTATCTGTTGCTTGGGAAACGTGGTGAGGGACAGAGGGAGTAGTTCCGTTGATCTAGGAAGTAGGAAGGTTCCAAGCAGCTCACACAGCCGAAGAGACTGCATCTTATCAAATATCATAGTGCTCATCTGCTAGACTGTCACTACATCATACTGTTGCAGGTCAAGGTCTTCGGTTTTTCTCAGGCACACTGCTGGAATTCTTGGTGGAGCATGAACGGGAATCTTGCAACAAACATCTCCATCAGTTTTTTATGCGGTTCAATGCTTGGGCCCCATGATCACATTCCCGCATCAAGTTGCATTCAAATCTTGGAAGGGAGAGGGCAGCCATCTTGTCCTTGCGCCATCCCTGCAAGCACAGGCAGCACCGAGTTGCAACACATCACGCATGTGATTAAGCCTCGTGTCAGGCCGTGTTTAATTACCACCAGATTTGTCAGTCTCCTTGTCGCTTTCAGCAGCAGTGGATGAAGGGGAAGTCGTTGAGGACTTGTGGTTACATCCACAGCAGCACCGCACTGAACGTTTCCTCGCGCACGTGCTCTGAGAAGTGCTGTCGTACGCAACAAAAGAAAAAAAACAGGGATCTCCACTGCAGGATCATCCTGAACAACTCAGCTAGACTATTAGAGCCGGCGCCACTCTGTTTGGTAATTCTGAATTCCCATCGGGCTATCCGGCGATCAAAACGTTGTTTACGAATCGTGATGGTCATTGCATTGTTAAGATTACTTATATTTTAATATCTAGAGGGAAGACAGAAACGGTTCCACAGGGTAGTGGTTAGCACTCCAGACTTTGAATCAGGCGACTTGGTTTCAATTCGAAGATGAGACCTTTTTTTTCACTTCCATTTAGCTATTCCACGCCACATATCAACAGCTATTTCCATATGCTGTCTGCAGCAGTCTCTTAAGAAAATTAAATTCTTTAAAGTTCAGTTTCTAGTAATCTGATTTCTCAAGCAAAACCCGCTAATAGCCAACAACATATTACCTGTCGAAGCAAACCATCATGCCCCTTCGTTGACGAACGTCCTCGCCGGCTCATTACCTTTCTTGCCATGAAGCAGGGAACACCGAAGGTAACTGTGCCTGACAGACTAATGTAACCGTGCTGATTGAAACTACTGGACAGTAACCTTCTCTTTCTGTGTCAAAAAAGAAGGGTCGAGTCAACTCACATCAACAAGTAAGCGGTCAACTGACATCATCAGTAACCTGTGAACGCGAGTTAACCCCAACGATTGACCACCTGACTCTAAACACCTTTGAACAGGTACATGCAATCAACACCCCCATTTGCGTTTAGTGGTTTGTCTTTGGTCAAATCCACGGATCAATTTGACTGCAACAAAGCTGGGAGTAGTAGTCGACACTTCTAGATAAGTAACACTTGAGGACCAAGAGTCATGACAGTTGACAAATGAAAACCTGTTGCCTGTAACCTTTCAGCATGGGTTGGCCTGTGCATTGCAATTTTTCTGTACACAATTTACAGCTTCTTTGAAAGAATGCTTCCAGATCACCTCCAACGATGGAAAAGAATGCTTCCAGATCACCTCCAATTTACAGCATTTCTTTTTCGAAGCTTATTAATCTAATATTCCACCCAGTTAACATCCAAATCCTTCAGCTTCAGGAGCCATTTATGTGCGTCCAGGGACGTGTTGGCTTTATCAGGTTTCATTCCATGCTGCTTTGTAATGCCACTGCCAGCTGGTGATTCAGACTGCCTCTCATCATCAGAGTCAGCTTGCCTTCTAGGCCGCCTTAGTTCAAGAGAAAGAAGGCGTGAAACCTCCTGCACGCCACCCCATTTTTCCAATGCCCGAGCAATGTCGTAACGACCTACCAACAAGAACAAAGCAAGAAAATCATTTCAAAAGCCAGATAAGGAAACTCTACCACACCAATTCTAACTTGGACATCTAGCCTGATAACAGGAAACAATCCTCCATTTTCAAGTAATGATGGCATACAGCAAAAGGCATTTGTGCTAAAATGGATAACCTTATAATAATAAGCAGCACTAGCATGCTAAATTGCGTTGAAAATGATGCAGTGACAGGGCTACAGATATCCAACTTTATTAGTCAGTCCTGAACTAACAGTCCTGAATTGCGTTGAAAATTGATTCGGAGTGCCAGATATAAGTAATTAAGTACCTGCTCTCTCAAAAGATTTTCTACTTGGCATATAAGAAGGATCCATCCCCCAGCTCTTCTGGAACCGACTGATCTGTAGATAGTGATCATATGATAATGTCAATGGAACATATCACGGTTGCAAAATTCAATGGAACAAATGCTAACTGTCGTTCACACTAGCAATCTAAGCGGGGCATGTTTTAACTCTTTCTGTTTGCAGCACATGGTACAAAACAATTCAAAGCTTAATATTGTTATGCCTGTAGTCTTGTACTATGATGGACATCTAGCAAGCAGAGGAGGGAGCTAAAGATATTTAGTATCACCTCTTCTTGCAAGTTCTCCAGATTATCCCAATAACCTCTTGGTTTTCGATTTTTGTAAGAAAGGGAAAGGTTCATTGTGCTGGCAATCTTCCTGAATCCACCCATTCGTGTTATTGCCTTCTCGATATCCACCCTTCCATGAGACCGAAGATGCTTTCTCTTAGGCATGAAACCATCCTGACCGTACTTAGCAATGAAATTCTCAAGCTCAGATTTGAGGACCTCAATGTCCTTTTGCAAGCCAGGGACTTTTGGTCTCTGTTTCATGGAACTGAAGGAGCAAGATGCAGATTCTTTCTCTGACTGCCTGTCTTCTGCATGATCAATATCTGGGTGTGTTGGTGCAGCAGAATGAGTTGTGGAGTTGCTGCCTTCAGCTCCAGCCTTTTCAATATAATCACGGATTGCACACAAGTTTGACGGAAGGTCCTCATATATGATCTGGAATAGAATGAAGAAAGCAGACAATTTGCTCCATTATCACTAAAGATATTAAACTTCCAAAAAATCGCAACAGCCTATTCAGAAATCATGATCACAACTTTTCGGTGTCCTAGCTATCCTGAAATGTTGTCACTTGGACTTTATTGTCATAACAGCTAGACATCCTAAAAAATATTTAGTAGTATATCGAACATAATGTTTGCATGGTGAAAATACCGCTGACTTATAATAGGAATGGTCTCAAGAGACTCTTAAGCTGTTAGCTTGGATACTTGAGTATGTGATGCCTAAGCTACAAAGAAACTGGAAAAGCAATCCCTGCTAGCTTCTATATGAAACTGTTTTTTGAAATGATCAGATATGTAATTTTAAATAGCGGCAATAAACTTAGAAGGCATGAAGTATTTAAACAAGCACTACATAAAGCACTAGTATAGTTATCATCAGTAATAACCAAAACTGAAGATAGGGTGCACATTAAGACCTACTTTAGTTATCATTTAAGATATCCTACTTTGGTCATCATTTTTTTAGGAAGCTTTTAGTTATCATTTAAGATCTTCTTTATAACTAGTGACAAGCTACATGAATACAAGTTTGCTATACAGTTATACCTCTTCAAGAATAGACTCAGAGAGAAATGTGTCCTTATGCATTTTAGTCTCAACCATGTACTTCAACAAGGTGTGCTGATCACCAAGTTGTTCAAAGCGCCATTTCCCTTTGAATGAGTAGAAATCACCCTCAACTTGTTCAAAGCTGATCTCTTCCTCAAGTTTTTCGCGAAGATCCATAACAACACGGGCATGAAGGACCATATAAAGTAGGCCTTTGCAACCCTCCTAGAAAAAGGATTTCAAAAGTTAAAAATGGTTCCAAAAAAATCACAGACTATGGGACTGGATTTACATAATTTTCATTCAGCTAAGCACAGTGAAAACAATTGAGCAAACCTAAGCCAGAAACAATTAAAAAGACTGTATCACAGGAGAACTTTATTTGCTGTAGTAAAACAATCGACAACCTAAGCCAGGTATGTTTTATATGGTCTAGTAAAAATAGTTAACCAAAAAGTGTGCAAGAGAGATAACCGCGTATCCTACCTGCATTATGCGGACCTTGTTATTATCACGAAGGACAATCCTACTGATAGCCAGGTTTGGCACAAATCTATCAAATAGCTTTTGTTAGACATACTTGTAATAAAGACTGAACTCCAAAGATTCTAGAAAGATAGAACTACTTACTCAGGTAAATTCTCATATGCCGTGAGAACATTCCATACCTCTCGAACTGGTGCTTTCACAGTGATACTAGCAAAAACACACCTGTGAGCCCCCTCATGTTCCTTCATGAAGACCGTATCACAGGAGAAGACAAACATTTAGTGCCGTTTCCTTGATGGTTAATAATCCATTTAGTAATAATACAAGTCTAGTAAATTACCAAGAGGCCATCAAATCTTCGAAGATGGATCTCATCCACCACACAAGGCCTATCAATTCTGCATGCGTTTCCATATACACCCCATTTGCCAATCAACTCAGAAGAAGGTGACGGAAGCACACTACCAACACCAGAAGTGGGAGGTGCTTCTTTGAACTTACTAGAAGTAGTATCAATTGTTGAACTATGGAACTTAAGCTGAGAAGAAGTGGACGATGGCTTCGAATCCACAGCAGAAAAACCACATCTTTGATTTTCTAAATAAATCTTTTCAGCTCTACAAGCCAAGGCCCGAAGATTTACAGGAAGATCCGACCTTATAATCCTCTCAAGAAATATTGCCGGGAAGTTAAATCTTGGTATCACATTAACTTCATACAGCAAAATTGCACTAGAGGACCTGCTAGAAGACAAAAACAATATAGGCCATATTATACTCAATATCTTTTTCTGCTCACTAGAAGTTGGAGACCTCTTAAGCATCTATGAAACAAATGGAAATTGTTTTCACTCTCAGGCATCAGTTGGACACCAAGATAAGAGAATGGTGCAATTAAGCTAGATATTCATCAAAGGGAAAAAATCACAAACAGCAATTCACTTATATCTTTATTAATTGGCCTCCTGTTCCAGTTATCCTCAGAAAAAAATGGTCTTAAGATGCATACCTTGGACCAGATCTGATGGACCATTTTCCTTCAAACTTCTTGAAGTCACCATCTACCATTGAGAAATGGAGTTCTCGTCCATTAATCTGAAAGCAGAATTGTTAACAAACGCTAACCAAGTAAGGCAATGTAGATTGATAAAGTACAAAAGAAGGGACATCCTTCATCATTTTCGGATTTGTTAACTATAACCCATACAAGTATACAACTAAGAAAACATCAGAGAATAATGCAGTAGCACATCTCTACAAGAAGAAAATATCAGATTCCCCTCCAGTTAGTTTATTTCTTGTAAATAACTTCCCATGTTTTATTTAAGTGTAAAGTGCATAGCCAGTCCTTAAACTTGTCCGGCTATGTCACTTAGGTCCCCGTACTCTCAAAATGCATATCTGGCTCCCTAAACTTAGGCTGGGCTTGGGTGTCATTTGTCCCTGTACTATCAGAATGTAGATCTAGCACCCTAAACTTGGCTTCGGGTGTCATCCAGGTCCATATACTCTATAAAAGCATTGCCATGTCAATTAAATTGATAAAAACTTATTTTACATAGATATAATTTAAATTAGTCAAATAAAGTGAATTTCAGCTCAACGTGTGTGGAGAATATTGATGTCCTGAATCCAGAAAGATTGATGATCAATATTTTAACTTGCTAACTTGCGAATGACAGGTGTGCTCTATCTTTACTCTTTATTTAATATATCATGCTGGGAGGCTTTTGCCTCACAGTTTTCGGTCAAAAAGAAGAAGAAAAGACATGTTGGCTCATGGCCAGATCAAAGCACGTACGGAATCAGGGACTTCCTGGAGATCCAACACGACGCGGGCCTCGATGTGCCAGTACAACGCCTGCTGCAGTCCCCTCTGCTCCAGCCATATCCGCCCTTCGTGCGGGCACGGAATCCTCCCGCTGCAATCACGAACAAAATTCCCCAATCAGACACCTTCAAACGAGCCATCATCATTGTGCAATCAGAGTCACAGTCCACAGGTGACAAACTGAGATGAGATCACCAGAGGCATGAGAAGGGGAAAAAAAAAGCGGACCTCTGGACGAGGTTGGGGATGAAGTCGGCTAGGCGCTCGTAGTCGGTGATGACCTGCCACAGGGTGTCGACGTCGGCGGCCACGGCCACGGACCCGAGCACCCGCCGCTCCCGCCACGACACCACGTCCACGTCGCACTTCACGCCGTGCGCCGCACGGGCCGCGGCCTCCTGCGAGCTCGCGTGGCCGCCGCCGTGGTAGTGGTCGGCGCCCCAGTGGTCCCCGGTGGCGGCGGCAGCCGCGGCGGCGACGGAGCGGCCGGAAGGGCAAGGGCCCCGCGAGAGCGCCGCCACCGCCGAACGGAGAGGCGCGCGAGGGTTAGGATTTGCGCTGGGATTGAGGATTCCCGGGAGGAAGGAGGCGGCGGGCGATGAGAGAGCTCTCATCGCTCATGCACGCGTGCAGGACACTGCACTGGCCACTGGGGGAGTTGGTGACCGAGGAAGGAGGCGGCGCAGTGACTGAGCCTTTGCCGCTCTGGAGCTCCTCGTTTCGAAGGAAGTTTCAAGTCACTGACGTACGGGACCCACACGCTTGGTCCCAGATGTCGGTGGCGTGGTGTGGTGCTAGTCGATGGCGACGAGGGATTGTTTCTGTTGCGACGGTGAGAGGCGAGCGGGCGATGTGTGGCGGGAAGGCGAAGAGGCACCGTAGCCACTCGTGGCGCGTGGGCAGGGTCCCGCGTGGTGAGATGAATCTGCTGTGGGGTCGGGGCGTCAGTGCGGTTGCGGTCCCGGCTCCCGTTTGTGGTGGGCGGGTAGCTGGCCGACGTGGGCCGTGCTGCGCCTACCCGGGGTGCGGTTATCTATTGGAAGATGGTTACGAAGGACAGCCAACCCGCACGTCAAAACTCTATTTAACTCAAAAAATATTATCAATATTTTTAAAAAAAAATTGTCAATATTTTTTAAAAAATTTGGATCAACATTTTAAAAAAATTAAACTAATATTTCTTCAGAAAAAGAAAAAAATGCACTAACATTTTCAAAGAAAAGTTGGTCCAGCATTTTTTCGACCTTCTTCCCACGCTCCATAGCTGGCGGCAGGGGCGGCGAGGTGCGGAGGCACTGAGAGGGCAGCGGCGCGCGGCGGGCAGCAGGCTCGCGCGTGGCGGCGGTACAAAGAAGAGAGGAGTGAAGTTAGGGTTTTGATTTAATGCATATACGACATATCTCATTCGTCAACATGGAAGTTACCTCGATGGATATGATTTCCGGCAATTATCACCCAAGACGACGGGCCTGCTACTGTTGCCTTCTACCACGTGTCAGGCCGCTGCTTGCCTACGAATGGTGGGCTGCCTTCGGCCCAAATTAATGATTGGACTGTTTGCATCTTGTAGGAACAAAAGCACAAGCATGCATGCAAAGATGATTTGACACAAAAAAATATCATAAATCTTAAATCACTCATCCAAACAAAATTCCGATTTCACAATAATGTTTGTTACGACAAGTTGACTACTCTACTCTACTTCGTTTTCTTCTATTTCTCTACCCTAATCTACTCTATTTCCACATCAAGATGATTCAAAATTTCGTATTTTCCTACTCGTTAAGTGGAGCTGTCGTGGGGCATTAGGCTATTTACCCTTTTGTGTTGGGCTTTCTGCACTGTAGCTCGTTATGGCCTTAGTGGGCTTATATACAATTTTTTACGAGCTGAATTCCTTTTTATGCGTTTCACTTCTGTTTTGTGTATTTACTCTATATTTTAGTATTTTTCTGGTTATAATAAATTGTTCGGCTACATAACTTGTAAGCATATTTTATTGTCATGTGTTAATGAAAATTCTGATAATATAATTTTACTGTCTGATCATTCCCACATAATTTTCTAGTGATGCAATTTCATTATTACATTTCGATTGTTCTGATAATACATTGAGTTTCTTTGGGAGTGCATTTTAATTTTCCCTATAAAGTGTTTGATATATATGTTCCATGCTATATTCTTCAAAAATGTTATATGGCGAGTATAATTATATTGTTCTTATTATAATATATTTTGGTTGTGCATGCATGTCACTAGAAATTATAATGTTTTCATACATGCCATCCAAATTGTTGAATTCTCCTATGTGCTATAATTCAAAAATTGTATACGTGCGCTCGCTTCCTCCCGCAGCCTGCAAGGTTGTAGGGAAGCTGAAATATTTTTGGTATAAAGCTTAAGCTAGGATTTTCTTTAAAATTCACATTTTATGGAACAAATCACATTTATTTAAGAATACTTTTAGTTAAGCTGGTACATGTTTCTTTTGAAGGTGAAAGTATTTTTTTCCTCGTGAAATTAGAAAAATTATTGTGTTGAGTAGATCATTTTAAAAACGCTGTTGAAAGTTTCAAATTATATGAAAAATGTTGAAGCAATTGGTACATATTTTTTTTGAAATAACTAGTACAGTAAGCTAATAATAAGAATAACAAAAAGGTAAGAAAAATAGAATAGGGCTAAGCTCTCCCCAGATCCTACGTGTTGGACTGTTCGTCGGATGGCACGCAGCCAGTGTGTGAGCGGCACGTGGCAGCTAGCCCGCGCCGGCCAGGTGGAGGCGAATAGCTCCCCAGTCCAGTCTTCATCAGTCCTCACCTCAGTAATAACTCACCGAGCACATGACCACGGTGACGTGGACCATCGATCCCTTCTCCGGAACTTCCCCCCTTCCGCCTTCCTTGCCCTTGCCTCCCCCTTCACCTCCACCTCCCCTTCTTGCGTGCCGCCGACAAGCGCCACGCCTAGATGGCGGGGAAACACTCCGACCACCACTACGACTGCTTGACGGTCGGCCTCGGCGTTGGGTTGTCCCTCCTGGCAGTCGCGGGGCTGGTCATTTGCTGCCGCAAGCGGCGCCGTGGCCGTACGGTGCGCCTGGAAGACGTGTTGAAGAGCCCCGGCCGCGCGGAGCCTTGGGATGCCGAGGAGCGTCTGGGCTCCGGAGGAGAGAGTCCGGGCGCCGGCGAGTGCCTCTGGGCGCCGTGGCGGTGGCGGAGGGAGAGCGCCGCGCGTCGCTAGACCTGGTGGCCGGCGAGCATCGGCCGAGCTTCGAGCGTCGGGTGGACGCTGGACACTCGCCGGCAAGCACCGACGACGACGAGGTTCCGCCGTCGACGCTCCTAAACCCTCTGGGCGCCGTGGCGGTGGCAAAGGGAGAGCGCCGCGCGTCGCTGGACCTGGAGGCCGGCGGACATTGGCCGAGCTTCGAGCGGTGGGACAGGCGGGTGGACGTACGTGGAGCGCTCGCCGGCAAGCACCGACGACGAGTTTCCTCCGTCGAGCCTCCTTCCTGCCTGGCAGGCTTCGCTCCCGTCGTCGTCGTCGGGCTCACGCGCTCCGGAGATCGCAGCGACATTCCCCGGCGTCGACGAGCACTACATAGACACACGGCGGCAAGCATGTCCCGCGCGCGGCTGCGATCGCGAGGGCCTGGCGGCAGCGCAGGCGGCCACTGTGGACGACTTGCCGCCGTTGCCCATGCGGGCGCCATACGTGCTGCTGGAAGATCTTCCGCCGGGGCACCACGAGCACATCTGGGGACCGCCGGGAGAGCGGATGCCCTCACCGCCTCCGGCTTCGTCCCCCGGCTCCTCGTCGCCGTCATGCTCCTGCTGCATCTACGTGTTCGACTACATATTCGCAGCAGATTGCTAGTCAGTAGTCACCCTAATTACTATAGCTGATAATTGTGCTGATTAGAGTGCATCAGCCGCATGCTCGATCGGTCCCTGAACATACGAGCAAATTAACCCTTGTCTTATGAACAGTGTGCTGACGACTGGGGACACGTGGCCAGCTGCTATTTGGCAAGGTCTGATAGGGAGGGAGCGATGACGACGGCCGCATCCTTATGGCAGCAGCAGTCACCCCGAGCCCACTAGCTCTTTTGTTTACGCTTCCGTTCATTTGACTAGAGAAGACCCCACGGCGATGCTCAGCACTGAGCTGAAATTTTTGTTGTTGTTGGGTGTTGACTACTGTTGAGGCACGTTTGCAGTTCATCAACATTCCATGAACTTGAAAAAAAGCCAGATCTTTCTCCTTCCCAAGTGTGCCCCCTTTGGTGAACTGAGGTATATTCGAGTTTGTGGACTCGAAGTTCTTCTGTTCTACCATTATTTTTGAATTCTTGACTCCGTGAAGTCCACTATGGAGCGTCTATAATCTTTATTGTATCTTTGTTGTCTTGTTGCACAATTGTAGTATTAAGTTGACTGGTGTAATTTTCATGTCACTCTAATTTAACATGCAAGCTATCTAAAAAATTGTAGCAATGACCAAATTCTATTTCTCACACCTACAATTTATTACCTTAATTTTATTGCAATGACTACATATTAAAAACATATTTACTCTATTTTTTCCATACCTAATATTGATCAAGATATTTATCTAATACGAATCATATATAACAAGCAAGCTATCCATCAAATTCTATCTCAAAAACATGTACAAATAAAAATCATCTCCATTCTCCCTCATTCTAAAAAACTCATTTTTCTCTATCTCCAAAGCATAATAATAATAAATGAAGGGAGGATGAAGTAGCTAACTTTAACAACACTTTGGATGAGTGAAATCCCCATGAAAATGAGGGAAACAAATCGGGCAACACCTCCCTAAGCTTGCTTGCTAGCCATATAGAAGGAGCTTGAAGCTCTCGATCTGAGTGGCTCGGGCTCAGGGAGGAAGAAGCTGAATTTATAAGTGAGGCGTTTAGTCCCGGTTGGAATTACCAACCGTGACTAATTAGTAATTCCAACCGGGACTAAAGGGGAGCCTTTAGTCCCAGTTGGTGTTTTCAACCGGGACTAAACATCCCGCCAGATTCCCTCGTCCCACTAGCCGTTACAACCGGGACTAAAGGGGGCTCTTTAGCCCCGGTTGATATTACCAACTGGGACTAAAGCTCCCCTAGTTGGTGGTCGTTAGTGGTGGTCTTTTGACCCGGGACTAAAGGCCCTTTAGTCCCGGGTCCAAAAACAACCGGGACTAAAAAAGCTGGATGGAAGGTCTCTGCCAGCGCATATATTAGTTGTCTTCATAGTTCAAATTGCTTACACCACATATACAGTATAGTTAAGCTTGTAATGCTGGCCACAGCTAGGGAACTAGCTAGAAGTTATTAAATTTGGTGAACCCAGCCTAATAGTGTCATATAAATACCAATACAGATGATAATTCTAAAGTCGTTAATATGGTTGGCAATCGAGACAACACATAGTTACTAGATATATATGTACTATGGATTCGATTATTAATATGCTTATATATGTCTAGCTTGGGCTATGCATGGAACCAGCAGCGCCCAAGATCAAGCCGACTGTGATCATAGCTGGTCGTTGCCAACGCTGGTTGCCGTGGCGCAGAAGCTTCGGGTACCTTAGTAAAGCGGCCTCTCACTCGGGGTCTCATCTCTGCATAGGCTTTCCTGGATGCATATCGTATTTGCTTCTCATAGCACCTCCTCATCCTCTTCTCCTTGTACCTCATCAGCTTTGCCGCCCTTTCCATTGATGGATCGGCTGGCCTTTGCAGCTGATTGTTGATCAGGATTGGCTCCTTGAGCCTCGAGCTTGCAGCATCAGTGAATGTGCTCCCACAGAATGACATCTGCATGCAACAAGAATTTAAATCATAGGAAAATGGACAAGGTATACATGCAGATATATAATTTAGTCGAGCAAAAAATGTGTCAAAATAGGCCTACTTATGCGTGAGCCATGAACATCAGACGTTGCCTAGCTGGGACGATTTGGGATCCTAAAATTAGATCCAAAGCCAATGCGACAGCGTTTGTTATCACTCCTTGCTCCTATTGATGCAAATGATTAAGTTCTTTCTATTTATATGCTTCCAAAATGCATCCATTGATCAGGTATTACAGCAAAATGTAAACATCCAATCTGTCAGTTAACCACATAAAATGAGACAGCTTATTACCTATTTCATCAATCTTTGGCAAGGACATACCTTCAGGATCGATGTATAGACACTAGATGGATATATCAGATATACATGTGAAAATTTGACATATCATGTTTAGTTTGCGAGCATTCTTTCTTGGTGTCTTTAACATACAATCAAACAAGTCAGATCAGCTAACTAGCTAGCAAGGTAGATATATCACTGAACATACCTAATATGCATATTAATTTATGGTTGATTTCTCGCATATATACATATCATCAGCGCCTAATTAAAAGACCTATATATCCTGGGACAAGAGCATAGTTTTAATTTTCAAGATGAAAACACACTCCAACAAGTAGTGAAAAAATGGAAAAAAGGAAACCTATACGGTTTTCTCCTTTTATTTAATAGAATTTGTTGAGTTGCTACAAACACATATAAGTTTGATGACAAGATTATATACGATCAACACAAGTATAATACTATATTTGCCTTTCTCCATATATATTTCCCCTCCACAAGGGAATATCTCCACCGGTGATTAATTTCCCTCTCAGTCCTCGGAGTGTATTAGTTATTAGTTTGCTTTGATAGAATTTTATGTGTCGATTCTCACAACAAACCAGCACACCGCTTTGTATGTTGCTTACTTAAAAAACAAGCCAGAATCCCTAAATTTAAGTAGAAAAACAACATCAGCCCTCGCCACCAAAGGTTAAGGCCCAGAATCTTTCGCGGTTGGATCACTTTTAACAAGGCATGTACACAAGAACCACATGTGGTGTGGAGCTCAAGAAGAAGCAAATAGAAAAAACAACGAAAGAAAGAACTGTGACCAACAATTAAGCACAGAAAAGAAGCAACAGTTGCCGAGTGAACCGGCCGGAGATTCTTTCGAACCACTACTACTTACGATTTCGAACCACTACTACTTACGATGGCGGCGCTTGCTGCTGTCTCCGTGTGCCGGGCGCCGCCGCCAACTCCCAGCCTGGCGTCCACCTCTCCCTGGCCAAGGGACACCTCAAAGGTGAGCCCTTTTCCGGGGTGGTACTGCAGCCCAAACGGATCAAACGCAGGTGGCCTTTGGTGAGGCTGGTTCTCAACTGGGGACCGGTCATCGCCGACGGCGGGCGGCGGGTCGTCGAAGAGCCAGGCAACGCTTTCATGGTCGTCCTGGCCGAAGAACTGGAACTCGTGCAGGCTCCCCGGTGGCTGCTGCGTACCGGGCTCATGATGATCATGAACCTCGCCGGTGAAGATGGAGAAAGCAGCCTGGCTGTCGTCTGCTCCGGCGTGCAAGAGGTGCGGGCAGCAGGCGGACGCGCCGCACGCGCTGCACGTTGGCCCCGACATGGATCGATCGAAGAGGCTTCTTGTCAATTGAGATGGTGTGGAGGAGGAACAAGATGCTAGGGTTGCTGGTCATATATAATGCCATGGGGGGCAGCATAAATGCTAGCTACGAGACAAAAGCAAAGGCAAGGCAAAGAGGGGATAAAAAAAAGCTAGCAGATGACGACCGGTGCAGGGCAAGCCAATGTGCGGGGCGGAAGAGATATGAGCGATCGCCTCTGCATTTCTGACGTGGACGATTCCGCGCCACGTGCCTGAGGAAGATGAGCTGTCGCCTCCCTATTGGTCCATCTCGCTAAGCCGCGCATCATATATTCCTTTTAGCTACCCAGTTTGTGCTCACTTTATAATTCTAGTTCTTTTGCCATTTCTGGCATGAAAAGTGTATTCATCACAATAACAGCAGTAATCAAAATATTTAGGCATGATTGTAGTATATTATCACCAGTGTTCACAATGGTATGCACATATATCAAAGAGATACATATAAAGAAATACTCCATCCCTTTTTATAAATATATGATGTTTAGGACAAGCTAATAAGTTCAGTAAATTAATTAATTAGTTTGTCATGAACGCCATATATTCGAGAAAAGTATACGAGAAGAATCATGCCATGCGGCAAAGAAGAAGTTGTCCTAATTTTCATATGCCAAGATAGGGACTTGTGGCATCGACTCTGTACCAACCGACAGGGTTAATAACCTAGAAAAGTCAGTAGTAAGCTAAAAGTAGACATTCCTGCAAATGAAATGAACCAACAGACTACCGAGAGATCAAGTGGCAAAACATTTCAATAAAAAAATGAAGTGGAATCTGTAGACCAAGGTGCATTGTTTCCATTAAGACTGTATATATCTTTTGGTGCACTTATTTGGTCTCTTTTATTGACTGCTAGATGGTCCAGCGTGTACCAGTTGCGAAACCGGTACTAAGGGAGGTTGAGCACTGGGACTAATATGAACTTAGCAGTACCATTTGCGAAACCGGTACTAAGGAAGGTTGAGCACCGGTACTAAAGGGGACTTCTCTGGCTCTGATAGTGACACAAAAGTGTAAGATGCATCAGGAGAGGTCTGCCTGCTTCCTCCTACCTTTGAATTTTTCTTTACAAAAGCTACAGATATATCTACATATCTACTCTATTAGATCCTCAGTTCCCTGTCGATTGCGCCACGATAGATGTAGGAATGCACAAGGAAGGTTGCACCATCGGTTGCCTCATATTTGATTCGTTCGGGGCATGCTCACACATACATGATCAAGCAGAGCCTCTCGGGGCTCCTGGACCTGAATTGGGAATCCAAAAGATACAGGTGTGCACGTGGGGTGGATCAGTTACCAGGCCCTTGTGCTGCCACCTGGACCAGAGGGCGTGGCCGCACGGATCTTCTTTTCTTGTTCTTCTTGTTCTTTTTCTTTCTTGTAGCCCAGAGCATTTCCTTTCCATCCATCAGCTATCATTCATCCATGCATATATTATCTGATATGATGACTGTATATATCTGTATCTATCTACCAACTATCTATATATTTCTGTATGTACCTATCTACTTGCTTTAAGTACTGGCTCCACGGTGTGTATCTCTCATTTGTATGTTTGTGTATTTGTTTCCCTTTTTTTGAAAATGGAAATCATTCTGACCTCTGCGACCGCATACAGCCAAATTTTTACAGAATATTCAGCACATAAGCTGATCACAAAGAGAAGAGAAGGGAAACGAGCTTGCATATAGAAGGAAAAATTATAAGCAAAGTCTATTATTACTTCTCCATCCGTTCTTGGCGAAGATATCCAAAGCGACTACCTCCAATGCTTTGCTTGCCGAACGTACAGTTTCCTTTGCTCCCTCACACAGCAGCAAGGACCAGAATCGTAGCCAATATACTCCTCTGAACACAGCCTGCATAAAAGAAGTGTATCTTTTTTTTCCTCAAAACCCACTTTATTACTAGTACACCAAATTACCCATATAAGAGCTGCGACTCCGATAAAGATTATTCTTCTTTCTTCAATTCTTATGCATGTTAGCCAATTATGAGTTAAAGATCTAGGCGGCGTTAACCTACTAGATATATGAACCACCCTCCAAATATTTTTAGCATGCTGGCAATCAAAGAATAAATGTTTAATTGTTTCATTAGAATTATAGAAATAATATTTTTGACTTCCAATCCAGTTTCTTTTTTGCTAGATTATCCTTTGTTAATATCACACCTCGCTGGAGGTACCAAAGGAAAATCTTAATTTTCAAAGGAATCTTTAGCTTCCAAATAAATTTATTTGTAAAAGAAGAACCCTAGTTTATCAGATATTGATACACAGACCAGACCGAAAAATGACTTAGTTTATGCAAGTCCCAGGTAAATTTGTCGCTCCCATTTGAAAGATGGAAAGTGGCTATTTTAGCTACTAGGCTAGTCCAAGCTGATTGTCTATCCCCATTAAAGCCTCTTCTAAAAGATAAATTCAAAGGCGTTTGAATTTGTTTCCCTTTTAATTGTGGTATACATCTCCACCCCTCATATATATATCAAGGTGTGAGTAAGAAGATATATAGTTCAAGATCGATCCACAGTATCTCCATACGCAATGATATTATCAGTCCTTTACATGTAGTACCCAAGACTCACTCAAGAAAAAAAATATCACGCTGATTTATTTCGATATTTTTATTTCTGTAGAAAATAATTTTAAAACGTGATACTTGAGGAACCAAAAAAATAATTCAAAACAGAGGGCATGGAAGGAGAAATCAAGCAAAAGGACAGATAGCAAAGACTTGAGCTGAGCAAGGGAACCAACAAAATACACGACGACGTCTATTAATTCAATAGTTCTATATCAGAACACTATTATTTTGATCGGTGGCACGGATGACTTTAAAATCACAAACCTTTTATATTTGTATATATAATGTAGAGTTCATTGTCGCCTGCAATTGCTGACCCTCCATTGCCTTTTTGTTGGACTAGTGCGGCGGGCACTTTGGGTTGCAAACGGGGCAATTAGTCTCACACTCATTCAATGTGTCATAACACAACTCTTCTGGCATTTTATTTATGCAGCAGTAGCAATCTTCCCAAGGTGTTCCACACTTCGAGGGCGTTTGGTTCCTCGAGCTAAAGTTTAGTCCGTGTCACATCGAATATTCGGAGGAGGCTAATAGGAGGACTAAATATGAGTTAATTATAAAACTAATTGCACAGATGAAGGCTAAACGGCGAGACGAATCTATTAAGTCTAATTGATCCATCATTAGCAAATGTTTACTGTAGCAGCACATTGTCAAATCATGGACTAATTAGGCTTAATAGATTCGTCTCGCCGTTTAGCCTCCATTTGTATAATGGGTTTTGTAAATAGTCTACGTTTAATACTCCTAATTAGTATCTAAACATTCGATGTGATATGTGCTAAAAATAAGTCGCTTGAACCAAACACCCTCGAGTCTTGTGGCAAAATATCAACACGAGCTTGTTCTCATGTGGTGTTGTGAAGCCGACCACCGTAGCATTATCACTTGTGTTGTTGGTAAGTCCAGCATCTTGTAAGTGATAACGACCTGATGCAATATCTTACAGCCATCAACATATATTCAGCAAACAATTTCAAGCATGCATGAAACTACATGATATATTAATTTAAAGCTATTTTTCCACAAAACCATGGATGTTATATGTATTGATTCGAGAGCCATAAAACCATGTCTTTTGATATGTGTCCTACTTAATGGTCTTTTTTAACAATAACTCTTCTACGGTACACAATACTAGGCTATAGTAGTGTTCGAAAAGGACTAATTGTATACAAACATCTAACGGTCAAGATTAATTGTATACTACTGAAACCTTCACCTGTGGTATGGATAGTATACATGAGTAGTATGGATAGTATAAGGGTATCATGGTAAAAGAACACAAATGACATCACTAAAATTTTATTTCTGACACTAGCATAAAGTTTAAAAGGCCATTCCGTTTGAAATATCACTTTTCGCATGTAATAATTACTAAATCATCCACAATCATGAACATTTAGATCTTATATATACTATATACTACTAAGTAGTAGTATTGTGTACCGTTAAAGAGCTCAACAACAAAACCTTAATTACTATTTGACATGAAGTATTGAAAGGGGGAAACACATTTGAGAGTAAGACAGAACAAGAGGCAAACCAGAAGACCCAAACTGTATCATCGTCCTTAGTTACGAGACAAAGACGATGATGATTGTAGACTTCAATTGCGCTGTCGACGCAAAGAGCATAACAAACAACAGCATAGTAGCCATCATGTGCACCATGGCGTCGTCGTGGCACCTCATGCATGCAAGATCGATCTGAGAGTTGGGTCGTACGCGTGATTTATGGCGAAAGAATTGCCCCTGCAGAATTGACTTGCATGGGGGTATTATTTATAGATGACTATGTATCCACATGGTAAGTAAATTCATGACTACTACACGATACAAATATCTATGCATAGAACTATAGAAGGAGATTTAGCGAGATACAAGCACACATGGAAAGTGCATTATTAATGACTACGTGAGTTAGATTGGATATACGAACAAAACATGTTAAGAGAGAAATAAGATTATACCTTTATTTAGTGAATGGCAACCACGTCCACATGGATGATGGGAAATTCAAGACCATCCCATGCCTATCCAAAGTTGCAAACGCAATGAAGTGGAAAAAAAAAAGGACGGAAGAAACTGACGTGGGCCGCCGCTACAAATTTGGGATGACGGATCTACCTATTTCATGAATCGGTCGGCCTGCCAAATCCATGCATGACTCGGTGTCCAATTCGATTGGACCGGCCCACCACTCTGTATTCGCAGGCCCCAGACGCATTCCTTCCCGGGAATGTATAAGATGCAACCCATCTGCTCTGTGCAATTTTAAAAACTCTAAATCATTAATCCAATGGATAGGATTAGAGATGGAGTTATTTTGCAATTTAATGCCCGCCGGTCAGCAGGTTTTTTACGAATCCCCCTGCCCTTGAATTCGGTTCCCCTCCCCCCCCCCCCCCCCCCGGCCCCTTCCATTGCGAGAAGCCGTTGTCGCCCCTTCCATCGCAGTTCGCCGCCGCCGCCCCTTTCGTCGCAATTCGCCGCCGCCGCCCCTGAGAGGCTGCTCAGCTTGGCGAGGATGCCGCCCCCTTGAGAGGCTGCTCGTCCTGGTGAGGGGTGAAGGGGCGGCTAGAGGAGAAGGGGCGGCCCACGGGCAGCGGTGAATCACGACGGAAGGAGCAGTGGCGGCGATTTGAATCACGATGGAAGGGACGGCGGCGGCTTCTCGCGATGGAAGGGGCCGAGGAGAAATGGATTCAAGGGGTGCGGAGATTTGAAAAAAATCTTGTAACCAATTAAATTAGCATCTTATGATCTTGACTCAAGTTTCCAAAATTACATGGGTCCGTTCCCTTCCTTCCCAAGCCTCTCCTGTGTCCTTTCCGGTCCTCTCCTCAGTCTCCTCAGTCTCCTACTAGTCACCAAACCAAACCAAGCCGCAGCCGGCATCCATTTCAAAACCCGCGAAACCGAACGTGACGTCACGACCGCACCACCCCCAAAGGCGGCAAACCCCCGCACGCACGAGCGAGGCGAGGCGGCGGTCTCGGGGGTGAGCACCAGCGATGTCGGCGGCGGGGAAGGCGAAGGCGAAGGCGAGCGGCGGCAAGCGGGGCGCGCCGCCCAAGGACCCCGCCGACGCGCCGCTCCTCTCCGACAAGAGGCGGCGCGAGCGCGGCGGCATGGACGACTCCGACCACGAGTTCGACAGGTGCCTTGCCCTGCTTCCCTCTCCCCCCTCGCACGCCTCTCGCGCTCGCTATTCGGCCTGGTTATTTTGGATTGGGCGGGGTCCGTGCTCGAGATCGTTCGAATCGAGGTGATGAAGCGAGGGTTTCGTGATTGCGCTTCCGTTCGACGCGAATTTTGCTCCATCTCTGTTGATTTTCCTCTTGTTTTTGGAAATTTCGTGTGATTAATTGATTTCTCTATACACATCTAACGTGTGATTGGTGGAGCCAGTGACATGAAGGAGATCGTCACGCTTCTGCGACACATCAAGGACAAGGCCCACAAGGACGGTCAGAAGAAGACGGAGCAGGCTATCTCCAGGTGATTTCAGTTTCCATTCCACGCGTCCATCCTACATTTTGGTTCTGCTGAATTTATGCGAGTGACTGTTCTGTCAGTGTACGTAATGTATGTGTGCAACTGCTTTGTTTGCCCCAATCGATGGAGATCTGGTGCATGGTAAGCGGCACATCTACTTAGATCTGCTGAATTTGCAGATTATGACTGATTGACATCTGATGCACCAACCTTAGGAAGGAATGTGACAGTGCTATTTGCTGTGTCGCGTCTGATTTTTCATTTTTGGACCTCAGATGGCTGTGCTTGAAACCGCAGATTAGTAGGGCGCCTATGATGCGTGTCAAGTTGTTTGTCAATGCCTGGGTATTTTAGTGAATCATTGATTGTTGTTGTAGTTGATGATTACTTGATTAGAGAATTTTCTGTTCTCTTGGTCTGCACATGCTGAAGGAAGCATAACTTACTACTGAATTCCCTGAAGTGACTGGCAAATAGTTGATAAGTAGAGAATTTGTTGTTACTTGGTCTGCGTATGCTAAAGTTAGCATAATTGACTGGACTCAATCCACCTATGGTGACTGGTAACTGTCAAGCGAATTGAGACTAGAGTTCAGGAACAATGGCTTATATAATCATATATATGGTCTGGGTGTGCTCAGTCCTTTTTATTCTATTGCCGTTTCGGGTGTCCAAAGCTATCTTCTATCTGGATGTTGTACTCATTGCAGATAGCTATTCCTAGTACATTTCTAACAGTTTTCTTAACTTTCAGTGTGGCAACAGAGATTCAGACTATAGTACAGGACACCAAGACTAAGTTTGAGAAGGAAAGGTGAGGAACTAATTAATGCACATCGCAAGCCTTTCAGTAACTTAAACTATAGAAACATATATTCCTGCTAGTTCTTTATGTGAGATCAGATGTGATCCTTTTTAGTTGTTGCTATAAATTAAGAACTGAAACAAGTAATTGATAATGAATACTGTGAACGCTCATTGAAATGTAAACCTGACAGTTGTTCCGTATGTGCATGCGCAGGCAGAATTTTCTGCCTATGGTGAGGAACTAATTAATGCACATCGCAAGCCTTTAAGTAACTTAAACTATAGAAACATATATTCCTTCCAGTTCATTATGTGAGATCAGATGTGATCCTTTTTAGCTGTTGCTATAAACTAAGAACTGAAACAAGTAATTGATAATGAATACTGTGAACGCTCAATGAAATGTACACCTGACAGTTGTTCCGTATGTGCATGCGCAGGCAAAATTTTCTGAAAGCACTGTCAAAGACTTCAAAAGAGGTTTCGAATTGTATTTGATGCTGCAATGTGCTTCTGGTTACTAATCTGGTCAGGTTTTGGTTAATGGAAAGTTCATTTGTATGCTATGCAGTGTGAAGGCTTGTTGAAGAATGAGTACACCAAACTTCAAGCAACACACGATAAGTTCTGCAAAGACAAAGCTGCACACATACAGAATTTCAAAGGTATGCCAGATAAGAGACAATGCAGCCTCTTGTGATTTGCTATATTTCTTATCATCTGTCTTTACCTAGCTTATGTCATGCTCAAGCAATAATATTGTTATAGTTTCATCTTGCACATGTCATGCTTATGCAGGTATCGAATAACCTTACTGTTTCATCTACATGGCTCCTAAATCCATATATTGCTTAGCTAAAAATGAGTTTTGTTGTTTGCCTGTTTGTTTTTTATCATCAGAGAACCTATAGACAAGTTCACCTTAGGAAATCCCAGTCTGCACATATGCTTAATTTGCTAGCAATTTTGCAGCTACTAAATGCCGTTAATCCTACTTGCATAGAGCCCTGTGCTGTGCCTATACTGTCTCTTCCTTAGTTTCACTGAAATAGTTGTCATCAGTTATCCTCATTTTCAATCGACTTATCTATCTGCTGTTTTCTGCAGACCTTTTCTCAAAGTTTGAAGATGATAAAGAGAAATTGCTTATGCAGTATGAACTGCAAAGTAAGCAGACAGCCTTTCCTTTGGTTGTGTTTATGAGTTCCTTGCTCTGACATGCTGCCTTTTAACAGGGAAGAAGGAGAAGACTACTCTGTCTGAACTTGAGAAAACATTTTCAGAGAAGATAGCAAATGCAGAAGAATCTCTGAAGAAGATGAAGCAGGTATATGTTAGAGCATGCATGATTAGAACTGTAGTATCCGGTTGCTGATCTCATTCACCTGTCCCATAACCGAAACTAAACTTGTATATAGGGTTCACTTACCATAATCAATTCCCACCAGTTTTGCGTTCATGTTTCGCAGGATGACAAATCAATCCACATCCTTCGCAAGTCCATCGGCTCATTTCTGGGTGGCGACGCTGATGATCAATTTGGTCAAGATGATGACTGAAGCTGCTCTCACCTAATGGGTTCTTTGAGATCTATGTGGATAATATGTTATTGGAGAAAATACCAGTACATAGCGGAGGCAAGGTCCGATAGGGAGTTGATAGTTCGACTGCACAGCTCACGTGTTTAGTTTTCATATTTCGCGTTGTTTTCTACTTGGTGTGTTTTAGTGTTGAGCTTAGGCTGAGATTATGCTAGCTTGGAATCGCATTTTCTGGTAGCAACATTACAAAACTTGCTGTACTTACCGGGCCGGGATGCTTTACATTTTTTGGTCAGTTTTGCTCGTCATTTCACTGTGAACCAAATTCTCCCGTATCAATGATAACATATATAGTATACTTGTCATTACAATTTACAAATTCATAGTTTTCGAATGAAAAAAGGAAAAGAACAGGAGATTCACACACATACTCCACCGGGGAAAAGGTTCGTTTTGAAGTAGCAGCATCGAAGGACCTGTTCGTCATGTTTAGGACTTCACGGACGCTTTCTGATGGTCGCAGTGGCCTGGTCGGGTCCTTGCACGTCGACCATGGAGGACTTGGAGCACGCCTTGCACTTGAGGCACCACCGGCCGACGCACACCATGGACGTGTACGCCGCCTCGCACTCGGGACACTTGGCCGGGCACTGGAACACCTGGCGCCCCTGCCCGGCGGGAGGCTCCTTCCTCGCCGGCGGCTTCTTCTGCCACGGCGGGCTCAGCCACTCGGGGCACCGGGCGCAGTTCATGCCGGCCTGCTGCTGCAGCGGTCCGATCTTGGCGGCGTACTCGTTCTTGCAGGACGGGCAGTAGATGAGCATGGGCTTGCGCGGCACGTCAAACATAAACTGCATCACCGGCGGCGGAGTCCGCCGCGAGGCGGCGCGAGGCACGTCGGCAGGCGGCGGGGTGGCCCGGGGCCCGCCGGAGTCCCGGCAGCCGGAGGCGACCGAGGCGAGAGCGTCCTCGCGCGCCTGGCGGAGCAGCTTGAAGGCCCCCTCGGCGGCGGCGCAGGAGCGGGCCTTGTCCGGGTGGACGAGGAGGGACAGCCGCCGGTACTGCTTCTTCACGGCGTCCTCCGTGGCGGCGGCGCCGGGGCGGATGCCGAGGACCGCGCGCCACCCGCCCCCCGCGGCGGTGTGGACCTCGTACGCGGCGAGCGCGTTGGCGACGCCGGGGAGCGACGGGCAGAGCCGCTTGGCCCGGCCGGCCTCGCAGTGCGCGCCGCGGATGTTGCCGGTGAGGAAGAGCTCCTCCGCGCGCTGGCAGGCCTTCTCGGCTTGCTCTTCTCTCTCGTCGTACCTCGCCATGTCGAAGCCTGCTGGATTGCTTGGCTGAGCCTGGTACCTGGCGCGAGATATATATTGCTGGCTGTCGCCTCCAACTCCAAGTCGGAGTCGGAGTCGGAGTCGGAGTCCGAATCGGAGCCAGTGCAGGAATCCGGATATCTCCTCGGGGTCGGCCGCAGGCCCCTCCCACACGGCCACACCTCCCATGGCTGGCTAAATGGACAAGGATGCTGTTGCTATCTTAGGATGATCAATGGAGCAAGAATTGCTTGATTTTTGCCGACGTCTTGCCATTGTTCTTGGGCGGTGATCCTGCATGCTATCAGTTATGTCTCTCTCTGTCTGAGCAGATGGGGAAGATGCCGAGGAAGAAGGCAGCTAACGATTGTTCTCAGCATGCACGATGATGGTGTTGTCTACATGATGTCCGAGCCGAACAACACCAACGGCTGGCATGGGTGGTTCCTCTCGACGTTAGAAACAACAGACTGAAACGACTCCAGATTGTGTTCACGATTTTGTTTATCTGACATGCTACCTTTAAACAGGGAAGAAGAACAAGAAGGCTACTATGTCTGAACTTGAGGTTACATTTTCAGACAAGATAGCAAATGCGGAAGAATCAATCCTAATAGACTGCTTCTGTTATACTTTTGCTGGACATATGTGGTTCATTTTGCTATAAAAGACTGGATATATTGCACCGTGATGTAAAGTCGGGATATTGAACTATTTTTTCTTATCTAAAAAAATGCTTATATTGGCGTTGGGAAAGAGGGGTCCATTTTATCCTAGTTACGTGCATTGTAATTAAATGCTATGAGAATCATATAAACAAAATGACAGTTTGTAACTCAAAGCACTCTGGATAATGTGAAATTTTTTTGATGATGAGTCAATCCATATCGTGCATTGAACTAAGGAGGCACCGAGGAAGAAGAGTTGACTGTTGAATTCTGACCAATCGCTAGAAGGCAAAATAGGTGTTTTTGATTCCCTTGCCTTGAGGTAAGTTCAAATCGTTCAAATCGGTCAATCTAGTCTCTTAAATTTTATTTTTTATCAAACTCGGCATACTCACATGGATCAAATATGGGCTCATACTTCCTTGATATACACACAAAAAAAATGTTTTCTAAAAAATTCATGTGCTCGTACTTCTTAGAGCCATGCGTGTGCTCATCATACAAATTTGATATGCAAAATGTACGTACTCGTACTCTTATCTATCTATATATATACACACACGCACGCTCGCAGGGAGAGTATACTCCGTGGCCGGTCATAGAATAGCTTATTCTATAGCCAGGCCATCTAACCAGCCACCCATCACAACTACTCTACAGTAAATCGATTATGGTATGACCATAACTGATTCCTCGAACATCATGACTCTAATTATAGTAACCTCTCGTCCTAGTTTATCGTCTCAAACCATTCAAGTTATCGTATCTACTCCGTAGTAAATTTATATCCACTAGTGTGAGACGATAAATTAGGATGAGAGGTTACTATAATTTAGAGTCATGATGTCCGAGGAACAGTTATGATCATACGTATAGTAGTTGTGATGGGTGCCTGGTTAGATGGCCTGGCTATAGAATAAACTATTCTATGGCCGGTCATGGAGTATACTCTCCCTACTCTCTCTCTAAAATCGACATGTGCTCACATACTTGTTGTGTATTCATACTCTCTTAGCATACTTATTTTGAATATACTCTAACGGTATAAATTGAGGAGGGGAAGAAGTCAAGGGTAAAAAGTATGTTTTGTATTAGTCTTGTGCTAACATGGAGCGACACGTAAGGATAAGTTTGACTAAAAATGATCTAAAAGTTGAGGCATAGACTTCCCTTTTGATAAAGTCGAGGACTCGAGGGAACAAAACTAAAAACCCTCTCGTAGGGAAACCTCGCTGGCCGGCGACTCCGCTCCGCCCGCATGAGCGGCCACGGGCGACCACCGTATTGGGGAGCGGGACCACCGTTTCCGCCCCATCCAGAGCAAGGCGGACCGGGCGTCTGGTGGTTTCCGGCCACAAACTCCTACGGCCACATGGGCGGCGGCGGCGGCTGGGTACCACCGGCGACGCCGTTTCCGCTACACACCGTGTACGGCGGGGGACCGGGCTACCCCTGTTACCTGCCGACCGCAAACGCCCCTGGATGGCTGGATACATGCCGGGGCAATCGGCTGCGCCATGGGCAGATGGAGGAAGGGGAGGGGGCCCGTCTTTGTTTGCAGATGGAGGAACTGGTCGGGGAACAGAGGCGACTCCGGCCGCGGTGAAGCACATTTATCCCAACAAGAACACGAACGAACTCAAGCCTCATCAGAGGGCCGATCGATCTCCACATACAACCAAGTTTGAGGAGGACAAATCCCCAATTCAAGACCAATCTTTGTGCCTTCGACCGTCTCCAATGGCGAGATCCCTGATCCCTCCAGCTTTCTTCTCCCCTCTCCCACGCTTCCCGAGGTATCTCGCCCTCCGGATTGGGTCTTCGTGGACAAGCGGGCGTACATCGCCAAGCGGGAGAACGCGACCACGGCGCAAGGCGCCTCAAGCGGCGGCGACATCGTGGAGGTGTCCTTCTGCCTCGCGAACCCGCCGGCTATCTCCTACCTGTGCGTCCATAGCCCTGGCCTCGTGGGACACCCGGATTCGGGCTTCTATGCCGTGCCGACCGTCGTCAGCGCCGAGGGTGCCTTCGTCCTTCTCGAAGTCTCCTTCTCCCACCACGGAGGGAGGCGCAACTTCTTCGTCTACAAAGCCGTCCCCGGAAAGCCGTGGCTCCGCTGTCTCCCTAACCCCTTTCCACCACGTGACATCTGTCCCTGGGAGATCGGCATCCTGCCCCTCGGCCGCGGCGATGGCAAGGCCGGCTTCGTCGTGGCAGCTCTCGTTCCGCATCTTGAAAGTGACGTCGAAGCTCGGCCGCCGTTTGATCTCCACCTCTTCTCCTGGCCCGGCAATGGAGAATGGCGCACCCTGGTGCCCCGGCTGGACCCGTCGTGCGAGAAGGTCTTCTCCCATTACAGCAGCAAGGTGATTGTGGTTGGAGGAGGCTTCCTGGGATGGGTTGATACTGGGATATTTAATTTTTTGCCACTGCGATGTTTACTTAGACCCCGTTTGGCACGGCAGTTTTTTTTTCTCTGACTTATTTTGTACGAAAACGTTTGGCAAAATGGCTTCTCCTAACTTTTTAGAATGTATAGAAGATGTCAATTGTCCAAAATACCCTTATATTTTTTTTCCCTTTTCTTTTTTTCTTCATTTTTCTTTTCTTTTTCTTTCTTTTTTATTTCTCTTCTCCTCCCTTTTTTTTCTTTTCCCCTCCTCTCTCCTTATCCGACCGGCTCTTTCCTTCTCTCTCGCGCGGTCGGCGGCCAGGCCATCACCCGCGTCCCCACCTCCGGTCCTTTGCCCTCCACCTTCGGCCTTGCACCCCCACCTCCCGCCGGCGGACATCGTCGATGCTGCGCCCCGCCCGCCGCCATGGACTCCGCCGGCGCATCAGCGCGTCACGCCGCCGTCGGTGCTCCACCTGCCGTCGATCCGCCCCAAGCCCGCCACCGTGGTCTCTGCCGGCGCATCAGGCGCGTCACGCCGCCGCCACCAACAGGTTAGCCCTGCACCCGTGCCGCTCGGTCCCGAGGACAGCGATGGAATTGGATGGGGATGAGCCGCAATAAGCCGCTATTTTTGGCTTCTCGCGCGGGGAGGAACTGAGTCAGCGCATTTTGCGGGGCTTCTCCCGGCTTCTTGCCGTAAGCCGTTTTGCTGGTCATCGTTTGGCAGGGCTTCGCCCGAAGTCGCTCGCGGAGCCGTGGCAAAGGCCCTGCCAAAGGGGGGCTTAACCCCTCTCACGTTCACTCTTCTCAAGATGATATGATATGACGAAGAAGAAGCTTCAGAAAGCAGTGGCCGTGTCGCGGCTGCGCACGTGGACCGTGGCGTCGTAGGAGCAGGCTTGGCACCGGAGCTTACACATGCCGACGGACACCGACGACGAGAACCGCGTGCCGCACCGCGGGCACGCCGTGGGGCACGTGAACTCGCCAGTTACCTTGCCGCGGCGCCTCCCCGCGAGGCGGTGGCGGTGGCTCAGCGCCGGTGCCCGGGGTTGCCCCGCCCCGCCGCGGCACGAGTGGCACCTCTCGCCGGGCTTGCCGTGGTCGGTGGACTCCGTGTCGCAGTGCCCGCAGTAGATGGTTCCGTTGGCGCGCGCGTACGCCGCCCGCCGCGCCTTGGAATCGAACGTCGAGCCGTCGGGCTCGGGCGCCGGCGTGAAACCGAACGACGACCAGTCCGGCGGCGGCGGCCTGCTCCCGTGACACTTAGTAGTAGTGTTTTACGCAACTTCAAACACTACATCGACTACAACAATTAATCACCCATGCAATTAATCATCGAAAGACACTGCTGTCTCTGCTCCGCTGCTTGTTCTGCTCTACTTTGCTCTGGCCGGCCGCCCGCCTCCTTTGCTCTGCTGCTACCCCTGTTGCCCTGCCAGCTCTGGCTGGCCGCTCGCCTACTGCTCCCTGCAGGCCGCGTCGCACCGCCCACCGCTCGACCGACCCGCCTGACATGCCACGCCTGCTCCCTGCGAGTTGCGCCGCGCTGCATCGTCGCCCGCCCGGATCTGCCGTGAGGAAGCCGTTTGGCCTCGGAGAGGGTGGCGGTCTGAGAGGGGTGGCGCGGAACCCTAGTGCGAGGGAGAGGTCGACGGGAGGAAGCGGAAGGGTAGCGGTGGAAACGCAGGGCCGATTTCTCGTACCACGGGAGGGATTACGCGTTTTGGTCACAGGCAAGCTGCGGTGGGGAAGGACCTCTGGCGGGGTAGTGCCGCGCGGTCACCGCGACCCGTTTGGCGAGATTCTCCACGCTCTCCTGCTGCGATCGCGGTTCCAAACGGGGCGGAAGACAGTCCGACTTGCGCAATCTCTCTCCGTATTCTTCTTTTCTGAGCAGTTCATTTCTGAGCAGTTCAACCAGTACTCAGATTTAGTTTGGTAGGGGTATATAGCTCCTCTCAAAAGGAGCCAGACCCGGACCGGAGGAGCTAATTTTTTTCTCCAACTTCTTCATAATATAAAACGGTTCCAGCTCCTCTAGTGCTCCGGGGATAGAACCGTTTTTGACCAAACTGTCGCTTCAGCTCAAGCCGCAGGAGAAGCCGGAGCTGGAACACTACCAAACTAGCCCTAAAGATGGGATCATTTTTAACCAAACTGTCGCTTAAGCTAAAACCGCAGGAGAAGCCGGAGCTGGAACACTACCAAACTAGGGGCAGTTCAACCAGTACTACAGGTGCGGTAATAGTTTTGCGACCAAAAATAAAGTAAAAATACGCGTAACATTTTTTGTCCACCAAATCCACGCATTGCTTCTCATCGTATTTAATTAGCCAAGATGTTTTATCCGGCATATACAGTCATACATAACATAACAGTATGGTTATCCTCTTAATTCCTGGTGCGTAACAGTTCGCTTATGATATTTTTGCCTCAAATTTTACTGAAACACGGATATGGTAAAAACATCCGCAGAAATTTATCCCGCGACAACAGCTTATTGGGATCAGCTTATTACTGTTAGCCTTGGGCGCCGACGCTCTCGCCGCCTCATTGCTTCATTGCAGTTCTCCAACGGGAGCTTCGTTGAGCCACAAGAAGTGGATGAAGTCATACAGCTTAGCACTCACGCTTACCTGTTCAGGAAACACCCATACAGAGTAAAATGTTAGCTCGATCAGATTGTCAAGTTTGTGACATCAATAAGATCCAGATCAGGAATATGAGGACCTTGTAAGGAGTTGGGTTCAGCCGCCTCATATGGTCTGGCCTCATTCGCTCCAGATGCTGAATGCACCGACTCCTAGTCTCATGTAGGGATGGAAGCTCCTGACGTGAAGTGGCTTCACCAATGACAACACAGCACATTTTGACATCAGTGCCTCCCAGCTTAAGTACTTAAAGCGATTTGATCCATCTAAAAATTTAAACTGAAACCACAGCACATATTCAGCTGATGCAAACGATAATTCCTACAGCTACTTTTATGATAGCACTAGCAGGGCACTATAGCTATTGGCAGAAATCCGGAATTAGCAAATGCATTCACTCATAGTTTTAGGCACTTCGTCATTACTTTCAGTATCTGAAGTGAATTAGATGTAGTCCTAAATGCGTCAGTGTATGTGAATATGCTTCATGAAAGGCAATTGGCACAGTACATGACGGATCGAAGCAATGTAAGCACGGTACATGACGGATTGAAGCAATTGGCACACGGACAGATAAGGTAAGGCAATGAACACTATGCAGAAGTTACTATGGTGGGATTTCATACATGAATTTCCAGGCCAGTAGCACCTCAATAATTCCTCAACATGCTGTGGAACAACGTAAGCTCTCTTTGATTCGATGAAAGGGTGACGACACAGCAGCCTTTCGCCAATCTATAAAAGAATGAGAAATGACAAAGCCCACCAGCTGTTTCAGATTTCATAAGACAATAACTATGGCATACACATCACAACCAAAAGAAGAGCATGCATGTGCTATGTAACCTAGAGTTTTGAAGTGAAACGTTCTTTTACGCAAGCTTGCTGCTTAAAAGTACTAACATAGATATTGTTTACCTTTGGACCTGGCTCATCTTCTCCGGTCATTATATCAACCAACGGATATCCTTCTTTGCCATACAATCTGTAGCATTTTTTCTTACATGGTATCGATACCTGGAGCAGACAGCTAAAAGTTTCAGTATTTTTGGATGCATAAAAGACAACTAAACTTGTTTCTGCTATGAATAATGGCATACATACCTTTGTGACATCTTCAGAGAGTTTAATGCGAGGCTGTTTGTTAATCTCAACTAATTTGAACACACAACCAAGCGCAGCTTGTGCATAGCATGTAACCAGGTAGGTGCCAATACCAAATGCATCTACCTCGTGGCCCTACACAAAAATGCCAATAATCATGTATAGATTGTAGTGATATGATAAATGTAATTGATGTGAGCACATACATGTGTATTACAGCCTTGTACATTTGAGCCTGCTTATTGCACAACCGTGTGATGTGTTGGATTTATCACAACAAAGAATTAAGTAGAGAAGGGTTTCCACTAGCAGGTTTAGTGACACCAGCAATCCAGATGATAACTTGTATTTAGCACAACAATTCTTTTGTTCCAGTTAGTACCAGGACCATGCTGTTCCAGTATGTATTAGATATGTGCTAGTCAGTAGCCATAATTACCAATATGAGCACATATTGTTTAGTTAATGATATCAGACCATCGGATCACATGTGTCATTAGCACAAACTTGCAAATGTAACAATATACAAAATTTCCAAGCCCATTACAAGAGAAAAATGTACATACTACGACATCACCAACCATTTTAATTTTTGAATGGGTACTAGGTAGATTACCTGCTTGTTTAGAGCATCTATAGTTTCTTCATTAAGATCATTGCTTGCTGTAATATTCATTTTTCCAAAGCCAACAACCCCAAAATCTTTTTCAATTACATGGAAGAACTTGCGGGTCTCAACAGATAGGTATGCTAGATCACCAGAGTCTAACCTAATTCCGACCGCCTTATACCTGCAGTGAAAAGTTCTGTAAATGCCAATGGCGATAATGCTTATCAATAAAACTTTATTTGCAACACTTGTAATTTTTTGTTGAAATATTAAAGCAACTGATAGTCGCATGCAGACCTAGGGTTTCCTAAAGCTCAGAAACCAATAAACACATTCATACAGACACAGAAAAGAATGTGCTTAGGGCAGCAAATTCCTAAAGTAAAGAGCAAAGATCAAGCACTGGTGTTGGTGCTTAGGCCCAAAAATGCTCGTTCAGGAGAAAGTTTCTGACTATTCGGCGTTACATATCAGAACAATACCTTGATGATTCCTAAATATTCATGGCATCAGTTCTAGATAAGTTAGGCAACAATGGACCTCAAAACTGCATCCATTGAGTACAATGGAAGGAATGCAAAAGGAAGATAAGTTTACTTATGTAGAAAGTGCTAGTAAACTTTGTAAAGGAGACGCACAAAGTGAGAGAAGTCCCTTCTATATTTGTGAGGTTCTTCAGCTACATGTTCCAGTATAACAGAAGCAAGTTGGGCAAATAAAAACCAAGTATTAAGGAGAAGCTTAGACAAAATTACCCCATATCATTGAGGGCTAAAGCAACAGCACAGAAGTTTGGCACTCCACTTCTCATGACCTAGCAGTAGCATGTCTGAAATATCAGCTGTGCTCAGATAGAAGATTAGTTGATGAATTAATTCTATCGAGGTCATCCATACAAACTTCACTATCTCATTATCAATCCACTATCTCATTATCAATCCCCTATCTCTACCAAGCTGAAGTTGGATATAAATTATCACAGCACTAGCAGATCTGAATATATGCATGTTAGATGCCCATAACATATCAAGAGGAAGGTAAGGAGCAAAAGCAAATGAGTGACATGAAGATTGTGTCATGGGCAGTCAGCTGGCATTTTGGTTGCAAGAAATCAAGTTCTCTACAACTTGAATTTGGGTGCCTGTTTCTTATTACTAACCATTCCGCATAATACCTCCTAGGTTGGTTGCATTAATTTACTTTTTTTTGCTTTCTTTTCAACAAACCATTATGTTGTCCACAATGTTTATCCAGTCCAGGGAAAAAACCATTGAAGAGAAGAAAGATTATTTTGGACATGCCACGGAACACATAAAGATACAATCGCAGAGAAAGATCAACTTACATCATATGTGTCAACCAAGGCCAGGAAGGAATTTGGAAATGCCAAAGCATATGACGTGAATGCAGCCAACTCACTTTGACTTGTTTCTCCAAAGGTACCACGCAATGAACTAGAATCCTGATAATAACGTAATTATAGATCTTGACCAGTGAACAGTTAAAACCAAATAATAACTAGAAGCTCTGTAACTTCAAAAATACAGGGGAAAAGATCTCTTGTAACTTGCAAGAAGAAAAAGAATAAGTGTACATGAAATATATAATTCAGCATGCTTTTCCAAAAGAGGATTAGGTACTAACTAATATGTAACATGAGGAGCACCTGAATCTTGATCAGCCAGTTCTGCACCAGAGAAACAAAATCTTCACATTTGCTTGAACCATCAGAACTGGTAAGTGCTTTGTCGGTGATTTCATCAAGACCCTACAGAAGGATATTACATTAGAGCAGAAATCTAGTGGGAATAAATAGAGTAGCTTTCTTTCTCATCCAGAACAAAAAAATCCAATCACATAGCTGCAAGTTCCTAGCATAGTATCTCATTGCCCATTGTAAAGCATTTGATCCCTTACTGCACCTTCTACATTTTACCCCATGGACAATTTTCAAATTTTCCAATCCTGACACATCTTGGTTGGGTGAATACTATGCATGCTAGAGTTATGTACGGGAAAACTGTGATGCCATCCATACCAAATTATTACTTCAGCCCACATTATTTTGTGTTTGAATACGAAGGGGGTAGCACCTGACAAATCATCTGGGTTGATGAATGAAATATGGTCATCTAGGCTATCAAATGCAAGCCGACTAGGAAATTTTGACCCAATATGCAAACTAAGTAACAGGCTCGTCATTTCTCAAGCTTTGAAATGGTAGTTTAATCCTGGAGTTATGCAAACAGAAACAGAGGACTTGTGGGATAAAGCATGCTTGGACTATCTGAATCTGATAAACAAAATCTGTAAATTACTACAGAAGCATCAGATCTAACTACAAAGGGCACAATAATTTGAGCAGGAATAATGTTCAATTTTTCTAATATTGACAAACGATATCAAGAAAACACCCAAATACGGCTGTATATTTAATCATTCACAAAACAAGATTGGAAGAACAAGAAGAAACCACTGACCATGAAGGAGCTCACAAATGCATGTGAATGAGTCCCACGTATTGGTATACCAAACAATCTTCCTGCTGCAACATTGCTGTTCAGGTAGATATCAGATTATTTGATGATGATGACAACTACCCTTCCTTCAAGTAAGTTTATTAAACTCTTCTGACATTGTAAGATCAAGTATACCTACTGATTTAGAATATCTATCATCTCATCATGATCTGACATATATATGACGATATGCTACATGTCACCATTCTAGAGTTTAGACAATTTCTTAATGTTACGTCGGTAGCAGAAAAAATCAAAGTTAGGTGGACAAATACCATAATAGTCACAGAAAATCCTAAAGTCAGATCATAGAGTATTCTAGAGGTGCATTGTGTTCATTGAGTGAGCAAAGCAGACCTTGTTGCATCAAAGCCTCCCATATAAGAATATCTTGATGCACTGATTCCTCCATCAGGACCCTGATAGATGAGTATTTATCAGTCTAACATACAACTGTTTCGATGAACATACAAAAGAGAATGAAAAGTAAGACCCACTTGAGCCCGTCGAAGTCCAAATTCCAGTAAATTCTTTGACTTTCCTGCTACAAGTCGGTGCCTTGCCGCATTTGTAGTAACCAGAGAGGCATAGTTGACAAGACTTAGAAATGGAGTTTCAAGAAGCTGGATAACCTGGGACAAACATTGCAATATCAGTGTATGGAAAAACTGGAATATCAATGCGTGTTAAAAAGAATGTGCTAACAATCTACAACAGCTACTGTTTGGAGTGTTTCCACTTGCTAACTTACTCCTGGTACTTACAGCAACAGGTCCTTCGATTCTCATAAGTGGAACTTTAGGGAACACAACATAACCCTCAGGGATGGCATAAACCTCCACATCTGAGCAGTCAATTGAACTGAGGTACTCAAAGAAGCCATCCTGCCAAAAGGGGGGAAGCATAAATTAGTTTGGTTGCTAGAAGACACAAAATGAATCAAGTTAATGTGAAATGAGCATAGTTGAGCATGTTAGTGATAAGTACAAATATTGAGCATGTTAGTGATAAGTACAAATATTTTTCAAGTGTACATAATGCAGAATTTTGGATGAAGTGGCGCCAAGCATCAGGAATTTTATATGACGAAGGTACCATTGAAGTAAAAGGCAAATTTTATAGGACGGCGATTAGACCTGCAATGTTGTATGGTGCAGAATGTTGGCCTACAAAAAGACAACATGTCCAGCAGATAAGTGTTGCGGAAATGTGTATGTTCGTTGGATTTGTGGTCATACGAAAAGGGATCGAGTCCGGAATGAGGATACACGTGATAGGTTAGGGGTAGCACCAATTGAAAAAAAGCTTATCCAACACCGACTGAGATGGTTTGGACATGTCCAACAAAGGCCTCCGGAGGCACCGGTGCGTAATGGAACCCTAAGGCGTGACAGTAATGTGAAGAGAGGCAGAGGAAGACCAAAATTGACATGGGAAGAGGCAATAAAAGGAGATTTGAAGGGATGGAATATACCCAAAGATTTAGCCCTGGATAGGAGTGCTTGGAAAACAGCTATTCATGTGCCCGAACCCTAATTTGTGGATCTTGTTGGGTTTCAACTCCAGCCTACCTCAACTTGCTTGGGACTGAAAGGCTATGTTGTTGTTGTTGTACATCATGCAGAATTTCCCATAACAAGATCAAGTTTTTTCGACAAGATTAGCAATCCCACCTCACATGTAGGCATGACAGATCGCAGAAATTTGATTTCCTCCTCCGTGAACTTGAAGTTAGCAATGAATCTTATACACTCCTCAAGGCCACCGAAGATGGTGAACTCGCCGCCAAATGGATTTTTCCGGAAGTAAAGATCAAAGCTGAAACCATTTAAGTTCACAATGAGTGCAGGCACGAGAGAGTAAAACAAAATTTTAAGACTGACACCTATGGGAGAACTGTGAAATGGCCATAGAATCTTATATATAATAAAAGTCAGAACAAACAAGCCTGTAATTTACAATTGCAAAACTAGTCTACGGTTACCAAGTTCCGCTGGCCTAAGAAAAAAATAGGACTAGTGCAAGTGGCTTCCCACTGCAAACATAGCTGAACAATAGTGAAATGAAATTACTGAGCAGAGCTCATATCTGCTCAGAATTGAGCATGAGGTAGATCGCACTCCTCACAATTAGCTAAGCGTCTCTCACAATTTCACAAAAAAACAGATAACAAAACCCCAAATCATTACCTAATCACGCCTAATTAGATGCGGAGCGAAATCGATCACTCCCTCCCCCACTGGCCCTAAATCGTCACTACCCCACTGGAGCTCAAGTGTAAGCAGACACAACGAATCGGGGGGTAGCGGAGACAAAGGGTGGCGCGGAAGGGTTATGGATGGAGAGGAATAGGGTTTAGGGGGTCTAACACTGCGCGGTCGAGGTGCTTGCCGGCCTTCCAGTAGGCGTAGGCCATGGTGAACTGGTAGAGGTCGGTGAGCAGCGGCGTGACCATGGGGTTCGTCGGCCGCGGCACCCCGCGGCGGCGCGCGTCCCCGTTCGCCGCTGCCTCCGCCATGGTTTTTCTCTGAGTGGGGCGCCGCGCGCGTGCTCGGGTGATCGAGAGACTGACTCCTCGAGTGGGTGGGTGTGGAGTGGAGGCCTGGACGGGACGAACCGAGAGAGGAAGCGGAACGAACCAAGCAGCAGGGAAAGCAGTGGTGTGGCTACGAGAAACTGAATCAAGAAAAGCAAAAAAAGGCCGAGATGCGCGACAGGCCCGTTCGGCGCGTACGGAGCACGCGAGGGAAGAAGAGCGAGGACGACCGGCTCGGTGGGCTCGGAGCAAGAGTAAGGGCCACCGTTAAAGTTGAGTCACGTCGCACCGAATGTTGTTTAGATACTAATTAGGAGTATTAAATATAGATTATTTATAAAATTCATTACACAGATGGAGGTTAAACGGCGATTCAAATCTATTAAATCTAATTAGTTCACGATTGACAAGTGCTGCTACAGTAACTATTTGCTAATGATGGATTAATTAGGCTTAATAGATTCGTCTCGCCGTTTAGCATCTGTGCAATTAGTTTTATAATTAACTCATATTTAGTCCTCCTAATTAGTCTCCGAATATTCGATATGACATGGACTAAACTTTAACCCAATAAACCAAACACCCCCTAAATTTCTTCTGTATCCCTTGTGTGCCATCCAAAATTAGAGCGTCGTTGATTCTAATTTTCAATCCCCTGTGCGCCATTGCCGTCAAACAGGTGTTAACTTTTTATGAAAAAGATGAATATACCCCCTGCTTTCCTTCTTCCTTCCATCTTTCTTCGATTTCCACTGCAGCTTGCGGAGCACTCGTCCCGCAACGCGACGGGCACGATTTGTTGGCCAGGCGCCACCATCCCCAAATCCCTCGCGTCCAGGACTTCTTCACCTTCCCAAGAACTCCCCCGGCCACTCCTGGAGCCGATGCTCCTAGATGTAGGGAAGGTTTTGGGGTAGTCATGGGAGTGGGGACTGGAGCCTCGCCGCCGGCGGTGCTACGCCACCGCCGCTTGCCGTGTAAGAGAACAGGAGAGAGGAGAAAGCCAAGAGAATTGGAGAGGAGGAGAGTTTTTATAATATCGTTAGGATAAAAGCGATGGTAAATGGCACACGGGGGATTGAAAATTAGAATCAATAGCGGATGCTCTAGTTTTGGATGGGGGATAGGTACAGCTTTCAACGGCATAGAAGAAATTTACCGTGGAATATATATGTCAAGGCCCACAATGCACGACCATTCGGCCTGGCCCGGGGAAATTTTGAGTTCATTGATTGATCAGGGCCAGCCCGTGACGATGATCTCGGCCATTTTTGCCTTTGTGCTCTGTTAAAAAAACTGATTTTTGTATCGGTGACGGTGAGGCCAGCCCACAAGGTTTTCTGGCTGGACCAGAGAGAGAGAGTGCTCAAAGTTTATATGGGCCAACCAGAACTCTGGCGTCTCCTTAGGTAGTGTTTGTTACTGGGTCGACGTGGTTCGGAACGGGTTGGACCCACGTCATCCCGCGTTTGGTCAAAAAGGAACCATATGGGAATATTCCCCTTAGATCCGGGTCGAGATGGTCCGTCCAAATCGAGCGAAGCATCTCGACCCACTTCGACGTCATCACGCTCCTTCTGGGTGTGGGCGAGGGAGGCGAGCTCGAGCCCCAGCGCGGGGGAGAGAGAGGGAGGGGGCGATGGCCGGCGCAGGAGAGGGAGGGAGGGGGTGGCTGGCGGTGCGGAAGAGGGAGGAGCGGCCGACGACGTGAGGAGATGGAGGGGGCGACGGCTGGCGCAAGAGAGGGAAGAGCGGGGGCTGGTGCGAGAAGGGAGGGAGGGGGCGGCTGCCGACGCGGAAGAGGGAGGAGCGGCCGGCGCGTCAGGGGGAGCAGGCTGTCGGCGGGGGGAGCCAGGCCCCAAGGGAACAAAGCCAGCGGCGGGGGGAGCCAGGTGCGGAAAGGACCTGGGGAAGAAGATGTAGTAAAAAAAAGAGAGGATGACATGTGGGATCCACAGCTGACACGTGGGACCCGCTACTAACGGTGTTAAAATGTCATCCATCCTGTCCCTCTCAAACCCTTCAACCGAACAAAAGATTGGGGCCAATCCATCCCTCTTCATCCCTCTCATCCAAACACAAGATAGGTCGACTCCAACCCACAAAAATGGATCAGCTTCGACCCAATCCGAATCGTCCCAAAACCAAACATGCTTACTTGTTGCAGCACAGCACAATGGCGGCAGCACACAACTGAGAGGCAGAGAGCCGAGCGCCGGCCACTGGGTGACTGGCAAGCGTGTGCGCGTGCACGCGCGAGCTGCCTGCCCTTTGTTTTGTCTGCGCCACCGACCGCGAGAGTCGAGACGCCAGCCCGCCACTTGTTCCGCTCACCCTGCTGTCTTGTTGCGCACGGGGCACCCTGCTCTCCTGCTGCATGCCACCACTTCACTGCACGTCTGCACTCAATCACCGCCGGTGCTGCGGTGCAGAAAGAAAAAAAAGGTTGGCGTCACCGGCCGCTACCTCGAGACGATGACGACGATCCCAGCGACCCAGGTCCTCACGTACGCCACCACATGGCCACTGGTGCGGTGGCGGCGGCAGCAGCTCCGTCCACCGTCCTCTCCTCCGGGGCTCAAGACAAAGATGATTGTTACTTCATGATTGCACATGGAGAGAAGTGGTTAGAGTATGGTGTGGGGATAAGGAGGAGACACATTTGATTAGTGGACTGGGGTGACTGGTAAATGGGTAATCCGTTGAAGCCATCAGAGATGAGAAGAAGAACACATGATGGGCATGCAGCATGATGCCGATGGGATCGATTGGCTAGCTATGGACCGGGCAGGAGCAGCTAGCAAGCCCTGGAGGAGAGAGGAGTGCCGAGAGGAACGCACAACCAACAAAACACAGTGACGCCCCCTGATGCCATTGCCATGCCAGCCAAGGTACGTACGTGAGGGGTCCGTTCGTTCGTAGCAGGAAGCAAGCACGTCTCAGTCTCTCGTACGTCTAGCGGCCACCCGGCCGGGTGGTTTCTCTTTCTCAAAATAAATCACCTCTGGCTAGGACCTGCACCGAGGAACATGACAGGCGACAAGTTGGTGCGAGTGCTTGCTCCGAGGGAGACCACAGATTGCGAGGCATTCATCAGTTGGATCCAGCCCCAGTTAAGACACTGTTCTTCGTCTGTGGAATAGACGTTACGGTCAGTACAGGCACGTTTGATACCGGGAGCTAAACTTTAACCCTATCACATCGGATGTTCAGATACTAATTAGGAGGACTAAATTTAAGCTAATTACAAAATTAATTGCAGAACTCATAGACTAAATCGCGAGACGAATCTATTAAGCCTAATTAATCCATCATTAGCGAATGGTTACTGTAGCACCACATTGTCAAATCATGGACTAATTAGGCTTAATAGATTCGTCTCGCGATTTAGCCTAGAGGTTGTGTAATTAGTTTTGTAATTAGTCTATGTTTAATACTCCTAATTAGTGTCCAAACGTTCGACGTGACGGGGGACTAAATTTAGTCCCCTTCTCCCAAACACCCCTAGTATATTCGTCGTGATAAAATGCAGTTGCGCCGCTTCAAAACAAAAAAGCAGTTGTAGTTTTCTTTTTCCAGAATCGACTGCTCATCAAGCACGTTGCATGTCAATGTCTGCTTAGAATGACAGATACTCCCAACTTGGAGAAGGGAATCTGCCGGTCTTTCGTGTGTGTGGAGCGTGCTAGTGTCAATGTCTCTGCTTAGAATGACAGATGCTATCAGATGGCGCCATCTCTCCAAGCCCCTCCAGAAGAGGAATACGTAAGATGTGGGTTAGTGAAAGGAATTGCTCCAGTTCGTTCTTGCGCTTGCACGAAAACAAACCATATCCATACTAAGAACGAGATGGTCGTGGCAGATGGACATGACAGGTCTAAGTTGTTAACCCGTGCTGCCTGCTGGACCCCTTTGCAAATTTCAACCCGTGCTGTTGCCCATCATCCAGTAAAACACACAACGAAACAAGCCCATCAATGCTGCTGTTCCGAATCTTCGTGCGCACATGCATGCTACAGCTACTCCAGTACACAACTCACCCTGTACATGCATGCATTTAATCCCACGATGAATGAGAGTTCCAGGCGCAATGAATTGTGAGCTCCTACTCGGTTACTCCCACTCCGAGTGCAGCGCTAGCTACTGTACCTCCTACGGCGCAGGCAGGATTCAGAATCTCACGTTGACCAAGCCCTGAAATTCCCGTTCCCCATACCAATATGGCCATATCCATCTGCTTCCTCCTCTTGGTGCTGCTGCACGTGCCTCTGCACGCACGTAGTAGTACGTTGCTGTGTGTGATCCAACGTGTAACTCTGCTAGTCTTTGCCTCGGAATTTCTATCGAGCGCATGCTCCCGTCGAGGTCAGCAATGCGCGTTGTATCCTACTACTCCTATCGCAGGAAACCAAGTACGTACGGGTGCGTACTTTCAACGCCGGTCTCCCGCTAGTCAAAAGGAGTAGAACGAAGCTACTGGGAAGTGGGGAGGAGGCAGTGAAAATCTCGGGGTAGCAAGTGCTCATCAACGTAATGGAATCATGGTGGTGGAGTACAGCGGTGGCTCCACGTGTCCTGTCATCTCAGTCGTTTTTACGCGATCGACCGGAGTACAGGTGGTCGCTGATCGAGATGGTGGAGTGGATCACACGCAACGCAAGCTTCCGCTCCGAGGATCCGTACGTGCTGCCTCGCCAATCGCGGCGTCAACACACTCCAATCTATACCCTTGTTGATCCGCTCGGCGATTGGCAACGCCATCTCTTCTCTTCTCTCGGCGCAGCCCCGAGGGCCGCGGCCGGCAATCAACCACCGCTTTAATTCATTCGAAAGCACAGATCCATCCATGCATAACTTCTTTCTTGTCGGCTAGCACGTCGCATCCTTACCGTTTACTATTGGCGGCGACTAGTCCGGCGACCACGCACGTTCTCACCATGCACGCCTCTACAGTCCTTCTATTCGTCTTTCACCTAGCTTCATGCATACAAGGACCGGAGTGAGTTGTCACGGATGGATCTGACGCCTCCTTTTGCGACTGCACGTAAATGACCGTCACATGAAAGAAAGACCAGAGCAACGGAGGAGTGCATGGCCGCCTGATCATGGCATGGCCAAAACAAGTGTTTAGGTCACAAGACTCTGACTCTGACAAGAAGAGAGTTCCAAGTGAGTGAGTGGCTTGGAAAGAGTGAGATTCGCGTGGCCTTTCTGCTAGGTTGGGGACGGCAGTAGGCGGGATTGGATAGGTTCGTTCGGTGCCTGTCCGTTGCTGAGCTTAGCGGCACACGAGGCATGGGATCCAGGCCGCCGTGCATGGTTTCGTTATTAGCTATAGGGTGCTTACCGCTTAGGATGGGGCTTGCACCGTTGCACTAGCACGGGATCCAGCCGAAAGCTAGCGGCGGCCGTGGCATGTCCGGCCTTATTTGTCAAGTACTATGCGGCTGTTCCCGTGTACTCAGATTCTCTTTGCTTTGGTTTTTGGTTTTGGTTTGGTGCCATCAATCTCCTCTACGACGTGTACTCGTATTCCACTAGTAACTTTCATGGGAGTGGGCTGCTGGTCCCCGGCGTGTTACTGGTCCAGGGTAATCACTTTGCCAATCTTAGTCGCGAGCCTTTTTGCCCTTTCTCATGGAAAGAAAAGGGTTCTACACTACTTTCTGCCAAAGTCTCTGGAGTTTTCATGCTCTAAGCAATGACCTATACCCAATGATTGAAATTGTGGAACGAAAGTCTACTAAGTCGCTTTTCGCCTGCGTTTGCTTACCTTCGAAGTTCTTAACAGCCCTGCACTGCACAGAAACGTGTAGAACCTATAGCATCCCACTGCAACAAACAAGGGGAAGACTTGCCGGTTAAGGTTTATAGCCAAAGATGGTATCATGTGAGGCCTACAATACAAGACGGCGTTCGTGGCCCTGGACCTGGATTGCAGTGCGCCAGAATCGCACCGACGGCGATCGCGCCACCATGCTTTCATCCTTCAAAACTCTCCTTTTGAAGGTCCGCCCCCACAGAATGACAGAAACTTACAGCGATATGATTGATGGGTCTCTCACCAAAGCAGGATCTTTCGAGGTCCCGGTACAGGCATCGCCCTGCCCTACCGCCATTATATTGCTGAGAACAACAGTACTGCCACACCAGGTACAGCCATGGCCTACCGCCATTACACTGACAGACACACCACATGAGGATATCGTATCGTGCACCGAGCTGCAAACAACACGCTTCCTCTGTGCTGTTCAGGGAGACCGAGACAGAATCGACGACATGTGCAGCACAGGCTCCACAAACAGAAATTGCTTTGCCGACAGTCGTCGTTCTAGCCGTTTACAAACCTTGAGATTGAACAGGTACAAAAGTAGCATATTACAGTGAACCCAAAAAAAAACAGAAACCAAGTCAATAGCAACGATTGATTCTTTACGCAATTGATCAACAAAATGGCACATTTACAAATTACATCACTGGACGCGCTACATTACTAGACACTAATGGAGTTTCTGTCCTAGTAAGGAGAATTGCACCAGAAAGGGGGGGAGGAAGGAATGCACAGGCCCTTCAAATGGGCAGGCAAAGGTACACTCATCATCACTACATAAATAATGTGCATCTTCCTCTATTCCAGACGGCAGATCTATTCCTGCCTTATTGAGAAACAACTTTGCAGATGTAGAGCAGTTCATACTCAAACGACTTTCTGTTCGGCTCACCCATAAGTATCCACCAAAACTAATAAAGAATGCTGAACAATCAACACAGGCATTTGGTTTCTATATTCGTGGCCGAACTGCACAAGGTTGTCACAGCCTCCCGTTTGCCCAATATTGCAGTCATGAGGCTGAGCTACCACCATAGAACAAAAGAAATGCAAGACTTTTTTTTTTCGTGTTTCTATCTACAGAGGAAAAAATGGAAAAATATGGGCACAAAACATCTGCAAAAATACTTCTTCGAGCACAATACTGACGGGGAAGTTCACATGCTGACCTCCTAGTTGCAATCCAAACCACACTCCTCCAAGAGGGGACCATCGTTCTTCGCAAGGAAAGGATCGATCCGGACCCAGAGCAGCGAGAAGATTGAAGCCAAGAGGATGGACCAGACAATGACAATGGTTGGCGTCCTGTTCTGCCTCCCAACCAAACCCTTGAGGAACGGGTACAGATGGACAATCACCCAAAATGCAAAGAAGAGCTTCCCGAAGAGGGGTCCCCAGGATTCATATCCGTTGTTGATCGCATTGGAAATACCGGCTACCACTCCAATGAAGTTCAAGAGGAGCAGAGTGGTTGGAGGTATAAGAAGGGTCGTCCATTTGAATGTGTACAGCTCTGAGAACTCCTCATCATCTCCACCCTTTGATGTCACAGTGAAGCTCGTGTCTATACCAGCTATGACCTTGAGAAGTCCTTGGAACACGGCAAAGAGATGTGAAGACACACCTCCAATGACCCAAAACTGCTCATTTCTCCACCAATCATCGATACCTACACCACTCCATCTCATTTCCAGGATACCCGTAATAAAAATGCAGATAAAAAGTGACATGAACCAGAGGCTGGCAACATTGGTAAGCTGCAGGAGATGAAAAGGATGATAAACGTAAGGTTCATAATCTTCCGCAGTTTAACACAATATAATAGAATTACAGTTTTCAAACTTTACCTCAGGTGTAATAAATTTCCCTGTCAGCAAGCAGATGGCAGGCAATGTGCAATAGGCCAGGAGTGGGATGGATGTCCAAGGGTACACGATGGAGTTAATGTAGGAAAATCTTTCCAGAAATTTTAGCCCACCACCATACCCATACCAAAGAGGACAATGGTTGCTGAAGAAAATTTCAATTGAACCGAGAGCCCACCGAAGAACCTGGTGAAGACGATCAGAAAGATTGAGAGGTGCAGAACCTTTGAAGGCGGCCCGTTTAGGTATGCAGTAAATTGATCGCCAACCATGGCAGTGCATCTTAAACCCAGTAAGAATATCTTCTGTAACTGATCCATAAATCCAACCAATCTGTAACAAAACATATGATTGAGTATGTAATCATTATTTCGACAATTCAACCAACATATAGAAACAACAAACAAGCTGCAGACTTACATCTTTCCCCCAGCCTGTCTTGTCCTCGTAGCCGCAACTGATGACATGTATAGCTTCCTTTAGAAGAGAAGCTGGACTGGCACTCTTAAGGGTCCCACCATTCTCAAGAAGTGTGGAAGCAACAAAAACTGAAGACTGGCCAAATTTCTTTTCTAACTTCTGTTGATTTACAATACTAGCCTTTTCGTTTTCCGCTCCTGCCAAGAAATTGCAATGTTAGATATTATTAAGGATGCCTACAGAAAAACCATGATGTTCTCTTTGGAGGTTATGTGATACCTGGAGCAGCTTCGTCAATTTCACCAAGAGCATAAGCAGGGGCTTGATTTTCCTTTTTCTTGAAAAGTTTCTTTAGCTTCTCGAATTTAGGCTTTGAGGTCTTGGTCTTCTTCTTGGTTTTCCTGTTACCAAAACAGCAACAGCAGATGCACCACTTTGGCCAGCAGTTGCAAGTCCTCGATGGTGGCTTCTTTGTTTTGGGGGCATCATAGCCGTATAATGCCTGTCTTCTGAAGACACATCCAGTACCGACATAAATGGGGCCTTGAATACCATCCAAACCTTTCATGTTGATCTGCACAAATGAAATGTTAGAAATGTGCATTCTAAGTTGAACGTCTCAAGCTAGACAAGAGAACTTCATATAAATTTGGATGACGGATCTTACATCGAAAAAGACAACATTCCGGTTGGCGTATCGATCATGACGATCAATCCCATCGAACCTTTGAGGAAACTGCACATAGCAAACTTTCTTTCCTAGCAAAGGATCCATCATAAAACACATTGCTTCCTTAATAGCCTTGCTGTTATTGATGTAGTGATCACAATCCAAGTTCAGCAAATATGGTGCATTAGTTAGTACAGCAGAGACTCGGACCTGTCGTAGGAGCCAAAACAAGGAATAAGAAACCCAAATTATGCTTCTACAATGCATAGAGGAGTGAGAGAAGACACATCAATCAAGGTATATTTACCAATGCATTCATAGCACCAGCCTTCTTATGATGGTTGTAGCCTGGCCGTTTTTCTCTTGAAACATAAACCAATCGAGGCAGCTCATTTCCTTCCACATCATGGCCACCGCTTTGACCAAGGAAGACCTATTCGAGAAAATTGAAACTTTTTTATTGGGGTGAAAGTGAAAGAAAAAATGGCCATCGAAACATCCCATCACATGTACAGTTAATTCCATGACACTCAAAGCATACCTGAATCATTCCAGGATGATCACGAACGTTGTTTCCAGGCCATGGAGTTCCATCCTGCATTGTCCATCCTTCCTCCGGTACCTTTTGGGCTTTAGCAACCAAGGCATTGATTCTGACCTTGAATTCCTCATACTCTCTCTGAAAAAATAATAAGATTGCCCTAAATTAGCACAACGCTTACCAGATAAAGGACTGTAGCAACGGGTTCAAAAGATACAAAGTAATTCACCTTCATTGCTCTCCGCTCCCTAACAAAGTTCTGTGCCACCTTATCTTTCAGGTAGTCTATCTTCTGTTGGAAGTACCATTCTGGAGCACGAGGCTCAATACTGTACCTTTTGCAGAAAGGAACCCATTTCTTTGCAAATTCGGATGTTTCAGACAGTGCTTCAAATGTCAGCATGGCAGCACCATCATCAGAAACATAGCAAGAAACCTTATCAACTGGATAATCCACTGCCAGGATAGATAGAACAGTATTTGCTGTGACCAACGGAGGTTCCTTCAAGGGATCAACCGTACTGACAAAGAAATCAACTGGGGCGAGTTGAGAAGGCTGCCCTTCCTTGTCAAACCTAGAAAGACAATAAATTACCAAAAAAAATCAGCAAAGAAGAGTGGAGGCAAGTAATACTAGGTGGCAGCAGTAAGCCAGTAACCAACCTCAAAGTCAACCGGTCAAGATAGGTTTCCCTCTCAATAGGAAACCACTTTGGAAACTGATCAAGAATCCAAGACATGGCAAACCATATTTCACAGATCACAGATATGAGCCATAGAGCGAATGCATCAGGCACCGGATGCATCACACGGTAGTGGAAGAAGAACCCCAAAACCACTAGCCGAATTATTATAATCATTCTATAGGGGTTGATCAGGCTTGAAGGAAGTGGAATCTTTCTGGACAATGGTTGCCTAGCTTCATCCATTCTGGTAAGAGAAAAAAAAACAAGAAATAGTTGGTGTTTGAGTCCAGTAGAATGTTTTGCAAAAAGGAGAACAACATATCTATTATTAAAAAAATACCAGATGGACAGTTTTTTCCATCCAGTCAGAGATACAAGTACAGAAAAAGAGTATTTATTTTCTAAACCGTATGATATAGTGTCTGTTTATGCAATTCCATCCTTCATCTTGCTAAGCAAATGGAAGAGTTCTATAACATGCACAAAAACAAACTCATATGCTACTAGTTTTTTAGTTTTTAAATGGGCCAGATTATAAAATTTCAAAGTTGACCAATCCACTGTGCAAAATAGCATGACAGCTAGGTACCAGCTAATAGAGGTCAGCTAAGTTTCAGGGTCATACAGTGGTAGATCTGCATCATCACCATCATCGTTGCCACCTCCGTCGTTCCTCATCTGGTGCATCCTCTCCTGCTTCTGCTTCCAGCTCTCCATCCTCTCCTTCCATGCTACACTCCCGTAGCCATACGCAGCGAGATCCTTGGATGGGTCCATAGACCTTGGTTGCACTGCAAGTCGCAGAAGCTGTTAATTGATTGTATTCAGGAGGTACCATGGCAACTGAATGCTAGCCGCTGATGATCAGAATACGCACCAGGAAGGTTCGGATCCGCGTATGGAAGAGGGTGAATCCTCTTCCCCCCGCCGCCCATGAATGACGGCACAAGGGCGTGCTGCTCCGGCGGGATGTCATCAACCTGGAAGCACAAAGCAATTCAGCGCTCAGGTAAAGCAAAGTCCGAGGAGGAGGAGCAATGCAGCGGCGTGGGATTTTCCAGTACCATCTGCCCGTTGGTGAGGAGGGGAACATTTGGGATGGGCTGGAAGGGCTGCGGCACGCCGTCGAAGTCGGCGCCGCGGCCGTAGCTCATGTGGGCGTGGAGTATGGACTCGGCGACATACTGCGAGTCGTGCTTGTCCGACCAGTTGAACTCGTTCTCCAGGTCATCGACGCCGTCCTCCTCCTCATCCCCCGGGACACGCGCGCACCCTGCAACAACAACGGAATCCCCGCGAGACGTGAGACAGGACTCCGGCAAAATCGGCGAGCGATCGGTTGCTGCATTGCGGGTGAGGGACTTGCCCTTGAGGCGCTTGAAGCGGGTCTTGCACTGGGGGCAGTTCTGCGTGCCCTCGCGGCGCTCGTACTCGTAGCAGTCCCGGCAGATGGGGAAGGCGCACTCGTTGCAGGCGACGAAGGGCTCCCCGTCGGGGTTGAGCCCCACGTCGTCGCCGCAAATCTGGCACACCTGCCCGTTCTGCTGGTTCATCGGCTTCGGCTGCAAAGCAAAACAAACAAAAATCAGCACCGCCCCCGCGCCGGAGAGCAGGAAACCCCCGCCAGCGAGGTCGGCGAGGCGCACGTACCCCTGGCTCGCCATCGCGGCGGATGACGACGAGCTCGTTCCGGTTGTGCGAGCCGGCGACCAGCCCGGCGCTGGCCTCCATCCCCCTCGCCCTACCAGATCTCCAGATCTCAGGGGGTTCCTCCTCTCTGTCTACCCCGCCGACCGACCGAGGGAGTAAGGCGCGCGCGCGTGCGGCGGCGGCGGCGGCGGCGGCGGCTGCAGGAGGGAAGGGGGGTGGGGAAAGAATGGAACGAGGAAGAGAGGAGAGTGGGGGGAGAAGGGAGGGGCGCCGCGCTTGCTTCCCTTTCCTTTGTTGCGTTGCGCGGCTGGCTGGCTGGCTGCCCGTGTGGGGCTGCTGCTGCTGCTGCTGCTGCTGCGGTGGTGGGTGTGGCAATGCGCTAGCTGGGGGCAATGTGCTTGCTCTCCCACGCACAGCTCATCGCCACCCCGCCCGCCCCGGTATCTTTCGACAGCTCGCTCTCCCCCCCTCACATGCGCACACCACTGTTTGCTTGCTTTGGTTTTGTTTTGTTTTGTTTTGGTGCGACCCGCCCACGCCTCGTCTCGATTCTACTACTACTACTACCACTGGTGTAAGTGTACCACCCCTTCTCTCTCTTATTATTCTTCCGTCACTCACTCCGATCCACGGTGTGCGTTAGTACCTTGCTTGTGACCACAGTTCAACCGCCACCCCTTCTCTTCCCTTCTAGGAGGTGCCAAATCATCCCACTAGATTATTAGTAGCAGATTTTTTAATAAAAAAATACTGAGAGGAGAGAGAGTGTGTGTCGGTGACACACGGCCGTACGACTCTGCAGGAGAGATAAGGCACGGTAGTTGTGACAGTCTCGGTGCACAGGTTCATTGAATAGTTACGTAGATTGAGAACTAAATAATTGTACCAGTGTCATGGGATGAAACTCTTCTGTCATCTGATGTAACTCCCTCTATTAATTACCTTGTTAAGTTAGTAATTTTACTGACGTGACATTGAATTTAATGCTATGAAACTTTCGTAAAACTCACCGTTTAGCAAGTTTGTTAGCCTGACAAAAAAGAAAAACAAACGGATATCTTTTTCAGAGCGAGAAAACTGCTGCTCATGACCATGTAGGTCATGGACGCACACATCACGAAACTTTCCTCCATTTCTTTGTTTAATTTATTTGCCTGACTGGGGGATTGCAGATGAAAAGGAGATATGCGTCCAGTCCAATTATTTTTTGGCTGGAAATGCTAAAGTGAGAGGGCCAACGGGACGAAAGGAACGCGCTAACTAACAAGGATGGAGGGAAAAAAAATTGCTCTCCTAAATAATTCAGCAGAGGGGAGCCGATCAGCCGAGGAAATAAAGGCGGTAGGTGAGGTGTTATTAGCAACACCCTTTTATCCCCCTGCTTTGTGTGTGACACAAGACTGAAGGGCATCATCATGCCATCTTTTTCCTGCTAATCCTTTGGTGCCGGTTAAGTAATGGGGTCACTAGTTTAGATGGGGGCGCGGCAGGTGTCGCTGTCCGTGGGCCCACGACGGGCACCGAGGGATGGAGAGCGGATGAGGAAGGGAACAAACCGCCAGGGACGCTCGCCTCTGACCAACCCGATTAGTTTTGTGTTGGTTGCAGTCTTTCAGAGCTCAGAGACGTTGGAGAGCCGGAGAAAAGAGAGCGCAAGTGCCATTAGCAAAAAATGCAGCAAAGCTAGCATTAGCGGCACTCTGAACAATGACATTAGCAGCGCTCCAAGATGTTCTATAGTGGTTGGTATAGCCCCTCCTGGTATTAAAAAGAAGCCGGACCGCTGAACTGAACGAAACATGGCTGCATTCACTTGTCCCCGTTTGTCGTTACACCCATGTGACGCAATTAGTCTCGCATTGAAAGCCATTAGCGACCCCCCCCCCCCCCCCAAGTCCGTAAAACCCTGTTGCACTACCGGTAACATAAAAACTCCCCTGGCTACTCTGATCTCTCATTGAAAGGATTAAAGGTGAAAGCTTGGGTTCCGGCACTCCGTTGACTCCGTCGAGCTGGCAGCGGATGCTCGAGTACCACCACTACGAGTCCACGGACAGTGGAGTCACGCCCGGGCGTTGAAGAAGAGCCGCGGCGGAGCTCAAAGTCTCCCGTGGCTACGGCCTCGCGTTGCGACCCCGTGTGCCGTAGCACGAGGCGCGCGGAACGGGCGGGGTTTTTCTTTTCGCTGTGGGGATGACGGGTGACCACAGAATCCGTCAGCTGCGGTTAACCGGGTGAAACCTGAATCCTCCTGATACTGGCCGCCGCAGCCGCAGGGTAATAATCCCCACGACCAGCTCACTCACCCTCACACACAGGAAAAAGCGTAATAAAAATCGTCGTGCGCTCTCCCCCCCTCTCTACTTCACCATCACACGCTTTCTCCCCACCTTTTTTCTCTCTCTGGATTCCCGGTGGCCGCCGACACTTTCTCTCTCCCTCTGCGTCGTAATCGCCATCATTTTGGGGGAGGCAAGAGCGAACACAGTGAGGTTAGGGCGCGGGGCCCGGGCACTAAACCGCGCAGGCCCAAGTGGCTCGCTAGCTGCATCTCACCGGACGGTCCATGGTGGGTGCCACTGCCACGAGACACGTCGCGATCTCGCCGCGCCCGGGTGACCTACTGACCTGTGTGTGCCTCCAGCGGGGTTAACGATCGAGCACAACTCGAGCGTTCCAAACAGGATCCATGCTTTTGTCGTGACGCAGAAACTGGAGAGCCTCTGAAGGTGATCGTCGGTGGCAGATTCCTTCACACGAAATGCGTTTTCCAGAAGTGCTCTGTTCCGTGCTGATGGATAGTGCGGAGGATAGGGAGTCCGGCGCGATTAACTGAACAGCAAGTTCCCAACACTCTCACGCACGAAACAAATGCATGTGAGATTTCTTGCAGTTTTTTTTTTCTCAGTAGCGAGGAGGCGTCTCCAACAAACTCTTTGAGCACACACCTACTTCTGGTGACTAATGGCAGGCATCATTGCCTGTGGTACCGGCAGGATGTCGTCGCTTGCAGCTAAAGCCCGTGCAACTGCGCCCATCTCATTGCTTGTTCATCAGTTAGGGTACTGGAGCACAAGTTAGTTAGCAGCGCCATTCTATTGATGAAAAATCGTCCAGCTGAATGATCTGACCTGATCCATCCGTTTAAAGGCGCTATCTGGATTCTCCAAAAAAAAGGCATAAATAAAGGCGCGTTATCTGGGTTCTCTGGTAAAAATGGCATAAACTAAAAAGTGCGTTATCTGGATTCTGTGAAGCCTTCAGGATGCAGTACATGTTCCTAGACTTTCCAGGGAGTATATATATATAAAAAAAACCCAAGAAGCATGGATCGCATGAGCACTCGGAGCCCAGCATTACTTTACGCGCTCAGTGTTGACACCGCATATACAATTAGGTCGTGTTCTTGATCTGATCTCCCGCCAAGAAAGTCAACGTGACCCGTGGCTGTCCAAAGGCAGCTTGATCCAACTCTGCCTGTGGACTCCTATGACCTCGCACTTGCACTGGAACAGCTGCTCGTTTGACGATTCTTCTCTGGGCCTGACCGTGCCATGGAAAGGTGCAGTATGTCACATTCTTACTGTTTCACTTATATTTTCAATGGACTGAAACGGGTAAGAGAACAGTAATGGTGTTTGTTCTCAGCATCTTTCTGTAGTAGTTTGGCAAGGTGAGCAAATCGAGTAAAAATGGACTTGTAATAAACTTATGCAGAATTTGGGGTGTTTGGTTTGGGGCTGCTAAATACTTTAGGGAGTTCCTAAAGTTTAGTCCCTTTTAGTCTCTAAATTGCCAAACAGGATGAGTAAAAGTTGCTAAAGTTTAGTCCCTAAAATTTACGTTTTAGTCTCCAAGGGGTTGCTAAAAGGGACCTTGGACAGGGTGTACCCCTCCTTAATGCCCAGTGTCTACCTCCCCACCCCACCCCACCCCACCCGTCCCGATCCATTGTTTCTGCCTCTGCCGCCCCCGCCACCGCCACACTCCTCGCCTTTCCTGCTGCCGCACCCACTGCTCCCGCCGCCGTCCCCGCTCCTCCCCACGCCTCTGCTACCGCGCCCCCGCTCCTTCCCACACCTCCACCCCCACCGCTCCCTACGCCGCCCCCCGCCCCCGCTCCGCCCCACGCCTCCACCGGATCCGCTCCGCCCCACGCCTCCACCGGATCCGCTCCGTACGCCGCCACATTCCCCGCTCCTCCCTACGCCTCCGCCGCCGCGACCCCACTTTTCCCCATGCCTCCGCCGGATCCTCTCCCTCTATTCCCTATGCCAGATCCGCCTCCTTTGTTCCCTACGTTGCCACCGCCCCCGCTCCTCCCCACGCCTCCGCCGGATACACCATGGACGGCCACGGCAACGGCTACCGGGACTACTTCTCACAGGGTGCTTCTTCTTCGACGGCTCCCGCCTTCCCTCCTTTCGCCGTCGTCCCCGACGCTGACGACTTGGATTTTCTGTCACAAACGCCATCCTATGCATCGACCGCCCCCAGCCTATCGGCTGGGAGGGTGCACATGGAGCACCTTGATCTCAACTCCCAGGGTGAGAGTTTCTCCTTCCTCAATGAGTACTCGGGGTACCTTCAGCGGGAAAGAGGTCGCGGCGATAGCGGTAGATTTGGCGCATTCCAACCTCCTCAACTGAGCAAAGGTGGTGGCGGATCCGGCCATGGAAGAACCCTGGCTGTGCACGGTCACCGCAGCAGGTCTGTCAACATTGCATCTGGTTCACAGCCACTATGTTCCGGCCCCCAGGTTCTTGGTCCTCCCCTCCGCGTTGGCGACCCACCTCTAGGTTCCGGCACTGAGATGGGAGGTGGAGGTCGTGGGAGATTGGCGCCTAACCGCTCTCTCCATGGAGCAACCTCTGCCGGGATCAACGCAGAGGATGTTGGCGGTCACGAAGAGCTAGATGATGAAGATGACAATGCCTACCATTTGGTAAGTTTCCTGTTTTTTATCTTTGTCATTTTCAGAATAATCTTCTTGTTGTTTTGGTTGGTCTAGTTATCTGAGATGTTTGAACTAGAATGATCTGAGATGTTTGAACTAGAATAATCTGAGATGTTTAAACTAGAATGATCTGAAATGTTTAAACTAGAATGATCTGAGATGTTTTGCTTCACTTGATTTCTATAATAATTTAGAATGATTGAGTTGTTTTGCTTCACTTGATCTGTTAGATGTTTAAACTGAAATCTCTTAAACATTTTATGTAATAGAACCGTTTTGACAAGGCAAATTGGAATGAAGAGAACACATATATTTTATGTGAACTTGCTGTTGAACAAATTCGGGCAGGGAATTGCCCTGGTGGGACTATGTCTAGTAGAGGTTACAAGAATATAGCACAAAAATTTAAAGAAAGGACTAACCTCAACCATCAAGTCAAACAATTCAAAAATAGATGGACACAATGCAAGACACTATATACTTTTCACAAATGGATCTTGGGTGAATCAGGATTAGGCATAAACCCGGATGGAACAGTAATTGCAAGTGACCATTGGTGGAAAACACACATAGAGGTACTGTTTTGCAAGTGATCACGAATTACATTCTAATGTTTTATGTATTCCTGAATTACATTCTTATTTTTGTATGTTCTTCATTTGTACATTGTAGAGAAGAGCAGAGTACAAGAAATTCAAGCATTGCATACCTGCCTACATTGATTTCTTACAGGAGATATTCCATGGTGTTGCTGTTGATGAATGAACCTCATGCATCCCTGGAGATTGAAATGAGGATGAGGACCTTGATGATGATGAGGGGGATATAGATGGCATCCAAAACAGCCCATTGAGTACTAGCAGCCGAAAGAGGGGAATCAGCACCACAGATACAACCCACCTAAAAAGAGAAAGACTCCATTCGTTAAGGTGTTTAAGGGGCTCATAGGCACCTTACAAGCTAGCAGCAACCAGGAGGCCAACACCTTAATGAAGAAGGAGGAACTAAGGAGGATGGAACAAGAATAGGAGGATCGGAAGATAGAGCAATACTTGAGTATGGCAATGGAATGTGGAGCAACAGAAGACACAGACGAGTACTACATGGCTACAAAGTTGTTTGAAAAAAGTACAACCAAATAATATTTTGCAAGTTAAGGACAACTGATGGAAAGTTGGGCTGGTTGAGGAGGTGTTACATGGACAAGACTGGGTGAAACTGCTTCGGCTGGTTGGACTGGGTGAAACTGCTTCGGCTGGTTGGGTTGTTTGTTTGATCCAATGTAGCGTGATGTATGTATGTGAACTATTTGAATGTATGTGAATTTGATTGCTTCTATGAACTATTTGAATGTTTATATGAACTACTATATTGCATCTATGAACTCTTTGAATGTTTATGCGAACTATTTAATTATTTCTATGAATGTGTTCATTCTTTGACATCTACAAGCTATCTGATCAAGTTTGTTTTGTTTGTACATGTATCTGATGATGAGGACAAGTATGTGATGAGATGTCAAAAGAGGAGGAGACAAGTTGCTGTTGTTGGAGCCATGCTCGGTATGTTCTATTTTGACACATACCTGAACAAAGCAAAGTATAGGGTACTTATAGGATCTAGTTATGAATGGGTCACTAAAACACTAAGACATAGGACATCTTGCTACAACATGTTTAGGATGAATAGGGATGTGTTTGATAAGCTTCACAATGTGCTTGTCGAGTCTTATGGATTGAAGTCAACGAAGAGAATGTCATCAGTAGGGGCTTCAGGTCTGTTCTTATGGATTTGTGGTGCCCCTCAAAGTATGAGACAAGCTGAAGATCGATTTCTTAAGTCAACTAAGACATGCAGTAGGAAGTTTGACAAAGTACTTCGTAGTGTTAGCAAGCTTGCAGTTGATATCGTTAGGCTAGTAGACCCTGAATTTAGTAATGTGCATCAGAGGTTACAATGTCCTTAGTTTTCTCCGTACTTTGATAATTGCACTGGAGCAATAGATGGGACACATGTGCCTGTTGTAGTGCCAACTGACAAGGTTGTACAACATACGGGATGCTATGGATACACCAGTCAGAATGTGTTAGCCATATGTGACTTCGATATGAGATTTACTTTTGTCGTTACGGGATGGCTTGGCTCGGTTCATGACATGAGAGTGTTCAAAGATGCATTGAACAAGTATGGCGACAAGTTTCCACATCCACCTTAAGGTACTTCCCTGTTCTATGTTCTACTCTTTCACATAGTTGCAGTCTTTTGCATGTAAGTAACATAGGTAATATGGATGTGCAGGAAAGTTTTATCTTGTGGACTCTGGGTACCCAAACCGACCAGATTATCTTTCACCATATAAGGATACAAAATATCATCTCCCGGAGTTTCGACGAGGACCAATTCCAAGAGGTAAAAAGGAGCTCTTCAATTATGCACATTTGTCACTTCGAAATGTCATCGAGCGGTCTTTTGGAGTTTGAAGGTGAAATGGCGGATTTCGCGCGACTTACCGGCTTATCCGATGGCAAAGCAAAGCTAAATAATTATCGCTTGCATGGCACTTCATAATTTCATTAGAGAGAGTGCTATGGGGGACGAGGACTTCGAGATGACGGATAATTATGAAAACTATGTTGCACCGTCAGAAGCATCGTCGTCTCAAGGATATATAGCTACTACCCAACACGGGGACGAAGATCAAAATATGAATCAGTTTCGGGATTGGATAGCCGATGGATTATTTACTATTGTAGCTCCTTTGTTTTGTAATAATGAGATCAGTGTATCCCATGAACATTACTTGGTATAAATGAATTTTTTTGGCAAAGTCGGCCAGCAGCGTGGCAAGGCACGGAAGGCAAGCGGCAAGGCAAAGAAAAAAGGTAAGGCTAGGCAGTGCGTGAGCGGCAGGAAGATGGCGGGAGCGCTGGATAGCACGGGTGGAAAAAAGGGCAGAGGCAGGCGGGAGGAGGGAAAAAGGCAGGTGCAGGCAATGATTAGGGGTAGTTTGGTCTTTGTTCAACCCATTTAATGCCCTTTAGTCACTAGAACTAAATAGGGGACTATCAGTGACTAAGGGGCCGTTTGGTTCCCTTTGCTTATTTTTAGCCCCTGTCACATCGAATGTTTAGATACTAATTAGGAGTATTGAACGTAAACTATTTACAAAACCCATTACACAGATGGAGGCTAAACGGCGAGATGAATCTATTAAGCCTAATTAGTCCATGATTTGACAATGTGCTGCTACAGTAAATATTTGCTAATCATGGACTAATTAAGCTTAATAGATTCGTCTCGCCGTTTAGCCTCCATTTGTGCAATAGGTTTTATAAACGTTTAATACTACTAATTAGTATCTAAACATTCGATGTGACCTGCGCTAAAAATACGTTAAAAATAAGCAAGGGAACCAAACACCCCCCGCACATGGCCTTTGTGTAGCTGGATTTGGTCACGAGTCTTATTCGGTATTCACAGACAGCAGGCCTTTATTTCTGAGAGGAGACAACAGGCCTCTTGAACAGCCCATCAGGCTGAAACTCTATACTGGTGGGCCTTCATTCTTGGCGACATTTAACCAAAGCCCATCAGCCCAATTTAGGCTCCCCGGAAATCTCGGAGAAGAAAATAGAGAGAATCACAACGGCAACTTTTTTCCAGTCGCTGCAAGTGGGAATGGACGCCAGATCCACTGACCAGTGGACCCAGACGAACACCGGGCTTCCGAGCCGGTGTGCGCTGCAAGCCTTTCCCGGTTCCAGGCAGAGAGAGCAAGCACAATTTTCTCTAATCCCGCCGCGGCTCAGCTCCTCCCTCCAAAAACCCGCGCGGAGAAAATTCTCGCGGCGATTAGGGTTTCCGGCGAGGTCGCGGCAATTGGGGTCATGGCGAGGGCACGCGCGCCCATGTGGCGCAGGCGCGGCGGCGGCGGCGGCGGTGGTTTGAAGGTGGCGCCCAACCTGGCGTCGGGGTGGGACCGGGAGGCCACGCGGGTGCTCAACCTCAGCGTGCTGCGGCGCCTCGACCCCGCCGTCACGGACATCCTCATCACCGCCGCGCACGTCGTCCCGTACAGCTTCGACAAGGACATCCAGGAGTGGGTACGGTACCGTTCCAAAACCCCCGCCCTCCCTCGTTCGATTTTTTTTTTCCTGTTGCAATTCCGAACCTTGATTTGTGCGCGCGCGTGTTTGCTGCAGAACCGGAAGCCGGTGGAGGGGTCGCTCTTCGTCGTCAAGAGGTTTGCACTACTGGACTCTGTTGATTTTGTCACTTGATTCTGTTGATCTCTATACTTTATGGCTTTATGCTATACTTAAGGCCTCGGTGTGACGGTGTCATTTGGTTTGTTGGGTGGATGCCTAGAATTCGTGGCTGCTTGGGTGCTTATTATTTGTAGTCCAGCAACCCCACTGTGCAGCAAATAGTAGTATGATTTAGTTGCTGGTGAAAATATTGCTGGCTTTTGTTCCCAGTTCCTACTGCCTCTGGAACAGCAGTGTCGTTTCCATGCAAGTGATTCAAGGATTAGGCATGGACGCGTGGTATTTTTCGTTGTTGCTAAACACACTGATGTCACTTTTGCAGTAGCTGCTCTTTGTCACATGTTGATATGGCTGTTGGTTGATTGAGATGTTATTATGTTGCAATTGATAAGCATAGTACACTCATATACTAGATCATTTTTCTTTTGCTGATCATGGTCCTACTACATGCTATCACTCATCTATGGATTTGGCAATGCATGTTCCTGAAACATACAAAGGTAAGTACAGACTTGAATCCTAAATAACATACACCCTGGAATATGTTCAGTAACATTTTTTTTCACTATAGGTGAAACTGTTTTTACTAAATTATGTGATGACAATTTCACCATGTAATGTGATGTTGCCAATGTTCAACTAGGTACACACTGACACTGTATTAACTATTAAGCTGATACTCTGGCATAACTAGTGACACACTGACACTGTATTAACTATTAAGCTGATACTCTGGCATAGTTGTACTTAATTTGTGAAGATGTTGACTCTATCAATCCCAAAGAGTGCAGTTCGTGTTGTCCTATCTTGCTTATTTTGCAATGATAAGAACTTATTCTTGTAGGAATACCCAGCCCAGATTCCAATTGGTTGTCATGAATCAACTAAATACAGGTATGCTTGCACACCTATTTTATTGAACACACACTTGTGCAAATTCACTCAGGTTGACCATGAAGATTGTTGAAATAAATCCTAGATTGTGGAACTGGGGGGAGCATTTGTCAATGAAAGATGGATATCAGTAAATAATCTTGTTAAGAATCTTTGCTTCCAGCCTTATCTGTTATATTAAATACATAGTATTAGATGTTTGGCTCCTGATATATTCATGTTGGGGAACCTGATGACTTAGGCCTCATAACAACTCCATTATTGAAAGTTCCTCTTACATCTGCTGTTTATGCTATTGCACAGACAGAAGCATTGCTCGCTCACTCAGCTGAAAACTTTACCAAAGCATAATTCTGGTTGTTTAAGGGAAACCGTGGTAATTTGACTTCAAATGGCACCTTGAAACGTTATCTTGGACAACCTCTTTAAGTGATTTTGCTGTTTATCTATGCTTCCTGCTTATTTTTTTTTATGTTAATGGCGACATTAAATATGTGAATTTTATGTTGTCTTTATCCTAAAACAGAAAATCTAGTCGAAGATCTCTTGACGGATTTTGATGTCGAGGTTCAAGTTCCCTACGTGATGTACTGTAATGCCGCAGATGAAATCCTTGGAATTTTGTTCAATAACCCAAAGGAATGTGAAGAAGTTGGACATCTTTTTAAAAGGTAAATATTTAATTTGTATTTCTGTTCCTTTTAATCTCATCCTCACTGGTGTCATGAATCTATTTTGAACTATCCTTTCTACCAGATGCTCACAATTATGGAAATAACCTTGACTAGTCTCAGATTTCTTGCCACTTAAGTGCTAATATTGGCATCTCACAATTGCGTGCGTGCACATCCTGTCTGATATATGAATTATTGATATACTAAATAATAATTTGTTGTACGCTGGTACTGGATCCTGTTATCATTCACTACATGGTGCACAGAAACCTCAGTTTTTCAAGCTTTTCAACCTTACATATGAGTGTGTAACAAATATATCCTGAGTCCTGAATCCTGATTGATACTAACTGTCCTAGCCACTTTTGAATTGTAGTTCCTTATTTGTATCGATTTGGTGTTACAGAATTGAGGGGGAGGGCAAGATAAGATTTTGCAAGTTTTGTGTACTTTTCTTTATTTTTATTCGTACTGATTAGCCTCACATTCAATGTACAGGATAAAGAATGCATATTCTAGGGCGTCTCCCAAGGCAAAGCTTCCTTCCAAAAGGTATATCAATTTTTCATGCGTTCCTGTTTTTATTGGAAAGAAGGCTGTCTGTGGAAATTATTACGGCAGGAGTTGCTATAGTTTACTTGTTATTTACTCTTTGTGTCTGCATCTTCTTTTACTAATCATTTCTAGCTTCATTCTCAGTATTGTCATTTCCCATATGGTCATTGATACAAAGTTAGGTTGCTGTTTCAGTCATTTTCTCATGCTAACTATAATTACCTCTTTCAGGCAGTGTGATTATTGCAATGGATACAAAAGTAGACTTTTTATAGACCATTACGTATAAGAACCACAGTGACTGAAATTATGTGAATCGGTCAATGTTTGATGTGAACATATTTATTAGACTTTTCAAACACAAGAGGGATAAACATTGAATGGCTCTAATATATTGTTGGAAAACACAGAATACAAAATACAATGTAATGTTTTGTTGAATTGATCCCCTTGAACTCAGAATATCACCACCTATATAGATGGTGTCTTGGCGATCTATGGTGTTTTGCTGAAATTATATCTTACTATGCCTATTACAGTGTGTTTGAAGAGCAGGAAGCAGCATCTGTTTCATCTGCTCTACCTGCAGCTGAAGATACTCTAGAACGGTCAACATCACTTACCATGATAGAAGATGATGTTGAAGAGTTCTTGCTAACCCCTTCGAAGGTAGGTAAACTTCCCTTCTATTCATAGCTGTAATTCTTTTCCTCAATTTCCGTAGCTGTAATTTATTATTTTCAAAAGTTTTTTATGTTTATTATGATTGTTTGCAATCTAGATTAACCATCACATTAATTTTCTCAAACAGGTAGCTGCATGTGTAGATGTGATTGGTGGAACAGGCGCAGTACAACCAAACCAATCTTTCAGGACTATTTCTTCTTCTAGTCATGAATTGCATAATGCTAGTGCACCGCAGGCTTGTTCCTTGCACAGTATGCTTCCTTCGCGAACTTCATCAGTTACTCTGAGGCCCTTTGATGCTCATAGACCACAGAGCTCCGCCACTACCCAATCTGCAAGTCTACTAAATGTAAAACCACAACTCCTTGCACCCATGGCATCTACGCAGTCAACACTACCTAATGCAGCTTCATCACTGTCTACTGTTCCTCCACCTCATCCTCCCTTTGCCAATCATCAACCACAAGTTGTACCCTTGCTCCATCCCTTTTCACTACCCACTGTGCCCCCCAATCCACCTTATGGCATGCCCTTGCTTCAACCATTCCCACCGCCTAATCCGTTGCCATTGCTTACCCCACCAGCATCTTATAGCCAGGTGATAACAAGAGAGCAAGTTGGGGCTGCACTACGGAGGCTTGTACAGGTATTCTCACTTTCTTGGACTCTGCTCAACTGAGGCCTTTTTATTTCTGCAATAATTGTTAGATGTATAGCCTTGATGGACTGCAATAATTATTACTGCAAAATATTGTATTACATTTTCACAAACGTGTCTCTAACAGAATCCCCCTCGTCTTCACTGTGAAACTTTTTCTGAGACTGCTGTTTCTTTTGGCAGAATGATAATTTCATCGATATGGTCTACCGGGAGATGGTTAAGAGACCGCACCCTTGAAGAGATTGTTGTGTCTGCGGCAGCCGTTTAGGTGCCTCATGTGAAGCCTTTTGTCAAAGCCTTTGTTGACTGGTCTGCGAAATGTAGAGGCTGAGTTTTAACAGCACTGTTTGAGTTATAGGTTGATATATGAAATGTAGAGGCCGAGGGGGTTTTAAACACCGTGCTTTTGTAGTTTGAGCCGTTCTAACTTCTAAAGGCATGCCAATGTTCCATAACATACAGGTAGCCCAGGCCAGTTGCTGCCTAACATCTGAAGTGAACTTTTGATCGAGTATCTTGAATAATTTTGAATATACTCTTTACATGCTATGGGTGAGTGTCAAATTAGAAGCTGTCTGTTAAGCCGTTCAGCTGCTTCACCCTTTTTTGGAACTGTCAAACAGCCAGATTCAGCTGGAGTTGGCTGCCTGCTCTACGCGCTCTACCAGAATAAGTGCAGGAGCAGTTGCTACTGCTGTTGTGGCATTGTCTTGAAAACAACTGATTTGTTGCTCTGTGGCTGTCTTGATTTTATGGCATGTGAATAGCTACTCGAAAAGATGTTCTCGGGGGAACTGGAAAAATGCTCGTGGTTTTAGCACGGGAAAAAAGGGAGAGCGTCGCACGGTTTCTTCTTCATTCCAATCAGCTCTTTTTTTAGAGCCTTTCCACGATGCTATGTTGGTGGGCCGCACTGGGCCGTGGCGCCGTGCTCGCCTCTGTGAAGTATGCTGAACGACCGTGGAGAGGAATCTACTACTCCAACATTTTTTATTTTTTTATTTTACAATTTTGCAGAAACAAATAGACGATCGAAAAATTTGCAGAAATAGACCTCTGCTGCTGGTTCAAACGGCGGTAGCTACCGCCATTTGAAATGGTAGTTGGAGGTCTGGATTGCGCTGGACATAGGTAGCCTGTTATCGCCGCTTCATCCGGCGGTAGCTAGGCTACCGCCGCTTGAAACGGTGGTAGGTAGCTCCCCCACCAGCAGCCTGGTTTATGTGTGTGTTGGCAGCTATAGCCGGTTGAAATGGCAACCGGCTATAACTCTATTTTTTTATTTTTTTCGTGTAATTTTGTCTGATATTTAAAAAAATATGTAGTTACATTGGAAGCACTAAATATTTAGAAATATCACTTTTGGTTGCGATATGAAACTTTATAATTTGAGAGAGGTAGAGAGGTTCGAGGAAATAATTAAAAATGAATTAACTCCCGACCATTAGATACATAGTTGTTTCCAGCGAGATCACAACAAATAGAAACGAAATTCGTGCACAACATACGAACAACAACGACTTTAGGGTGAACAATTTATTATAGATTGTAGTGGCATACGCGGCACAGATGCTATCCTAAACCAGTGCCGTTGCTAAACCTAGCATGGCTCCTCAACAACAACTCTAGGGTGAACAATTTAAGTATATCCTCAATATGACTTTAGGTATTGCCAATGGTAGATTTACAAAGTTGCGATGATTTCTCAACTTTGTAAATAGGAGCAAGATGTGATGATTTCTCAACCAATCCAAATCTCCAAGAGGTAAGTTCTTCAGACAAGAAGTGGTGCCTTCATTACTATCCTTTTACCTGCTAAATGCTAATGTATCAGGTAACAATTTGCTTGACAGGAACATTGGCTGGCCAGTTCGCGTTCTTTGTTGAGGCCACCTTTGCTGATGAAAAGTCACAGATATGCTGCTGGTCTAATACTGAGATCGAAGAGCTTTGCTGTTTCTCTTGCTGAGCTGATTTCAGCTGCTGGGATCTGCACAGAGTTTGGGCAAGTTTCGTGCCAGTTGGCTGGTGGCATATAATTGACCCTGTCTGCTGCTTTGCATGGACCGAGTGTATTTCGGAGGAGGAGTAAACCAACTGCTGGAGGTTGCACTGATCTTGAGCTAAGCTAGGTGGAGCTTGATGAGGCGTGTTTGCTCAAGTAGTCGATCACCATGGCAGCGTGGAAGGCAGCTCCGATGGGGAGCGCGCCCTCGTCGATGACGAGGTGTGGCGAGTGCAGGTGATCGACCTCCCCCGTCTCGGCATTGCAGACCCCGACGTCGAAGAAGACTGCCGGGATCTTCTCCGCGTAGAAGCCGAAATCCTCGGCTGCCATGAACTGGGGGCACAACCTGACGTTGGCCTCTCCGAGCATGCCCTCCGCCACGGCCCTGGCGTGCGCGTACATCGCTTCGTCGTTGACGGTGGCCGGGTACGGCCTGTGCTTCTCCTCCATGAAGTCGACGGTCGCCGTGCAGCGGCTCACGGCGGCCTGCCCTTCGATCACCTGCCGATCGACATGCGAAGAAATCAACTCGTTTTCATGTGAAAACTCCTACAAAATCATCTGAAAATCCCTACTTTCCTGAACAGGTCTTTTAATTTAATCATCTTGCTCCCTTCGAAAGCTACCTGTCTGATTCTCTTCATAAGGTAGGACAGGCCTTCGGTCGTCATGCTCCTGAAGGTGCCACCCAGAGTCGCAGATTCTGGAGTGACGTTGAAAGCTTCGCTTCCTTTGATGAAGGTCACGGACACCACCTGCAATGCAAGCAAGACGATGAGGCCATGGCGACGGCGCGACGCTTGTTGTAGGGGCATTAATTACATGCTGACGATCTGCACGCACCGCGGCCTGTAGGGGGTCGGTCTCCCGAGCGACGAGCTGCTGAAGGCTGACCACTGCGGAGGAAGCCGCGACGATCGGGTCGACGACGAGCTGGGGCTCCGCCGCATGGCCGCCTATCCCGGTGATGGTCGCCGTGAATCGAGATGACCCGGCAAGGAACGGCCCTGGCCTGGAGCCGACGGTGCCCACCGGCAGAGCCGTGTCGACGTGCAAGCCGAAGATGGCCTGCACGTCGTCCAGGACGCCTTCCTTGAGCACATGGTACCCGCCGGCGTGGCCCTCCTCCGCCGGCTGGAAGACTAACTTAACAGTGCCCTAAGGACGTATCAAGAAGACAAGTACCAGCAAAATGAACAATTTTACAAATTTACACTCTCTAAGGCAAAAGTTGGATATGTATCGGATCAAATGATACAATACCTGGTAAGTGATCTACCAGCAGAATTTGATCATTTCATAACATGTGAAATTGGCCTGTTAAGATGTCTCAACGGGGGCGTTGGACCATCAATTTGCAAGTCAAAACCAGACACTCAAAAGAGCCGTTGGGCATTATATTAGAAATATGCAAGTCAGATGGCTACCATGTTACCCAGAATTCCTAATAATAAGCTACCAACAAGATATAGGAGAGTTGCAGGAAATTGTAGACTGCATCTCATGCTCTCACATGTGCATATTTATACTGCAACCATGCACCTAATTCTATTTTTCAATTGTGCTTGTGCCTCCCGAAAAGCATGGAAGCTCTCTGGGTACTAGAGCATCCATGTGCAGCAATGGTCTAATCATCAATTGAACGTCAACATTAGGTTCTTATGCATAATTTTGTGTCATTGGGAAGCTCATATCATGGAGAACTAACAATGTTCAACGGTAATACCTTCAAATCGTTCTTTCGAGATTGAAGCAGCTTGGCAGCTCCTAGAAGCATTGCCACATGAGCATCATGCCCACAAGCATGCATCTTCCCATCTTCCTTGCTCTTAAACTCCCATCCTACCATTTCCTGCCAATAGAACACACGGCAAGCGAGAGGTCAGCAATCGAAATCATTGACCATCCACACCAATAGGATGATACGACAGGCAATTAGGCGAAGTGGCTACGTCGGGATGTAATAATCGAGTGTAACACACGAAATCCGCAAGAACCGATAACGAAGATACGCAAGAGAGTACTGGCAGTGACATTGACAAGAAAAGCATGTATAGGAATTAGGAGGTCGAAATAAACAAAATTGATGCCTCGCCGCTTTTAAGAAAAATATGAATTCGAAAAAAAAAAACCCCTTTGTAACATTGCGTTTGCAGTCCGCGGAAATGCTCAGATCGGGTGAGTGAATCAGGTCTCTGCAAGTCCGGATCGATCAAGAACGCGAAGCGCACGCACGAACCTGGATGGGGAGCGCGTCCATGTCGGCCCGGAGCGCGAACACCGGCCCTGCGCCGGCGGCCTCCGGGGCGGCGATGGTGGCGACGACGCCGGTCCGCGCGACGGGCCAGACGTACGGGACGCCGAGCGCGTCGAGATCGCGCCGCACGTGGATCTGGCGGCGCACGCGGAGCTGCCACTCGGCGAACTCCGGCGTGCGCGCCGCCTCCAGGAGCTCCCGCGCGAGCGCCGGCGCCGCTGCCATCGGACAGGTCGGACGGCCGAAGCAGGAGGAGGAGGAGACGGCGGTGCGAATGGTCGCGTGGCGCCCGTGGTAATCTCTCATAAACGACGTGCAAGCGTGCGGCACGTTTGCACTGCACACACTACCGCCCATCAAACTGCAGTGTCTGAAATACAAACGGCCGTTTTGAAGCCTAAAATCCATTCCTCCTGCTTTTACCTACCATAAAATTGACTCCGAAGCAACATTTTTCGTCACTATAAATGGTAAAATACTAAAATCAAACAAGTTGTCTGTTCAGCAATTTCAATGAATGACAATACACAAATCACGTTCCCGTTCGTCTCATCAGCTCTTTTGAATTTTGATGCTTGAGATGCTCAGAGCATGTTCAGGCCAATAGCTAGCCGGAGCCCGAGGCAGAGGCGTGCTTGTTCAGGTACTCGATGGCCACGGCGGCGTGGAAGGCGGCTCCGATCGGGAGCGCGCCCTCGTCGATCACCACGTGCGGCGAATGCACGTGGTGGATCTTCCCCATCTCTTCATTGCTGACGCCGATGGTGAAGAAGGCGGCCGGGATCTTCTGCGCGTAGAAGCTGAAATCCTCCGCCGCCATGATCGGGGGCCGCAGCTTCACGTTGGCCTCTCCGAGCATGCTCTCGGCCACGGCCTTGGCGTGGGCGTGCATCGCCTCGTCGTTGACGGTGGCAGGGTACGGCCGGAGCTTTTCCTCCATGAAGTCGACGGCCGCCGTGCAGCGGCTCACGGCGGCCTGCCCTTCGATCACCTCCCTGATTCTCTTCTTGAGATAGGACAGGCCTTCGTTTGTCAAGCTCCTGAATGTGCCGCCCAGGGTCACCGACTCCGGAATGACGTTGAAAGCTTCGCCTCCTTTGATGAAGGTCACCGAGACCACCTGCAAGCAAGACCGGCCGTTACCAAGGCATTGGACCATACGGAGTATAATTTACAATGAATTTGCAGATTCATTCTGAACGTACGGCGCCCTGAAGCGGATCGGTCTCGCGAGCGACGAGCTGCTGAAGGCTGAGCACGGCGGAGGACGCAGCGACGATCGGATCGACGGTGAGGTTGGGCCCCGCCGCGTGCCCACCTTTCCCTGTGATGGTCGCCGTGAACCGAGCTGATCCGGCGAGGAATGGCCCAGGTTTCGAGCCGACGGTGCCAACTGTCATTCCCGTGTCGACGTGCAAGCCGAAGATGGCCTGCACGTCGTCCAGGACGCCTTCCTTGAGCACATGGTACGCGCCGGCGTGGCTCTCCTCGGCCGGCTGGAAGACAAGCTTTACTGTGCCCTGAGGATGATAATCAAGATAGGTAATTTTTTAATCCTGGTAATAACTGATGATTTACTGGAACAGTTTTGTTGATTTCTGTAACTTTTTAAAAGGCAAACTGTTCATTTCACGACACCTAAACCTGCTGCAAAGTTGGCATGTCTTATAAAGGTACTCGTTGAGGCTTCTGACCATCAGTTCGAACGGCACTCATCACAGCAGTTGGATAATGAATTTAGGACTTAAAAATTCAGATGGCTATAGTTTAAGTTCCAGAATTCCCAACGGACATGTTCTTTGTGGCAAATTAAATTCATCTCATGCTTCGCGTGCGCAAATTCACATTGCAAGCATCAGGATGAAGTTGCACAAACAAAAGCATGGATGCTTATAAATTTGTCAAGAAATCATCTTGCCATTGTTGGAACCAGCTACAGGAATGGACTTCTCATCAGTTGAAAGTCAACTTGAGTTTTCTTAAGAACATGGAAATTTAGCGTGTCAATTTGCTCCGATTAAATTATCTTGTAGGTGAAGCAATTGGAACCAGAGTTTCAGAACTCTAAAGTGAATTGCAATGATATTGAAATTTTCTGAAGACGAGTCTGAACCCTGAAAGTGGACAAGAGTACCTTCAAATCGTTCTTGCGAGACTGAAGCAGCCTAGCAGCTCCGAGAAGCATTGCCACATGAGCATCATGGCCACAAGCGTGCATCTTCCCATCTTCTTTGCTCTTGAACTCCCATTCTACCATTTCCTGCCAATGAAGCACATGGCAAACGGAAAGTCATTTAACCAAATATCTGATAGGATTACATGCACATATAAAAAGTAATAAGGAGCGCCAGAAAATGTTTTATCACGTCCTGCTGACACCATGGTCTGCTTGTTCTCTCTGTTTCTAGTTCAGTGTTATGTTTTTTTGCCCCTTCTTTGAGATGCTGTCCAGTGGTTTTTCTGTCTTTTCTTTATATACAATAAATGATGCTGCCTATCTTCAATCATTTTTATGACGCGACAAGCGAAGCAATTACCGATGGCTGCTTTGTACAGTTGTTATCAGTCGCTACCAAAGCTTACTTGACGGATAGCACAAGTATCTTTCCCCCCCTTTTTTGTCTTTTTTTAATTGATGCTGTTTAGTTCTACTGAAAGCCTGAAAATTCAGTGTATCACCCAAGGATCTGAAGCGTCTTCAATCGGTTACATGAAACGACAAGGGAAGCAATTAACAATGGCTGTTTTCTATAGTTGTTAGTCGCTATCAAGCTAGCTTGCTTGACGAATAGCACAAGGATGTAAATAAGTTACCATGTAAGCTCAAGCTACATTTCAAAACCGTGTGCGTGAGCCCGATAGACCCGTATTGTAACAATTCTACTCATTCTTCTTAATACAAAGGTACGCAGCTCTCCTGCGTATTTTCGAGAAAAAAAAGACGAATAGCACAAGGATCATTTTTTGGAGACCATACAAGAGACGAGTACCGGTGACGTTGATAAATGTCAAGAATGGCATATTTGGGCTGTATAGGAGTATAGGACGTAGGAACAAACAAGAGATTGACCAGTTGCAACATTTTTTCAATGATGAGTTTTTTCCCGCTCTTCACAATCTAGCTTGATGCGAATTTAAATCCGCAAAAAAAAAATACAGGTTCGAATTCGATCAAGCCATGGCAAACAAATGCGTTGATGAGGCAGTGACCTCGGAGCTCGGGATCAATCACGGAACCGGAGGCGCACGCACCTGGATGGGGAGCGCGTCCATGTCGGCGCGGAGCGCGAAGACGGGTCCCTCGCCGGCGGCCGCCGCGGGGCCGGCGATGGTGGCGACGACGCCCGTCCGCGCGACGGGCCATATGTACGGGACGCCGACCGCGCGGAGCTCGGCGCGCACGAGCTCGCTGGTGCGGTGCTCCTCGAAGGCCAGCTCCGGGTGCTGGTGGATTTGGCGTCGCACGCGGAGCTGCCACTCCGCGAACCCCGGCGCTCGCGCCGCATCCAGGAGCTCCCGCGCCAGCGCCGGCGCCGCTGCCATCGATGCCATGCCGATCGAGACGCGAGCAGAGCTTAATTTGGCGGGCGAGGGGTGCTGACTTGGTGAGGTGTCGCCGTGTCGGCGCTGCTTGGGTATGGGGGCTTTGCTCGCCTGCTCGCGTTGTTTGTTTCCGCGAGGGATCCTCGTCGGTTTTGATCCGCCGGAAAGGAGAGCGTCCCGCGTGCCGCCCGTGGTAAGTGGGGCGGACACGCCGGATGAGAGAGAGGTTGGCGAAGACACAAGTTGTTGTTGTATTCTTGGGACGGCCCATTTTGTTCGGATGCGGAAAGCCCAGCCCATAATGACTAGGCCGAACAAAACAAACGCAAAGACGCGCGGCGGTGGAGGCTCAGATAGAAGGAAGGGCCCAGTGACACGACGGCGCACGCGCGAGGAATGTGAGGAGGAATCCTCCGAGACATTATCTCAGGGAAAAAAGAAAATAATTCTCCAAGGAACTTGCCGAAATTAAGAGGGGAGATTGCACTCGCACGAATACTTCGACGTCGTCTTCTCCACGACTCCAAAGAGAGGAGTCACGGCAGTCAAGGAGTGGCGGGCGGGCGGGCAAGCTGGGATTCGTTCGAGCTATCCGGGAATCGGAAGAACCCTACTCCGCTCGACCCGCATCCCGCGTCGGTGCCCCCACGGATTTGCATCCGCGCCGTGAGATGAGACGGTGAGATTTCCCCCTTTCCCTCGAGTGGTTAAGATTATCTTCTGATTCCCGTTTATTCCTGGACGAGGCGGTCGGATCTCTGAGTAAATATGGTACGGTACCGGTAGTTTCGTTTCGGTTTGTGGTAGGTTATTGCTCATGATCTGTCGCGCTGTAAAGTTAGGATTTCGGGGCCGTTTCTTGCTGACTTAATAATTTCATCATTTCTGGCCTGCTTTTTATGGTGTGTCTTGTCATGGATATTGTGGTTAAATTCGTTGCTGGAGTCCAATTATAAGTTGATCATAACGGACAATCAAACCTCAATTGTGATAGCTTTAATTTGAAGTAGAAACGCTAATTTTACCCCAATATTATGACAGAGCGTTAGGTTTCAGTACGTGACTGAAGCAGTGGAACTTGTTCTTTTTGGTTGATCCCTCTGATGGGATCAGAAGTGATCTTGAGAAGCATATATAGCAGGAGGCATTCATAGTAACATCATATCCTCAATATCATCCTCTTAATGTGAATATTTGGTACTATTCTGGTCTCTCCAAGGAGTTAATATAAAGACAGTGACATTTTAGTGTATCTTGAAAACTGGCAGCAGTAAACCCTAACGCTTATTTCCTTTTTCATCAAGCTCTGGAGTTTTTCGTTTAAGAGATCATTAATCTGTTGCCAAATTTATTGTAGTTAGCTACCACAGGGTCTCTAATCAGCTTGCTATGCCATATATTTATAGGTTGTGTAATTGCTGATTGGCGTGATGAATTCGAGGCCAATTGTTCTTATCTTCCTCCTGCTCGTGCTCATTATCACGTCACAGTTTGAGTGGAAGCAGCAGATTGGTGAGGCTGAGGCTAATCCAACAACTAATCGGAGGAGGCAACAGGCACTGGAAAGGGAAGATGCTGTTAAAGAGAAAGTGAGCCCTGTGTTCTTGTTCAATTGGCCACTTTTAGTTAATTTTTGGCATTTCCAGTTTCATGCTGGAAATGAGTAGCCATTTCTAGCAGAAGCCACCTAACTTATCTATAACATTTGTTGCATTGATGTTATTTTGTTATCAATTATTGTGTTCTGAATGTTAGTACCTCCACGTTAACTGAACTTTAACCCTTTGAGCACAGATATTAAAACCACCACCATAGTTTAGTATGCAGATGTTGATTGAAATATCGAGCTTCAGGTCTATTCTCAATTTTGTTTGAGGTGGTTAACTTAACGAACTTAGTTTTTCTAGAATGGTAATTGCATCACTCCTTTATATTTCTTAGCTGCTTACAGGTTGGTTCCTGCGTAGATCCTAGTATTAAAGATAAGTTATAGCTGAGTGAAATCTGTGCCAAGGTCTGAACATGTATGATTTGAGGGAATTGTAGGGTATGTTATTTATGTGCCTTGACTGAAAACACACCTGACTTTCGCTTCAAAAAGAAAAAGAAAAGAAAAGAAAACACCCTGACTTCCTGAGTGCTTTTGGCTCAGCATGTACTATAATCCTTAAACTTACTTCGCCTACTTATGAGTTATGGCAGTAGGCCTCAAGCTTTCATAGTTTCGGCAGTATACAGGGTTGCTTGCAGGCCAAGTGATTTTTCTGGGCGTTTCATGTTGTAATAATTTGCTCTCGTGTAATATATCTGGAGTGTGGTGATTTTAGTGGCCATTTTATAGATGCTTCGATAACTTTGCAGTTATTAGGAAGTTTCACTGTTTTTAGTATCTGGTTTCTTCATTTCCTTTGCACATCAGTAGCTGGCTTCATCTGTCAAGATTCCTGCACTGATAGCCTTTTCGCAAGTCTTTTGTTATTAGGAAGTTTCACTGTTTTGGTATCAGTAGCTGTAACATGCACTTTTCAACAGCAGTAGCTCCTTGTTGCTCTTTCTTGCGGCCTTTGCTTTTCTATGGATTTAGAATATCACAGCTTAAACGATTACATCTTACATACAGATAATATTGGCACAAGAGAAAAACATTCAGCAACTTAACGAGCTTATCCAGAGCCTTCAACTTCAGCTGTTGCATTGCCGTGGCAGTAATAGCACTGCTCATATCACCTCAAGTCAGTCGACTGGCGACAATGAAGCGGAGGGACAGGAAATGATTAGTGATTGATAACCCCTCTGTTGATGTAGGTAGTTTGCTTCAGAGTACAAACCAAGACAAGAACAACAGCTTTTCATGCAATGGAAACCCTTGTCATCGCCATCTGGTCAGCTGGTAGCAAGTCATTGTTGATGTACTGGTATTGTGATCTTGACATTATCACCTCTCTTTTCCTTTCTACCCAGTCTGTACAGGATTGTAGTATGTTGGTCTAGGTTGCTTTCTCAGTGAAGATTCAGATATGTATGCCAGTCTTTTTTTTTTTTTGTGAATGTTGATTCTTTTACCCTCTCAACATATGCGATCCAATCTGTATATGGTGAATCTTAGTTTCATGCTCTGCATTTTTTTCAGAGCTCTTGATTTTGTGCAAGCCGCAAGCTCAAATTTCCTCAGCAACATTTTTGTTCTTTGCCAACGTTGTACGCCTGTACTCATGCACGTCCTTTGTCTTTCGTACCATGAACAGTGAAGGGGAGTGTCCAAGAAAGAGATAAAGCGGCACTCTCCAACCTGAAGCAAGGGATTGAATTCCACTTTCCAGCAATGAAGACATTAGTACCAAGCATGCTTGCTCTGATTCTCTTCTTGACAAGGTTATACTGCTGCTGTAAGTACGACATAGTTGTGAGTTGTTTGGAACACAAGAAATTTACTCGGTTTCGACGACGATCGAACTGGTTCCATCGGAATTCCTTTGGAATTTCTGTGTTTGAAACAAAGCTTTGTACACACTGAATGTCACGCAAACATGATCATACATGGCGTGCAATGTATGGTGCAATGATCACTCCAATCTCACGAAAGAAAAAAAAAGGAAAGCAGAAAATAAGCAAAACCAAGCAAATTCAAAGAAGTCGTCGTCGATCGAAGTAAACAAGTGTTATGTATGAGACAATGCATTATGCATGTGGTATATTTCTAAACGATCGATCGATCAGCACCCCCTCTGCGATGACCGGAGCACCTCGCATGATGTCTTCTGGAAAACGACGGCGGCGGCTTCCTGGCCGGCGAGCTGCAGCTTGAGCGGGCACCTGGCCTCCAGCCTGCACCAGGAGCTGTGCAGCTGGTACTTGACCTCGCCGGAGAGCGCGGCCTCGACGTCGAACACCCCTTTCTCGCTCTGCCTCCGGAACGCCTTGACGCCGGCGCTCCCGAGCATGACGTTCACGGCGTCGGCGCCGCTGGCGACGCGGAACACGGCGGTCTTCCTCGCCGGCAGGACGTATCCCGGCGCGGCGACGTCGACGCGGTCGAAGCGCTGGCCGTCGAAGAGGTAGTCGGCCTCGAGGGAGCGGAAGGCGGCGCCCATGGCCCAGTTGGGATTGCGCACGGCGAGCGTGAGCGTGAGGTTGTAGGAGATGGCGGTGGGCGATGTTGTGGCGAGCGCGAAGCGGGACAGCGAGGCGTCCTCGACCTCGAACCGGGGCTGCGCGGCGTGGCCGTAGCCGACGACGAGGACGACGATGACGGCCACCGCGGCGATGATGGCGAGCCCGATGCAGAAGCCGCACGCGAAGCGGCGGTACTCGCCGAAGCAGCCGCAGCACTCGCAGTCATCGCACATGGTGCGTGGATCGATCGGCCGGCCGGGCGCACGTATACGGAATGAAGGTAGCTGGGCTTTGCCGCAGGCTAGTGCTGTGCGTGTGACGGTTATGGCAGTTGTTAGTGGCAGGCCTCTGCACAGCATCATGGTCTGTCCTATCTTATATAAGCGCAGCTGTATGTATCATGTACTCCGTCCGTCTCAAATTAATACACGTTTTGGTTTTTTCAGATATAAAATTTTTGATATGGATCTAGATGTATATATATCTAGATGTCTAGCAAAAGCTATGTATCCAGAAAACTTAAAAAACTTTAGAACAGAGGAAGATCTATATGTATGTATGTCTAGATATCTAGCAAAAATTATGTATCTAAAAAACCTAAAATAAATAATAATTTCGGACCGAGGGAGTACATATGAAACGTCAAATGTACAACATGACAAACCTCGATCGCGTTGTGCTAACATGTTACTTTGCATTTATCATAAAACTTGGAATCGCGCAAACAATGAAACAACACATGGGCAACCCCAATGAAACAACGTGTGGGCATCTACGTGAAGCTCCTTTGGTTGGACTTCTAAATCTGCTTTTGCTTTTGTAAAAGCCAAAAGCCAACTAAAAGAGTAAAATATCATATGTGCTTTTGCCTAAAATCAGCTTTTACTTCAGTACAAATTCAAAAGTAGGTTTCCCCTGCTTTCACCTGCATCTATAGGGAAAAAATAACCACCTACCGCTGTTATTGAGGATATCGATTCGTTTTTCTATCCGTAACCCTTTCCGTCACCCGCACCCACCCGTGACGCCCGTCGCCGGCGGCCGCGCACTGCGCGAATAGCGGCACGGGTCCCCACGCCTCGGCCGGCCCCTTCACGCGCCGCCACTCGCCTGTGGTGAGGTTCAACGCCGCCAGCGCACACTCGGGCGTCGACCCTTTCCGTCGCCACCCGCGGGTGACGGCCTGGACGAGGAACACGATGTCCTCTGCCGCCCCGGCTGTCCTCCGGCGCCGCCGGAACTCAGCGGACCCGACGGCGCCGCGCCACCCGCGGCACACGCGGCGCATGCGCCGGTGCGACCGGCTCGGCCCCCGCGCCAGGCACTCCATGGCCACGTCGTCCGGCAGATCCGGGATGAGCTCTGCCTCCTGCCAGCCGCCGTCTTCCTCTGCTCCCATCGCCATGGCACGTTCTTGTTGCTTGTCGTTCGAACTGTAGCAGTAGCGTGCTCGCTGGGTGGCTGCGTACACGTCTTCAACCTCTTGCTTGACGGCGCCCATGGAGAACGCAGCGTCGTGCTGTGTACACGGCTTATTGTTTCTTGTGACTTGATGGGGTGTGCGGTGGCTGTGAGTCGGTTTGACGGATGAAAAACATAGAAAATTTATTTTTTCTTTTTAAAATAGTTATTTACATGCGAATTAGTGAACATAATTTTGTTACGAACAATTTGCATATAACCACCCTCGTACCTTTAGAGAGATTACAAATATTTCTTACATAGCCTACAATTTTACAGCTGCTCTAACCAAACAGTCTCCTCACGTCCACCGCTCACAGCATTTTTTTTTACCACCGGCTGAACTAAACAAAGCCTGAAAGTTACGCGGAGACCAGGGATCGGAGAACATCTCACATGGAATGGTAGCTTGTGCTGGCCATCTTCGTCGCCAGGATGCCTGGCGGGTCTCCTCCCACTGCTCCTGATTCCTGACACAGCTAATCGATCGAATCGGGCTACGTATATATTTGTCGAGAAGAAAAGAAAGACCTGGCAACCGTGACCCCAAAATGAAATTCTCCTCTCCTCATCAAGCAAAGCCAGATCCATCAGTCCGCATCGGATAGAGCAACGAAAGCGAAAGGAGCTACTTGCATTGCATCTTGGAAAACGCGTTGGTTGGCATCGTTTTCGTGGCAAGCGCGACGAAAGGTTCATTGGTTGGACTTTCCAACCCGTATTTACTTTTGAAAAACTAAAAGGTAACTATAGGACCTAAAAGCCACAGATGATTTAGGTCAAAAGCTGCTTTTACTCTAGTATAAAATTTAAAGTACCTTTCCCTGCTTTCAGCTGCTTTTGGGGTAAAAACTTACCCACCTGCCACTGATTATGAAATATGAAAGATACCGGTCGTTCTTTTTTTTTACCTTCTTTTTGTTCGCATCTCCATCGCGGCTCTCGAGTAGCAGCACCGTCGGGTGCGACCGCCACCGTGGGCGCGGCTCCGCCGCCAGGCAGCCGTAGTCGGGCGCGGGCTCCGCCGTGGGGTGGACTGGCTAGCGGGACCTGCTCGTTAGTGAGAGAGGGAGAGAGTTGAGTGGGGTGGATGATGGACGACATGCAGGGTCCACTTAACAGTTTATTCAAAAGCTACAACATATCAACCAAACGACCTTGTGCTTTTTCGACAGCTGCTTTCCCACAACTGCTTTTCCACAGCTCACAGTTCACAACTGCTTTTCCAAAAGTCACAGCTCAACCAAACACACCCGAAAGCTACATGCATATATATATATATATATATATATATATATATATATATATATATAGCTCTTGGGGAGATGCTATATGTCCACTTTTATGTAACCTGACGATCTAATTGCACACCTCGAACATCTTTTCCCTTTTACAATCTTTTTCCTCTGCAGAAACATCAGAAGAAGAGGAAGAAAAGTTGCTTTAGTGGTGAGAAACAATTTCCACCGAGAAGGAATGTGGCAGAACCACCCAAATTAAACCGACTTAAGTGCGCTAACCATCCTCTTAATGATTAATCCGGTCTATGCTCACTTAAAATGGCATAATCTGGCAGTCTGTTGGGTAGTTTCCGATTTAACCACGGATTTCATTGATAGAATTGAACACCAAAAATCTCACACGAAGGTTTACAAACCAGGTTCAAGTACATAAATATTACATAGAGTTTGATGCGGAAGCTGAAATAAAAACCGACATGATTAAAAGTCTAGCACGACAATACAAAAGCGATCGAGCTAAAGATCACACACTTTAGCCCACAAAGTGTGCAATCTCACAACAACAGCTAGTTATTACAATCGACGACCACCCATCCCTCCGCATCACAAGTGACTATCACAGCAAGGACAAAAGTCTATCATACGCACCTGAAATAAATTTATCAACAAACCTTAAGAAACTAATACTCAGGCAGACTTATCCGACTAGTCGTATGTACTTAGCCGACTCCTGTATGCAAGGCTTTTGGCTGAGGGGATTGTTTTGCCAAAAAGCAACTAAGAGCGGATCCTTACTTTCAATATTTTTGCATCAAGTTTAAAGTGAGAGCAACTAATTTCTTATGCCAGTTTCTTATGTTTGCAAGATAAATAAACCAAAGCATAGAAGACAAGTAATTAATTTTTAGCAACACAAATAATGATCATCATCAGATTCATTTCTTTACTAGCGATGTGACTTGGTGATCAAGGTCTCGTATCCGAGAGTGCGGCGAATCGATTCGATTTATTAACCTTGCAAGGTATACCTAATTACACGACATAGGCATGCCCCGTCGAGCAGCACATGACGACCGTTCTCTCAAAGAGTGCTAAGTATTTGAACTACCCCACGACTGCAACAACCAGGTTGTTAAGCTTATTGTTAAAAGCGTAAGAATGGTCATTAAGGTGTTAATGGTGAAATTTGGATGAAAAGGAGGTATTATGGGCCAAAGTCAAATTTGAGACAAATTTGACAAAAAAAATTCAAATTCAAGATTCAAATTTGAAAAAATTTGACAAAAATATGAAGCCTTGAAGGTATTTATAATTCAAAGGAATCAAGTTTGAAGTCAAATTCAAGTCATAGACATCTCAAATGCATAGTCCAAGATGGGTTGACTTGAGTTACTATTCCGTGTTTGAAAACCAAACAACTTTGAAATTAAATTCTGAAAGATTTTTCATCTGAGCTAGGAAATGTTTGGGAACACAAGTGGACTTTGATACCTAGTGAATATATTGGGCATGTTGTTGGACAAGGAAAGAAAAGAATTCAAATTTTTCTGGAAGATCAAAGTTTGGAAGTTGTGCTATTATCAACTTAGCTGATTTACTGAATAAGTTCTAAAAACAGGAATGAGTAGCCTACTTTGGTTAAAGATTTTGAAGAATATTTCATAAACACCTTGGACAAGAACATGCAAAATGGAATATAAAACATGAGGTTAAAAAATTTCAACAGTTATTGGACACGCAAAAGTTGGTTTGAATATTTAAATTGGAGCTCAACTATTTCAACATTCGAGGTTAACTGACGAATAGATTCAGAGAAAGCTAAGTGTTCCTCCAAAGTTCAGGACTGCTATCTCCAAATCCTTTGATCCTTGGAACAAAAGTCCTATCTATGACTTGTAGCTGAGTGAACCATCTACATTTTTGGTTAAAGGCTCGGAACGATTTGATGAATGGTTTGGTCGTTTTTCATCAAGGAAGAGGCCGGTTTTCCCCAGATGTGCCCTGTTACCGCCTCTTGCTCCAGCTGCTTGCCTGCCTGCCTTCTTGCCGACATCGTCGCCGTCTTACCTCGTCTAGCCATCACGCAGCTACTGCCTTGCCACCGGTGCTCCCTACGTGTGATGCTCAAGCTCGTCACAACCGCCTCCACCTATCCGTAAATAGCGAGCCACCGCCGCCGTCTGTTCCTTTCCCTATCCCCAAGAACAGAGCAAAGCAGAGTCCAGTGCTGCCGATCGATTCCCGAGCCCGACCGCCTCTTCTTTCAGTTCCTCCCACCCACTGCTCCGCCACAACCCACTCCACACCCTACGCTTCTCAATCCCGCAGCTCCGCCCAACGAAGTCATCCTCGTCGTTTTTCCCCTCCGCCGGCCGCCGTGAGCCACCCCACGGTGAGCGCCTGTGTGCCGCCCTTCTCTTCTTGAGCTCTTGGTTCTGGGCGTGTGTGTGGGTCTTGTAGAAGCTTGCGAGCGAGCCTTTGGCCGGAGAGCCTTCACCGTCGTCGCCTGCTCCGGCCATGCCCCGGCCATGTCCGCCGTCACCACCGTAAGCCCCTGCACAGCCCGCCACCTTGAACCACGACACCACTAGTGGATGCGCAAGACCCTAGGGAGTCCGCCCGGCTAGTTCTCGTCGCTGGGGAGGTCACCAGCGACGAGTTGCCAGCGTTACTCGCCAGGGGTACCCGTGGTGAAGGGCGGGCAATTGTGCCTTGACCGGGGTCCCGCTTCTCAGAGTGGCCGTGGGTAGGTGAAGTGCGAGTGAGAACAAGAATCTCCAGGGAGTTTTCTGGGAAATTGGTTTAAGGTTTTATAAATTAGTTTTAAATCTAGTTTGCATATTTAATTCATTATAATTTATAGAAATGTCCAAAAATAGTGAAACCAATTTTGTTAGGTTTGTTTTATTTTCCTTTATGCATCAAAAATTCTTAAACCCTAGGAAAAGATAATAAAAATTAGGTATTTATTTAGTACCTTTATTTAAAGTATTTAAATAAATACTTAACCTTTATAAAATGTATTGAATAATATTTTATTATTCACAAATGCTTATTAATCCATAGCAATTAGGTTTGGAGATTAGAAATTTGTCGTTCGGAATCTGCCAACAAGTAAATGTTAGTAGTTTTGCCATACGTTAGATCGGATATGGCCTAGCACACAATGACACAGGATGTATACTGGTTCAGGCAACGAGCCCTATGTCCAGTCAGGGTCGGTCAGTCGACTAGAATCCTGAGTCCAGGTGCCCAAAGTTTGCAATGGGGGTACAAACGAGTGAGGGATGAGAAGGGGGTGTTCGAGACCTGGTCGTGCTCTTGTCCGAGTGGAGGGGAGAGACCGGGGCTCAAACGTGCGCTATGTTCTGGAGAAAGTGCTCGCTACATGTCTCGTGCGTTCTCCCTGAGAGAGAGAGAGAGCCTGCCCCCTTTTATAGTACAAGGGGATAGCCTTACAAGCCAAAGAGAGTGAGAGAGTGTACGAGTGCTGCCTAGTCTTGTCGTTGCCCACGTCGCCGGGTACAGTATGACCGTCGCCCTCCATCCCTGTTCAAGCTTCGTTGTGATAGGCAGGTAGCACAGTGTCTACCTGACATGGCACGGCGACACTGTACGTTGCGGGCGCAGGACGTGGTGGGGTACGGTCTTCTGTACGGTCGTTGACCTGAGTGCCTTTCCTTATCCGTTTCACCTACTTCCCGGGCCCATACTAAGCGAGCATCCCCAGTCGGTCGTCCCGGTTGGTCCCAACCGTGTCGGTCGGGGGAGCGGTGTGAGTCGGCCCGGCATATTCCCGGTTGGGGGAGCTCGGTCAGGTTCGGACAGTGGTCCCACCCCCGATTGGACCCTTCTAGTCGTTGCGCCGATCAGGCCTCCTGGTTGGAGGAGCCGGTCGATGGCCGGATCTTGGTATCGACCTGCATTACGTTGTTGGGCCGACCCGGATACACGTCATCGCTGCACCTCTCGTGGGGCCAAGTGTTGCGGGAAGGAGGTCCTATTAGGGACCCCGGGTCTATGGACCTACCAAAATTATTTATAATGCTTTTCTAAATAATAGAAGAGGCTTAAGTTAGGTTAGTTAAGAAATTAATTTGTGGGTTAATCTTTTATGGGTAGTTTAGTGTTGGCTTGCAACTTCATCATGAAGATAAATTGTATAGGTCATTATTTCAAAAAGCTTGCATATTCTAACTGTAACCTGCATCATATCGTAGAACCTGAAGCATCTGAAGTGGATTTCGTGGAATTAATCTGAAGATCGTCAGGAGTTCAAGGAGGGTGTATCGTAGAACGTGAAGCATCTGAAGTGGATTTCGTGGAATTAATCTGAAGATCGTCAGGAGTTCAAGGAGGCTGTTGAAGTTGCTCCTTTTATTGAAAGGTTTTCCGAAGGAACTAAAATTTTTTTACCCCAGGCAAGCCCCGGAGCATCTACATCTATCTAATTTTAGAAATTACTATTCATGTGTCTAAATTATTGGTTATTTCCCTACTTATGCATTAGGTCTAGGAGTTGATTGAAACTTTACTTTTATGCATAATCCAACCTTGTTTGTTAAGGACATCTTTGCCACCTGTTCAAAATGATTAATAATGTCCCATGCTTAGCAAAGCGTAGTTGTGCTATCCATATCCTTTCTGAGTACATCTGATGCTCAGCAACCTAAGGTAACATTGTTAATACATGTTTACATAAAAGAAATGGTCTGTTTTGAAAATAGTGGATGGAAGCTTGGATGGAATCAAGAAAAGAGTCTTGAGTTCTGTAGTTCTGTCTACTCGGTTAATGAATTAAGGCTCATTTGTTGTCTTAACCATTGCTTACTATTTATGGAAGTAGCAAAGTCCGGTAGGTTAGTTGGCTCTCTGATTGGATATATTCTTACCCGTGCTTGTCATGCTGGAGAAAGGCTGGGGTGTAAACTAAAACTCACATGGAGATTAGGCCAGACGTGGGGTCCCATGTGGGGGTGCGTCCCTGGGTTCGGTAATTATGTTTCTGATCTTTGGGTACGGCTAATCGAAAGGTCGTTATGTGCAACCCGTGCAGTTGTGCATGGCTGGTGATTAGGTATCTCCTGCATGATGTAAATCGGTCAGGATCGCTGCAATTCTCGGTTATGAATGCACTTGATCATCGCTTAAGCATCATAGAGTAAACAAGTTTAATATGATGTTTTCCTTGAATTAATATCGTTGTATGATGTTTAGTTCCACTTGATTGATAAAAAAGTTTTATTCACCTAGCCTGGTTAGGTAAGAACTAATTGTAGTTAAAATAATAAAACTAAGGTTCCACAACTAGTGAGCTTTTCACGAAATGTTGAGTCAGCCAGTACACTAAAAGGCTATCATACTCCTTGGAATTTTATTTTAATTTTATCTATACTGGTTAGACAGTTTAGTCTTGATGAGTACCTTCGTACTCAGGAGATCCTCTTTTGTTGTTTTCAGTAGTGCTCAGGAGATCCTCTTTTGTTGTTTTCAGTCGTACAACAGTAGTCTGGCAAAGAGGAAGGCTCGAAGAACTAGGGTATTTTACAAGTCTCATAATACCCTAGTAATAAACTTAGTTTTTTAATTACTTTACTTCCAAGACCTGTTTAAGTCGAAACTCTTAGAATGGTTTAACTTGCACGTTAAGTTTGTTTCAATCTACTGTTTGTAATAATTCGTACCTTCTGTATTTATGTAAAAATATAATGTTTGTTGATGCTTTGCCTTCATGGAAGTGATCTTGATGTATGGTTAACATTCAAGTCGTGGATGATTCGAGACATCCTAGGGACACTCGACGGACTACCGGATTTAAACTATTTTAAGTGCGTTTTGAATAATTGCCATTCCGACAGCGATTAGGCGTACTTAAGCTAATTTAAGTCGGACGGTTTTGCCACAACGACCCTCAAGTACTAGTCCCCATCAATACTGTAACATCCCATATTTTACGAGATGTTTGTATTTGCAAAAATAAGAATTTCCAAATTTTTGTTGTTGGTGGTCTGAAAATTCCAAACTATAAGAGTGTCTTCTTTATATCTCTCGCAAAATTCCTAGATTAATTTGAAATAAATTGAAAACCTAGGATTGAATAATTGTTAATGTGCCATATGGATTTTATTTGACCTTTATTGGGATTTTAATTTGAGTGAATTCAAATTTGAATTCTAGATTCAAATTTGAATTAAAACTAAACTAACCTAAACTACCAAACCAACCTGGGCCGAAACCTCTTGGCCCACTTAACAGTATCGGCCCCTTCAACCCCGCCGGCCCACTCCACTCTCGCACCCCGCCAAGCCGGAGGCCTGCTAAGCCGGCCCAAACCGCGGCCCACTACACGCCGACCCCCTTCCAGACTCCTCCACGCCACTGCCACTACCAACCAGAGCCCACTCGACAGCGGCACTAGGGCACCGTGCCCCTTTCTTCTTCCCGCGAACGCACACATGGCGCACACGACGATAGCGACGTCGCCCCCCTGCGCTCTGCAGCCCCGCCACGCCATAGCTTTTGCACTGGACCTCCCCGATGGATGCCACGCCACCTTCTTCACATCGCCACCGTCCACCGCCCACGTGAACCCTAGCCGCGCCCTACAAAAGCCCCGCGCCGGCCTTTCCCCCGACCCTAGATGCAATTGGGGTTTGTCCCCTCATCCACCGCTGGAATTGGAGGAGGGGAGGAGTAGAGGGCGCCGGGAAAGAAGAGGAGAGGGAAAGTAGGAAGAAGAAGCTGGGGAGGAGGAGAAGGACGCCGAGTGCCCGAAGCCGCACCGCGTCCGCTTCGCCAAGCCGGCCGCCGCCCGTCTCCGCTTGGCCTGACCACCGCACCGTCTCCACCGTCGCCTCAAGCCGCCGGTGAGTCGCCAGCCGCCCCTTCCCTCGTTCCAGCCTTTCCACACCGCTACATAGGCACTAGAGCCACGAGCACCGCCGGGCACGCACCGCGAGCGCGGTCACCGCGCTCTGCGCGCGATGTCGCCTTTGAGTCGATCGCCTTGCCGCGGCCGGGGCATGACCCCGTGCCCACGCTTTCGCCCACGTGTGCGTCAACGCTTCATCATCATGCTCGCTGTGTCCGGCCATCGTGTTGTGGTGTTTTTGCAAGTGTCGCGCGCCACTGCATGCCGCCGCTCCGCCACCACCGTCTACCATGACCAAGGTCCGCCCTTGGCCACGAGCGCGCCTGGCCGCCGCTCGGAGCCAAAGGCCGAGCCTTTTGACCACCTTGAGACGCCACCGAGCCGCTTGGGGCTACACCGCTGGTCGCCCGCTAACCGCCACCGGTCGAGCGCCGCTGCCTCGGAACACCGTTAAGGCATTCCGTCGAGCACCGTGGACCACACATAGACGTGGCCACACGAGCCGTAGAAGATCCCACACTAAACCAGCCCGGTGGCGGCCACGTCAGAAGCCACGTGGACTGCCACGTCAGCCTAGAGAACACCCTATAGCTATCCTGGAGACGCTTATAGCCATTACGTGGACGCCGAGTCAGCCGCCATGTAGCTAGCGCGTAGACACCACCTAAGCCTAAGAGCTAACTAACCGGCAGCCTATAGCCAACCTATAGCCACCTTATAGGTACCAGGGTGCAATGTCAGCACGTGAGGCCCACTCACCCGTGGACCCGTTGACTTTGACCCATTGACCGAGTCAACACTGACGTCATCCGAACCCACTAGTGACGTCAGTCAGATGTGTGGCGCGCTATGGTGCTGCCACGTGTCACGCCTGTGATTTTTCCTTATTTTCGCGAATTATATAAAAATCTAGAAATTACTTTCTACTTGAAAATTTCATAACAAATTTATCTTAACTCCAAAAATTATGAAACGCATTTCATAATTTTTCTAAAATCATGAAGAACACAATAGACTAGTCCTCATTCTTTTTTGGGTCTTCTATGGATCTCTTTTGATTTTTCTTTGCAAATAGACCCCCAGTAATTATGATAATTGCGTAATTAGGAGTTGCCGAAGACCCGGAGCTGAACCCGAATCCAGAGCCATTCGAGGACCACTACGAGGAGGAAGACTACTCAGGTTCACGCCCATTCGATTTGAATACCCATTAGACATTGCTAATTAGTATGCTAGCGCTTTATATCTTCGCATGATGATGATGAACCTTTCATAGCCTACTTTATGCCCTGAATCCTTGTTCAACCTACTACCATACTACTTTTATATACTATGTGTGATGTTTGCATGTGTATGGGATATTGTGCTTAGGATTCTTGGTGTGTGTGGGATTAAAACCGGTTGGAGAAGGTGTTTTTGGGATACTCGACAGGGGTGAGCTTTACACAACCCAATCTTCGGATTGGAGGCTTGGGGTCTATTCTCGGACGTTTCTTGTTTTGTACTTGTTGCGAGTACACAGTTGAGGAGCATAGGATTTGGTGGTGATACCTATTATGGGTACCGTTGCGGACCACGTTGTGGAGACATTTTTGGGAGTTAGGAGCTCGTCACGGTCTGAAACCGAATGGGTCGCCATACTTCACGGGAATATGTTAAACGTGCATGCCACTCGCTGAATTATGAGTCTAGGCCTGGGTCGAGACTGGCAAGTGTGGTACCATACCTGTCGTGTAGAAAATTAGTATATGAGGGAGTGATATTGACCTTTTGCCCCCTGATTTGCTTTTGCCTCCGATTGGCCCTGGTGGGAATGCTTCACAGTTCCGGGGTGGTCCACTGCGGAGGATCGCATCCAAGCCCGAATGCAGGATAGTATCATAACACCCAGGTTCTTTGCTCGGTAGGGTGACGTTCTTTCGGTCGATGGACTGTTTGAGCTCACTCCGAGATGGATCCAGGTGTACACACTCTGCAGAGTTAAAACTATACGTATAGTGGCATCCTCGGTCATGGACAACCCTATGTCATGACGACTCTCCATTGTTTTTGGATATTTCTACCTTCTTCTTATAGCTACTTGTGTGTGGTGAGCCGTGAGCCACAACTGCAGTCGGGAAGAGGGAAAATTGCTCCCTTTCCCTTTAGCATCCGGCTGTAGTTGTTGAGAGGCGAAAAGAGAGAGAGAGAGAGAGTCTTCACCTCGTCCCTAGTATGGAGATAGGATGTTGGTGATAGAGATAGGATGTTGGTGGTAAGGACCCTGTCGAGGTACGTGTACCCGATGTGTTAAGAGATTGGGATGATGGATATGGAGTTTATATTTATACTTGCTGCTGCATAGGAAACCTGAGCCTATTCCTTGACTATATTTTTTACCACTAGCATTAGGCTACTTAAAGCTTGCATACGGATGGTGACGTGAACCTGTCCCAATCCTTGGGGACAGCTCATGAGTTTGCAGGTTATGAGTCCGACTTCAACAACAACTATGACGGTTGGTACGACTAAGGATTGAGTGCTACGCTCAAGAATGCCTGTGGAGATGATTGTGAAGATGGGGTCATTTCCAAAAGCTAGCTACCGTTGCGTTGGTTTTATTCGTGTCGTTTAGTCCAAGGGGCATGTACCAAATCGTACTCTCATATTCTGGGACATAATAAATAAATTGTATTGTTATCGTTTTATTGATGTGATATTGTGCTGAAATGAGTTATGTCGGATTCTCCTCACGGAAATCCGGTTCGTTTCAGATACCCCGACAGGTCAGGCATGAGTTACTGACTAGCCTACCAGCTCGCAATAAGGTACATGGGTTTACCGGTTTGACTACCTCCTACTCCTAGTGGTTTGACTACCTCCTACTCCCACAGAATATGAGTTACTGACTAGGAGAGACGGTATCAAGCTCAACCTACCAGCGCGCAATAACGGTTTGACTACCTCCTACTCCTAGTGGTTTGACTACCTCCTACTCCCAGAATATGAGTTACTGACTAGGAGAGACGGTATCAAGCTCAACCTACCAGCGGTACATAGGTTTACCGGTTTGACTACTCCCAGCGGTTTGACTACCTCCTACTCCGAGGATATGATTACTTTTCAGACTTGATCAACTCCCATGATATGATTAGTACTGTTCAAACTTGATCAATAGGACCAACAACAAATGGGCCTTAATCAACACAAGCAAAGCTACGCAATTAACATCATAATAATCAATCTCATCTTCGAATAATCAATCTCATCTCCGCCCGGTCTCCAAATTTATCATGTGAACCATTAATTTTAGAATTAACCACAAGTATATAAAGTGATCCTAATCCTATTGCGAGTGATAGGCAATCACTCGACTTCTACCAAACATAATTAAGCAAGCATTTCTATCGACCAACACATACTAATATTAAACCAACCAAGGATTTCTAGGAAGCATGCAACAATGGTTATGGTTTCATTCAACTCCTGAAAACTTAATACATACTAGTATTGAACCAAGGATTCTAGGGAGCCTGCAACAATGGTTTCATTCAACACCTGAAAACCTGAAAACTTCATGCACATATAATTAATTAAGAACATTGCATAATTTAAAATTAGGGGTTACGCTCTGGGGATTGCCTTCTTCCTGCTCCTTAGCACTTCTTCCTGCTCCTCAGCACTAGGCTCTTCCGGACGTCTTCTTGCTGCTGCACTTGTGGCTCTTGCTGCCTTTGAGGCTCGGCGACCAACTCGTATGCTGCACTTGTGGCTTTTGCTGCCCTTGAGGCTCGACGACCAACTCATACACGACGTTCTCAGCTGCGGGCTCTACATGGATGCCATATGCAATGCATGATTAAAATGATACATATTTTCTCATATAAAGTTGGGCGGTCATTTATTGAGTAAAAAACATATAGCAAACTACACAAAGAAACATGGTGAAACTAACATGGTGATGTTCAGATTTAATAATTTCTTTGGTTTGAAGTTACTTCCTTAAACAAGTTAATTAATCTAGCACAAAAGCATAGCAACATTTGCATAAAGGCAGAAAATGGCTAGCTAGTGAATTATTATGTTTTAAACATAAGATAACTAGAGATGATCAATTTTATCAATTCTCATAGCCTAAACTGAGTATGAACAATTTTATCAATTCTCAGAGCCTAAACTGAGTATGAACATTAGCAAGTTATCAGGTCAATCTTCCCAGAAATTAAAATCATAGAATTCACATTTAACCAATTTTATTTATACTAAGGCAAATGTCGCTAGGAATAAGAAAATTCACTAAACTAACTTATAAACACATTCTGGTGATGAACAACATATTTAATGGTAAGGTTACTGACAAAGTATTTACACGAATTTACCAAGATTTTATATAAATATAAGATACTTATAAAAGTAAGAACATGCCAACATGGTGATGAATTTATTTAAGTACCAACATATAGTTTATGGACCTTAAAATTTTACAGAAACTCAGAAACTAATATTCTACCATAGTACTCTACTGTGAAGTTTTCATATTTTTTGGATTAACATAAATATGTATACACATAAAACTCTATTATGCATACACGGATTTATACCAGGGGCAAATGAGTCATTTCACAGATATATCATTTTTCGCATATAGTATACGTCACAAAAGATTCAGTATACGTCACAAAAGATTCGACAAATTGGTTTCACATTTTTATCATTTTAATATGATTTTCTATGCATTTTACAATTTTTCAGCCAAGATTTACATTAATCAAATTCGTAGTTAATAAAAATTCCCAGGGAATACGTCAGCTACCCGGATCCTGTCTACCTCCCAGCGAAACAACCACTGACAGACTGGGCCTGCAGTCAACATGACCCAGCCAGCCAGGTCATGGCCGGACAAGGCCAATGGCCACGCCGTGAACCGGCAATACCTCGCCGGCGGTGAGGTTTCCGGCGAGGGGGCCATGACCACTACAACTATCATGAGCTCCCGCACGTGAAACCCTCTCGATGTGGCCGGACGCCGGCCGGAGCTTGCCGGCGACGAGCGGAGGCGCTACAGAACCGGGGCGGCGGTTTCCGGCCAAAATCCGGCGGCTACGGTGACGGAGGAGATGGGGAAACGGGGTCTGCAGCATATATGTCTCACTGTGGTTCCGTTTTGTCAGTCGGTTGGGGGAAGAGGTGGCCGGCACGGGGGAGTTCACCGGCGGCGCCCGAGCTCGGGGCCGGCGGCAATGGCGGGCGGGGATTCTTCAATCCCCGGCCGGAGGAGCCATGGACGGCGATGAGAGGAGGTGGCGAGGGTATAGGAGAGTGGGGGCAAGGTTCTTCCGGCGGTTATTTGGTAACGGTAGCCGGAGTTGGGAGGAATCGGCCGGCGGGTGAACTGCTCGCCGGCACGGTTCTTTCGTTTCTTGGTCTGCCAGAGGAAGAAGAAAGAGAAAGAAAGGAAAATGCCGGCCGGTTTGAGGAGAAAGGAGAGGGTGAGAGGAGTGCGTGGTGGAGGAAGGGGCGCGTGGACGTCACCGTGTCCTTGCCACGGCGCGCCGGCAGAACATCGACGCCGCGTGTCGATGTTGTCGCCTGACGGTCGGCCATGAACAATGAACCAAGCCAATGAACTGAGTGATTCAGTTAAGTGTTCGTGTATGTTTGAACTGACCATTTTCGACTGACGAATTCTCCCAAAATTTGTGCATAACCTATACTTATAATGTATACCAAAGTTATAGATCGAACATCCACCTACAACTTTCAGTAAAGGTTATTGGCCTAAAAATCTACGTATTTGAAGTTACAGGGGGTCAAAGTTTGGGAAAAACATGATTTAACTGAATTTCCTGGGAGCTTTAAAAGTGAGTTTTCAGCAAGTATAAGGAGTACAAGGTTCAAACTAGCTGTGCATGTCACTTTGGCGCATAGAGCTACAAGTTCAAGAAAGCATTTTGAAGACATTCATATATAAAATGTGGAGAAAAACTAGTGTCTTTTAGGTGTGTTTCAGCTGTTTTGGAGACGACCAAATCTGAGTGAAGACTGAATTCGTGGATTTGAACAGAGTTTGACTACGTTTTTGAATGAGTAAAATTATTTTCACACAACCACAACACACCTAGATGAAACTAACCACATTATACAGCAAGTTTCATGTTGGTCAAAGGTGAAGTGTTTAGGGGATTTACTTATAAGAGTATGTCAAACAAGACTAAATAGAATTGCTCCACACTTTCCAAGCTACCAAGGTTTAAATGTGAGTTTCGAATTTATTTCAACATTCAGACATGTTCATGACTCAAGTTTGATTCATCTAACATTCCCAACTGTATTTGAGTATAATTTTCATACTTTCCATGTTTATACTTTTTATTATTATTTAAATGCAAAAATTGCATATACTTAAAGGTGAAGTTCAAAATGATTAGTGAAGAAATGATCAGACGAAGATGCTAATGCTCATGTGATGCTGATGATTACTTAATGATATGCTTAAACACCCGAGGTGTTACAAGGAAAAAGAGAATGTTGGAATACAAAAAATGTACTTAAAAAAGAAATTGTTTCACAAGGAAGAAGAAAAAATATGTTTGAATCTTATCATGAATGTACCATAAAGATGATTTCCAGTCGCATGTATGACATGTAGGATTTTCCCTGTAGCGAGTAATTTGGACATTGAGTCCGTAACGTCCTTCACCGCCAACAGCTCAAGTTGCGGAGTAGTTACTTATGTAATATAGCCTAGTTTTCCTCTACTCCTTTCACTCTGCACTCTCAAATCATGTATGCACAACCTCGCATATCAATAGAAATGTTCTAAGTCGGCTTAACCTGCTGTGCTCCCCTAAAAAAAAAAGTAATCTGGATATCTGGTGATGTAGCTGAGAACCTGAGACACACTGCAATCAGTAAAACGGTATAGTTTGCCAGCGATGCGTGACTTGATATTTGATACAGCGTTAGATTCCTTAATCATGTGCTCCCAACTAATAGCCTAACAGTTGGTGCCAACTTTTGGTAGTACCACCACGTTCGCCCTCCTCTTTTGAGTTGCCTGTCGTGTGGCCCTGTCCTTTCCAAAAATTTCTTACTTTCACGATACCCTCGATTCTTCTTCTTCTTCACCGGTAAACAATTCGCCGGCCTCCTCGTCTGCTGGCTCTTCTGCTTGTTCAAGAACTGGCGTCTGGCAATGGTTTCGAGCTCTGCAACTGCACCTGCAAGCGCTTGGATGTGGGTCGGCTGACCTGAGCTGCGGCCAGGCCAGCAGCTGGGTTCTCGGTTCAGAACTCCAGAATCTTGGGATCCGGCAGTGTGCGCCGCCATCTTTTCGACAACGAACAAACGGCCAAACGTGTCAAAACTGATACTCCTGTTCAAGTGTTCATCCTCCAGGCTGACGGTGTGTCAGCAGCAGTCAGAGACACACAAAGCCTAGGCCATCTCGGACAGAGGCAGCCAACCCCCTGTTCTCGAACGCCCAATGCAAGCGCACAGCAGCAACAGCGGGTGAGGACCACGGTGGTCAGAGTCGGAGCTCCATTCACCGTTCGCCGCCGATGTCTGTGTCCTGGCTTCTTCGCCTTTCCCCGGGATATCCGATCATCAAGGGCCTATGGGAGATAGCGTTCAGTTGACTGCACCTCATTCTGAGTCAACCCCAGTTTCCTAAGGTCCCAACACGCAGCTGGAGCTCAATAATTCTTGTCAAAATCACAACAAGGCAACGTAAATCCTTGGAAATCATCCAGATTTATACACATCAAATCGAATTCCGCACCGCTACGAACAAATAGTCTTCCAATTAAGCACACACAGCAACAATCTCAGGGGGAAAAGAAAGAATTCTCGAAGAATTACACAGGAAGGCAGAAGAAATCGAGCTAGCATCCGGACTTCTTGGCCCTGAGGATGGTGCACTTGGTCCTCTGAAACGCGGTGGCTGCGACGTCCGGGTCGACGAGCTGCAGCTGGAGCGGGCAGACGACGACGAGCGGGCACTTGGCGCTGCGCCCCTTGTACTGCAGCGTGGTGTCCAGCCGCATCTCCACGCCGAACTTGCCCGTGTCGTTGTCGCTGCGGAACTCCTTCACGCCGTCCGCGGTGAGCTTGACGGGCTTGTCGACGCCGCCGACGGTGACGCGGACCGTGGCCGTCTTGCGCGGCTTGTGGTCGAAGGCCGGGACGGTGCCGGACTCGTCGAAGCGGGAGCCGTTGAAGGAGAAGGACACGGCGAGGGGCCCGTAGGCGATGGCCCGGTGAATGTTGGGGTTCCGCAGCGACACCGTGGCCGTGATGTTGTAGGAGATGGTGGAGTTGGCCGCGGGGCTCCCCGGCGCCAGCGCGAACCGCGAGAGCACGGCGTCGTCGGCCGTGGCCTTGGGCGGGAACATGACGGCGAAGGCGAAGACGAGGACGATGATGACGGCGCAAAAGACGAGGATGATGCCGGCCCAGATGGCGAATTTCTTCCAGCCGCAGTCGCAGTTGCTGCACTCGTTGTCCTTGCCGAAGCAGGGCTCCCAGAACGCCATGGTGGCCGGGTGGGCGCGAATCTGAGCCTCTGACGACGACGACTCTGAGTTGGGGGAGGCTAGCTGCCAGCTGACAGTGTTCAGTATTCCGCCTTGGGCGTCGCGGATTGCTGCTGTTAAAGGGTGGGGACGGCGAAGACTTGGGAGGGCGAGGTCATCGCGCGGCTGGAGCCCCGGCAACCAATGGGCATAGAGAAATGAAGCTGGAAGGTGACCGTTGGGAACGCTGTTCCACCGGACGCCGGTTGGTGGTGCAGTTACTTCCTCCGACGCCGGGTCATCCGAGGACCGAGGGCTGTAGGCATCACCAGGGGAGCATCTTGATTAGGTTATTACCATCAAGTTTGCAATAAATTCCAAACTGATGGGGCTAATACACTTCTGTCTTTGGGACTTTGGGCACGATGACAGACAGGGAGGTGCAGAGCTGGACCTGAACGCACCGGGTCTCTTTTCTATTGGCAGGTTGTTCAAGTTCAAGCTGTCGCCTCTACTTTTTCTTTCCCCGCTTGCATTTCCTATAATCTCAAAGTCTCTAGTCTTGCAATATGTTTTCTGAACAATTTGACATTAGACTATAAACTCACTGTTCTGCAACAGCAAAGCAGGAGAACGAATCATTTTTTTACAAGGATGATGAGTAAAATTCGCTCGCATTTTTTAAATAAATAATAGGGCTAGACAAAATGCTCGTAGCCTAATAGCTCGCTCATCTTAACGTTGGCTCGGCTCGACTCGGCGAGGCAAACTGAGCTAGCTTGAGCTTTTACTGAGCCGAGCCGAACTCAATTTTTACCTCATTACATTAACAAGCCGAGCCATGGACTGCAGGATCCAGCCCTATGTAGGCTTTGTGACCAAGAGCTGGAATCGGTGGACCACCTATTCGTGCATTGCTCTTACACGAGGCAAGCATGGTACGCCATCCTGACATTGATTGGGCTCTCCTATTAGACACCATCAGGAGAGGCATCCTTGTTGGATTGGTAGTTGTCATTCAGAGCAGGCCACAACTCACCGAAACTCGATCTTCGTGCTCGTTGCATGGAGCATGTGGAAGGAAAGAAACAACCGAACCTTTAACAATTACCCGGGTCAAGCTGCAGGACGGATGGTGGAGGCTGTCAAGTGTTAAGAACAACTTTATATTCAAGGGGGAGCTAAATACGTGGCAGCGGCCGGATGGCGGCAATAGTTGGTCCACAGGGAGATCAAGCAAGCGGTTCCTAGTTAGCTAGCTCGCTAGTCAACCCAGCCTCTCGGTTAAATGTTGTGCCGTATAGTCCTATAGCAATGTAATATGTGTGCGTGCGGCAACCGCAAAGGATCGTTTTGTAACAATTCCCTCCTTATCAATACAAAGATACACAGCTCTTCCACCAACAAGTTGAGCCGAGCTAGAGCCGACTCGAGGCGAGCCGAGCCGGTCGGTTATCCAACTCTAAAAAGTTATGGGGATGTTTGTTTCTTTAGCACCTCCTAAAATTCCTGTCACATCGAATGTTTAGATACTAATTAGGAGTATTAAATATAGACTAACTACAAAACTAATTGCACAGATGGAGACTAATTTGCGAGACGAATATATTAAGTCTAATTAGTCCATGATTTGACAATGTGATGCTACAGTAAACATATGCTAATGATGGATTAATTAGGCTTAATAGATTCATCTCGTGAATTAGCCTCCATCTGTATAATTAGTTTTATAATTAGTTTATATTTAGACCTCCTAATTAGTCTCCGAATATTCGATGTGATATAAATTTTAGTCAGGAAAAGATCCAAACGCCCCGCTGCCCTCCAGCCCCGTGTCCGTGTGTGCTCGACGGCAACGGCCAATGGCATATGCCGCGCGTGTTCCGGTTCCGGACCCCTTCTGCCACGCCCATATCGCGGGGCCCACCTGTCGTTCCAACCAGGGAAATATCTCCCCGCCGCCGCTGGGATTTAGGGTTCTAGCAGCCCCCGCTGGGGTGATTATTCACATCTCCCTATAAAGCGCCGACGCCCCGGCCTTGCTTACCAGTCGCCTTTCCTCGATCCAGACCCTTTTGCTAAAAATAACAAGGCAGGGGCACCTCCGATTCGACGTGGGCTTCCTCTTCCTTGCTCGCAGGTACCTATCGCTGTCCTGGGCGCTCTGAATTTCTCCTGTAGGCTTGATAGATCTCTCTTGCTGGATCTGGTGGTCCGACGCGTGCTGCAAATCTTGCTGGATTTTTGATCCGTCCGGTTGATGCTTAGTTTGGTGTCTTCTCTCTGCAAGAATCGCATCTGTTCAGATATCAGATATGGTCGTGTTGACATGTCTAGTCGTAGGCTCACATGGATTTAGAGTTGCTGCGCTGTTCTTGCGATGCGAGCGTAGTTAGATTTCTTTATTTTTTTTCTTCTCGTGGGAAAAAATCGTCGCGTGCAAATTTGCGTCATGCTGGCTTCGTGAACTTACCATTGTTTCTGCAAATTAGTAAAGGGGGCAACTGATTAATTCAATTTTCGTGAGCCTATGCTTGTCTTCAACTGTCTCTTGTGTTTTTATCCGAATTTTCTTATATAAACTGTCATCAAACTTTGAAAAAAATTATCCTATGCATGGAAAATTTCTGAAAAGAAAATCATGGTGAACCTTTTTATTGGTTGATCTGTACTCTATTCTGCCGTTGTAATTAGTAAGGATGCCTTATTAGAAAGTTTACTGTCCACGACTACTAGTAATCACCACATAAGGATGTCTTAGAAAGTTTACTGACCCTTGCAATCACCACATAGGCTGCACTATTCACTCTTGAATCTGATATGTATGGTATATGTCTTTCTTTATCTGCTCAACAGATGGCTGATGTTGAGGAGTACCGTTGCTTCATTGGGAACCTGTCCTGGTCCACAACTGATGATAGCCTCAAGGATGCATTCGGCAAATTTGGCAACCTCACTGAGGCAAAGGTGACACGAAGAATCTTTCATCTTTAGTTTTGCAGGGAGTTTAGCATGATGTTGGAGGTTGTGTTGATAACTGTTGCTTAGGAAGGCTATGTGCATGAACTGATGCATTTGCAATTATTTCAACCATTTTTTTCAAGTCAACACTGCCCAAGCCTAAGCAATTTTATTTTATACTCCCTCTGTCCCAAATTATTAGTCGTTTTGGCTTTTCTGGATTCATAGATTTTGCTACACACCTAGTTATATACTATGTCTACATGCATAGTAAAAGGTATGAACCTAAAAAAGCCAAAACAACTAATGATTTGGGACGGAGGCAGTACTACAGAGAATGTGCTATGTGCCAGAATTGTGTTAGTTTGTCCCCAGAGAATCTTAAATCTAACTAAGTTGGTCTAACGCAACCTTTTCTTTTTGTTCTGTCTTGTATTTTTTTTGCCATGGTTTAATAATATTCAAAGGTTTCTAACAAAGAAGTGTAGATATAAGATACTAATACAGTACTATCTGATCTTGTATGTTGTTTTTTTCCATCTTCCTGAACACCTTGGGCAATGTTTTTTCCCTCCACTTAAGTCACCGGATGATCCAGTAACATACATCTCTTAACATATACACATTGTTTGTTTCTACAATTTTGCTTTGTATTTTTTTTGTTATCTAACATGGTCTCATAATTATTGTTAATTTAAGTTTGTTTTGTGGTTAACATGCAGGTGGTTCATGACAAATTTTCTGGCCGATCTCGCGGTTTCGGCTTTGTAACTTTTGATGAGAAGAAAGCTATGGAGGATGCTATTGAAGGGATGAATGGACTTGACTTGGATGGGAGGAACATCACTGTTGATAAAGCTCAGCCACAAGGTCCTGGTAGAGACCGTAATGGTGACCGTGATTATGATCGTGAGCGTGGGTCTCGTTATGACCGCGGCCGTGACTACGGTGGTGGTGGAGGTGGACGTGCACCGCGTGGTGGCGGCGGTGGCGGCGGCGGCGGTGGGGACTGCTTCAAGTGTGGAAAACCTGGCCATTTTGCTAGGGAGTGCCCATCTGGGGATGGCGGGAGAGGGGACAGATATGGTGGCAGAGATGACAAGTATGGTGGTGGCAGCGGCGGCAGCCGTTATGGATCTGACCGTGGTGGTGACCGATACTCTAGCCGTAGCCGAGATGGTGGCAGCTATGGGGGCGACCGCTACAACCGTGACCGATCTGGTCCCTACTGATGGCCTAGATCTTGAGCAGTATGTGCCATCCAGGTATGAAAGTCTATCTGCTATTATAAGGTTTGTTATCGTGTGTCTGGAACTATGTGATCCTGTAGTTGGAGAATTATAATGTACGGTGAGAAATCAGTTGCTTTGTTATGGACCATGTTACTGACCGGTTTATTACCATTTCCTGCTTGCCAGGCATATGACTTGGTCATAGTGCTTGGCGCTTGGATCCTGCATGTTTGCTTGATATGCTATTTGGCTGGAATCTAGCTTGTTAAGAGATGGATTTTGTCACTGTGTTGATGATCTTGATCCTAGTTATGCTTATGGGGATTAACATAAATGCCTGGGATATGGGGGACTGGATGGCAAGTTAGACGCGTCTGTGTTCTTTTTGGGGAATCAAGGGATCGACTATATTCTGCTTGAACAAACCTACAGGAAAAACCACCACCTATGAAAGCAAGCGATGAATTATCCGTAAGGGAAAAATTAACTGGTAAATCATTTCAATCATTTATCTTCAATATTGTGTTACAACGTCATTCTCAAATGACTCTTGTTTTGGCAGGCATCTTTTTGGTTATTTGTTCTCTTGTTCTGGATTGGTTGCTACCGTCGTTCTGGACGGTTACTAGTGTCCTAAGATCATTTCAGTTGTCCCATTTAGTCTGGCAAGTGGCTCCATGAATGCAAAGAGTTCTTTGGTTCCATTGTATTTGACATTAGCATTGGAGGACCAATGCAAGCAAAGAGACTGCTCTTTGGTTAGCACTGGAGGACCACTGCAGCGTAGCTTCCTGTTTCTGCCTCTCCCTCTTCGGTTGGCTTACCTGGTTATGGTTCCTTGGACGTGCCTGGGGTCCTCTTCGGTGGTTATGGTCCTTTGACGTGCTGGGGTGGCTGCCTATGGGTGCTCCATTAGCTGTTCCGTTCCCTGTGACTTGTGAGATCAGAGATCATGATCGTTCCCTCTGACTTGTGAGATCAGAGACCGTGCTCTCTTTTGACTCTGCACAGCTGGTCTATAGCTGCTTCTGCCCTGTTATGAACAACCACTGCCCTTGAGAGGACTTCCGATTTTCTGCTTCATCCACAAAATTATAATTGCTGGATAGTCAACTCATGGGATACATCAGCCTTGATTTGCCCCTTTTGAGAGGAGTTTTGCTTATTATGTTATCAGCAGCGTTTCAATTATTGCATCGTCGCATGGGATACATTTGCCTTGAGTAAGCTTAGTATTTTTTTAGATTCCCTATCGGAATGCTCGTCTTGCTGTTGGTTATTAGCCAATTGAGTTTCTGTAAGTCTAGTACGTACAATAGCTGCAGCATTTCACCCATTTTGAGCATATCGGGTTGATTTGTACTATGTATACGTTGTGTATGCAGCAGATCCAGCTTGTTTTTTTTCTTCTCCGTGCTGTCTGCTGTATGTTTTCGAAGCGTAGTTATTTGAGTCATTTCCTTTGAACTCGTGTTGGAGCCTGATGCGGCAAAACATCCAGAAATTCATCTTTTGGTTGCACAATACAGCAGAATGATCCTGTAACCTTGCCACTACTGCGCCTGTTCGGCTGGACTTATAAGTCGACTGAAAAGCTAAAACGGCTGACTGAAAAGCTAAAACGGCTGATTTGTTGTGAGAAAAAAATACCACTCGGTGGCTGATAAGCTGAAGCGAACATGCTGAGTCCTACTCTGGTTGCAATAAATGTGGAAATGTGTGGCACAGCACAAGGATCCTACTTTGGTTGCAATAAATGTGGAAATGAAGTTGGAACTGATGGGTTTGTTCTTGGGCATCTTTTATAGCGCGGTTGCGATGATTGGATACTTGTTCTTGGGCATCCGCACCAGCGTCGGCTGCACCGCGTCGTCGTCCGCCAGCGGCTTCCACCTGTACCGGCACACGAGGTGGTGGACGAAGACGCAGATCTCGAGGCGCGCCAGGTTCATCCCGGGGCACATCCGCGGCCCGCTCCCGAACCCAAGGAAGCTGTAGGGCTTCACCGCTTGCTGCATAATTGCATAGGAGTATACGTTGAATGGAAATGAAATCACAAGCACAGGTAGGTCATCAGCCATGGCCGGAAACTCACATCGAATCTGTCGGGGTGGAAGCGCTCCGGGTCGGCGAAGACGGCGGGGTCGTGGTGGATGGACACCACGTCCAGGTTCACCGACGTCCCCTTCTTGATGTCGTACCCTGCGCCCATTCTCGTGCCATCAGCAGCGCAGCTATACTAGAATCAAACTGATGGATGGAGGTGGTACCGACCGTCGATGCTGAAGTCCTGCGCGGCTTTCCTTGAGAACCATGGCAGGATGGTTGCTCTCCTCAGGGTCTCGTTCATCACTTTGTTGGTGTAAGGCATGTTGCTCACGTCCGACCACCTGAGATGCGACGTGCCGTTCAACCTCTCCCTGATCTCCAGATGCTCTTCCTGCAGCCAACGGAGGATACCAACCATGCCGCTCAATCCAGCTACGTCACAAAAGCCTAAACGCTTGGAATTAGTAATGGAGGTTTCAGGCTCACCCGCAGCTTCTCCAGGACCTCAGGGTTCTCCCCCAGGAACTTGACGAGCCACGTCAGGCCCGCCGTCGTCGTGTCGTGGCCGGCCACCAGCAGCGTCAGGATGTTGTCCTTGAGCTGCGAGTCCGTCAGTTTGTCGGCGTCGTCGCCGGCGTGCTTCCGCAGCAGCGTCTGCAGGAAGTCGCTCCGGACCTCGCCGCCCTCCCTCCGACGAGAGATCACCGAGTCCAGCATCGCGTACATCCGGTTCCTCGCCTGCCCAACAATCGACCAAAAAAAAGCTCCACATTTTGAATTTTGATCGTGCAAACGTTTCAAATCTGTAGCGTCTGTCTGATCTGAACTCTGAATAACCTTGAGGCCGCGGTGGAAGGCTGTGCCTGGGGCCTTCAGAGGCAGGGACGCGAAGGAAGATGAGATGACCTTGAAGTTTGCCCGGAACTTCTCCTGCTCCTCCCCCTCCGGCTCCAGGCTCACCAGCATGTTGGCGATCACCTTCAGCGTGAACTGACACGAGCCAAGAAACCAAGATGTCATCAGTCACAATCTGAAGAAAATCATGTGCAAGATTTCATGCAAGAACTTGAGTCTGCGCGCGCTTAGTGCTTACAGAGGAGGCCTCCTCCAGCACGAGGACCCTCCTGCCGAGCCACGTGTCCAGCGTCTGCACGGCGAGCTCGTTGATGAAGTCGAAGTGCTTCTTGAGCGCGTCGATGGAGAGCGGCTCGCCGATGAGCCGCCGCAGCTTCTTGTGCTCCTCGCCGTTGGTGGTCAGCAGGCTCGTCGGCCCCAGCACCTGCTTCCCCGTGTAGAACAGGTTCAGGCTCACCACGCCGTCTTTCCCGGACAGCAGGATCTTGGCCGCCTCGCGACCCGTCATGAACACTGTGATCCTCCCCAGCACATACGTCTTGAACACCTTGCCAAACCTGACGAACATCGAGCAAAGCCACAGTTCAGATCAGTCTCCCATTTTGATGCATGGCATTTTCTCTTGGCGATGAAAATCAGTACCTTTTCTGCCTGTCACGCATGAAGCTCAGGATGCCGGCAGGGCTCGAGAAGTCGGAGATGAAGGAGACGGTCTCGCCGATGACAGGCCAGCCCATGGTGCCGGGGATGTCCCTCATCTCCTTCGAGGAGCTCCGCGATCTCAACCAGAGGAAGCCTGCACACGCCACTGCGAAGGCTATAAGCGCCGGAGCTCCAAAGATAGCCATGGCGGAAACTGAAGGAGCTCCGTCTTCAGATATCTTCAGAACACATCGTCCCTGTCAGGAGCTTATTTATATGTGAACCACAAGATTTGTGTCCAAATCTGTTATTCCTCGGGAGCATCACTATTATTTTTGTTCTCTTTTTTGTCATCGTTACGTGCGAGGGAACCATTTGGAGTTTCTTTGGTATCTCTTGCTATATCTTGTTTTGTCATACTTAACATTGCTGGAGCTTCTTTCAATCTGTTTCCTTTGTTTTCTTTATCTTCCTGTCGTGTTTGGCTGTTTGGCAGGATGGACACACGTACTATGCTAATCGTCCTTTAGCAAAGGCTACGTCACTGCTGCCGATGAAAACTAATTGTATTTTCTAGTGCAAGCCGATGAAAGGGAGCAGTGCCATTTGCAGTGACCGAAGCTCTGTTTTTGTCACTGTACAGGCAGGGCAAGGCCTTGATAAGGACCTGGAGTTAATTGTTGTCACTACTGATTGAAAATAAAAAAAAAACCATAAATTTCTGTTTTCAAGAGATGAAGAGAACAAGCTTTGGACACTTTTGCCGTCCTTGTTCAGCCGAATAAGCTGTTATATGCCTGCCATTTGTCATGAGGAGCTGCGATGGCAAAGTCTTCATTCATTTTTTGTTTCTAGTAATCACAACTTCAGAATTCCTAGATATTCCATGGCTCGAACAATTTGGCAAATGGATGCTATTATCGATCAAGGGATTTGTCCACGAGTGGGATAACTACTGCTCCTGAAACTGAAACTGAATAGGCAAAAATTTGAACAGAAAAAAATAAGGCAGGAAAGAAGAAAGAAGTTCAGTTTTCAGTACAAAAATGGCGGGATATCACCACACCAACAACATAGGAGATTGCACAGCGAGAGGATTTCCCGACGGAAACACATGGCCAAGGGCCCAAGGCGGCAATGGCAGCAACACCCTCGCCGTCACCGTCAGGTATCCCCGCTCCACTCTGCAGTGCAGAGAAAACGCCTCACGTACGCGCTCGGGCATCACCTTCGCCGAGCCAGAGATCCCTCACCATCTCAGCCCACGGCGCTAGCCGCTAGCGACGGCGCCGGCGGCTGAATCGCCGCAGTCCATGTGCGGAGCGCGAGGGAGGCGGAGTCAGCGGCTAGCAGGTGAACTCCGGCGTCTAGCGCGGGATCCGCGGCGGTTGGCGCGAGAGGGAGGTCGCCGGCGGCAGGGCGGGCTCGTCAGCTGCTCCGGCGCGGGCGCCGAATATTTGCCAAAAACCCCGTAGTTTGGATCGAGATCAATAATCGCGATCCAAATTAGGGGTGGTTCTGTAAATGTTTGGATTATATATTTTCAAAGCAACCCCTAGTTTGGATCGCGATCAATAATCGCGATCCATTTCAGGGGTCAATTTGCAGATATTCGGGCCGCCACCGTTCGCCGCAGGTTCCGCTTGCTCTGGCGCCTCCCTACCGCAAGAGCTCCACTCCTCTGCTCTCCTCCGTCAGGAAGCCAGGCATCGAAGCCGCAAGCTTGAGCTCACTCGGTCGGGCATGGCTGGCGGCCTGGCGTCGCGCGTCGGGCTCGTCGTCCTGCGCCGCCGCGAGATCAACACGCGCCGGTTGTCGCAGCGCCGGTCCGACCTGTGCGTGTGCGATCCCATGACCGACAGCCGCGCCTTCTTCCCCGACCTGCCCGACATCGGGAAGAGCCCTACCACCTGTTTCTCGGCGGCGGCTCCGTCTCCGTGGTCGACTACTCCGTCATCCTCACCGCCGCCGACGGCATTGGCTGCTCCGCCTTCATGCTGCTCTCCGCCGACATGGACAGGTCCCTGAACGTGTCGGTCATCGGTGCGTATCAGGGTGCAGACCCTGTCGCCGGACGACGGTGCCGGCGGTGGCAAATGGGGCCCGGAGATGGATTCAGCATCCTACTCGCATTTCTTTTCGAGAAAAGAAAACGTAATCTGATCGGGCATGGATTGCATCATTGATCACATATATATATACACACGCACATGAGGTTCGAAAACACATCGACCCGCCTCCGTAAAGCGATGCCGCCGCGCAAACGCCGCCGAACACGCGCGCCGCGCCGCGGGACCGCGACGGCGTCACCGGCTCCGGAGCTTCCGGCGAATCTCCTGGCCGAGATCGCCGCGCGCTCCGATGCCGCCACCATCTTCCGGTGCGCCGCCACGTGCAAGCTGCTCCGGCGCGAGATCCTGAGCCCGGACTTCATCCGCCGCGTCACCGGAGGGCCCGACGCCGCCGTGCCCTCCTACTTCTGGGCGTCCTCGGCGGGAGCGAGACCTCCTTCTCCCTCGTGCACCCGACGATGGTGGCCGGCCTGACCCTCGCGAGCCACCACCTGGCGCCCTTCGTGTCGCGCGCCGCCGCGGGGCTCCTCGAGGAGTACACGCCCCTGACGTCGCGCGGCAGGCTCGTTGTCCTGCGCCGCAGCGAGATTAACACGCGCCCGTGGTCGCAGCGCCGCTCCGACCTGTGCGTGTACGACCCCATGACCGACAGCCGCGCCTTCTTCCCCGACCCGCCGGACATCGGGAAGAGCCCCTACCACCGGCTTTTCGGCGGCGGCTCCGTCTCCATCATCGACTACTCCGACATCATCACCGCCGCCGACGGCATCGGCTGCTCCTCCTTCATACTGCTCTCCGCCGACATGGACAGGTCCCTGGGCGGGTCGACGCGTATCAGGGTGCAGACCCTGTCGCCGGACGCCGCCGCCGGCGGCGGCAAATGGGGCCCGCTCAAGTCCGCTGAACACCAATGCCCGTGGTGGTGCATGCACTTGGACAGCTACAGCGACGCCGGGGTGGTCATCGGCGGCGTCGTCCACTGGCTGATGCACGCGGGCGCCAGCTTCACCTTCGAAGTCCGCGAGTACATCCTGACCTACGACGTGAGCACGGACACGGCGGGTTCGGTCGATCTCCCCGTGCACCGCCAGGTCCCCAACTTGTGGGCGTCCGGGTCGCAATCCCAACTGGCGTCGTCGCCGGACGGGAAGCTGAGCTTGATCGTCACAGACAAGCTCGTAGTGTCCATTTGGGTGCTATCAGGAAGCTCCTGGGCGCGGCAGACGGTGGTAGACATGGAGGCGACGTGGCGGGGCGAGCATGGGCTTGAATTGGTCAGTTTCGGCGATCAGAGGAGCGGCGCAGTGTTCGTGCGATTTAGTGGTATGCAGGACGGGCTCTACGGGATCGAGGTGGAGACGAAGACGGAGTTTTTTCAGTTTTTTCAAGGGAAGACGGGCTCGCATCTCGGCTATCCTCCATGAAAAGTCCTTCGTTTCGTAGCCTTTCAAGTGTAAGTCCTTTTTAGTGGGATAGTATAAGTGAGTTGGTGCCATATTAGTATTTTTGATGCAACTCATTGGTAAATGCAAATCAATGCACCCAAGATCTCATCCATACTAAAATTCGAGATGGATCTGTGGGAGTGAATCAACTTCATCTCCATTCTCATCGGTAAGCTAAAAAAAAGTTGATCATTGAACTTATACGAGTTGAAATTCCAAACCCCAAATAAGAACCTTTGAATGCACCCAAGATCTCATCTATACTAAACTGAGATGGACCTTTGAACCGGAATGAAAAAAACTTCACATCCATTCTCATCGTTAAGCAGAAAAAAAGATGATTATTGTACTAATAATATGAAATTCTAAACACTGAATAAGAAATTGTCCAAAACTCAACTTTCAATTCAAATGGGAAAAAAAAAACCCTTCAAATAAAGAGAACAAATTTGAAGCAATTGAACTAAGATATTGGAACTTTAGAATAAAAAACTTTTGGAAAAAATCCATTTTACTCCCCTCACATATTCACTTTGTCCATCCCACCCCTAACCTATATGTTGGCTCAATTTAATCCCTCTACCTATTAATACCAGATTAAACTAACCCCTAAGCTGTTTTGTACCAAGTTTTGATGATGTGGACAGGGTTTTGGATGGAGTAAAATTATTTTGACGGATGACGTGGAACTAGAGCGAGTCGTGCCGAGCCGCAGCGCCTCACGCCACCAGAGGTCCAGAGCGGACCCGCGCCACTCGAGCCGAGCCGCATCCATCAGAAGCTGACGCGAAACGCAAGTTTGGCAGAATCGTTTGTCCCCACCCTGCAACTCTCTTTTGCGTCACAAATGCAAGTAATTTAGTAAATTAAAGCCCTGGTGCACACCGCTTACCCGTAAGCGTCAGGAATTCTTTATACGCCAAGGGCCAAGGCATAGTTAGTAGCTGATGATTTGGTAGATAGATCTCCTATGACCACGAACCTGTCTGGCGATGCTTACAACAGTATTATTCTTGCGATAAGTGACGGATGTAAAATGGCTTGCAAAATTGACACTTCTATGGTATTCCTCTTGGATTGGCTGGACCCCAAACTCTTGTGTTTGGTGATTTTTTCCATGGCCTATTCGATTTTAAGTTTCAATAATGTTCACAAAATATTGGGATGTCGTTCATTTCATTAAGGCAAAGGGCGATCACTTGCCACCTGAACGTTTGTTCGCCAAAGATAGGTCAAGGCGCCACAGTATGTTTTAACTTTGTATTCAAATTGAAGTAGATCGAGGAGTACGTGCTGATCATAAAAATATATAGAACTGAGGTTGCTGCTGCTCGTTCCAATGATCCCTCCTTGCCATCTGTGCTGCTGGCCCTTGGTCATCATCTTCCCTGTTGTAACATCCTGCTCGTCCTGTGGCTCGGTTCATCTGTCTTCTGTCGTGGAAGACTGGAAGTCGATTAGATAAAAACACATGCACGAGGAGCGGACGTAAACAATCAGGCTCGGATCGTGGGTGGGTGACAAAATTCATGCCTTGCGCGTGCCCAGCTGTGTGCAGCAGTGGATGGATGGACGCCGGCGCATGCGGCGTTTAGAGACAAGAGGCTCGGCTCACTTTGGTAGCTTGCCTCTCGCAGTCCACGCCAGCCGGCTTAATTAAGTTAGCATCCACGTAAACCGGCTTAAGTTAGTTTCCACGTCAGATTGACTCCAGTCAAAACCATGTCCACATCAGCAAAACAAGATACAAAACGGCTTGGGGTTTAATTTAACCCGGTGGAGGGATTAAATTGAGCCAACATTTAGGTTAGGGGGTGGGATGGACAAAGTGAATAGGAGTAAAATGGACTTTTTTCCAAAACTTTTTTATAATTTGCCTAGGGCTTCACGATGTAAAAGTAAGGTTTTCAGGATCAAAGATTCTAGATCGGATAATTTTTCTACGATCGAGTACAGTCAGTCTAGAATCGGTCGTAAGATCAGGATCCTATAAGTTATCATTTTAATGTTAATTTAATTTAATTTATATTATATTATATAAAAATACATTTACCAAGTATATGTTACTATTTTGTAAGAAAATAGAGCAATAACAATACAATAGCATACAAATAGAGTGATATGCAACGGAAAAATCACATTCAGGAGCTAATAGTTCTAATTTATAGATTTTAACATATAACCATGTGAAATCGTAGGATCAGGATCCTACCGAAGGATCGAAATCGGCACTCGTTGCTACTTGCTAGCACAAATGCAGTAGCAACCGACACGCGAACAATTACCGTCTCTTCTCCAGCAACAGTTTCTTCCCGCCTGCTAAATCAGTGGGCTTACCCTTCCATCAGTCACCCCCCTCCGGTGGCTGGCATGGCCATATTTCATACTAGAATGCTCCAGTATTCGATAAATGCTACTCCACCATTCCAAATTGTAGTTCCAAATTGTAGATCGTTTTGACTTGAATTCATATATATTATTATACATCTAGACATACACTATATCTAGATGCATAATAATATCTACAAACCTAGAAAAGCTAAAACGACCTACAATTTGAAACCGAGGTAGTACCATTCCAATATACCCCCTAGAGTACCTCTAAAAAATTTTCAAATCATCAACGCCCAAGCATCATATAGTGAATTCATCTCACATAACTTTTCACTCCACTCCAGTATAGGTATCTGCCACCACACGCAAAACTTGTTGATATTCGGTCCACAAATGTTAACATCTTTCATCGACTACATGGCAGCAGGGCAATCTCAAGAAACTCAAAAGAAACGGTCTGCATACGACATGAACACAAGCAACACAATACCAACCGGCTACTCTTCCATCCGATCTTCAGTCTGCTGCTGAACAACTTTGACCTTGACCTTGACCTTTGTTTTCTCAGCTGAAGCCTCATTACTAATAAGCTTCTTCGGAAGCATGTTGATGTCCTGCTCCAGCTCCTTGTTATCTCTCTCCAGTTCCTTCTTTTTACCAGGTTTTTGCCTGTCAAAATTGTTGTTGCATATTAGACAAAAAAAAAACTTTCACAATTGAACAGACAACAAATCTGAGTAGAAGAACCAACCTGTCTGAAATGTGCTTCTTCAGGCGCTCATGCCTAGCCTTTGTAATAATCGGGATGGCCTTCAGAGTTTGCTCGGTCACATTCCGGTCATAGCGCTCAGGCCTGTTCCTCTTTCTCTCAAACTCAAAGGTCGAATCCTGGTCGATTTCAAATAATATCAGTCAATGTTTGCACATCAAGAAATATGACCATTGACTATTACATCTACAACATATAAAAAACAAGAAACGTTTTCTAACCTGGGTCATGTCCTTGCCATGCAAGCGCCTGTATGCTTTTGTCCACTTAACCTTACGAGGATTCCTCTTCATCTTGAAATTTTTATGACACTTTGATCGGCAAAAGCGAAAGATCTGCCAAGGAGATAAAAAATCCAGTCACTCTTACAGGCACCAACCAAATTATCTTGAAGGAAAGAAAAATATATGCATTGCCTTATTTTGCACTAAGTATCCTAGTATTACAATTTTCCCAATAAACACTTAACAGTCCAAAATTATAAAGAAAGGATAAATTTGAACATTAACATTAGAAATCATAATTCATCTGGCAAGAAAAACAACAATCACAGAAATTTCTAAACAGCATAAGCGCTTTTATATTACAATTTTAATCCACAACAAAAATAAACCTCCTGAAGATCTTAATAAGGACAATCAACCAAGAAACAGTACCATTGATGTAGCATTAATTATATGGGTCATTTAAATGAAACACAGCTGATGAAAAATCTTTAAAGTTTAAACAAAGCAATTTCATCTAAATACAGCCATAAGATTGAAAAAACCCAACTTGGAATAATAGTTAAAGACTGTATGTTGACCATTTTATACAAAAAAAGGAGTCCAGGGAATTCTCGAAGGTGGCAATTATGAAGCAAACGGATGTTTAGTAGCCAGGCATACTTCAGGACTTGTATATTTCAGATTTTAGGACCATATAACTTTCACTCCTTCACAGTATGTTGGCCCAACTACAAAAACACTGCCACTGCTAATAAATACACATTACAAAGATCTAACAAGTCTACATTTTCTGGTGTCATAGACTTGACAAGAATAAACATTTTCCTCAAATTCACCAAGCAAACTCAGGCACACAATCAACAATAGGCAACATTTATGGGAGCCAGCAGCAGTATAAAAATCATCGCAGAATCATAAAAGCACGGATATTCTATGTTACAAGCGCATAAAACTAGAAATTACATGCAGTTACGATAAGGGAAACAGAAGGACGCATGCTGGAGCAGTGCAAAACATACAAACAATTTTCTTCTAGATCTAGTTTTCTTTCAAGAAAGAGCAAAGGTAATATAAAAAATCAACCTATTGTAAGCATGATGCAATAATTCCATATACCCCCGCAGATTCTGATATTAATCAGAGGAAAGTAGAGTCTTAGTCTATGTTTGTTCACTACAAGTTTACTGACTTAACTACAATCTGGGAGAAGAGAAAAGTCTGCTGAACAAGGACAAAAGAACAATTGCCTCACAAACAAAGCAGGCAACTAAGGTACGAGCTATAGGTACTAATCAATAAGGCTAAAGTTATGGTGCAAGTAAGTAGCAGCTTCCCAGTCAAATAGGAAGGCTTAGTTTCATATCAAATAACTAAAAAAGGAAAAGAGTAAAAGGTTGTCTAACTTGCTTGTTCGTGCTACAGCACAAGGAAGACACAGCAATCCAATTTTTTATTTACACTAACAATTTATGAGCTCATGCCAGCTTATGAGTCAAAGAAATTGCACCCTTTTTTATATACGAAACCATATTCCCATTAACAGGCAGTGCCAGACATATCCCCCGAAAACAATACAGACACAAAGTCTGGGGCATGGGCCATCCAACACTGCTAAACAGAAACTACAACATCTCCCCAAATATAACCCGGGCGAGAATTTGATTGAGTACAAGCAGTTAACAGTTTCATAGCAACGAAACTTCGATGATTCAGCAATGACCGCGCGCCACCAACAAACCAATCAAACATAGCATATACGAAGCACCGGTACAGCAAACCAATAAACAAGAAATAAATGAAACCCAGCCCGCGTTCCTCATGTCAAGCAAGAAAACCTAGGATGAAACAAGAAGATAAGGACCTTGGCGTCGTTGCGGACGAACTGGATACCATGGCCGGGGTAGATGGTGGAGGAGCAGAACCAGCACTTCTCCAACCTCATGGCGCCGCCTCCTTCCTTAGCGCCGCACTACAGGCTCCCCCAAATCGGCAGCGAAACGTATCTGGCGCTCACCAGGCAATCGATTCGGAGCGAACTTGCAGGCTTGATCTGGTCGCGGCAGCTGCACGCGAAGACAAGGGCGGCGGAGGAGGTATGGCGATTGGCGAACCCTAGCTGAGGGGAGGCGCAACGCCGGGTGCGCGCGGCCGGATGGGAGAGAGGAGGCAACGAAGGCGGTAGGGTTTACGTATGAAGGCTGCTCGGCCTTTCTCAGCCGTTCGTTTCCTCGAGCTCGGATCTTACGGCTCTAACGCGTCGAGGATGGTTGGGCTACTTGGGCTAGACCTGACCATGGGCCGTTCTGGGCTGAACCTGAGGCCTGTAACGTGTGTGGACCTTTTCTCTCAGATTTCAATTATCAAATTACTTCCTCCGTCCCAAATTACAATTTTATTTTGATTTTTCTAGATAATGTCAAAAGCATAAACAGTTTGGTTAGCTGGAATCAGATCGTGTGGTTGCATATCGGTCGAGCACGGTGGTATCAAGTTCACTCTAAGAGCTGTTTTTTGTTTCAATCGTGTCGAAATAATATGACGAGAATCCAACACTTTGGATGGCTGTTTCTACCAAAGTGACTGCACATGAAAGTGAACTTTCACGATCAAAAGCAGAGGATAAACAATCAGATTCCGTCGAGGATGCAATGCACAGCCACATCGAGAAGCGACATCAGTTTTGAAGATGGGCAGGCAAAAACGTCACCAGTTTACTTGAGTGCATCACCTGCCAAGGTAGGTATGCGCTATCACATGACAAACGGCAACAGTTGCCTTCAGCATCCCGGCTCCCATCGGAAACTCGAGATTCTCGGCGCAGGAAGCATGTCCTGACTCAAAACTGGGTTTGGATTGTTGCAGCTCAGCATCTCACGCATTCTTGTTCTGTTCTGCATGCAGTTGCGCATGCATCCGGTAATCCAGACCGAGCACGAGGAACAAGCTCCAACTGGCAAAACAGCAACCACATGACACTGAGGCACTTCCGAAATTTGAATGCTCCAGTGAGATCCAGAATCAACAACTGAAAAAACATGCACCCGAACATACAAAAAAAGCCATGATATTATACTATTATGGCATCGCATCAGTTTTTATTGCTAGCTAGAATTCCCACGGGTTCCCAACCTTAAGCGCCAACCCTGAACTCACGCTAATGCAACAGACAAGACAACCACCATGCAAGTTTGATGCCAGACAGTTCACACAACTGGTAGGAAGGATGGAGCTTGCTTGACAACACACTTAAGAGCATTGACCCCTTGGCAGACTGAAAAGACATAGCCCTAGTACAGGTCACCCTCCTTATGGGTGTGGATGACGCAGTCAGACTTGGGGTAGGAGACGCATGTCAGCACATAGCCCTCAGCCTGCTGCCCGTCGTCAAGGAAGGATCCATCCGACTGGTCGACTGAGCCAGCCTCAATTTTGCCAGCGCAGGTGGAGCAAGCCCCAGCACGGCACGAGTATGGCAACTCCACTCCAGCGGTCTCAGCTGCGTCGAGGATGTAGGTGTCGTCTGGAGCCTCAAACTCATGCTCTACCCCTTCTGGTGAGACAAGCTTCACCTTGTAGACAGCCATCGCAGAGACGTCAAGTTTCTTGGAGGCCTTGAGACTTGGAACCTTCATGCCCTGGCTGAAGAAGCTCAGAGATGAAGGGCTCTTCACTGCTGTCTGGGAGGCCTGTGTTCTAACATTGCCCAAGAGCGCACAGGAAGAAGCAAATGTGCTGGTCGACATCTTGAAACCTGACACAATCTTCAAATCCAAGGAGAGGAAAACAGTCAGTCATCCAAACCATTTTGGTCTAACAAAGCAACATTTGACAGCAGGAAACTATTCTCAGCATCAACAAACAAACATGGCCTAACAATCAAGAAGCACCTTGCAACCGAAAAACTCATGGCAAGAAACCAATCACCACCAATTTTTAAACAAGCTTCAGATATTCACATGAAAACAATCTAAATTTACATGACAATGACCAAATTCTGCTTCAATACTCTCACAGAGATGCATAATAACTTAATAATGTTCCATGACAATAAAGAGGAAAACAGAACCTGTTGCTTCCTCTGCGACAGTTCATTAGCCAATCCCCTTTCTAGTTCACTATGCATGGTAATTCTACAACTAATACAGTTCATATAGACAAAGAGAAGCAGGGCCTATTGATGTATCCCAATGGTATCTTTACCAAGGAAGGAAAATGGGCACTTGGCATCCATTCCCTCCATGAAAAGGGGTAGGTTACTCTGCGGAGCAGTATGAGAAAGGCAGGCATTGCAAAAGCTCCCCGCCCTTCACTCGAAGCTCCAGGGACCTCACACATCAGTTCCTTTAACATTTTTTCTACAAAATCCACTACAAAAAATTGGAGACCAGAAGAGGTTTACTGTGCATGCACACAGCTTAACCCCATATATATCCCAAGTACATCTCTTTATGCAAAAATCTCAACTCCTCCACCATTTACTTTATTCTCGAGATGCAATTACATACAAAATTACAGAACCACCAAAATCCGATGCGATAAAAGCTGGTACCCATGAACAGCGCCTCACCAAATCCACCACCCCTCAGGTCAGCTCCAAATCACCGTACCGTTTAAGAATTTCACCAAATAATAGTTTCAAGTTTCAACAACATAACACAAGATCCCATCCACTAGATTACTCCGGGTTCAGAACTCGGACACACACGCAAAGCGACCAAATCGGACACCTAAGGACTGACTTGGTTGGGCAAGCGAACGAGAGATCCTTAAAAGCCAAGGCAGGCGATCCGTACGAGTGAGCAAGGTAGAGGCAGGTACCTCGCGCCTGAGGCGGCGGCGACGCGGAGATCGGCGGAGGCGGCGGAGCGGTCTACCCTTGGCTGGCCCTCGTCCCCTCTCGCTTGCGCCGCGTCGCTTTCCGTCACCCGTCGCGGCGTAGAGACCGGAGGGAGGGAGCGGGGCAGGGGGGCGTAGTGGTGGGAGTGGGCGGCGGCCAAACCCTCGGTTTTAACGGGGGCGCGGGGTGGCTGCGCACTGCGGGTCTGCGGCGCGGTGGAATGGGAATCCCGGGTGCGCCCGCCGCTGCCGGGTGGGGTTGGTGGTTTCCTGTTTCGTCTCACGATCCCATCCGTGGAAGCTTCTGGAACTGCCCGGACCCCATTTGGGCCTGGGCTCGGATTGCTTGGGCCTGGCAGACCATCCCGCCGTGGTCCGGCCAGCCAAGTTCAACCGAAGGATTTCACTACCGTCTCGACAACAGTAAGTAACCGTGCCACAGTAAATGTTTCACGGACCCTTGCATGAACTGAGCTGTTCTTCTATGAAGTTCAGTGGCATCGTTGGAAAGCTCCAGGCTGCGTTTTCCACCTTTTTCTGTACTCGCATGGACGAACGGCAAGCAACACATGCGTTTGAACGTACGACCGGGACCGTTTAGCTCCTTTAGTCTATATGGACCAGGGACTTTTAGTTCATGGACTAAACTTTAGTCCTACCCCTGTTTGTCCCACCCCTATTTGATTTCATGGACTAAAAGTGGTTGTTGAACAAAGACCCTTTTACTCTTCTTCCCTACCCTTAGTACCCTACGCCGACACCTCTTGGCGCCAAGCACTCCTCCTAGCGCCAAATTTTCTGGCCGCCTCTTCCTCCACACAGGCGGGCGGTAGGCGATGGACTGTTGTGCCCCGCCCACACCGTCTCCGCGTGTTCTGAAGGGTGTCGTCCTCCACTAAAGGATGCCTCTGCCGTCGCCAGGAGGGAGGGTGGCGGGCGGGAGCCGGGTGGGAGGAAGGGACGGCGGCACCCTTCCTCATCGCCGGAGGCCGGCAGGCAGCGAGGGTGGTGAGCGGCGAGGAGGCCGGCGGGTGGGAGGCGACGGGAGGGAGCCGGGCGGGAGGGTGGGATGGCAGTAAATGAGAGGGGCAGGAGTGGCTTGGACACCCTTTGATCCACTTTAATCTAATTTTGTAGATTAGAGGACTAAAGGCTTTAGTTCTAACTTTAGTCCACCTGTTTGGATGTTTAGGAACTAAAAAGTGCAAACTTTAATCCACCATCGAAACCAAAACACCCTCTTAAACAGTAGCGGCCTGTGCGTGGTCGATCGCCGGTGCACATGCAAATATGCAATGGAATGTCCTTTTGGTCAGATGAGGAGCAGAATGGCCAAAACATGTGCCGCTGACCACCAGTGTCGCACAACACCCCGTTTGCTTGGAATTCCACTCGACGGCGGGCGGCCATGGCACGCCGCCTCAGTTTCTTGCATCACGTGTTGATGCCCCATTGACCACGCCATACGTTGATTAGCGATCACCCATTCACTGCACATACGAATATGTGCGCGTCCCGATCCCCAGTGGAGCAAAAGAAAAAGGGAATTTAGTTCAGCGCACCATCGCTGATGCGACTATGACTCGCTTTAACAAACTGATGGCGAGAAATGGCTCCACGAGCAAGTCGTGACACGCATGGTCAGGAAATAGGCGCGTACTACCTCTATCCTTAAATATATAGGACTTTTAGGATAAGCTAACTGAACTAAGGGGGTGTTTGGATAGTAGAGTTCAGTCCTGTCATATCGGATGTTCGGATGCTAATTAGGATAACTAAACATGAGCTAATTATAAAACTAATAGCAGAACCCCTAGGCTAAATCGGGAGACGAATCTATTGAGCCTAATTAATCCATCATTAGCGAATGGTTACTGTAGCACCACATTGTAAAATCATGGACTAATTAGGCTTAATAGATTCGTCTCGCGATTTAGCCTAGAGGTTGTGCAATTAGTTTTATAATTAGTCTATGTTTAATACTCCTAATTAGTGTCCAAACATCCGATGTGACAGGAGCTAAAATTTAACCCATACCTCCCAAACACCCTCTAACTAGCTTATCCTAAACGTCATATATTTAACGATGGAAGGAGTACTACACGTTCTCTCCGGTTACTGTTTAGCAATCCAAGGCATGAACTCCAACTTGTTTTCGGAGAGGGTTTGACAAGGGTAAGAACATAAGGGGGGAAACACAACACTTAAAATTTATCAAAATGATGCCGGCGGCCAAGTTTGTCTGGAGAGAAAGTGTTCAATGAAAATGGGCTACTCCCGACATACCAATTGTACTCCCCTTAAACCATGTATGCATGAGATTACCGATTACATTCAGAGCTGTGCGTATTTGTGCAGTACAGCCAACCTGGACAGAACATACAGAATTACAGATACAATTATCTAAAATGAAAAGAAATGGCATGCTACAAGGAGGCAAAGGTGGGGATAAAAAGGATTTGAGAACAAGCGCAACGTGTCTTCCTGTCGACATGTCGATCACAGTCACAGGAGTTGCTGCTTCAGTTTGTCATTCATAAATCGTACGTCCTACAAACATGTCCATGATGCACAGTTCTGTGAATGTTCTTTGACCTATCATTGGGTGAGAATTGGTACCTCAGCCATCATGCTACCCAAAAGTCAGAGTAAATGGCACATACGCAGCAAGATTTACATTGCCTTCTTCGGAAGTTTCAAATGTTCAGTTCGAACCTGAAGCAAAGATGATTATATGAGGCCAAAAGCTAAAAGAATTCAGTACTACAATCAGAAAATGGCGACCTAACACAACGACATGTTCAAAAGCACCTACAAAGCAAAAAGGCAAGATGACATCTCATGTTGAAAGCAGCCTTCCATACTTGCGCAACAAGATGGGAATGTCATCCATGCGCAACTGTGGTATACCAGAGATAAAAAAAAATAGTGATAAATAAGCAGGGAGTATTGAATGCAGTATTCTCAATTGATGGCAGGTGATCGTTTGTGGTGGATTACTGGATCGTATGAACTTCTACGCATACCTGTGAAGCACTTTTCAAATGGAAGAAACGGAGAGCTTCCATTTCATGAAATGCTGCTGATTGATTTCCCCTGTAGTTGCAGCAACAAATTTAAATCATGATCAAGAGTGACTGATGGCTTCCGTCCTCCCCCCTCCCGGCGCACCCCTCTCCACCAGCCCCACGCCGTCGCCTACTCCAGGCCCGGCGGCCACCCAAACCTAATTCTCACCGGCACCGGGAGCCATCCTCCGGTGAGCCATCCTCACCTTATCCCTCAGGCAACTCCTTGGGCCACCGTGGGATGTTGCAAGACTGAGTGTTGGAAGGACCATTCACCTTCCTCTGGTGAGTACAATCGAGAGGTCTCCCCTACATTCAGAGACATTCTCCTCGCTAGAGCAGCTCCACCTGCTATCGCTCGAGTAACAGGCAAGGACGGCCTCCCCGCTGGGACGACTTCGGATGCAGTCTTGCAGGCTCCGGATGTGGTGAGTTAGGTTTGCCCCGGCTGCATCCTTGAAGGTCCCCCCACGCATCGTCCTTCTCCCTAGTGAATGGGTCGGTCGGGTAGCGGCGCAGGTCGCTGACGCTGATGGTTGGGTGACAGTCGAAGGTCGCCGTGCCGCCAAGAGCGCCGACGACAGGAGTGTCCTCCCCGACGGATGGTGCTGGCAGATCTCCGGGGCAAGTGCTTCAATTGCTTCTCCTCGGGACACTGGTGCGATGTTCTGCTGCTCTGAGCCGCGCTGCTTCTACTGTCGGGCTGTGGGACATCGATCTCGTGTCTGTCCGTCGCGGCGTCCTGCCCCACACCCCTCCTTCACTCGCCCTCCCCGATGGCGGTTGATTTGGCGTCCAGTGGCCTCAGTGGAAGAGCCGGCCATGCTACCGCTGGTGGCCTCGAAGAGCAACCCTGTCACGAGGACAGAGGCGTAGGGGCGGAAGCGGCAACGCCGAGCGCGCAAGTCACGCTTCGGTAGAGCCAATGCAGACCCCAGCGACAACTCGATCGAGGGGATGGAGCATCCCTCCCCCTTGGTCTCGAGCGATGCCCTGCCGCAGAATCGACGCTATCGCAGAAGGAGGCGGGGGCAACGGTCACCATCACCACCGTCTTCCCTAGCCCCAACGGCACTAGGAGGATCATCTTCGACATCCCTTGTTCCGTGTGTGCCAGTACATTCAAGGCTGGGATCTCGTTCCCACGAGGCATCGGAGGGCCCGTGCTCACCTCGGCCATCCCTCCCAACGGCGATTTGGGTTCCACCCCCGCCATTGATGCCCCGCCGGCACACCCCAATTCCGAAGAGTTCGCCTCTACAATGGGTGTTGTTGAGGCGACATTGTCTGTTGCCGAGGCAGCCGTGAAGAAGCCCGAGGTAGGCGTGCCCTTCATCGCCATGCAGAATGAAGACGGAGTTAACTTGTGTGTGTTGCCCTAGGCGCCGTGCTTGGGCACAATCGTTGCAAGCCCAGCGGCCACCCTGACGGAGTCAGGGGAAGATGTGTCCTCTCACTTGGGCCAGCTCATGACTAGGACTTTGACTGGGCCAATCTTTGTGCTGGTTTCGACTCACTCGGACTCGTGGCTGCATTTCGTGACTCAACTGGAAAGCTTCCAGGAACAATTCCATGGCCTTTTGAAGGCCTATAGGAGCTTACCCCTCTATTCCTCCTCCCCGTCCACACCACCTCCTATCGCCTCCCACACCATGGCTGTGCATCCCCCACCACCGACAGATGTGTTGGGCACGCCGGCGGCAAAGAAGTCTGTGGTTGTGTTTGACATGGCGGAGAAGGATGGCACACTAGCGACAAGCCCACCGACGTTTGGCACGCCGGCAACTGCTGTGTCGACGGCGGAGGGTACACCGGCAGCAAGCAAGCCGGCAGCTGCTGCGTCGACGGCGGTTAGTGCACCGGCGGTGGGCACACAGATGTCTGGCACGCCGGTAGCTGCTGCGCTGACGGCGAATGGTGTACCGACGGCGGTTGCAACGACATATGGCCCGCTGGCAGCTGATGCGATGTTAGAGGATGCACCGGCAGCGGTTGATGTTCCAGCAAGTTCTCCACCAACAATCCAAGTATACTCTCGACGTCGACCACAAAAGGATCCAAGATCTCCTGTGCTAGAGCCAGAGTCAGAGATAGTTGGCCAGCCGGCTGCCTATGCAGCCCTGCAGTCCTGCTGCAGAATTCATCAGTAGATTGTCCAAGACGCCGGGTAGATTGATGCCAATTCTGCACATCAACAAGAGGAGGAAGAATTTGATGCCGCCACCTAGTGAAGTGCCGCGCCGCAACAGCAGATTTGCTAGGATGGGGGTGGAAAGTCACGAGGCCTGCCCTGCACATCTAAAAAAGATGGTAATGCGTGCCCTGGATATGGATGTGCAGCTTGATAGGGAGCAACTTGATCAAAAAATCCTAGAGGATTATGCTTTCGATTTCGTCAATCCCTACCAACGTCTCATATTAGAGCCCTGGCTACTCTCTTCGGCTAGGCTCACCCGGATGAGGATGTTGTAGGCGAGCTGGTTGAATGTCGGGTCTGATATATGGGTGTATTCTTTGGTCGTCTATTGTTCTTGTCTTATGGATCCATCACATATACTTATTTGGAACGTGAGAGGTCTTAATTCAGCAGCTAGATGAGATGCAGTACGAGTGGTTGTTGATTCTTCAAAAATTGATGTTATATGCCTCCAGGAAATAAAGATGGCTTCAGTCTCTAGACAACTGGTACTATCAATGCTGGGTAGTGACTTTGACAACAACTTTGTATTCTTACCATCTGCGGGTGCCAGTGGAGGGATCCTCATTGCTTGGAGAAATCACCTTGGCACAATTGGAGCAAGCCGGCTGGACTCTCACTGTGCTTCGGTTCAATTTTGCCCTGTTAATGGTAATGCTTGATGGCTCACCTGTGTTTATGGCCCTCAGGACAATCAATAGAAGATCCAGTTCTTACAGGAACTCCGAGATGTGCGTGCTCATTGCACAGGATCTTGGATGGTGGCAGGAGATTTTAATCTTATCTATAAAACTGAGGATAAGAATAACACAAATCTTAATCGTGCAATGATGGGAAGGTTCAGAAAATGGATTATTGATATGGCGGTTACAGAAATTCCCCTTCATGGTCATAAGTTCACATTGTCCAGTTCAACATCTAGTGCTTCTCCTACTTTGTTGAAGCTTGATCGGGTTTTCTATTCACTGGAATGGGAGGAAATGTTTCCTGATTGTCTCCTACAGAGTTCCTCCTCGGATGACTCGAACCACTGTCCTCTCATTCTTGGACTCCGGGATAACATTCCTAGTAAGAGACGGTACCATTTTGAAGATTTCTGACCTTCTTTGGATGGTTTCCTGGATACAGTTGAGTCAGCATGGAATTCTGTTCCACCTCGTTGTTGTCCTATGGAGACACTTTCTTTGAAATTGAAAGCAACGGCACGTAGCTTATAGAGCTGGAGTCAAAAAAAGATTGGACATATTAGCTCTCAGCTTGCTCTGGCAAAAGAAATTATGCACCAACTAGAGATTGCACAAGACAACTGTGTTTGACAACCCAATGAGCTCTGGTTGCACAATAACCTCAAGAAACATGCCCTAGTTCTTGCCTCTTTATTAAAAATAGTGGCCTGGCTGAGATTAAAAATTGGTTGACTACATGAGGGTGGTACTAATACCAGGCTTTTTTTCCATACGCATGCACGCCATAGAAAAAGGAAAAACTTCATTGCTAAATTGAGAGAGGGAGACAGAATCATCACTGCTCCTGAGGAAAAAGCTTCAACAGTTTTTGACTTTTATTCTAATCAGATTGGATCTGATAGCGATTGGGTTAGAAAAATCAATCTGGATGCCCTGAACATTCCAAGACACGATCTTGAGGCCTTGGACATCTCTTTCACAGAAGAGGAGGTTTGGAACACCATTAAGAATCTGCCTTCTGACAAAGCCCCACGCCTCGATGGATTCATAGGAAGATTCTACAAAACCTGTTGGTCAATCATTAAGGAAGACATAATGGCTGCTCTACACAATATTTGGGGAAAGAACTTCAGAAATCTATGGATGTTAAACTGTGCATACATCACATTGATTCCAAAAGGAACAGAGGCTTACCAGGTGAAAGATTTCAGGCCCATTAGCCTCGTTCATAGCTTTGCCAAACTAGTGACCAAAATCTTGGCCAACAGATTGGCTGGTCACCTAGATGCAATGGTCTCCCCCAACCAAAGTGCTTTTATCAAGTGACGTTTCATTTAGGATAGTTTCATATTGGTCCAACAAACGGTGAGGTTCCTACATTCCCAAAAATAGCCAAGAATCCTTCTCAAATTGGATATCACAAAAGCCTTTGATTCAGTCTCATGGTCGTTTCTATTGGAGGTGCTTGGTCACCTTGGTTTTGGCTCACGATGGTGAGATCTCTTATGTGGCATGTTGGTTTCATCATCTACCCAAATTCTTCTTAATGGCATCCCTAGGAATGTCATACAACATAGATGAGGGTTTCGTCAGGGAGACCCCCTGTATCCACTGCTCTTTATACTTGTCATGGATGTCCTGAATTGGATGATCACTAGAGCGTCAGAGGCTGAGTTACTACAGCTACTATCTAGAAGACCAATCCAGCACAGAATCTCTTTATATGCAGATGATGTAGCCCTTTTTCTCCGACCGGTAGCATCTGATATTACCTTAACTCTGAGAATGCAGTTGAAATATTGCTGAAATATATTTTGCTTTAATTGAACATCAATATCAGGTGATGAAGAATTATCATGTTTAGGCATAACAAGCTCTGATAATGACATTTTCCACTAACAACCAACTAGAACCTGACAGCTTTGCGCCTATAGACATCAAACAGGCCAGATGGCATGGAAATGCAGCATAAATCCATGATAAATGTGTAAATTCACACTTACTACTATCCGCCCAAAATACCAAATGGGTGTTCATTTCTAGCAGTTCAGGTGACAATAAAAAAAATAGTTCATGGTCCAGAACAGAGCCTATGTTACAAAGTCATGTCAGTTTCTACCAGACAGCTTCTATTTCGTGAAAAAATGAATGCTTAAATAAGCAAATAACAGACATAGAGGGGAGACCGAAGAGTGAAACCATACGAATAGCGCCGGAGGATGAGACGTTGACAGTCCCTCATCAAAAGTCCTAGCTCCTGCAGTTGTAGTGAGCTTGCTGGAGAACTTTTCTAATGATCATGAAGTACCTAGGTATCACACAAAAAAGCCAAAATCCTCTCTGATGCAGATACAGGTGAGTTACAGTAAAAGCGAGCCATAAGTACCTGAATTGATGCCACCTGGTCACTAGCTGGAAGCGATTGACCAACAAGCTTAGAGGACAATTCCACAAGATCTTTATCATCCATTTCATCAACAGAACTTATTGAAACTTCTTCAAAAAGCGGAATTCCCAATCGTTTGGCCAATTCTGTTATTGGAGATCCCGCAGCTTGTGACTCCTGCGGCCATAAGATATTTTAGAAATTGCAGACTTTTCTGTCACTTGAAACTTTCACAATGAACTCCCACACATGCAAGCATGTGCCTTTTAAGTTGAGTTGCTGGGCATCACCTGTCGTAGTGCTAGGTCTGCTATTTGAATCAATGTTAGGAGCTAAACCTCGTTTCGTAATAGGATCATCTGCACACAAAAATGTGGAATTTAGATCACCTCTCTCTATCAACCATCATAGAATAAAATTCAAGAGATAGGGGAAAGCTTCAAATCATTTCAGACAATTTGGTAAATGAATCCACATCATGGGCAGTAAAGTTTCCTAATATAAATCCAGTTAAGCATCAACTTAGAGAGTTCTTTTTTCTTATGATATTTCAAGTTAACATCTACGCAGTGGAAACATTTAGCATAGTGAGCAACATCTCCAGAGGCGACTTGAGCGAAGGACCATCCCTGGTCTTCCCATCCGCTGTTGTCGAAGTCATAGTCGGACCCCAACCCTGAAAAGCCACCATCTACCCAAGAAGCGGGTAGCCCATGTCAACTCCCAAAAGAAGCAAACCAAGGAGACAGGGGAATAATACTATATGCATGCATCAACCTATATATGGTTGTAGAGGTATATGCAGTGGCAGCAGCAGCAACAATCTGGGATGCATCAAAATAATACCATCTCCTAGGTCAACACCTCACATCAAGGAAATCATCACAAATCACATCAAGGAAGGATGACGAGCATCGCGGAGGCTGCCCGACCTCCTCCAGGCGGTGGTGCGGTTTGGAGACGATGGTGGAGCAAAGCTGGCGGCGCAGATCTAGTCACGCAGAGCCGCCCGTGTTGACCACACCATGGAGGGGCTCCGTCATAGCCGCTAGCATCGGAAGGGCATCTGGCCTGGCGCGTGAGGATGAGGCGTCAGTCGGGCCTAAGTAGAGCGCATCACGGTAGGATGCGGGAGAGAGGTCGATGGAGTCGTCGTTGGAGTCGCTCAACTTCGTCCACCGAAAGAGCTTGGAGTGGCTAGTGGAGATCCTACTTGGAAGGAGGGGGAAGAGGGAGGATGTTGTCTTACCAAGAGGGCCGCTGGAGGTTGTGGTGGCCGCCAGAGTTGGAGTGGCAGCCAGCGGGCTGGTAGGCGAGGTGAGGGCGGCCGCAGGCGAGGAGGGAGAGGACACCATCTTGTAATATGAACATGTCGGTTGACTAAACTGGCTTCAATTTTCCATGCAGCTTCGCCTAATTCAGAGGGATGTTCACATCGGCTTTCAGTTTCAGTCCATGCATGAACAACCTTGTTGCATGGGATCACCAATCGGTGCTTCGCATGCTTGAACAATGCTGCGCTAGCCCCTCAATGATGGCATGATGCCGTGTCGTGGACCATGGCATGGCAAGCAGCTAGGGAGGTCGACGGATGTATGCCCAATCTGACATCCAAATCTAAACCTTCAAAATTACTCTAACCTTGCTAGTGTCGCATGTTCTAATCTGCCGTCTGCTTCAATTATCGGCTACAGGATCGAGACAGGCAGCAACGGCAAAGCTCGGAATAGATAGGTGGTCTGCACTCTGAAGATCTGTTGTTCTTGATGTAAGCGACGTCGATGATGAGGCTGCCATGGCGCCGACGTCCAGGTCCTGCGCCTGTCTAGGTCTGGTTGGGGAGGACGACCGGTTGCCTGATAGCCTAGCTTGACTATAGTCAATGCACAATCGTTGCTGCACATGCTGGATCCAATGATCGGAATGCACCCAGGGGTGGAGGTATTCCAAATACCGTCCACCCCTGGCTTGACTATAGTCAATGCACAATCGTTGCTGCACATGCTGGATCCAATGATCGGAATGCACCCAGGGGTGGAGGTATTCCAAATACCGTCCACCCCTGGACGTTGCAGCTGCACCGTCACCGCTACTATCCATGGCTCGCTGGAGCACCGCCGCGTCGCGGAGGTTTCTTCCGGTCATCTCCTTCCTCCTGGCGACCTCCATTCGTGCTCGCACCGGTGTGGCCATGGCCAGCAAGCGCCGCTGGCGCGTCGCGCTTTGCCTAGAGCCCCAAACATCCAGCCGACTTGCACGTCCCGGAGTCTAAATTGACGTCAGCAGAGTTACTATGGTCTGCCCGGGACCTCTCATCAACACCTCCTCACCGCATCTTCGCAAGCAACAATACACGAAACCGGCGTGGCCATGGCCAGCAAGTCCAGTCGAGGAGTGCCCCTATTGTCGCTAGAAAGCCACCTCCGCTGCACACTATGGCTTGTCGGAGCGCCGCTGCGTGCTTGCGTCCTGGGCTCCTGGCAGCACTAGCTAGGCAATGCTCTGGACTGGCGAGGACCACTGGAATAGGCACCATGCTGTGACCAACCCAGCCCCATAAGCTGCAGCGGCTTCAACTCTCCTCGCGTCCGCAGACGGAAGAAGCGGCGGCCGTGTGCCAGAGTCATGCTGTGCGCGTGAAGCGGCAACCATGAAGGCACCAACACCGTCCCGATGCATGGCGGCACCCCGTGTCTTGACTGCGCCTTCGAGGTAGGAACGAGGGCCCTAGTCGAACTGCTCTGCCTTAGCCATCAGAGGGCGTCCAGGTCCTCAACTCCCCGTCAATTCTAAGGTTTCGGTGCTATTGTGTTGCGGACTTGCGGTATCGAGCCGGTCAGGACCGGCACGATGACTCGACCATCAATCACGGTCTAGGATCGGAATCATATCGAAGCACAAATGATATCAACACATGTCCCATCGCAATGAAATTCGAAAATAAATATTAAATAGGCACGTGCAAATTGCTTCAAACAAAAACGATTTTTTTAGAAAAAAAGAATGTGTTTTGATGGCAAGTTTTAGAGGGTGCAGTGCAAACTTGAGATGGGCTCGTCGTGGACTGTAAGCCCAAACTAGAGAGGCCCACAACTTGTTTTTCTTCTAATCGAAGCCCATTGGGCGCTGACGCGCAGCTGAAGATTTGGCCCATTATCTGGCCCTCCAGTGACCCCTTCTAGGGCTAGCCCATTTGGCGCTCCCTGTATAGAGCCGCGGCGACGGCTAGAGCTCGCGCCGCCGCCGCTATCGCAAGTCTCTCTTCCTCCGTCCCCCGCACCCCCTCCGAGAGGGTGAGCGCGAGAGGGGTCGCGCCGGCGAGCGAGCTCCCCCGCCGCCGCGATGAGGGCCAAGGTGAACCCCTCTCTCCTGAACCCCGTTGCGGCCGCTTGTGCTGCCTGTAGTGCCCTCTTTGTTTCGTGGGGTTGCGTGGTGCGGTTCTCTGTGATGAGCAAACAGATGACGAGTCCGATCTAATCCATTCCATTAACCATGGGGACAATCGAGGCTTTTGTCTGAGAAAACACATTGATTTTTACGTAGTGATGCTAGTTTTTTTTATTCTGTTTTAATGTTTTTCGATTGCTTGCTTTGTCGTTCTTTGGTTGTCATGATGAGGAAAGAAATCGATTGCGTCTGATGTACTGGATGAGAAATTCCTCCTACTCATTCTGAATGCCAGTGTGACGTCTATGTGTTCCGTTATATGTTTTTGTTTGGTCTAGTAATTAGGGCTAGGTGTAAAAAAATTCCTAGTTTACAAGAAAACATCTGTGTTGACTGTTAGGGTAGTGCAAATGAATCCAAAACTGTTTGTTTGGCCGAATGTAGCATTTCATTTGACTCGAAGAACCTTCAATTCTGGACTGAACATCCAACCATTTAAATGCACTTTTCAGTAGCAGCTTGTGAAGAATTAGAGTAACCGTCTTCTCTGTGATGAGCAAACAAACCTTGGAGCTTTGCAGCGCCGGCATCCCTGATCTGTAGCTTGTGTTGAAAGGGGCTAGGAACATTTACCTCTTTGTCTGAACCAAGTACATGTTTGCTCTTGGATGTGGACCTTGCATTAATGTAATTGAGCTGCTTGTCTGAAAGCACCTGTGGTGTCTTAAAGTTCATGTTTTTTTTTTTGGCATTGTTCTCTGTGATGAGCAAACAAAGGTGACGAGTCCGATCTAATCCATTCCATTAAACCATGGGGACAATCGAGGCATTTGTCTGAGAGAACTCGTGTGCTTTTATTTTTTCTGTTTTGCATGTGATTAGAAATACCTCCTACTCATTCTCAGTGATGTAGTTGGGCTTTTCTTTAAGGATGTAGAACTTGCTTTATGATTTCGGAAGTGAATTAACAATTGGTCCGTGTTTCTGACAATCTGTTGATGAATGAAACTCCCATTTACTTCTGTGATGAGAAAATACAGATGAAGAGTCTTATCTAATCCATTCCATTAACCATGGGGACAATCGAGGCATTTGTCTGAGAGAACACACCATTTTTTCCCTAGTGATGCTAGTTTTGAACCCTGTTCTTGTGTTTTCGATTGCTTGCTTTTTTGTTCTTTGGTTGGCATAATGAGGAAAGAATATAGTTGTGTCTGATCTGCTAGATGAGAAATTCCTCCTACTCATTCTGAATGCCAATGATCCCTGTCTATGTGTTCCTTTATAGTACATTGTTGTTTTGGTCAGTAATTAGGACTGGGTTTACAAGAAAACATCTGGGCTGGCCTGATTGTTGAGGAATCCGAAACTGTTTGTTTGGCCAGCTGTAGCATTTCTTTTGAATCGAAAAACCTTCAATTCAGGACTTAACATCCAACCATTTGAATGCTTCTCTTTTCAGTAGCAGCTTGAGGAAGTAGAATATGCCGTGTTCTCTGTGGTGAGCAAATAAAGATGACGAGTCCGATCTAATCCATTCCATTACACCATGGGGACAATCGAGGCATTTGTCTGAGAGAACACAACAATCTTTCTGTAGCCTTCCATGTTGTTTGGTTGTTTTGTGTGCTCTAATAGTTGGCATGATGAGGAAAGTTAATTGATCTTGTCTGATCAACTGGATGAAAAAATTCCTCCTACTCATTCTGATTGCCAGTGTGTATTCATTAGGCTTGTTGTTTATTCAGTGATGAGGGCTGGGTGAGAAAATTATCTAGAGGATCCTCTGTACATATGTTAGAGCAGTGCTAATAAAACCAAAACCAATTAGTGATGCAATAAAATTCTACTACCCTGCAGCGTGGGAACAAGTGGAATACGTCATAGGTGACTGAAATGTTGCATGTGATTTGTTGTTTGACAACCTAGGCTTGTTGAGGAGCTGCTTTACACTAGCTACATCATTTAGTCACATAGCTAAGCCTGACATTATCCATCCCTCATGCCATTGCTGTCCTACTCTGCCTTGTTAGGTATATCACTGCATACAACCAAAACTCACTTGGGAACTTATGCAGCGGTGGCATCCCTTGTCTGTAGCTTGCATTGTAAGGTTGTAGGATCATTGACATTCTATATGATTGGCTGATGGCATGTGCTCGTAGATGAAGCTTGATTTGCAGCAATGTAATTTACCTGTTTATCTGAAAGAGTAGCTGCAGTGTTTGTGTTTGTTTTGTGGCACTGTTCTCTGTGATGAGCAACAAAGCTGACGAGTCCAATCTAATCCATTCCATTAAACCATGGGGACAGTCGAGGTATTTGTCTAATAGAACTAGTGTGGTTTAGTTAGTTTTTCTATTTCTCATTTGTCTGCTTTTGGTGTTCTTTAGCTGGCATGATGATGTAAGATGTATTTCGAATCTATGTGATTGGAGATACCTCCTACTCATTACCAATGATGTAATTCGTCTTTTTTTAAGGATGTAGAACTTGTTTGATGATTTTGGAAGTGAAGAAACAATTGGTCCGTGTTTCTGACAATCTGTTGATGATAGAAACTCCAATTTACTTCTGATCCTAGTAATAATAGAAACTCTTGATGTTGGCATGACTTTGTGAATGGCGCACCCATCTGATTTTTTCTTAAGCAACTTGTGTATTTTGCGGTTTCACTGATGTGTTTTTTTGTTGGTCTGTGATATTCAGTGGAAGAAGAAGCGGATGAGGCGGCTCAAGAGGAAGCGCCGAAAGATGAGGCAGAGATCCAAGTAGACAGATTTGCCTCGTCCGTGCTCGGGATTGTGCAGTTCGGTTGCACTTTACTGATCAATTCTAGTCTTCTTATTATAAAGGGTTGTGTCTCTGAAACCATTGGTGACTAGTGCGTGTCTGTTTTGTAATGAATACAATGTTCATCTGAAATTCTGAATATGGTTCCGCAACATTTTTCAGAGAATAATCTTCCCAGGACGTGTTTATTACTTGTTGGCTAATGGTAACCCGTTTCTTGATTTGAATTTGCTGATTCTGTCAATGTTTCATGAATAACAAATGATTTGCGCTCGTTCCAGAGTCCGGCTCTTTTGTTTCAGCTTAAAATTGGCTATCTCGCTAAAAACCCAAAACATATCACAAAGAGACACAAGATGTGTTACTAAGAACAAGAAAACATCTCGTATACAAACAACTGAAGTGCCTCATGAAATGGTTGTTCCCGCCCGATGTAGTATATAGGAGAAATTCCTCTAGCCTGTTTTGGACTTGGGCCCTCAAGAAAATTAGTTAGGCCTACCTGTGTCATATACTATAATAAAAAAATAATACAAATATAGGGGAAAAAATAGTACCGTATTGCTTGCCGCGTGCGAGGTTTACCGGCATAAAACCCTACTGATAAATGCATCCTATATCCGATTAAATTTTGGAAGGACATTGCTCGTGATTTCAACTTGGTACGCGCTTAGCCTTTGGTTGAGCTTTTTTCAACCTGCTTTTGCCAATCAAAGAAAAGCCCTATGTACTTTTACTACGGTTCGTTTTTCTCGTCTGATCTATTTCCTCCGTCCGCTCCTCCCCGCATTCGGTATAAAATCAAAAGCACATTCTCCTACTTTCAGGTACTTTTGAAGTAAAAAAATTAACCAAAAGCATATTTTCCTGCTTTCAAGTACTTTTGAAGTAAAAAATTAACCACCTGACTCTGGTTACGAACGGAACGGTTCGTTTTTCTTGTCTAATCTATTTCCTCCGTCTGCTCCTCCCCGCGTTCGCCTCCGCCGGCGCCGCGGTACCTAGTCTCGTTCGCGTACTTCATCTCGGCGTCCTCAGGGCCGCGGGCCGCGCGGCGCGGCTGCTAGCAGCGCTCCTCCCCCACGTCCGCCTCCTTCGCCTCCGCCGTCGAGGCGCCGCGATACCCGATCTTGTTCGCGTACTTCATCTTGGCGTCCTCGGGGACGCGGGGCTGCTGGCGGCGCTGTACCACCCGGCCAACAGCTACCTGCTGCACCTGGACCGGGAGGCCCCCGCGGGGGAGCACCGCTGGCTGGCGGAGCTCGTGTCCGGGCGGGGCGTGTACGCGACCGTGGGCAACGTTTGGATCGTCGGCAGGCCGAACCTCGTCACCTACCGAGGCCCCACCGTGCTCACCACCACGCTGCACGCCGTCGTGTTGCTGCTCCGCCTCCGCCGCCACTGGGACTGGTTCGTCAACCTCAGCACATCCGACTACCCGCTCGTCACCTAGGACGGTAATGGCGTGCTGATTTGTACAGTTTGCTGGTTGCGAAGTGTTTGCTGATTGATTAATCGGGTGATTATATGCTTGCTTTGCTGTTTGTGTTGAAATCTTCTTCTTTTTTTTGGAAGTTTCGCCTGCAGACATGATGGAGGCGTTTGCCGGGCTGCCAAGGGACCTCAACTTCATACAGCACACTAGCCACCTCGGCTGGAAGATGTAAGAACTCATATGCTACTTAGCAGTTACTACTCTATTCTGCAACAAGAGAATTGTGTTAGGACTGCAATGATCATCGTCAATCCTTTAGTCCAAAGAGCAACAAGAATTGACCCTCCTTTGTTCATCATCTTTTTTTTTTATTTGCTCGACAATGCTTTGAAACATATTTCCCGATGCTTTGACATATTTCCCGTGCCTCCTAAAGGTATACATGGTTCCTTCATCAAGTTAGCAATACTTGTATGTACTCCCTCCGTTCCAAATTGTAAGTCATTCTAAGAATTTTGGAGAGTCAAAGTATCTCAAGTTTGACCAAATTTATATGATAATATAATAACATTTATGATGTCAACTAAGTATCATTAGATTCTTTATCAATTATATTTTTATAGTATATCTATTTAATGTCATAAATCTTTATATTTTTCTCTATAATTTTGATCAAACTTGAGATGTTTTGACTCTCCAAGATTTTTGGAATGACTTACAATTTGGGACGGAGGGAGTACCTTACTAACCTGACTTCGTAGGAGTACTTGGTATAACATACAAGTGGCACGAGACAAATATAAGGAGATGAAAGTGACGACGTGGAGAATGAGGATACCATGAATGGGCCTGCAAACCAGTAGTACCTGTGTGTGATCGAGCTGTTGTTGGCCAGCTCGATGGACTCTGAACTCGTGACGCCACGACTGCCACTGGAAGTGATAAAGATGTGTCTACGGCAGCCTGCCCTCCTCCTTGGACGAGAAGCTGCCGTGAAAATAGGATTGGCCTGACCAAGCAATGAGCAACTCGTGAAAAGGTCACGCACAAAAACAAGGTAGAAATCCAACATGGCCCATCTAAATGACGTGGCCTAATTTGAATATTTTGGGATCCAACTTTTAGGCAAACTCTTGGAGAATGTGGTTAAATTTGGGTTCAACGGATTTGGAATGGATCCCAATACAGGTATTTTAGATCTGAAACTTGTGTCGATTATTTAAGCATAAAGATGGCACCAAATGAAAACAGTTTGCACTGCATAGTTTCAGATCTAAACTTGTGTCGATTATTTGTGCATCTAAGATGACACCAAATGAAAAAAGTTGTAACTACAAAGTTCTAGATCTCGTCAAGCTCACAAATTTCATATAAAGTTTATCTCCATCCAAGTTTATATGAATTAGTTATAATTTTTTAAAAGTGTACTATGCAGAGGAGGTAACCTACCGCCAGTGTCCAATTTTTTGCAAAATACTAAAATAGAAAATAAAAAAAAATCAGCCGAGGACGAGGCTTTACTCTACCGGTAGCCATATAGAATCCACCTTCTCGAGCGAACAGTTGTGCTTCGGCCCAAACAGAAAAACCTCACCTTTTTCCCGATAAAGCCTAGCAGAACCTCTTACTGAGCCCGGCCCACTTTGTCCTTAAACTTCTTACCCCCTGACGTATTTAGGGTGCGTTTGGTACCGGGGACGGGACGGGACGGGATGGGACAATCCCAAATTTGATAGTGTTTGGTTTAGAGTCACGAGGGATGGGACGGTCCACAAATGGGAATATGCTGCCAAGATGCGGGATGACCCCGTCCGGCCAAAACGAGCGGACAGGGTCATCCCACTTCGGGCGCCATCTGCTCCGTCCTTCTCCGTTCGCGAGACTGGCGCGGGGGCTTCTTCGTCTCCGGCAGGGCAGGGTCCTCCAACCGTGCGGCCGGTGCCTAGGGTCGGCGGCGTGGCCTGGGGCGAGCGGCCAGCGGGGCGAGCGCCCCTGGCGCCGCAGCCGATGCCCACGGCCAGCGGGGACCTCCGGCAGCACGTCTTGGGGTGAGCGGGGACCTCCGACGGCGCGGCCTGGGGCGAGCGGGGTCAGCAGGGAGCTCCGGCGGGGGCGAGCGGGGGCGGCGCGGCTTGGGGCGGTAGGGAGCTCCGGCGGGGGTGGGAACCGGCTTGTCGGCGGCGGATAGGGAGATGGGTCTGGTTGGAGAAGATAAGGGTGAGGAGAGAAAAAAAAAGAAAAGAAGATGACACGTGGGCCCATATATGACATGTGGGTCCCACTAAACACATGTATTACCCGAGCCATCCGTTCCTCGTTTTCAATCCATCGTACCAAACAAAAAACTGGGATGAATTCATCCCTCTGCGCCAAACATCAGACGGGATGATCCCATCCCAAAAAATAGAGACGGCACCGTCCATCCCTTCTTGTCTCCAAACCAAACGCATCCTATTGAACACACAACGGGATGCCAGGCTCAGTCTGCCGATCGCTGGACAATTCAACCACTCAACTCGAATCAAACGCAAGCAGTGTGGGACAATCCCGTTGCCTGTGTACGCAGAACGTTCAGGAAGTAGGCAACCGCTCGGATTGGAGAGTCCGAGAGAGCCTTGACTAGGGATGAAAGTGGAAACAGAAATTCTCGTTTACCGGGGCTCGTCTCCGAGGTGTTTTCTCGCTTTTTTTTGACAAAACAATTACGGAAGCGATAACCGCAAATACGGAAACGATAACGGTAAAAAAAAATACGGAATCGATAACGAAAACGATTTAGCTTCCTTCCGATCGTTTCCACATTTTTCCGTATATTAACCCGATAATTTCCGTCGGTATTTCCCCCGTATATTGCAGTCCATCTCCAAAGTCTGTTGTATCATCTGGCCGAAGTGGCCAAGCCCACGTCGCAGCCGACCAGCCAAAGCCCAAACTTCTCAGGCCCGAGGTTCAGCTGTGGCGCATGCAGGCAGACTTGTGAGAGATTGGGTCGTCGATGATGCTATTGCTATGCGCGTTGAATGCATGGTTAACATATTTGTGAACTTTTTTTAGCGAGAAAAAATATTTGTGAACTTGTGCTACGTTAAACTTGAAAGTTGAACTTGCGTCATGCTACTTGCCTACTTGGGTTACTGTAAACTTGCTACTTGGTTGAAGGCTTGGCTTTCCTATATGGACTTATAGTCAAGTCATGTGTATCATGTGTTATTGTTTTTTTTACTATGAATTATCGATTCCTGATCGATATCGATACGTTTTCGACCAGGTAGTTTCGTTTCCGATGTTACCGTAACACCGGTATCGTTTTCGTTTCCGACAATATTGATTTCAATTTCGTTTCCGCCTGAAAATCTGAAACTGAAAACAATTTAAGTCTCTTCCGATCGTTTTCATGCCTAGCCTTGACAATAGCACTGGACAGGAAAAAACACACTTGGCTCGAGACAGTTTTGCACGCTTCAGAATGGAGCGGTCTGTAAGCAATCGAGTCCCTGGGGCGGTAGAGCTCCCACTTCCCAGGGATGGATGATCCACAGGTGAGTCTACTGGATCATGACCACTCACTTTCAGATGTGCAAGGATAAGGCCAGCCACACTTAACCGGCGTTTTCATCCTGTGATGCCTGGGTGTGACCCTCGCTAGCGTGGCACAGAATTGTCGTGCCAAAAAAAAAAAACAGATTTTGTCACTGCTCGATCGACTGCCGCGTGCTTTTCGTCGGTGATGATGCGATGTACTCCAGTACTGTTGCTGTTCAGACCAGTCATAAAAATGGACCGATCCTTTTGTTGGTAGATGAAACAGAGACTTCGCATGGCCCCTGAAAACTACTTACCAGGCAGTCTCTAATGCTACCTCTTTATAGCATCGAGTATAAATGTAGTGGTACAGTACAGTATACAGCTTGTCGGGACAAGTATGTTCTAACAGTATAGTCTAGGCACTCATCTCTAGCTCCTAGCACTTTACACACACACACCCTTAGTATTTTTTTACCTGTAAATATGCACAGTAAAATTCTCTACGGTCGTCTATACACTGCTGAACAGTGAAGAAACTGATCTGAACAAAGAGATGAAACGAACCAAGAGCATGTGCAACTGCCTTGTATCACTACTGCTACTCCTACCCGAGCTACCTACGTGCACCTTCCTGCTACGCGCGCTCCTCCTCCTCCTCCGCCTCCTCCGGCGAACCGCGTCGACGTCCTGCCCGTTGAGCTGGGCGAGCTGCCTGGAGTGGTTGCCGATGATGCCCGCGGCGTGGCGGTCCTCGGGGAGTATGATCTCGTACCCGTCCCTGAGCGTGTCCATGCCTGGGTCGAGCAGCTGCCAGAAGGCGCCGCCGACGAGCGGCCCTCCCTCCGCCGCCGAGTCGTAGATGGAGTCGAGCACGAGGTCCAGGAACCGGTCCCGCTGCGTCCGGTTGGCGCCGGCGACGCCCTCCCAGAGGAACTTGCCGTACTCGGTGACGAGCAGCGGCTTGCCGAGGTAGAGCTCGGTGGCGGCGGCGTGCGACCGCGTCCAGTTGCGGAGGAAGGCGAGCTTCGCGGCGGCGCCGGAGCCCCAGAGCCAGACGTCCGGGTAGAGGTGGATGGTGGCGAAGTCCACGCCGGCGGCGCGGTGGGTGCCCACGTAGTTGGTGCCGTAGTAGATGCCCCACGGGTTGAGGTCCTTGCTCTCGTGCGTGCCGGCGCCGTAGAAGCCCTCCAGCCCCGCCGTCACCAGGTGCTTGTCGCCGTCGATGGACTTCACGTACGGCGCCATCTCCTCCACCCACGCCTGCAGCACCGTCCGGCCAGCCGGAATCAAATCATTGTAATCTTTGTACTTGGTCGGTAGATCGTGTGGCTCGCGATCGATCGATCGATCGATCGACAGCGAGCGAGCGTTAATTGCTTGTGCCCGAGTCTTTTGGTTTTCAATCCAGAGACGGTTTGGTTTGTGCTACGTACGTTGACAGCATCGTGCATGTGAGATCGTTGGCACGATTGGGGCCGAATAATTCAGCGCGTGGTACACGAGCTTGGTGATTGATGGCGGTGGATGTGGGTCATGGATGAATTCTGGCCGGAGGCAGGCGGCCGGACTGGAGGCTGTGCTCACCTGCACCATGGCGCCGGTGGGATCGGCGTCGCATCGCGGCTCGTTCATGAGCTCCCAGCCGAGGATGGTGGGGTCTTCCCGGTACGCCACGCCGGTCACCGTGTTCACCCGCGTCAGCACCGCCTGCATGCATTTTGCAAGTTGATTAACAGGAGAGCTTGGTCTTTCAGAATTCAGAGAAAGTATACCTTGACGTGGTCCTTGTAGTATCCCTTGACGACGGTGCTGTTGAAGAAGTCGTCGGCGGTGGCGAGGCCGCCGTGGCCGGCCTCCCTCGCCCAGGCGACGTACTGCCGCTTCCCGCCGAAGTCGTGGAAGTTGTTGACGAGGCAGAGGAGGAGGTAGATGCCGTGCCGCCTGGCTTCGGCGATCACGAAGTCCAGACCCTGCACACAACCAACCCCATTTGCTAAGCTGTTAATAACTCGACACGAACGAACGAGACAAGTCATCATGCTTTGTGTTTTTGCATTGGTTTGCACGGCAGCTAAGCGTCGATCGAAGCCGACCTGGAACATGGCCTCGTCGTAGACGCCGGGGGACACCTGCAGCGGCGTCTCGCCGCCGTCGCTGAACGCCCATGTCCGCGCGAGGTTGAGGCCGTGGTCCGACGCCTGGCGGAACGCGGCCACGACCTTGGCCCTCCGCGCCGGGTCGGACGCCACCAGCATGAGCCAGTACGCGTTGAACCCGCTGAAGTAGACGGTCTTGGTGCCGCCGCTGCCCATCACGAACTGCGTCCCGTTCACGCCCACAAACCCGCCGCCGCCGTCGGGAGCGGCGGCGACGGCGGCCAGGCCGTACTGCCGCCACGGCGCGGCGGCGGAGGCGGCCAGGAAGAGGAGGAGGAGGGTGGCAGGGAGAACCCCCGGCCGCCGTGGCCTCGCCATTGCTTGTCGATCCCCCCCTAGCTTGTAGCCTCTCTGGTATACGTGTCGATCGTTCAGTGCGCATATTAATAGAGCTTGCTCTCCCGGAACCGGAAGCGAAGGTAGCAGAGAGAAGGGGAGAGAGAGAGAGACGCAAACAACAATGCCTAGAACACGCGCCTCGGTCGGTACGTGTACAATCTCGTTGAAGCCAGCTCCCCCTTGCAGCTAGAGGCCAGCAGCAGCTAGCCACAGTGTCCACGACACCTCCATTTGTATACCGGGACTGCAACGCTGAGGTTGAATTCGCCGAGTTGCGTCCATGTACACTATACGCGAGGCGAGGGTCGAAGGAGACTGTATCATTTGTTGACGACGCGTGCGTACAAGACGGCCGGAGAGCGAATCTTTGGGCGACGACGGGAAGCAGACGAAAGCAGCAACGGACTGGCGGAATCTTTGGGCCGGCGGGCACGGTGCACGCCTGCGATTGGGCGACACAAGAGAACTGGTCGTCGTCGCCTCGGGTTCCTCTGGAACGCGGCCGGGCACCGAGACAGGTTAGGGGCGTTTGGTTATTTGCTTATTTTTAGCACGTGGCACATCGAATGTTTAGATACTAATTAGGAGTATTAAACGTAGATTATTTACAAAATTCATTACATAAGTGGAGGCTAAATAGTGAGACGAATCTATGAAGCTTAATTAATTCATCATTAGCAAATGTTTACTGTAGCAACACATTGTCAAATCATGAACTAATTAGACTTAATAGATTCGTCTCGTCGTTTAGCCTCCACTTATGTAATGGGTTTTATAAATAGTCTACGTTTAATACTCCTAATTAGTATCTAAACATTCAATGTGACACGTGCTAAAAATAAGGTTTAAGCAAGAGTAACCAAACCAGGCATAAGTTGCCGGACCAATAGGACGCAGGTTCTGCATTTGGATGCATCGCTCGTACCCAGATGCGACAACCACTGTGGCTCCGATGGGAATTATCAGCGCACATCAATCCACCCATGATTGTACTAGTAGAATTATTATGTCGTGTCAGACTCCGCAGTCGATTCAATAATCAGTTTGCCACGTACGCCGACACTACTGCACACATCAGCATGCCCGGCATCTACTCCGTACGTCATGCGCTCACGACGTGGTAGCATCTCGTGGAGTCCGAAGCCAATTCAACCACAAGCACAACGCTAACATTCAGAGACGGAGCTTTCCAGGATAGCTAGGCAGTGTATGATTCTTGTGCTACCTGGTTGGTTGCTTCTGGTCAATCTCATCCCCCATCAAACGCGATCAAGGCGGGTTCAGTCAATACGCAACTACAGCGTCTACTTACTACTCCCTCCGTTAGACTGTAGTAGATTCATACATAATATTATACGCCTAGACATATACTATATTTAGATGCATAATAATATCTACAAACCTAAAAAGTAAAACGATGTACGATCTGGAACAGATGTAGTATACGAGGCCATGACTACCAAGTCACACGGTATATTTCTATTCTCCAAATTAATGACTGTGATGTCACTGGCCCAACTGTAAATTATGCTTCCCCCTTACGTTACTCTCTTTATTAAAGAGTGAGGGTCTAAATAAATAGGGTAAGCAGTAACATCTACCGGACGACAGTACTGGTAACTTCTGCAGATCGCTAACCTTTCTTTTCTTACTAAAGGCTCATTAGCAGGTTGCTTAAATAAACGACTGCGATTGATTCTTTTGCCAGGTTGCTTCTCAACATTCTCATCAACCAAGGGCCAGTCAGTCAATATACAATTACAGTATGTATACGAGGCCATGACTACGATATCTCTCTACCACAGCCCTCCGTTTCTGTTTAGAAGGCGCACGCACATATTAAGATTCAAACTTTATTATTTTTTATTAATAATTTAACCAATAATTTTTTATTTTTATGATATAATGGTTGGATTTGTAATTAAATGTACTCTCCAATAATTATAAATCTGTAACCATAAATAATATAATATAAGATAAATTAACGGTTAAAATGTATTTGGAAGACCGTGCCATATTGTATCAACGATTTATAAAAATAAACGGAGGGAGTATCTGTTATCGGAAACGACCGCGATGTCACTAATCACTTTTCTTTTTTATTGTCCACCACACGACTCCGTTGAAGAGTAAAAGTCAAAATAGGACGGTAAGAACTCCTACAGGGTAAGCAGTAACATCTATCGGAGGGGCAGTAGCGGGTAAGTCCTGCAGCTTGTTGCTAACCTTTCTCAGAGGGTGGCACTTGCCATCTCGTTTTAACTTTCCGAAAGCGAGCCAACAGATACCCCCGCAGGAGACTAGTGTTTAACCATCTGATTACGTTTCCCCCCTCGAATCAACAAGCTTACTCTGCACGGAGGAGCAACAAAAAGTCTAAAGCCGGCGGAAAGTTACGGTGGCCGCACGGTCCAAATCTCATCGCTTTCGGCCTGCCACAACAAGATACCATGCTCGATGTGCGGGGCTTTACTTGGTTCTGCAAATGTTTTCTGCTGCGCGTGATGCTGGTAGCTTCATTCTTTCTCAGACTCTGCACGCTCCATTTGCAGCTGCAACCAAGTAATAACCAAGCAATTAGCTAAGCTCTGAGACATGCCGACAATTCATTTAGATTCCAACAGAAATTCTGAAGCTTTTTGAGAGTGATTTGAGTCGGTTCCACTATCCAAAAGCGTACTAGTGGTGGAAATGAAGATCCGAGAAGAAACTGAGGTCGCAAAAGGTAAAGGTGGAGGATACCTTGATCACGCATTCACGCTGTCGATGTGAGTGAGGCTCCAGCACTGGGCAGCTAATCTGTGCAGTACATCACCTCACTGTTACTGGAAGCCTTTGCTCACTTACTAAGGTAATGACGACGTGTTACCAGGCAGGTTTCTCCAGAACTTCTCTGACGAACATCTCTTCAGACCTCCGCATGCCATTTGTCCAGCAGGATAGGCACAAGCTCTAGTACACGCATATGCAAGTGCATTGGAACCGTGCGTGGTGCCATTTGGCAGGCCGGCCAGAACGCACTTGATCGAAGCCAAGGATCGTGTCAATCTTGTGCACAAGTTTGACACACGATCGACCGTGTCGCCAGAGACATCACAGTCTCTTGGTAAATGGACAGTTGGGCCACTCGTGTCTGAACACATGCTCCGGCCACTTCAGAGCCGTCTCTCTCGCAACTACTCGGCCATTTTCCACTTCTAGGAAATCTTCTCTGGGTGATGAACTGTCCAGTCCAGTTGTCGAGGGATGATAATGAACATGAACTAGAAGTTGCAAAAAAAGGACTGCAATACGCGAGCTGATTGCAACAACCTTACCCGTTGAGTGGAAGGACGTCAGGGTTCATCCAATCCAAGAGGAACACCAAGGGAACCCCCAAAATCAAACTGAATGGGACCACAAAAGTTTCACAAGATCTGCTGAACAAGACAGCACGAGCAAACTAACCATCCACTGAATGTCTGAATCCTGAAATGAACTTTTTTTCTTCCAAAACCATAACCATATTTTCGATAATATGATGACCAACAACGCACGGAACCAAAGAAATCTTTGGCTGATAAATCAGTGAAAGCTAAACCTTTCTCATAATTCATAAAAAAAACCGTAATAAAATTGGTACTGTAGCGCAGTACTGTCCGAAAAATAATCCGTGCCGTCAATTCTTAGATCACCACGAGCCCTATATATTATTGCATTTCCTATATATATCCCTTTCACGTGAGTAGGCAGCCATTACTAAGAAAGATATAGGCAAACATGACAAATATGTTTTATAATACAAGTAGCATTAACTGATGAAGAACAGGAAAATGATCAGATCGACGCTGTCATACACGTGAAACAGGTGACGATGTAGCCTGCAGGTGCCCTATCAGTGCATTCTTCATTGCGTGTATATTTCTTAGAGGTAGCAATATACCATGCACACGACACGACACATCAGATTGCACCTGTCATACAGTGTAGTGACTGCAATCCTGTCGAGGAGTGTCCCTGTAGCAGAACCGACACGGCACACCGTGCAATCCTGTTTCAACTCCCTTGTACTTAGGAATCGGATCCAGAGGATCAATGTTTCACATATCAACACTATCATGTATGAATATGGTGTGGACCAGGGAGTACGAACGGTGGGAGATGAGTTGAGAAGCTTTTGAATGCAAGACTGGTACAAAAAACTGATGCGATCAAAGTTTGGCCAAGTCCGCACTCTGCAGAACAAGGTGGATGACTACAAACTCTGTTCAACGTACAGGGGGGAAAGAGAAGATTACAGGTGATCCTGGGAATATGAACAAACATTTGGAGTAAATATTCAGAACTCAAGCCCGTGCTCTCTAGCAGCATCAGCAAGAGCTTTTATGCGGCCGTGGTAGAGGAAACCACCTCGGTCGAAGACAACTTTGGTAATTCCTTTCTCCAGGCAAGACTTGGCAATCACTTCACCGATCTTTTGTGCTACTTCCTGGAAACCAAATATCAACCTTCTGTCACAAACAAATAATAGCCTATCTGCAAGAAATAGCTGCAAAAGCATATTTCAGACTATGTACAGGCCATTGTGATCTTGTTTCCAACATGCTGTCCTAAAATCTCATTGATTCTTAACAAAAGATAGAAATTGAATCTAGGAGTTGACTGTGTTGATTAAATTGACCATTGAACATGACTGTTTCTGTATATAAGCAAATACTGCTGTGCCACAAATGCTCCCTCTTCTGGTAAACTGATGAAATGGTGGATTTACATTTGTGAATAGAATAAGGAAACTATAATGTGGGAAACATATCAAAATTTCCATTTTCTGCTCAACTATTCTACTCTGGTAACCTGTTTTACTTTCACTGCAAGAAGGGTTTGGCCATGTCTGTTCTTGTGAAAAAATAGTGAAAGGATGCATATATGTACTTATTGTACAATTTAGAGAAATAAGTGGTGTATCGCAAACTACGTAGTCTGAAATACCAATGACATTTCAGTACCAACAGAGTATATACATTTGATTGGGCCATAGATAATTAATTGCACATTGAACTCCTTAGTCCTTACTGGATGAATTTATCATCTGGTTTATGACGCTACAAGTGCAAGGAGTATGCATTTTCAGTAGAGCACTCTTACCCATAGTATTTAACACACGCAACACACAAGCACCGAAAAAGAGTGCTTTATGCAATGAGCAGTGAACCTTCTGTTACAGTCTTTGGAATGGTATTGACATTTCAACCAAGATCAGAGTTTCTCAAGCAAAATAAAAGGTACTGATAACTTACAATCGTTGGTCCAGCCGAGTATTCCAATTCCTTGGAGAGAGATTTGTGCATGGTTGAAGCTGAAGCCAAAGTGCATTGCTTTGTATCATCGATGACTTGAGCGTACAGATGTTTGTTTGAGCGGAAAACACTCAGCCTCGGCCTCTCCGTGGTGCCACTCACCTGGAAAGAAGTATGTAAGACTGACAGCTATCGTAGATCATGAAACTAGCAGGGAAACTCTTAGTTAAATTCAGTTCATGTCTCTATAGCTGATAGAGGCTACAGATCTAATAGAAGCGTTTCGTCGAACTGGTCGTAGCCACGGCATTGCCCCCATCCACCACTCGCCTAATCAAATGCGCAGAGTGAAAACGTCCTCACTAGAATTCGTGCACATTGGCGTCCACATTATTGGTAAGGAGAAAGGAGGAGCACGAGGCTAAATTGGCTCTCGTGCAGATTTCTACCTTCTTGCGGAGGCGGACATGGCGAGCGATGCGGTCGTCCTGGGGCGTGGACACCTTGACCTTGGCGACGACGGACAGCGCGGCGCGGCGCGCCGGCGTGGGCGAGGGCGCGGGGACGGAAGGTAAGGGGATGCGGAGGTTGCCGGACACGGACGCCGCGAAGGAGTGGGCGCCGGCGAGCGCCGGCGAGGCGAGCATGGCTCACTTGTGCGACGCTGCTCTTCAGTCTTCACTAGCTTTCTTCTTCTCCCGCACAACGGCGTGGTTATGGCCTTATCCTATCCGCTCTGCAAGCATGACTAAATTACAAAAGGACCCCTCATTTTTTAGTTATTTTATAACAGACCGAAAAGCACTAATAAAGAATTAAAATATAAAGAATTTTTCGTATAACTTTATTTGATTGCAAAATACCTCTGAAACCCAACAAAAATTGGCATTTTAAACGATCGTGATCTATCCTACCAGTCTACCACTAAAATTAGATATGAGCAAAATTAGGCCTGGGCCTGGAAAAAAAACACTGCCCAGAAGGGGCCCAAACGCAATTGAAATAGACGAAGGTCCGATATGTCGAAAGAATACAAGAAATATAAGCGGCACTATATTTTTCTTTTTTTAAAAAAAAAAGCGCTATCGTAAAACGACGGGAATACAAACTTCTGAAGTTTTGTATTAGAGCAATCACTTTATTCTGAGGTAAAAACACGATACATAGAGAATGGTATACCAATAATGCGAGTAACATCTGCAGAATTACTGCATATGCTCACAGTGCTCCAACTGTTACAATTCCATTAATAGTTGGAACTATGACAGCAATTTCTTCACTGGTGAAGCTAGGATACATCTTCTGCATCCACTATCCAAAATCACACCAAGTAGTCCACACATGGCATTACAGGATGGATAACCCACATGGTGACGCATTCAAGCAACCACCACAGTTTCGACAGAGCTGGAAGTAAGAACAACATCAGATTCAGACCGATCTTGACCATCCCATATATCGGGCAAAGCTTCCTTGATGTTATGAATGCTCTCCAGAGCATGGTCAGCCCCAGGAACAAGTGTCCACCTGCCAACCTGCAAAATTCAGAAAGTTTTGTAAATAAGTTTTTCATTTGAACATGATGATGGTTAATGTGGAATCTGGGCCATGTACGACGTCTTACAACCACAGTATGGAAGCCTGCAGCCTTTCCTGAAGCTATGTTCCGAGTGCTGTCGTCAAAAAATATCTGAAAAATATATAGAAGGTAAATTTCCACCGGGGCATTCCTTGCTTGTTTGAATGTGTTCTTGGTCATGTTTCGAAGAGGAGAATTCTTACTGTCTTCTTAGGATCAACATTTGCAATTTGAATTGCAGCTTTCATGGCTTCAATGGAGGGCTTGCAGAGGATGGGTGATTTGGGTCTGAACCCATTTGATTCATTCAGATCAACCAAGTCGGCAGATGTTTCATCCTTGAACAGCATGCAATTCTGGGACCGACTTAAACCATTGCAAGGATTCAGTGTCTCAAAGCATATCACACCATCAAAGCAACCCTGTAAACCCAGCCTGTGCAGAGCCTCCTCCGCATGTGCTTTGTCAGAGTTTGTGAATACCTGCAACAACCAAAATTCGGTTGGTAAAAATGCTCTCTTATTCATTTTTCAAGCATGTCATTTGTGAGTACAGCAACAAAACAGAAAAACCGGTGCTTCTCATACTATTTTTCTCTGTGGAATTGAAAGTAGGAGGGTCTTCAAAACAGGGTCGGGCCTCAGATTGTGATATGGCAAGGTACCATGAACATTTGCATGAAACTCATCATTGTCAAACTCGTAGCCTAATGCCTACAGAGAATAGCGATGGTGTGATTAGAAAGGAGAAGAAAATGTAAGGTCATGGTAAACACTCAATGAACAACTAATGAAATATGAGTTGTACCTTAAGGCCAGCCATTGTGGTGCCATATTCCTTGTACAGGTTCAGGCACATTTCAGCAATTTGGCTCTCTTCAATTTGCAGATGGTGCCGCATATAATCTGGTGGTCAAAAATTCAACATTGCAGTCTCTTCAACATTTGCGGACAATATACGCTTCATAAAGCTTGAAGCCATGAAACATGATTAGTGTCTTGCCTCACCTTGTATATTTTTGCGACAAGATAGATTGATGCCAACACTGAAGGGATACAAAGTGTCATCTAGATCTGAATATTAAATAGAGAACACATTTATTTAAGTCGCAAAAAAATGAAGCAATAAATGCAGCAACAATCTCTCTGGATTTTTTTTAAAGCAGGGAACTTACCAAAAAGCAAGCACTCGTACTTTGGTCCTTCAAGAATTGCCCCCATCCTCAATAGTCAAAAGCTGCAAAGAAGTTTGCTAATTAATTAAGACCGCTATTAAGAGAAAATTGAAAAAAAGGAATAATAACTATTCGCATTAAGCAACCATATGACCCTAAGGAGACAAATTCAAGCAGATTCTGTAGCATGCTAGATAAAACAAGAACGGCACATGAAGCAAGTAGGTCCTTGCAGTTCAAAACAAAAAAGTATAACATCTCACATAGGCATTGTTGGTCACAGCTTACCATTGTTACTACCCAAGGAACAGAATATTCTGATATTACCTAAATATTCAGGCTACATCAATCTTCGTGGACATAACTTCATTTCATCAATTCCTATGGTTTTGATGGAACTCCTATGTTTCTTCCCGATCAAACGGAGTTGATTAATTATAGTATAACTCTTGTTTTATTGGCGTTAAACACATACATTAACGCTGCCGTAGTTTCACAAAGTTTAGTAATAAGTAACTGCACTTTCACCTATTTAAATAAAAATCAGTTGCTCCTACAGATCCTAGATCAGCACGCCATCCCCATCCGCTACCTGCTTGCAAATAATACACAACCATCACCAAACTGTGAAGAAATGGCCAAGCTTGCCGCCCTCACGAGCCTCCTTGTTGTGGCCATGGCCACCATTTTGTCCGTGCACGGCGCCCGCACTCTTTGAGAGAGTGGACCAAGTGACCATCTTGGAGGTTTCGTTGGTGGCAAAGCCCCCCTCGTCCACATTGCTGGAAGTTGCAGCCCTCATTCCTTTTGATGTTCCATTTGAAGAAGCGGCAGATGGCCCCATCGCAGCAGAGTGCCATGCAACTAATTGCGCCCATAAGACACCTGTGTTTATCCCTTTCAATGGCCCATTTGAAGAAGCAGCGGGGTACCGTGCAACCGATTGCACACGTAATACACTGGTTTTCGGGCCCTAAGCGACATGGCTTATGATCTTGTCACGTGTAGTGGACACAGACAACTATCATTACTGAGTTCGTGCCAACCATGTAAACGATCTTAACATTAAGCACCGATAATGGGATGTGATACTGATAAATTTACTTGCATTGGATAGAAGAATGAGAACTAACTCCGCCTATGTTGTCTCAACATAGCAGGTCCCAAGCTCTGGTAAAGGAGGAGGGTTGTGATAGGCTTGGCGAGCCAACGTTAAACCTAGCCATTCTAATGGAGATATTGTTTTAGACTCAGCAGAACTAAAACTGAATATATGAGATGTGACTTTGGCACTACTACACATGAGGAGGGAGATGTCAGTTTGGAAAGCCAAGTAGTGCCCAGGAAGGATACATTTCGTTATTTGGGATCAATGCTACAACGAGATGGGGATATTGACGAGAATGTTAGTCATAGAATCAAAGCAGGGTGGATGAAGTGGCGCCAAGCATCAGAAATTTTATATGACAAGAGGGTACCATTGAAGCTAAAAGGCAAGTTTTATAGGACGGCGATTAGACCTACAATGTTGTATGGTGCAGAATGTTGGCCTACAAAAAGACGACATGTCCAGCAGATAAATGTTGCGTAAATGCGTATGTTGCGTTGGATTTGTGGTCATACGAGAAGGGATCGAGTCCAGAACGAGGATATACGTGATAGGTTAGGGGTAGCACCAATTGAAGAAAAGCTTATCCAACACCGACTGAGATGGTTTGGACATGTCCAACGAAGGCCTCCGGAGGCACCAGTGAATAGTGGAACCCTAAGGCGTGACAGTAATGTGAAGAGAGCCAGAGGAAGACCAAAATTGACATGGGAAGAGGCAATAAAAGGAGATTTGAAGGGATGGAATATACCAAAGATTTAGTCCTGGATAGGAGTGCTTGGAAAACAGCTATTCAAGTGCCCGAACCCTGATTTATGGTTCTTGTTGGGTTTCAACTCTAGCCTACCCAACTTGCTTGGGACTGAAAGGCTATGTTGTTGTTGTGGTGGTGGTGGATAGAAGAATGAGAACTGCAATAGTATAAATCATTTAGGAAAGGACATCACTTCATCACAAATGAATGTCATGCTAGATTCAGCACAGCTTCAACGGCAAAACCAACAATAAGTATCCATAGGCTAAGCAAATATAGCAAGTTGAACCCAAACTTAACATACCATACCCGCTCACCACCACCGTTGATTAGAAGGAACCCATTTTATTATTTTCCTTTTACTAAATTTTTTCTTGTGATATTGAAGAACCGTAAAGTGGTGCTTAGACTTAGACATTACCAAAAGGGAAATTAGCGATGCTTCTAGTGGGCAGTTTGGACGGCAAAGGAAAAAGGTTGTCCACCCATGTGGATTTTAGATCCTTCTACCAACTTTCTTGGATGTACATAACACCGAAGGAGAGACTGGAGAATGAAGATTAGTCTGTGCAGGGGAATATCTGCTCAGTTAGCTGTGTAGCAGCAGTTCGTGCTGTCTGCAGGAGCAAAGATGGTCACTATATAGATGCAGGTGCACTGGTTTCTCATGGCTGACATGCTTTCTAGCTGCAACTTCATAGTTCTCAAAATTAACACTAGGAGTTGATCAAGGTACAGCTCAGTTCATTACCACCAAAGAATGCCCAACTCTAGTACTTTAGGTCACTAGCAGGGATAAGGTGAAAGCCATTTCAAAAGGTGGAACTGTAGAAGGATAAAGTAACAGAGCAAAACAGATCAACGGACAATGAGGTTACCTCCAAAATGCCAAGGACCGAAGGCTTCTGATGAATGGTATTGAAGCTGGTGGCTCTGGTGCTATACTTATAGCAGCCCAAGGTTCCTGGTATGCAGAACAGATGTGCAGCAGCCTTAGTAGATCGATGGCATGACATTCAGCATTATGATCCAGAACCCAATTTGTCCATAGCTTTCCATCAGGGAAACGATGCCTCTTTCCTTTCACAGAAGAAAGCAGGGGCAGCGTTCAACCTTGAAGGCCCGCATATTCTCAGAAGTGAGAACAGCATGGCAGGTTCCTACAAAAGTGGCATGAGAATGTATGGCAACAATTGGAAGGATCAAAGAATATTACAGCATCTTCTTTAAATATCCTGGAATTTGGCATAGTTGAGGAATAGGTCCACTTGGAAGTTTTGATGCCATTCCAAGTGCTGTTGTTTATCCAGCAGCCTCTGTTGAAAGTCATAGAATGGTAGAGAATAAGAATAATAAAAAGGTATAGCAAATCGGATACTTCCATGAATCCAAGTTAGCACATACCATCATTTTGCATAGTTTGTGCAGTCCAATGATAACTCAATTGGAACAACCAACGTCATAGGAATGTTACAGTCTTCTGATAGAACAGGTACTTTTCAACTCCTTGAATGTTATAAGCATTTCATATTAGTGTACAACCACTACGCATCATAAAAATATAACTTACAATTTGAATAAGTTTATACAATGAAATAATGACATGATTTATACAGCGCAGTCATATTAAAGTCAAGCAACTTCTGCCAATTTCTCTGCTCCGCATGGGCTGAAGCTGAAAAAACACCTCTTAACATCTCAGGATATAACGTTCAAATCCTTGAAGACCAGCAAGGAAAGATCAAGTGGTGTAGCGGTAATCATCATTAGATGTGAGAAGATGAACTGCAGCAGTTCACTAGCTAGGTTACAATACAAAAGGAAAAGATTAGAATAGTAGGATCAGATTAACAATTTTAAGTAAGCATCCTTCATGTAGCTGCAGTTACAGCTTCAACCAGCCAGGTCTTGTAAACCAGAGCAGGTACATATTTAGATAAAAGAGAAAGCACAAGGTCTTCCATGAAATCCTGATTGCATGCCCAGCATAAATGGCTTTGAGCTACCGTATCTGAAACCAGGGCCTGAACTCTTGCACACTTGAGCAGACCTGACCTTCAGACTTTGTCCTGTAGAACCTAGTGTGCATGTGGGTTCCTGTTATTCAGTTGAATATGAATGTATTAGAAATGGATCAGTATTGCATCCTTTCTCAGTTTTCAGAACTTTACAAAACTGACTAAAAAAATTAAAATCATAGCGAGCGAGAGGGGACACAAGAAATAATGCAATAGCTCAACTAGTCCACGCCACACAAGGTGCTTACCCAGTAGCATGGCATATGAGATGGAAGAGAGATGAGAAGATGCGTGTTTACTGGAGAGCTTTCACTAAATTCAAATTTTAATTCAGTAAAAACATTGAAGATACTCGACCGACATATATTTTTTTGTCCATCGCAAGTGCAGATACTTCTTAAGAGACAGCAGCTATGCACAATACCACAGTATGTATTAAGTGAACTCTATTAAATCAAAGTTACACAATGATATGCACATCATGTCCATATTCTTGCCCAATACCAATGTGAAGTGACTAAGGCAAAGGAAAGACGAGTAAAGAATGAAGATTAAAGTCATGTACAACAATTGTTTAAGATCTGCACCTTCTCCGTGTGAGATCCCGGTAAGCTAGCAACTGGTGTCAAAAGCTTCAATCTGCCCCCCACCCCCCACCCCCCACCCCCCAAAAAAAAAGCATTTCAGATGTGCATGGATTATTCTCCATGAGATGCAGGTAGATTGCAGCTCACCTTCCTGGGGAATATCTATCCCTTGCAGCCTTAATCTTTTCTACCGCCTAATGAATTCCATGGAATCAATCATTTGGTGTTAGGAAAATTAAACGACTATTTAGGAGTGAAATTAAAAATCGCACATGCCTTTGCTACCCTATCAGGACTGAAACTGTTTTCAGTTGACAAGAAATCCATGAGGCCCTGAACACAGAAAGCAAAGCACTATTAGCTTGTGAAACAATAGGAGCAAATGCAGTATGGTCTATCAATGAAAACCTTTGAGTCAGGTGAGGTCCACATGAAATCTGGAATTCCTGTACAAACATTAGGTTCCTTAAACAAGGTCCGAACTTCCTGGTAAGGCCAGTCTTCTGGAACACTGAATCTACAGAAGAAAAAAGAACACGCACAGTAAGATCTAGCGCTTCAAGATTACTCAGATAATAACATGATAGATTAGGAAAACCATGCAAGTAGGACCAACTCGTGAGTCCATCCTACATGCATATTTTTTATTTCTTATGTATAAACAGTGTACCAAAGAAGCTACAGAAATATAATAACAAATTAATAAATGAGCATAACAATCATGAATCCTTGAAACAGTTTCTTTTAAAGTTATGATGGAGCACTTCAGGCCAGTCATCAAGGACTGGTCAGAAAGAAAATCAAACAATATTCAGACATAAATAAAATCTGCAACTACTTGAGGGCTTAGCTGCTATGGCTGTTACAAACTGCACACTTTCTCCACAGTTGCATCACACTACTGAAGACACATTTCATCTTCATTGGTCTGTGCACTGTATCAATAACACCAGAAGATAGGTGCAAGAGCGACATCCCGACAGCAGTAGCCAAGCCAGAACGAAGGTAACAGGGAATAGCAGCACAAGAAGATTTGACATAAGAAGCGCATGACCACATAATGACGTGATGCTTTCTAGCAGAAGCACATAGCATAAACAGCATGGTGAAGCAAAAGGAGCAGAAGCAGAGTGCAGCATAGCAACAGAAGCTGTGTAGGACACAGAGTGGGTGGTATGGTCATAGAGGCAACAGGGGACATGTTGGTGGTGTAATTTGTGAAACACCTGGTGTGCAAGGTATAACACAGTAGCATAACAAAAATTGGATTTCTTCCCAGGTTAGTATTATTTGAAAAAAAATGTGACTTGCAAAAAAAATTCAACAATCCAAATAATCTGCAGCCCGTTAACACTCACAAGGCACATGTAGTTCTAGGCACATGTTATATCCCATTGCACACATTATCATTTCATGGAGTTCACAAAATGCTTACTTTTCTGGCAACACAACTCATTAGAGAGGATTTGAGCAAGCCAAGACTGGATGTGTAAGACTCATCAAAACATACCTCGTCTGTTTAAGATTTTGCAGAACTTCTTCTATGCAACCATGCTGCCGAATGAGTTTCAAGGCTCTTTGTCCCCCAATACCTATGAAAAAGAAGAATATAGCTGTTAATGAGTTGTGACGAATGTTACTGGTTTGAAGATTGCTCAAGGTTGTAGATTACATATGGCACCAAACTATCCATCATAAAGCACTCTGAAACCAACTTTGAGCTTCAATTTAATTCAGGATCTAGTCAACAGACGGGAAAAAAAAAACCTCGACCTGTGGGGGGTAAGACAGCCCCCGGGCTTTTTGCTAAGAGAAGACCTTCTCATGCAGATATTTGGCTTCCACAGTTTATTACTGCTAAATTTGGGACAGAGTATATGTTAAAGCCCCCATAAAGTGAGCAGATGAGTAACTAGAGCAGCTAATCAAGGGAGCAAACTTTAAAATTTTCAGAGTGGTACTATCTCTTCAGCGAAGCTTGAATTACTGAATCATACTACGAACTTAATCTAATACAAACTCTATATAGAGAACATCGAATGGGGTAAAACACCTTTAATATTCTCACAGTAATCGCATCCACTAAGGATGCACAAGTCAATGAATTGATCCATCGTGAGTCCAAGTTCTTCCAAAACCTGGAAAATCATAAACAATCACTAAGATGCTCAGGAGAATAAAAAAAGATAAAGAAAATGTGTGTGAAGCTACCTTTGACACTTCAAATTCTGTCACAGGAGATTTCTTATAACCAAGGTCAGTTAAGTGACGAAGAAACCTTCGAGCACCAAAAGTCAGTGAGTCCATGTCCTCTGAAGCTACAGCATAGACCTAGCATTCACAGCTCAGAATGAAAAGAAAATTCAATTATGCTAAAATAAAGGATGCTGTAAAGTTATTGATTGGTATACCTGGTGAGTTTCACAAAGTGCTGCACACTGTGCTTCAGCTTCACCTGGTGCCTGCAGAAGTGGTAGGAAAAACTTAAATACCTATTACAGTACAACATCACACAAAGGCCAGGTACCATGCTTGCATTGCCATCAAATCATAGTACAGCATGTAGCCCAGACAGAAGAATCGTGCATTCATGCCCCATGAGAAAACCAAATCGAGTTTTTCTCTACAGTGGTAACTGGTAACATTGATATCACGTGGGGCAGCTATTGATTGACAGATATTCACATGTGCAACAGGCACATTCATCCTAGTTAAAGACCAACCTTAACAGCAAAAAATAAGCTTAAATCAATACCAAACAGACATCTTACTTTCAAGCTAAGCCATCTGCTTAATTCCCCCCACTGGCAAGAGAATTGACAGTTGAAAAGGTAGGGGATTACTTACAGGTGTTAAATTTTTGTAGAGGCTCACAACCTAAGCTTACCTAAAAAGTTTTTAGGGCCTAAAGGTCTAGCATCCTCATGAGTTCAACTTGAGATGTAGGGATGCAGCTTAAAACTTGTCTGAGAAGCCATTCAAATAGGACTTGAGCTTATGGGAAATCTAATTAGAAGCTTAAGGCCTCCCGAGCAAGGATTATGTAAGTTAGACTAGTGCATTCTTTAAGTTCAAAAGATTCTCAAAATTCTACTGACCCTCCATGGCACTGGAAGAACACATTAATCTGTAGTTGATCTGTGTAGAAAAGTAAAGACTTAACCAACAACTGGGCAAAAGCAATAATGGTACCTCAACTACAGGGACACCCATCAATCTTAACAGCTTCTTACAATCATCATTGTGCTTTTTTGTGACCTGGAAAGGGAGGCAAAGAATACAGTACATCCTCAGAACAACTCCACTATTTAATAAAAAATCTTGCTAACACTCCTCAAACTGTTTAGAAGGCTTAAACCATTTTCCTGAGAAAACTCCATATGACATATTCATACGAGAATAGAAGGCTGCTTTATCTGATATAAATTCAAGGACACTCTTTGAACAAATTCGCCTATTTCCTCAGACAGTAAGATCATTACCTTGACAGTCCTTTTGCTAAATTTTTCAATTGAATCCTCATCTCCGATCTGTAATTCAAGTGCCACTTCAGAAATCCAGCAAAAGCAATGAAAAAGGTAGGCATAGCCAGTAAGGAAGCTCTAGCACTATGCTGAGGAGCAACTGACCTCCATAGCTCTATTAAGATCTTTGGTAGCATCATTCCTCTTTAAGGACCTACACAAACATTGAAAAAGCATGTAAAAACGAGGCCCGACCTAGAATGAACTAGGTGGTTTCTCTTTAAGAAAATAGGCACCCAAAATTGAGTTGAAAAGAACTTGAGATGGGGTGGTTGGGGTGCACAAGCACACCTCCCACCCTGATCTTGATTGGAAAAGCATGTTCGAGATTTAATATTGATGAGTGAAAATGAGCAAAGAAAAAAGTTCCTGCATACCTTTTTGCAAGCTCCTTTTTCTTCATTTCAGGTGGCTCTCCATCAAAAACAAAACTAACATAAAAGCTCAGCAGAATCAGCAAAAGTAAGACAACTGCGAAGAATTGACAAGGACCACAGGAATGCAGGAAGCTTACACAGGCTTTATCCCTGCTTCTAGCATTCTTACTGTCCGGTTCAACATACCCTGCAGATGACTGCACCATTTACAGAGATGGAAAGTCAAATAAGCTGCACCGATAATGACTTGACAATAGGCGGTGCAAGCAATATTCCTTGCCTCGTGACTTCACCAGCCTCATTGGTCAGAAGCTCTGATCCTTTCCTTCCAACCACAATCTGCAGAAATTGACAACACATTTGATATGAATCCCATGACAGCTAGAGAGAAACCTGTAATGGTAAATTGACCCAATAAAAGCTAAGTACACAAATGCTTGCGCATGCTAATAGCCTAATAGCATTAGATTTAGAGAGAACAAAACTGGGCAGTAGTTTTGTAAATTGAAATTCTGCCAATGGTATTAGCCTCTGAAACTGAAGAATAAGTGGTTGCTGATTGTATACTTGTATGCATTCAAAAAATACAGTAGTAGATGCCAAATGTATCAGAACATAGCCATTGTCTCAAAAAAAAATAGATGTGGTGCCATCGTGCTTCCATATAACCCCTATTAACCGACACATTGCATGAATTTCCCAACGGATTGTGCCATATGCCCATACCCACAACAGCGACATCGCAGAAATCACCCATCATATCGCAACGAATTTGAAACTGGGAACACTCCCCTAATCATATCAACGGAGAAATCTAACTCTTAGCTGGCAACGCTGTACCCAAACGCGACGACGACTCACGAGGAAACGGTCACAGGAAACTGAAGCGAAGAGGCCGAATAAATAGAGAGGGCGGGCGCGAACGAGCCAACGACTCACGAGGAACTGGTAGATGCTGAGGCTTGCGTCGACAGAGATTACGCGGCCGCGGTAGTCCTCCACCCGCCGCTGCACCGCGGCCCTCGGCGCGTGCTCCGCCAGCAGCTTCGTCAAGCCCTAGAGCGCGCCACGAAGCTGTCACATCGAGAGCCCGAAGGCGAGGTTGCAACGGTGAACCACCAAACACATGGAGGAGGGTACCTTGATTCCCATGGTGGCGGTTGCGGTGGCGGCAGTGACCGGCGGCGACGGATCGACGGTGGAGCACCAAAGCGCAGCCAGGCGGCGGCCAATCCCCACTCGTAGTTTCCCGCCTCGGGAGCCGGGACGGAGTGGATAAAATCAGAGTCGTGGGCTATAATTTTCTTTGCCTTTTGAGAAGGAAATATAAGTTTTTGGGCTGTGCTGCTGCGGCCTCTGCAATGGGCTTCCATCTTTCGTTTCTGATTTCTGGCCCATCTCTTCGTATAACATCTTTTTAAATATATATAAGACCTCCTTTTCTTTTGACGAGAAAAGTTCTAGTAATAATACGAAAGCTGTCGGAATAAAGATGGCACGCTGCGCACCGCCACTTGTACTTGACGTCAAAAAAAAGTTTTTTCTCCACGGGTACAAATGAGGTGGGAGCTCTCGGATAAAGCTTTCAAATTACTTGATCCAAGTTTTGTTTATTAATTCAAATTCATTTTCTCTTAACATGAATCTGTGCAGTTCGAGAAAAAGAACAGTTTATTTAGGGCCTGTTTGGTAGAGTTCCATGCAGCTTCAGATCCTCAAAAACACCTCTGCTCTAGATTTTTTCAGCCAAACGGTTTGAGATCCAGCAACTCCACCACATATCTGCTCCACGAAAACGGTAGATCTACCCCCAGATCCATGGATTTGGTGGAGCACCTCAGGGGGTACTCCACGAAATCAAATTTGGTGGAGTTGGAGGAAATTACCTACCACTGCCACTCATTAGTGAAAAATGATCGGTTCGTTCTATTTCTTCATTGCTTCCTTCTCTGCTCGCGCCGCCATGGCCGCGCCCCGCTCACCGTAGCCGCGCCCCGCCCACCGGAGCGCCGTCTTGCTCCGCCGAAGCACCGCCCCGCACCCGGCCACCTAGCCGTCGAGGCCGCGCCCGCCAGCGCTCGCGAGGCCGCCGGCGAGACCGTGCCCGCCAGCACCTCAATCATGCGTGCAACAACGCTAGGAAGGAGATGTTTTTTTTATTCTAATGCATGGGCCCAAATTGCCAGTGAGATAAAGATAAGAATGGAGCTGTACCAAACGCTTTTTGAGATATTAGATCCATAGTGGAGCAGCTCTATGGTGGAGCTAGCTCGATCTATAGATTTGGAGCTGTTTTTTCAAAGCTGGAGCTCTACCAAATAGGCCTGAGAACCTATGCAAAGTGGTTGTTTGGACCTGGAGGACCCAGCTGGGCCGGTTAGGCCAAAGTCTAGCCCGAAGCCGGCTGAGCCAAAGGGGGGCCCGGAACTGGCCCAAAAGGACCTGCGGGACTGTAGCACGCGGGTTGCCGCCCGTCTACTTGGTTAGGAATTAGACTCCCGTCCGCTTGGGTTAGGAATTAGAAAGAGCTGGATAATAGGATGGCTTGCAAGTTAAGGGAGTTAAAGTTCCTTGAGAACCAAGTTGTGTCCCTCTATATAATAGAGACATCATGTACCAAATGAATCAAGCAAAAAATTAAGGGATAAAACATTAAAGCTCTCTCTCCCTCTCTCCATGCGCCGCCCTCTCCCCCTGCGCCTCCTGCGCAGCCCCCCTCCATGACCACCGCCCACATCCCCCTCCCTCTCTAGGCCCCCAGATCTAAAGAGTTAGTCAAAACCATAACATCTAGTATACAGAGACCAGGCTACCGATCACTATGGGCTTCACCTATTCATGAGGTCTACAACGAAGCAGCCAGCATGTAGCAGTTCACCACGCGAACAGTTGTGACACTATTGTTCATGGTGTGAACAGTAGCCGTAGGGGTGGCAACGTTAGCTCCCCATCCCCGTTCCCACGGGGAGAGGAATTCCCCGTCCCCGTCAATACTCGCGGGGAACATTTTCTTTTCTTGCCATCCCCCCGGCCTGCCCCTGCGCGGGGAATTATTCCCCACGTGATCCCCGTCCCCGAGAACCTTCAAAGGAGGCTAATAGAACAAGCAATTTCTCAATTATTATGTCGATTTCCAAAAGACATCACCAATTATCATCCCATAGATCCAAAGAAAACACAACAAGCAAATTTTTCTCAGTTATCATGTCAATTTCCAAGAGACATCACCAATTATCCTCTCATAAAACCAAAGAAAAATATATAGAGAAAAGGAAGGAATCAAAGAAATTTCTCAACAGGTCACGACTGGGAACTAAGTAGCATTTTGACCACGTCGGTCTTCCATCTACTCTACTGTCTCCTTTGACTTTTTTTTTTTGGTTCTTGTTCGGGATTTGCTAGCACAGGATAATGAGTGCGTGCAGCTGCACAAGGGAGCACGACGCGTGCGGCCCTGAGGCTCAGGCTGGAGCGGCAATGCTGCAGGGAGTTCAGCGGGCGAGGTCGTGAGCTTGAGCGGGTGGGAGTTCAGCGGCAGCGCTTGAGCGGTGGCAGCGACCGGCGAGCTTGCTGTCGGTGGATAGCGGCGGGGTTGTGGGAGAGGATACGAGGAGTTGCTGGGGCTAATTAGTGGAAGGGAAGCTCGGTAAGGATCCACCGGTCACTGCATTCCTCGGGTGGCGCTCCCCATGCCTCCCCTGCCACCCGTCGCTGTTTGGAGATGGAGGAGATCAGCAAGGGGCAGGTCAGACACCTGTCGCTGCCCTACCCGACTGCTCTTGTATTTATATAATAAAATTTACTTGTTGTACTTAAGTACTCTATTTATATAATAAAATTTAGTACTCCTTAAGTACTTCTTTAGTCCTTTGGCACCTACCAAATTTCATCATGTGTTCTAAATTTTTAAACCAACAATGCACATCATTAAGCACAAGCATTACATGAGAAATAATTACATTATCTGTATCAATAATCTGTGATAAATAGCTAAAATTTGCACCAATATTCATAATATTGACCTCCCATCCACACATTCACAATAATTTGATATAGAATAAGGAAGAAGAGTCCAGTTCATGTTAGAGTTAAAAATAAAGCTAATCTATGGCGTATGGTTGACTCCATCCGACAAGCTTGTTGGCCCGATCCTCTGCAAATGTGGCTCTTATATCCGCAGTGCCAGTTAGATCAACAGTAAGCAATATGGAGAAGTTAGAAAATATGGTCTAACAAGACCTTAGCATTGGAATTTCAAGTGCTCAGTAGGCTATCAAATATGAACCCCCACTTTCAACATCCTGCCATGATTATTTGCCATGCTAGATTATCCTTGTATCTTAATTGCAGCTGCAAAGAAGATGGAATGATATGGTATGATCAGGGTATTCACAAAGATAATGTATAGAAGGATGGCATAGCTAAAAAGAAGGCTAGAAGAATAATAATTTAGAGGTCCATCCTAACCAGTAAAGCAAGCACTTAGTTAAAAAACAGAATACGAGCATGAATGATAAAATAATAAAATAAATATGTTGCAGATAATATATATGATATGAGATTATTTTCACTTTGTGTCCTGTTTCAACATTTCTGCAAAAAGATATACACACTAAGAACCGCTATACAGAGCTACTCAGGCTGCTCCCTGGGGTGAGAAAACTAAATCTGATACATTTTCATTTGCGTGTTACATAATATTACATGCATAAATATTGATATCACAAAATGGTGGATTTGGGGATGAGATATTTCTTCACTGTAATGGTGATGTGCAACTAAACAAAGTCATGGTTGATAAAGTAAATTGATTAACAAAGATCTAACAAAGCATGTCTGCACTGCAAGCTTCACAAAAATTACACATGATCAGTAATTCCAACGACTTTGGTACTGAGCCTAATAATAGAAGGTTCTTGTACAGGAAAATAGTATTAGCAACCAAGTAAATGTTGACACTTCCCAACTAACAAAAATTTCACAAAAAATCTGGTAGCAAAGCATACTATGGGGAACCTAGCTTAGAAACAAGGAGCCCGTGATCTTCAATAGGTGAATCAAGATGCTATTGAGAACTGAAACACAAGAACAAATTATCCTCATCTAGATCCAAGAATTTCTAGATCCGGTACAGCGGAAAAGAATTCAAGCAAATTGAGGGAACAAATAGCGACAGATGGGGGAAGAAGACCAACTTAGATGGAGCTCATCTGCCAGTCGGTGCAGATGATGCAGCTGCTGAGGCAATTCTCGAAGGTGGAGGTGATAGCTGTGGGTGCCCTTGCTCCCTCGTGGAGGAGGAGACTGAGGTGGAGACACCGGTGGATGCGGACGGGGACGAGTTGGAGTCGTCATCGTGCAGGATCAAGGAGCCGGCGGTGGCAGCACACAACCTCGCGTCGCGTCAGGGAGAAGAGTGGGAGCGGATGAGACGACGAGGAACAGACGCCCGATAGGTCGAGGTGGGGCGTGTCTGCCCCGAGGCAAATGCGGGGGCGGGCTGGAGAGGCCCATCACGGACGCTTCCAAACGTCGGGGAAATTTGACCCGTTGCCAATTTTCTGCGTGGGCTTCTAGCCCGGGGAAAGTACGGGGATCCCGTGGGGATTTGAATTCCCAAAGTGACCCTTAGTGGTAGTAGGCGCCGTGCCGTTTAAATGTGCGTGGTGATTGTACTTTGTAACATCTCGTGTAGGAGCAACCTCATTCACTTTGACCTCCTTTTTATACCGTGTGAGATGCTTGCTTCATTGCTTTTGCGTGTGATCATGTCGGATCGCATCACTCGCTCGCATGTGCCCCTCTTTATTGGATCAAAGTTTTTTTTTGAAGGGGGGTCAAAGATAATTGCTCTACTTTTTTTTAAAGAATTGGCATTACTAGCGAATCAGATCTACAGTATTGCATTCCTATAGTCAATTGACCCAATCCAATAGAACTGGAGAATCAGTAGTTATATGCATTAAAAAATACAGCAGATGCCAAATGCATTCAATTTTTTTGGATATTGTGCCATCGTGCTCCCTATTACCCCTATGAACCGACACATTGCATGAACTTCCTAACAGATTGCGCTATATGCCCAAGGGGCCGACTAAATAGAGGGGGCGAGCGAACGAGCCGAGGACTCACGAGGAACTGGTAGATGCTGAGGCTTGCGTCGACGGCGATGACGCGGCCGCGGTAGTCCTCCACCCGTCGCTGCACCGTGTGCTCCGCCAGCAGCTTCGTCAAGCCCTAGAGCGCGCCACGAAGCTGTTACATCGAGAGCTGGAGGGCGAAATCGCAACGTGAACCACCAGACGCCTGGAGGAGGGTACCTTGATTCCCATGGTGGTGGTCGCGGTGGCAGTGACCAACGGCGACGGAGGAGCACCAAAGCGCAGCCAGGCGGCGGCGAATCCCCCACTCGTAGTTTCCCACCTCGGGAGCCGGGAGAGGAGAGTTGGAGTGGATAAAATCAGGATCGTGGGCTATGGTTTTTTTTTTGGCTTTTTGATAATGAAATAGAAGTTTTTAGGCTGTGTGCAGCTGCAGCCTCTCCAATGGACTTCCATCTTCCGTTTCTGATATCTGGCCCATCTCGACGTAGAACTCCCTTTTCATTTTTTTTAGCATAACCTCCCTTTTTCTTGATTATAGCATGTTAATATAAACTGTATATACAAACCATTATTTCACAATATCTCTGTTTTCTATAAATCGAGTCTATTTATGCCACGCAAGCCATGTAGGATTAGCTGATCCCACCCTCTGCATTTGCAGTTCTATGAAGATCGCTTGTCGCTTGGTGTTGGTCACTTGGTCTTCGTAAGCTTCCGTGCTTGTCCATTTGTAACTTTATTCACAGCTGAAAGCTGATTGTCGTGAGGCCAATGTAGTCATGTGGAGAAGTTGGTGTGAAAGCAAGACTCTGTAAGCTCATGCAAGAACATGTGCTTGCAGGTAGCGAGTACATATTCTTAAGCTAGGATGGAGATGGAGATAAGGTTAGCCCCACGAGTTGCACGGAACCAGTTATTGGTAGTAGGTGCCGTGCCAGGGGCGGAGCTAGAAAATATCGTCGCTGATGTCAGTGGAGAGTACTAACTCCGATAAGTCCATAGATTATACTAATTAAAAATAAATGATGATAATTGGTTCTGCTCGCTTCTGCTTTTTGGATAGCTGCAGCTGCGGCTGCAAGCTACAGCATGCAGGCTTAAACACTCCCTTCCCATTCTATCCGGCTGGTTAGCTGCATTTTGTTGTAGTTCTTGCTGGCCATCGTAGCTGAGCTGTAGCGCAAGCTCAGCTCAAAAAATCACTATCGAATAGGTAGATATTGTGAGATTAGAAGGGCTTACAATAATGTTTACCTTCTGCAATTATAATTTCTCTCTACGATTATGACCATCCATTTTGTGATCATGATCGCTAGAAATTCTTGTTCCACAAAGCATATAATACAATCATTCATAAATTCATCGATTACGTAATGAGTTAGCAAAATTCTTACTCCCTTACCTAGCATTTGCTGTTGCTAAAAAAAGAATAGATCGAAAAAGCAAGCAAGCTCTTCCCGTTTCCACGTGTTTCTGACTTCAGAACACTAGTAGCTAACAGATTGATACAACAAAATTTCAGACTTTAGAAATTGAGTTGGGGTAACAAAATCCCTAATCAATTCAACACGTCAAGTAAACAAATCACACTAGAGAATTGGGGCTTTCGTTGGGATAATCAGTACCTGAACTGAGACCACACGTTGGTCTTGAGATTGGCCTAGGAGTCTAGGACGAATGGGAGGAGGAGCTGCCAGACCGTTGCCACGGTGCCGCCGTGCGGCTGCGCGACGCAAGGCGTTGAGATGCCGATGTGAGATTGGAAAGGAAACGTCGTTGCCGTCGGACTGCCTTTATGGTGTGGGCTGTTGCTAATTGAGATTAAAGGCTACATGGATGTCAACAGATTAAATAATGGGCTGGGCGCTTGGTTGCTGGGCTGCCGGTGTCACCTGATGAACAAATGGGTACGAGCAACTTCAAAAGTTTTCTAAAAGTTATTGCTCAAAACTATGTATTGGGAACTTTTTCAAAAAATATTTCCTCCGAAAATATATTAACCCACAACAGATCGCTAATAACTAACCTTCAATATTTCAAAACAGGCCATATCATCGTAATTAGACCTAGCTCGACATCTCCCTGTTCTCTCCCTATCTTATTCTTTTTTCTTCTTCCTCAAGCCAAAGATTTCTTTTCCTCCAGCCGAAGAAGAACCGACAGAGCGAGCTCCTCCTTCGACTCGTCGTCGTCCTCGCTGCTCTTGCTCCTTGTCAGCCAGCGTGATTAGCAGCTACTCCTAGCGTGGCCAGCGGTGCCTGCCCGGCCTGGCGGCCTCTGTGCCTCTCTGCCTCTGTGCCGGCAGCCGGCCCGCTGTAGGAGTCAGGGCGGAGCCGGAGGGCCGCCTCGCGTCGGCCGCCGCACGTTGGTTGGCTTGTCGGGTCCGTTCGGTGCACCATCGACGCCCCTCTCGCCGGCCGCTCTGCACGGCTCTGCAACTTCGGCACTAGCCCACAAGCCTGCTCCTCCTCCTCCTGAAACTTCCGCCCCGGCTCGTAGGTCTATTTTCCAACTGAATTCATGCGCACGCGTACATGCATGGCTCGGTGATCTGCTGCAATAAGGGATGGGCGCCAGTCGGCGATGGGAGTTCAATTGGAGTTTGTAACACTGCTTGACGTGCGTATGCGGGTACGCGCACGGTGCACGGTCGTCGCTCGGTTGGTGAGGCCACCACCTACACTGCTGGTAGGAAGAGGGATGGCACGAGCACTCCTCCTTGTCTCTGTCCGTTGCAGACGCGCAGTAGCCTCTGCTGAATAAATGAGCGGAAACTTCAAAATTGGGAGGTGTTTTTAGCGTCCGTGCATTTTTACAGGAAGCATGAGGAAGCTGTTGGAGGTAAGTTTTTTCCCTAGATACAATTTTGGAGCAATTTTAAGAGAGCTTTTGAATTTGCTTAGATTACCCCCTCAAGAAAAAAAAGGGTTACGACGAAATCGTCGATGTCAGCTGACACCGACGGTTCAATGTAGCTCCGCCCCTGTGCCGTGCCGTTCATCACATTGCATGTGCCCCCCTCCTTATATTCCCATGGGAATTAAGTTTGTTTTTTGCGTAGGTCAAATAAAGAAATTGGCTCTACGATCTTTCCTTTTTTTTTAATCAATTGGCATCACTAGCGAGATCGAATCAGCATCTACAGTAGTGCGTTCCTACAATCAATTGGCCCCAATAGGCAGGATGCGAGATCAATTAGCGCAGGGCACGCATGGATTATGATCAACAGAAGTTACACCCACACTCTAGTTTTATGTCAAAGTGTGAACGCATCAGACGACCAGACGGCAGAGTACGAGTGGGTGTTGCGTGGATCACGTGCGTGCGCTGCGAAGCTTCTGCTCTGATGCACGGTGGCACAGCCTTTCACGTTCGTACAGGGGAGAGGCGTACAGCAAAAGCGCCCGTGATAACACACGCTACGGTCGTGGACCGGGTCCACCGGCAGCTCCAATGGCAAGCCTTGTACCCTTCCCCCCTCCCAGCCCGTTGCCTGCCAGCGTGCCGTCGGCGACTCGCCGGCTCACGCGCTCACGCCTCGCCGGCTCGCCGCCTGCGCCGCACGCCCGAGCGGCGACTGCTCGGAGGCCTACAGCCACGAGCGCCCCCGGATCACGGAGGACGCGGTCCAGGCTCCACCACCCCGGTCGCGTCACCCTGGCGGCCCGCCACCACTTTCCCTTTCCGCTTTCCGTCCGCACAAAGGTCGCGGCGCGGGCCCCACTCATGTCCGGGTCCACGCGTAAGGGACTCGGCTCCTCCCGTATTTATACGCCAAGCAGGGGTCGCAGGCCACCCACGCAGACACGGCAGACCCGCCCGCGACGCATCTCTCCCTCTCTTCCTTCTCCGTCAGCCGAGCGGCATCCACATCTGTGCCCCCGCAAAAGTTGCGGGAAATCTCGGTCGGCTTCGCTCCCGCTCCCGCTCCCGCACCCCGGCGCCATGGAGGAAGCCAAGGGTACGTCTGCCGCATGGTTGATGCTAGCTTGCTGGGCTAAGTTACGCGATTGCGGTTTCTTTGGGGTGTTGTGCTGAAGGAGGGAATTCGGGATCCAGGAAGTGTGGAAACCTTGGGTCACGGGCTGGTGTTGTCGATGAGCGTTGAGGGGATTTAGTCTTTGGTGGGAGGAGGGTGGATTCCGGGTTTCTGATTCTGGATGTGTCGTGATTGAAGCAGGAAGTTGCAAAATTGGTGTTTGCCGCGTGATGGGCCGGGGCTTGAGTCTTCCGGTGAAAAGAAAGAGTGGAATTTGAGAGGTTCCGCGAGCTTTTGTGGTATAATGGGGGCGTTCCTTCTTCTGTTCAGGCACTACTCTGTTCATCGGGGGGCTCAATTCTTCTTTTCTTGTCACCTAATACATGCTCAGCCTGAAAAATGCCTCTTTTCCACTCACTACGGTCAGCACACTTGCTTAGTCTTGTTATTTCTGTGTAGGATAATCATAATGTACTCGTTCTAGCAAACTATCATGCTGGTAAATGCGAAAAACAGAGCTCTACATTCACAAGTTCTGAATTGCAGTACCGGTAATGTAGCATAGGTTTTGCGTGGGACTATCTTTATGAGAACTTGTGTACCTGCACACTATTGACTCTTGAGCAGCTAAGCTAGCAGGGATTGCCTTGGTGTTCTCCCTTTCTGGTACAACCATACAATCTACCTCACCACCTGGTGATTGTACAGTTTTGATCTGCCTCAGCAATAATATTTACTGTCAATTTGTTTTCCTGCTGTGGAATAGTGGAATGCCGTGCTAAAATAATCTGTGACTCTATATGCACCATTTTCCTTCGTGGCCTTGGTGTGTAGGTACTTACCTTCAAAATCATCTTGCCTGCTTGTGTAATAATCTGGTTGCTATTTCCGTCATTGACGGGCTGATGGCTGAATAGTATATTCTAGCTAGGAGTTGTTCCTTTTCGACTACACTAATTCTTAGTTAACTTAGATGGTTCATAAATCATTTTCTCACTTTATTGTAGTTGTGGAGTCGAAGGACGGAACCATCTCAGTTGCTTCTGCATTTGCTGGTCATCAGGAAGGTAACATTGTAGTTTCCTCATCAACTAGACTCTCTATTGAATGGCATGGCATGGCACTCACAGTTACAATCAATTAGATCTATGCATTCCTGCATTTATTGTACACTACCAATTTAGCACTTTCAGGAACTACCTGCTTACTTGAGCTTTGGTGCATCAAACAGCTGTACAGGACAGAGACCACAAGTTTTTATCAAAGGCAGTCGAAGAAGCATACCGAGGAGTTGACTGTGGAGACGGAGGCCCGTTTGGTGCAGTTGTTGTCCGCAATGATGAAGTTGTAGTTAGTTGTCATAACATGGTTTTGAAGCACACCGATCCAACCGCGCATGCTGAAGTAACAGCAATAAGAGAGGTAGGGTGCTCTAATTCAGGCCTCAAAATCCAAATATGAGGACTGTTGACCCTCCAATTGGACTCCCCTTCTATGCTTTTGGTGTTAGCACCATGTTGTGCTTGTAGTAAGTTAAAAGCCACTCTTGTCAAAAAAATAAGTTAAAAGCCACGTTCACATACATACATTAAGTTTGCTGGACTCAAATTTAGTGGTAGTAACTTAGATGACTCTGCTGTTGAATCAGTTAAAGCAAAACAAATTGATAGCTGAAAATTGTGTAGATTCCTGTGAAAAGTTACCAAAGTGATAGGTCAAAGACTAGTTCACAAAAAAACAAATCACAGTAGATCGTATAGACAATTAGATGTACAAGTATAACAGATGTTTTCAAGATCACTGGATAAAAAACGACAATGTCAGGTCTGCCTGAGCCTTACTTCTGTGACCATACAATGCTTTCATAGTGCTTGTTGCATTATTCATTTGTTTCTTTGTATAGCTTGGATAATCCGATATCCTTCTCATATAAAAATGTTTCTTTTGTATGCTAGGCTTGCAAAAAGCTTGGAAAAATTGAGCTGTCGGATTGTGAAATTTACGCGTCCTGTGAACCATGCCCAATGTGTTTTGGTGCTGTTCATCTTTCCCGGATTAAGGTCTGTTTCTTTTCTTGTTCTTCATATGTTAGAATAGTTAGTAAATTACTAATTAATAATCTTGTTCCATGCTGTACTGCAGAGGCTGGTGTATGGAGCCAAGGCTGAAGCTGCTATTGCCATTGGGTTTGATGATTTCATTGCTGATGCTCTCAGAGGAACTGGGTACTACCAGAAGTCCAACATGGAAATAAAGCAGGCAGATGGAAATGGAGCCCTGATTGCGGAACAAGTCTTTGAGAAGACTAAAGAGAAGTTCCAAATGTACTGATAAATTATTGGTTGATTTAACATTCCGATAGGCCTCTGATGCTCAAAATGAATAATGCAACTTTCGGTATCATGTCATTTGTGGGCTGTGAAACTGTCAATTTGAATATATTTGATTTCTCATTGTGCTTCGATTTCTGACAAGCAAGAACTCTGTCATTCCTTGTCCTTATTCACTGAGCAATTCATTTTTAATTTAGTTGATTGCGTTCTTCCTGTCAAGATTTTACTTGATTGAGTTGTTTCATTGGGCACATTGCCATTCCCATGGAAATGAACACAGGAACTTTAACGAGTTCTGTTAAAATGGTTTGCCAGCTTGCTCCTGGAATTTTCTTCGGTTTCTGATTTTTTTCTAAGCTCTCCTCCAATACTTAAAATCATGCATTACTTGCCATTGTTTGCTACTAAAAGCACATGGTGGCGTGTTGTTCGTACTGGAAAAAGATTTATTTTCTTGTATCTTTTAATCTACATCTGAAATGTAAATTAGTTTTGCCTTTATGTTCGCAACGAGACTCTGAAGCATACATACCACATTCACATATAGAAAATGGAAACAAATCTGTCAAGGTACCAGTCAACTGAAGTCCTTCTGCAGAAATAGCAAGCACATCTTACCTATACTTATGTCTTCCGCCTGCGTCTCTTGAAAAAAAACAGAGATAAAGCAGGCAGATGGAAATGGATCCCCTGATCGCTGAACAAGTATTTGAGAAGACTAAATAGAAGTTCCAAATATACTGATACAAGGAAATAATACTTGACAGGATAATCTAACGTTGTGATAGCCCTCTGATCAAAAAGAATAAGACTACTGGTATTTGTGATGAGCCACCTGTCAATTTGAATACATTGGATTTCTCTATGCTTCCATTTCCGACAAACAAGAAACTGGAATCATTGTTCAGTTAACGATCAATTTATAATTTACCTGATGATTGTCTTCCTAACTCACACTGTATATTTTGCTAGATCGTGAGATATTTCCTTTGGGCGCATTGCTGTTCCCACAAAAATGAACACAAAACTATGACAATCATAGGGCCCTTCAAATGGTTTTGGCAATCATGCATTCGCTGCCACGATACTCAGTGTGCATAAAAACTCCCTGGTCCTAAGTTGATCGTAGAAGATAAATTTATTGCATCTTTTCTAACTTAATATTCAAAAATAAGGCTCTGAAACGTACCGATCACATTCACATATCAAAAATGGTAACAAAACAGGCAAGCTGCACCAACAGTCATCTCATCTCGACAGATATATACAAGGACCAAGCAGCACTCTAAGCACAAATAATCGCAAGAATCAGATATACATGACTAACAGGACTCATCACAGGAAGGAAATCCCTTCGCAACGATAGCAAGCACATCTCTACCTACACTAAAATGAAGCCAACTTCAGAAAAGGACTTAGAAATTGGCTGGTGCTCGACTTATGTCTTGGTGCCTGCACACGCATTGCTGAAGAAGTGCTGCCATCATAGCAAACTGGCGTCTGCCTACAGTTGCTTCTAAGCTGTTCGCATGATTCTGGGATCACGGAGTTTGAATACCCTTCAATAAGCGAACAATTCCATGGATGTAGAGATTGCACACTGAGGGAAACATTGGACAGGCAAATGCTGCTGAAGTTATCCCCCTGAATTCCCTCCAATATGCCAGCAACACCAATGTTGATACCAACAACATCCTTAATTGTAATATTGCTTATCATGGGGAGAGCATTCCTGTCATATTTGTCATCAGGATGTTCACCATAATTTCCAGTGATCCTGATGGCCATTGAAACGTTCTCCATGCTCACATCTGCTATGTACACATTCTTCACGTAGCCTCCACGCCCTGGGGCTGTCTTGATTCTGATCCCGTGCAAGGAGTTGACGATGCGGAGGCCCTCTGCCCGAACTTCTGATATGCCACCTGACATCTCACTTCCGAAGGCAATCCCTGCACCACCCCTTGTCTCTCCAGTGATGTTGCTTATGCTGATATTGGAGCTTGGTTGAGCAAGTGAAATGCCATACTCATCCCACCCGCTTTTAATGACAATAACATCATCACCATTTCTGACATAACAATGATTGATGCAGACATTCGTGGACGAGTCTGGATGGTTTGGAAATGTTTATTAGTACCATAGGTGCAAATATGATAAATGATTTTGCAGTGCCAAAATAAGTTGAAAACAAGCATATTTTTTGCATCAACCTCTTAACTACTGGTTTATAATAAATTTGGAGGACTTGGATAAATTCAAATTTCAAGCAAAGATCTCAGGTTTAATGCATATAGAAACTACCAGCCACATCCTATAATAGTTCGTGCTTATGTCATTTACTATCTTTAGTACTATGTGACAACAATCTGAAGACTAAAAATATGCTATCACTTCACTAAACAATAGCTTGCATATATTCAGCAATCTGTTTTTGGCAACAATAGTTTCCGAGTGCAGAGCTAAATGAAGAAAGGGAGCAAACATGTGGAACATTATAAATAAGAGGATAAAGTTAGACATAAAGGGAGTAGCAAATAATTAAAAAGTGTCATATTACCTGGATCAATGCCGTCAGTGTTCGGTGAATTCAAAGGCGCTAGGATTGTGACATGCTGGACAAGCACTTGGCTGTTTATTTAGCAAAAACACTCCAGATAATATAATTGTATTGTGAATGAATTCTTATGTTTTAATAGAAAGCAAGTGGCTATCTAGAAAACCAACCTGCAATATACAGGGTGGATATTCCAAAACGGCGAGTTCTTGAAGGTTAGATTAGATATGACAACATTGGTAGAGTACATCAACTCAACAAGATGTGGCCTAGTATAATTCAGTGTGTGGTTGTGGAACCAGCCCCACCAAGTAGCTCCTTGACCATCAATGGTACCATTAGCACCTGTTCAAGAGCACGGACAGTTAACGTACAGGAAAGCTAATTGAATAATATTTGAAGAAGACGGGTGATGCAACTACAGTAATTACTAACCAGTTATGATTACATCTGTCAGATGTGATCCAAAAATCAGACTCTGGTGCCTTTTTCCAGGAAGCTCTCTACCTCGCCCATAGGATGGAAGAGGATCAACAACTGGCCAATCAGATGAATCCTGAAGAAGTCAATGACTAACCAGTTATAGCAAAAGTATATTCGGCAGTAAAGTTGGTATTCAATGAGAAAACAAAAGATTTCTAAGCTTTTAAGGAAACTGATTTTTTTAGCATCATGTAAATGGCTTTCCATTGTTCCCCAGAAGAAAATTTGATCACAATAAGATTCAGAAATATAAGTTTGTCTTACTCATGTGCATATCGTAATAAACAGAAGACTCAAGCAAAATCTGAAAGTCATCTCACCAGTGATCCAATTATTACTGCATCCTTATCCAGTGACAAAGTGAGGTGGCTGATAAGACCAAAACTCCCTGTTAGCCACTTTCCTGCAGGCACAAAGAGCTGTGCGCCACCCTTGTCCGCAAACGAATTGAGATAGAAGATTGCATTCTGGAATGCTTTTGTATTGAGAGTCACACCATCCCCAACGGCGCCAAATTCAGTTATTGTGACACTGTGAGGTCGATATACATTTGGCGACATTTCTTTGCAGTAAATGCCAGATACAGTGGACCATTGAGTCTCAACCACAGTTGTGAAAACCAGAAGGACTTGAAATAACTAGCAGAAACTCCAAACAAAAAATAAAATCAGTAGCCATCATGCATATCCTGCTAATAATTAGCACCGCCATTAAATAAAACAGATAACACACCGCCATTAACTAAAACCGATAACATGAAGAAATTTTCATCTGTGAACACACATAATAGTACAAATTGACCAGAATTATGCAGTTGAAAACAAAATTCTACTTGAATTTATTGGATTTATAGCATCAGAATGCTCCACGAAGCTGAACAGGGCCACCTCACTTACGGTAGCCTGCCTTCTCTCGTTTTATGTATTGATATATATTCTCCTCGCGATGCGTCCAAAATATAGTAGGCAATATGAACTGTTAGCTCAATGCCAGTGCAATACATTCATTAAAGGTGATTTGTGCAATTGTGGATCAAGGTGACACTAGGGATGATACTAACTTCGACTGCAGCATTCTGTCAATTATCCAGTTGAGGACGGAACATGATCCCGATATTGGAAAACAACATCTCAACCAAGTGATAGGGAAAACAGTAGGAACACGAGCCTCGAAATGTTGAGTTAGTGCAACATGACTAAATATGATGGACCATATGCCAATGCCACCAAAGGTCGAGCAGGAATGCAGGATCGATCCATCACGATACCACTACCTTAGGCCATTCGGCAATGCCGTTACATACGGAGAAAAAAAAAAGGAAATCCCAACAACAAAGACACCTATAGCTCTCGGATCAACACCGGCATTCGGCAAGAGCAGAGAGGGCAATGGCGTTCTTGGACTCGCATCACCGGAACTCCCGCAACGACATCCATCCGTTCTCCCCCGAGAGATGAAGAAACCAGTACGAGAGTAAACAGTAGGAATTGGCACTCACAGATGCAGATCTCCTCATCTTCCCCGGCGTGATCTTTGCTCCTCGTCCGGAATCCGGAGGCCCTCCTCACTGCCCGCCTCCCCCACGCCTCTTAACTCCGGTCAAGACAAGAGACGGGCGCGCCTTTAATGCGGCACGCCGCCGTGCGTGGCCCGCCTGCGACTGCGCGAAAACTGCAACAACAACAACCAGCCCCATCAAGAAAGATAGAGAGAGAGCGAGAGAGAGGTGGGAAACAGTGGGCGTACGGATCAGGGGCGATCCACCCACCAGGAAAACTGGAAAAGTCGACGCGCAGGTCGATCGCCAGACTGGGATCAACGACGCCCTCTCTTCTCCTCCCCTCGGCCCTCTCCTCCTGGCTCGCGGAGGGTGGGAGGGAGAGAGGGAGGGAGGAGAGGGTGGAAGAGAAGGGAGTAGCCGGGGTGGAGTGAGTGAGGGTGGGAGAGTGGGAGCAGAGTCGAGTGCAGGGGAAAAGGGGGCAGGGACCCAATCATGCCACGGTGTGCAGTGCAGGGGCGGCGTGGGCGGCTGACTCCATTGGGACCGGGGTGTGCCCCATCGCGGCAGTCCTGCTCTTGGACGGTGCTGCCGCTGGTGATGGTGGTGGAGGAGGAGGAGGAGGACCGGGGCAGCAGAGCCTCCCCGCCGGGTCAAAGCAGAGCCGAGCCGCCGAACAGGGGAGGGGATGCCATATATCGCGGGCCGGTTTGTTGAGCCGGGAGGAGACGAGAAGAGGGGGGTGTGTGTCTGTCTGGTCTCCCCTCTCTGACCGTCTGGGCCCACAAACAGGGAGCCCAACCAAAGCCCATCCCATGCTGCCGTAGCCTGGGCTTCTGGTACGAAGGTGGGGCCCGCGCGTCAGTTTCTGCCGGGTGTGGTCCAACGGGCCGAGCGGGATGTGCGCCGCGTCAGCTCGGCAGCCAACAACCCTTGGGTTTGGTTAGTTGGTGAGCGGTGGTGATCAGGAATCCCCTCTCTGGATCCCAACGGCACCAGAGTCCAAAACGGCTCGCCAGCATCCGGCGTTGTTTTGCCGCCTGATTAGTGATTACGGCAACGGCTCGATCCTAAGAAATCTCCAGGCCAGACAAACTGTTCTTTGTGCTGTCCTTTTGTTGCGCGAGTGCTTTTTAGCAAGATGTTCAGGCTAACTAGCTCGTCTGCGGTTTCTTGCAGCAATTGTTCTTTTCGACAGCTGGTAATTGGTGCTTTTCAATCATTCGTGACAGTGTCAGTGTCTGATCAGCTGCTGCTGCTGCTGTGGAGCGTAGCTGCCTTCTCTGACCTGGAGTGGAGGGCATGGCAATGAGCATCCTCAGCTAACAGGATTCGACACTAATGATTGACATCGCTGCCGTTACCTGGCAGAAGCCTGTGTCGCCTGCGTGTCGTTCCACATCTTCGTCGTCGTCCCCTGGGTCGTATGCAATGTGCAGTAGTGTATCTATACCATACGCGCACACGAAACCACTAGACCGTTCAGAAGAGAAAGGGACGGCAGATGCAGGTAGCACGCCTGCAATTTAATTGACTGCTTGCTTATCACAAAAATACAAGGGAGAGAGACAAAAATGTGCAAGTAGAACTTTGTCTAGTGTGTTTGTATGGACATGCTGCATCGCTGCAGGCAAAGGCAAACCTCACGTAGGAACAGTGAAAGATTCATGGGTCTTTGCCACCTTCTTGTTCTTGGCATTCCAACCGATGCCGTCCGGCACCCGTGTCGTCTCACATCGCAAAGGCAAACGAAAACAGATGCCTGCCCCTGTCTCTGATCCTCCAATTTCCAAGTCGATGTCTGACAGGCAGGCTCAAAAGGCGCTCATCTGACTGCCCAAGTGTTTGGATATACACAGTTTTAGTAGGCAAATGCATGCCTGTGTCAAGCCAAAGGCTCTGAAACTTTTGCGATTGGAAGCAGCACCACCACCAGCTGAGCTGACCGGCAGGCAGCGGCAACGGCAGGGCCCCAGGGCGAGCGCACGCGGGCGTCTGAGGCAGGCGGAACCAGCCTTGCCGGCCGGCTGATTATAATTAAGCTGCGCATTGGCCATTATGCTAACAGCAAGGGTCCTTTTCCTGTGTACTCCAAAGTACTGCCGGTAATCAATCGGCATTAACGCATGCAGCAACAAAGTTAAGTACCAGTAGCCTTAAAGGTAAAGAGTTGTTAAATACTACAGCGAGGTTGACACTTTGTTAATGATGGAGATCAACAGTGAGAGATCTGGCATTATTGTAAACTTCTATCGTAAGAATTGTTGCCTGTCTGTGACCTACCTTGCAAGACTACACAACAGCAGACAAAGAGGTAGGCTCCACGGATTAACCAACATGATTGATTGCATGCATCTCGAAGTAATTGGAAAGATTAGGAGAAGGGCAATGATTGAAGTGGAAAGAAAGGTCTAGTGCGTGCATGGAGTATATTCAGCCGTTGGCCGATCATGTAGCATGGGCGGATCACAATTCCTTGTGGATGAGGCAACGGCACATGAAGCTCGATTTCAGATCTTGCCAAGAACGCTCGTCAAGTTTGGATTTTGTTCCGCAGGTATGGGTGCCGGCAGACAGGCAGCAGCAACCCACGCACTGAAATAGTCGCATTATTCATTCATTGTGACTGGGAGGCGTTGGATTTCAGATCAAGGTAGAAGGGTTACGCAATCCCTGCATTCAGATGCTGAAAGAATCCAATGCAACCTGCAAGGAATGCTGTAGCCCCGTCTAATTCATTAGTAGGTCTAGCTCTTGTTCTCAGGTATCTTTGTCCTTCTGCATGTGTGAGTGTATTAGCTTGTGCATCTATGCATGTTACTACACTGAATCGGTTGAATTCCCTCTCTTTCTGCACCTGCACCGGCAAAATGCTACGGCCAATCAGCCATAGCAATGCTCCAATTATCTGCATGCATTTTCAGTGGTCACCAATGATTCTGAATTTATGATGCTAGGAGCTATCCTACTGCTATAGCCTATAGGATCAGGGGCACCTGCATGATATCTGTTTCCGCAGCAGCAGCTGCATGTGTTCGGAAAGATGTCAGCCCAAATGACAGGATCCAAAAAGAATTATATAACATGCCCAATCACAATCAGCTCATATGTTTGAGTCAAGATGGTAAAATAAATTGCTCTAGAGCTAGCCTCATGGACTGGTGCGATCTGCCTCACTGCCTGTGCGCGCTGTGCCGGGGCATTTGGAAGAGCAGAACATGAACAACCCATGTGAAGAAACATCAAAGTTACTGAATGCTGTACTGGGAACGGCTTGCGTGTGTTGCGAGGAAATGGCAAAAACGTACTCTGCCTGCAGATCACCAAATTCGCTATGCTTGCCGTGGTGCTGTGTAAGGGCCAGATGCTGTCAATCTACTCTTGCCATGTGCCATGAAGTTACTGCGTCCTCTTCTCTCTCTGTCTCTCTGGCTGGGGACTGTTGGAGCTGGAATGGTTGGAATCGGAATTCATAAAGTGCCATCCAATTACACACTGACTGAATCACTGAATGCCTTTGGCCCCATACCTCTGGGCTCTCTGGCTCGGGGTTTGCAGTTTGCTGGGAAAGAACACTGGAACATGGGAGGCGTCTGCGATATGGTAAGGTCCAAGCGCCCAGCCTCGGATCCATGCAGGCTCTGGCTGCTGAAAAGAGCAGTGTGTCTTCCATTTCCCGTGCCTTTCTGCAGAAGCAGGCGACTCGTGAGCAGCAATGCCACTTTAGTCTTTAGAATGTGATGTCTGAGATCCTGTACATTGGTAGTCCATATTGCCATGTAGCCAAAGTGCTGCTTGTACTAACTCGTAGTCATTATACCATGCTATACAAAAAAAGCACCAGTTCTACGTTTGGTAGCTGTATTTCTGATTTTTTTTTTAAAAAAAATCATACTAAATTCTAAATGATTTAGTATGATTTTATGTAGGTTGACTTCCAATGCAAATACGACATCGATCTCAAAATTCCCTTTCGAAAAACATCGATCTGAAAATTTCCCAGCGATTTTGGTCCATGTGCAGTTGGGCAGTTCATTGTCTTTGCGGGCCTGGGCTACATGGGCCATTAGTTAAGGCCCAGGAGGTTGCCTAGTTGGACTAATAATTCAGTCTCCGCGACCGTTCCTCCTCAATTCCCCAAGCTGCGGCCCAGCCTCGCCGGCGCGCGCAAAAACCCTAACCCTCCGCGCCTCCGCCTCCATCTCCGCCGCGCGACGGCAACCACCCGCGAGGAGCACAAAGGCCGGAGTCGAGATGGAGAGAAAAAAGAGCCGGCGCCTCTCCGGCAGCCGCCACCTCCGGCAGCGGCTGGTGCTGGCGACGCTCACCTCCACCACCATCACCATCGAGGACATTCGCTCCGGGGACGCCGCGCCGGGGCTCCGCCCTCACGAGGTCTCCCTCCTCCACCTCCTCGAAAAGATCTCCGACCGCCATGATATCGACATCAACGAGACAGGCATGGACTTCCTCCCACGAGCTTTGCTTGTGCTGTGCGGCCCGCCTTTGGGTTTTGACACGGGGTACCGATGCTTACGGTTCTGTGGTGCTTGTGTGCGTTTCCAGGAACAAAGGTGAGGTACCACCCGGGGAAGATTCTCGGGGGGAAGGGCCTTGAGCACGACTGCGGGGTGCACCGGGGGATCGGCTACTTCCTCGAGCCGCTCATACTGCTCGGCCTCTTCGCAAGGGTGCCCATATCGATTCGGCTCAAAGGTGAGCGCTTTGCTTGTTTGTGCTACTGTTCAAGTGTTAGGCCAAATGAATTGCCGTAAGGAATTTGGTGCGTGGTAATTCTTTCTGGATGAATTTATTTGAGTTTGTAGTTGATGCCGATGGAAGCAGTTCGTTGGGATTTCATTGAATTGGTTGAAATTTGGCTGGTTGTAAAATAATAAATTCACATATTATGGGTAACGTAGGAGGCATCCCTATTTTCACCCAGGGGTCTTAATTACCACTGCTTAGCTTTCAATTCGCCTTTGACCATCAAATTAAGTGTGAATAACCCGTCCTCCTGTCTTTGAAACAAGGGGCGCTTTGTCAGGCTGTTGGTTGAGATCCTTGTGCTAATTCTTTTGGCACTTGGGGATGACCTGCTTAATGCTGTCAATTGTTAAAACAAATACTAGCCAATACTGCACATAATGACTTATCCTTTTCTCAAGGATGGCTATACCATCTATTATTTCAAAGTCTGAATTGGTGCCCTGCTTTTAGGAATCACTAATGATACAAAGGACCCTTCTGTGGATACTTTCCGGATGACAACCTTGCATATGCTCAAGCATTTTGGTGTTCCTCTGGAGGGTTTGGAGCTAAGGATTGATAGCCGAGGATCTCCTCCTCTTGGTGGTGGTGAAGTGTTTCTCCGGGTTCCCAATATAAATGGCACATTGACGGTGTGTTTCATTTTGATTTCCCATTGATTGTATGTCAATTCTCCTGACATTGACATCTGATGCTAAGTACCTTCACAGGCAGCAAACTGGGTTGATGAAGGTATGGTGAAGAGGATAAGGGGTGTTTCATTCTCTACCAGAGTATCTCCACAGATTGAAAACCGCATTATTTATGCTGCGCGTGGAATCTTCAATCGCTTCATTCCTGATGTTCATATATTCACTGATCATAGATCTGGTTCTGCTGGTGGGAGGTATTTTTCCAATCCTATTGAATATTGATAACAGCACTATTTCCTGAACGCTGATACCTCTTGTGACTCGGCAAGACAGCAATTTGCTACTTCTTTTAAACTTTTGTTCAACGTGTGGCAGGTCACCAGGCTATGGTGTATCATTAGTTGCTGAGACCACCACAGGCTGCCTGCTCTCTGTAGATGCCACTGTGAGTTATCCTAGTGTTGACGAAATGAATGAAGAATCTGAGAAGCCAGAGCTAATGTCTCCGGAGGATCTTGGTGTCCAAGCGGCATCAATGCTACTAGAAGAGGTGGCTCAAGGAGGGGTTGTTGACTCTACACATCAGGTCTGGGTTTTGATACATGTTTTCTCATTGATTCAGCATTTAATCAGCCTAGGTCTTCCTGATGGTTTACTTCTTGTTATATAGTACATACACACCTCTGTTATGCTTGACGACCACCTATATTTTGTTATGTGGTCGCTGAAGCTTAGATAGGTCTATGCAGCATTTGTTTGTTCTTTTGGCCAGTTTGTGTCTAGCAAAGCATCCTAAAGTTCTACATCTGGCCTGTTAATAATGGGATGTAGAAAACATTCTTGAACAATCTACTTTATTTCATAAATTGATGCCCACTCTTGAACTGACCGTGTGTACATTTATCATTTATGATTGATGTCATGACTGCTCGTCTTTAACTAATCTTATTTATCCTTGTCATTTTTCATGCATTAGAAATTTACAGAACAATTTGTTTGGTGATATAACATTTCTCTTGTAAATGCTTGCAGGGCCTCCTATTTATACTGTGTGCTTTGTGCCCACCTGATGTATCAAAGGTTCGTGTTGGACAGTTGACACCATATGGTATTGAAACGCTTCGAAACATCAGAGATTTTCTTGGTGTCAAGTTTGTTATCAGTCCTGATCCCAATTCGGAGACCGTTATTCTAAAATGTGTCGGAGCGGGAGTGACGAATCTTTCCCGGAAGATTCAATAAGCAACAGCATCATGAATCTCATCAAAGATTGAGGATGCAGCAAGAGGTTACTATGAGACTCTGTGTAACTGCAAAACAGTAATGAGTTATCCTAGCTTCTGCTGAATTTTTCGAGGTGCATGATAGGTCTTGCTCTCTGATGTAATTTTGATCTGAGCTGGTGGTGCTAGAATGGATTTGTCTGATCATAATTCCTGTACGCTCAACACATTTCTGTATCACATTGTTTTAGTCCAGTAACCGTTTCAGTTTCTATTTGCTGAGACATGCTGACAAATACGAATGAAAGAGATGCAAACGTCCGGAGGCAACATGTTGGTATTAGCATGCGAATTTGATTTGATTTTACTGTCCTGGGAATTCTGAATATCAGTAGGCAGGTAGCAATTAATTGTAGGAAGGAGACTTTTGGTCCCGGTTCCTCTAGGCCCGCCGGCACTGTCAGGGTTCAGTGGCGAACTGGCGATTACAGATTTACAGGCCACTCTTGTGGCATTGTAAAGTCCAGTGGGTAGCATCATGGAAGTGAGAATGCGAGATCAATCATAAGGAATCATATCATTACGCCAGACCAAGCATGGTCCATAGACAAGGAACTTACCTACTACATGCGTGGCGAAGCACCATTCAGATTCAGATTCAGCTCATCCCAGCTCTACCGGAGCTTAGGGACGAGGCGTGTTGATACTGAGCTTTTGGGGACAGTTTCTCAGGAAAAAGCTCAGCTGACTTTGTCAGGTTTCAGCAAGAACAACATATTGACAGGCAACTCTTGTCTGATAAAAAAGGTCCATTGGTCAAGGCGCAGTGTCATGGACATGATGAAGCAAGAAAAGTATCAAGCGAGATCGATCATAATCATGCACTACACCAAGCATGGTCCATAGAGAAGGAACTCTATGCTGTATGTTCACCTACAACATGTACGGCCTAGCATCATTCAGATTCGGATTCAGCTCGGCCCATGTACACACACAAAACATCTAGTCTTCTCCCCTATGACTATGAATGCACTCGTCTGTACAGTGTACACAAGCTGAAAAAGAAAAAGAAAACAGCATGGAACTGTTTCAGCAGAACAAGATGGCAAGGCTACACTTTCTCCTTGACGAATGCAAAGGTGACCATCCAGATGAGGCAGAGGACCCAGCCGCAGGACAGGGGCGCCGCGCCGGCGGTCAAGCCCGTCGGGTTGTCGGAGCCGCCGTACATGGAGTTCCCGCCGGGGTTGTTGGCGTTCAGCACCGTCGAGCCGGATCCCCCGCCCACACCCCCTTGCCACCCCGGGCTGTAACCGGTGGGCACGGCGCCCGACATCCCTGGGGTGTAGCCGGTGGGCACGGTGCCTGTCGCTCCCGGGCTGTAACCGGCGCCGAAACTGCACAGGTTGATTGTATCGAGGATGGAATCAGACCATGTCACTTTGGCTCACTGCGGACTGCATCTATGCTGAGATGGTTTGGGTGATATGATTGTGCTGGTGGTGGCAGAAAGAAATTGTGTTAGCTCTTACCCTGATGATGATGTCTGGTACATGCAAGTTCCTGAACCTGCAATAAGATATACGAGTAATGAAATTGTTAGATGTGGCAGTGATTCATAGTTTTTAGTGCATCGTCGAAAAGAATGAAAAAAATTACTTGGGTTGACGTTGACGAGCATGCCGGCGCCTCCGAAGTCGCAGCTTGCCGGCGACGGGTTCTTTTGGAAGTAGCTGTTGAAGGCGTAGGAGGCGTGCGCCTGCAGGGTGTTGGGGTTGTAGCAGCTGCCCATGGGCTGGATGGCCGAGCAGTCGGCGCCGCCCATCCCGCACGCGTAATCGATCCCGTCTTGCATGGCGAGGTCCGTCAGCCCCGTCTTGGCGACGCACCACGTCTGCCCCGCCCCCGCCACGGCGGGCGCGCTCGGCTGCACCGTGCCGGGCATTGTCGCCGGCGGCTGGTACACCGGCGCCGTCGGCATGCCGCCCGCGCCGGCGGCGCCGCCCTGCTGCGGGTACGGGTACGTGGTCACCGGGTTGGTGACCGGCGACGTGCCCGGGAACTGCGTCGGCGTCGTCGCCGGGTTCGTCACGGGGGCCGCAGGGTTCGTGACGGGGCCCGGCATGGTCGGCGCGGTGACGGGGCTTGTGAAGGGGGTGGGAACCATTGATGGCGGCATCGTCGTCGGGTCGGGCATGGTGGCCGGCGTCGTCGGCTCGGGGTACAGTGGCGGGAGGTTGGGGTTCGTCGAGAACCCGTTGTCGCCCGGGTTGGTCGACGGCACGGTGACGAATCCTGGGGACATCGGATTCGACACCGGGTTCGTGGCCGGCACGGTCACCGGGTTGGTTACCGGCGTCGCGGCCGGGTTGGTGACCGGGGAGAACTCGTCGTGCGCTGTGGCTCTTGCCTCGCCGAGCTCGCGCCGGGGTGACGACACGTCCACCAGAACACCCAACAATCTCTTCTCCCGACTGATATCGCCGACCAGCTTGGCCATTGCCACCGCGCTTGGAGCCGCACGGCTCTTGAGGTGGAGCACGACGCCGGCGTCGGAGCCCAACAGAGCGGCGACATCAGCGACGGCCTCTTGGATCTCTGCAGCCACGGCAAGCTCACTGTTCGCTTCTGCCTCTATCTTCACCTGAACAAACGAGCCTGACCTCCTGACGGATTCCCTGATCTTACTCCACTGCTTCTTGTGGGCACGATCCTTGGCCATGATCCGTAGAGAAGACAGCATGAGCTCCGGCGAGACCCTGACGCTCTGTGCCAATCCAGCGGCACCGAGAGAAGCGTGAATCGACTGTAAGGTGCGCCGCAGCCTGCCGAGCTTCCTCTCGGTGGCCGTGACGACGATGTTGCTGATGTTGAGTTGCCGGTTGGGATCAAGAACTTCATTAACAAATGAGCCGGCAACATGCTCTGGCCTGCACGACTTCGGCCTGCACTCAAACGGCTTCAAGAAGAGGTAGGCATGCTGCTTCTCGGTGACCATGACTCTGCACTCAGTGATGACTGAGCTGGACGGTATCTTGACCTGTGTTGAATCATACGATAATTCCACAAATGCTCCTGAAAGGAAATGAAAAGAATTTTTTTTTCAGGGAATGTAAATTTCATCAAGTATATACCAATTGCATCAATGGAACAGCATTATGCTGATCAGTAGCTACGTAAGTCACCGACAGATAAACGCTTTATAAAAAGGAAAGATCCAGAAACATAAAAGGGCACTGACCTGAACAGCAGATTGTTTCAAGGAGGAGGATACAACAGAAGAAGAATGTGAGAGCAAGAGGGAGAGTAGCTGCCATTGAAGAAGTGAGAGATCTTGGCAAGGGTGTGGCTGAGCTGAGCAGCCTGTGATGAGGGGATTGAGCTGGAGATGGCCAAATGGACAGTGGGGAAGGGGAGGGTAGGAGAAAGGAGCAATGCAATTTAAGTACAAGGGAGCAAAGGTTGTGTGACACAAAGTGGAAAGCATAAGCAATAGGGCAAAAGTGGCAAAGCGAATAACTATTGTATTAGATATGCAATGCATGCTCCTTTTTCACTTTGGAACAGGCAAACCAGCAAGCATTGCAGTGCACACATCCTTTTCCATGCAGAGAAAATGTCTGGAGTAGGAGCGCTGTACCAAACTGTGTGTGTGAAATATTTTTTTTTCTATGTTCATCTTATTGGTAGTTCGGTCAGTTTTTTTTTCTATGTTGATCTGCACTGCACTGATGTAAATACAGGGGTATCCTTTTCTGCTGCTTCATGATTCATGAAACTTGCTTATGAAGGCTGATATGCCATTTTCTTGAACTAAGAAGAAAAGCATGCGCGTACAAGCTGTTGAGTGTGAATTAACTGCACACTAGGTTCACCTGCAATCGCATTTTATTTCCATTTTTCTTTTTTGTGGACAAAAAGGCTCAGGTTCAGTCGTAAAGCGGCTTTCTCTGGTGACCATTACATATGTCTTGAGTTGACCCGCATATGGCCATGAGTTGCTGCACAACATGATCACATTGTCAAGAGCGTTCTTCTTATTGTCTGACAGGGTTTTGCACAGTCATTAGACTTGCCTTTTTAGAAGAAAAAAAAAACTGTACTATGAAAACACTAGGACAAGGAGCTTTTGGACCAATTGGGGCAGTGGCAGTGGGCAGCAAGCATGACCCTCCAAAAGGCTGCCGTTGGTTGCTCATGCCATGTGCGTTTCAAAGATCCCTAGTCTGGGCTCTGGAACAACCATTTGGGAGAAGGGGCAAGTTTGTGAGCAACTCGCTGCCGAATCCTTAGCTATGTTGTTATCACAGGCATTCAACATTTCAACTGGTACAGTGCAGGACCATGCTGGCATAGTGACATACTGACATGGCTTACCTTTGGAGAGGGAGGCAATGGTAATCTGCACACGTCATACGAATATATTCGATACTTCCTCGTCTGTATAAAGCCAGCAAGTATTACTAGTTACTCCTCCTCGCTATTACCTCCATTATTATCTAAAGAAAAATGAAAATCTTTAGCATGTATTAGAAAAAGGACTAATCTTTATCTATCAGAGTGGAGAAAAATCTGGGAAAAAGTTAAATCGTATGATTGGTTTAGTGACGCATCAATTTGAGGAGGAAAACGGGCCAGATTGCAGGGCATGGCTTTCTTTGCCTGCACCATCATTGGCCAGGAGGAAAAGATCGAAAAAGGCGGACATGAAGAGAAAGGATCGCAGAGATTTGGGATCGATGGATCGATTTTCAGGCTGGCGGTGTCTGGAATTGATCCATCATGTAGCATCTTTGGCCACATTTGACTGCCATCTCACACATCACTCTTGACTTGAGCTAGAGCTATCTTCTTGCTCCTCTTTCTGCAAAAGGCCGGATAAGAGGTTGATATCCTCCTTTTAGTACTAGCAAGTAGCAATGCAATGTCAAGAGTCAAGTGTAAAGAAAGCCATCTGAGCCCAATGGCCACACCAGAGGACAGCACTTGCATTCCATTCCTTGATAGAATAGGTAATCTATGACTACTTTCCATCCTTTTGATTGATCTTTTTTCATCTGCCAAAATGTTCATATTCGGACCAAAAAGAAACTACTCTTCCATTGCGCTACCGTGACACGGTTTGTGATGCTATGACCATAAGTTTCTGTAAAGGGTATTGACCTAAAAATAGGTCATTGTTGTGAACATATTTGCTGCACTTTGTACATGTAAACCCTCTACATCTCTTTCTTGACAGACTAAAGGAAATGAAGCGGCCAAGCAGGTGATGATCTGAGGGAGGCGATGCTTTTTTGCAAGGAAAACAACGGCGCTTTAAGCGGCTTTAATTAGTTTTTATCATCGAGCGCTAGGTGCATTATGAGCGTATGAACAAGTTGAAGCAGATCAAATTAAAGCTGGACCGGATTAACCGTAATTAAATCGATCGTGGGCATCTGCTTTTATGTGCGTATATACAATTAGAATACGGGCACGCACGCGAAATGTGGACGTACGCGTAGCCCTATACAAAAAGTGTGATCTGCAGCCTTTAATTCCCCTGTTATTTCTCTGAAACTTGAGCCTTGTTTAGTTCACCCCCAAATCCCAACTTTAGCACTATGCAAAAAGAAAATTCCCTATCATATCAAACTTGCGGTATATGTATGGAGTACTAAATGTAGACGAAATAAAAAAACTAATTGCACAGTTTTGTTGTACTTTACGAGACGAATCTTTTGAGCCTAATTAGTCAATATTTGAACAATAATTCACAAATACAAACGAAACGTTATAGTGTTGCTACAGTAATTTTGACACCCCAAAGTTGGGCAACTAAACAAGACCTTGGTGGTTTGCTGAGATGAACTGATGTTTTTTTTTCTTTTCAGATACAAGCTGTTACTTGTTGTATATAAGAATTGTGGTCTGATGGATCCTTAAGAAAATTGCCTGAAACTGTATCTAAAATGTACGCGTAATAACTGTTGCAAAGTTAGCAAATAGCCGCACGCAGTTGGTAACACGAATTCAAAGAGCCAACCAATGATCGACCGATGGCCCCTACTACATTGTTTCGAGCGGGTGTATCTGCTGACTTGTCTGATTGAAGATTGGCTGGACGGTCTGGATTATTCTTGGCAAGCAAATAAAGCAGGGTGCAGCTGGGGTTGATGGCTTTGCTTAGCAGCTAAGAAGGCCGAGCGCGCAAGTGTGGTTTGCTGGGCCACCATGGCCACGGATGATCCAATGGATGATCCAATGGATGGACGGGTCGATGGATTAAACAATGGCGTGCCGACGGCGGCCATGCAATATTATGCAGCAGCGGGAAATAAAGGCGGCACGCGCACACGTCGGTCCGACTCGGACGCTCGACCTCGCTCTCGCGACAAAGGCGGCTGACGGCGGCGATGGGCCCGCGCGCTTTGTTCACCACCTGCACGAGCACGAGCACCGGCGAGGCAGCGACAGGGAAGGAAGGATCGGATCGGAGAGGAACATTCGGTCAGTCGTACGCCAGTGGCTCGCTCGCTCGACAGCGGCCAGGGGAGGGATAGGTGGTGGGAGGTCACGTGAGTGACGTGCTCCTGCCTCGTGCGCGCATGGGAGATGATGCCTCGGATCCGATGCCGGCTGTTTGCTGCTGGTTGTTCATGTTTGTTTGTTTTTTGAAAAGCTTCCTGGTTGTTCATGTTCTTGTTCTTCGTCGGCCGGCTACTGTCCGCACGCGTGCAGCATGCATGCATGCTGCCGTCGCGTGGTTTCGTTCTGCGCATGGATCCAAGCAAATGGGCTCAATGTCGATGATGAGCCGCGTTGCTGCTGCTTATGCTGCATGGGCCGTGGCCCAAGAAGGATGGCCGAAAATGAAAGCTCAGGTGAGAGGAGGGAGGAGGAGGACTGCCCTTTCTGTTGTTCTGAATCATCAAAGCGCACGTGAGGAATGGACGACACCATCTTCTTCTTTCTTCAATCGACGACACATCCAGCATTTTTCTCTGATGAAAAAGTGAAAGCATGGATAGGAGGAGACATATGCCTCTGCGTTGCATTATTGTACGCGATCGAATGGCATATATCTCTCTTTGGTCCTGAGAAATGGACGGGTCCTGAAAAACAAAAAACAGAGAGAGAGAGAGAGAGAGAGAGAGAGAGAGAGAGAGAGAGAGAGGGGCCTGCTGCTATGTTCTAGTGGACACGGATCGCGTTCGTGGCATGTGTTGGTGTCGCTGGAATGAATCAACGCACGCACGGCACGCACCGCACTGAGTTAAAAGTCCGCAAGAACGATGGGCCGTCGTCGCAAGCTGATAGCAAGGAAAGCAACTGATCGAACAGCACCCCGAACTGAAGGGAGGACCATCAGCTCCTGCTGCTGCTGCTGCTCGGTTCGATCCCCACCCGGCCCGATCGATCGCGACCATGCCGATGCTCGCCGGACGCCGGCGATCGGGATCGCAGTCGCGCTGATCTGTCGCCCTCCATCCCCTCCTCTCCTCGTGGTCCAGCTCCAAGAGCCGAGACCACACCCATCGTCATCCTAGCTAGAGCTACCTTCTCATGGAAGAAAAAAATTACTAACCGCCGGCCGTCAACGTAGACCGCGCAGCGCACACTCAGGCCACAACTTCCCTTCCAGCTAGGCCCTGTTGTTGCCCAATTTTGAAGTGCCAAAATCACTGTGCCAGCACTATAGCACACTGTAGCGTTTCGTTTGTATTTGTGAATTATTGTCCAAACATTGACTTATTAGGCTTAAAAGATTCGTCTCGCAAAGTACAGCAAAACTGTGCAATTAGTTTTTAATTTCGTCTACATTTAGTACTCCATACATATACCGCAAGTTTGATGTGATGGGGAATCTTCTTTTTTATAGTGACAAAGTTGGAATTTGGGGCCCTAATAAGCTTAGTCCCTCTCCACAAATTTAGTCGTATATATTCACGACTAAATTTTGTCGCATGTACGTACGGCGTTGCATTGAGTAACCTCTTGGTCAAAGTAGAGCCTAAGATGTGGTCAAAGTAGCGCAAGGGTTGGCAAATGCGAATTTATTAAGACGTGTGGAGCATAGAGCTAAAAATACTACAGCAAGAACCAAACAACTCGCAAGATTTGCCTCTTTTTTTTTGTTTCTGCTACATGCACTATCAGAGTTTATAAAGTTAAAATTTTGCGGGTGACAGTGGACATCGTAGCTTATGATAAAAATGCGTTATGAATTATTTGTTATTATTTTTATAGACTAGGGCATCTAAACTAAAATTAATCCTTGGAAATAAAATTACATGAAAAATACATTATTTTGAAAGATAAATTTTTATTAAGGGTGTAAATTGAACCGACTGATATAGCTGTGTGGGAGTATCTAGACTTTTGGCCGTACTTGAAGGAGTAATTTGGAGTTTTTCTTTTTCTATTCAATATGAACGAGTACAGATTATCTTGCCTCAATTATCTCCAGTCGGCCCTACCATGTCACAAGCATGATTTGCCTTCTCTGAACATGGAGGGCATGTGAGCTATATACGCCAGTGAGCTTCTGTTCCATTTCCTCCGGTCTTAGTCTTATGCTTTTATACATGCACCGAATTAAGCGTATATACCTGGACTCGTCGGCTATATATCATACGAAAACTGCAGCAACGTATACCATTATCACCGCCCTATCCATCAACCAATCATGCGACGAATGATGATGATCTGATGTGATTTGACGCGGGGGCATGCAGCTGGATGCTGGATGCAGTAGCAGCAATCATCTGGTCGCCGTGGCGTGCGACAGCGAGACTGGAATCACGGATCTCCCCAGCGTCTAGCCCTGTCCGATGACGACCAATAAGGCGGTGTTCGATACCATATACTAAACTTTAGCGGTGTCATATTGGATGCTCCGATGCTAATTAGGAGAACTAAGCATGAGCTAATTATAAAACTAATTGTACAGATGGAGTCTAATTCGCGAGACGAATCTATTAAGCCTAATTAATCCATCATTAGCAAATGGTTACTGCAGCACCACATTGTCAAATCATGGACTAACTAGGTTTAATAGATTCGTCTCGCGAATTAGACTCTACTGTGCAATTAATTTTGTAATCAGTCTATATTTAATACTTCTAATTAGTATCCAGCATCTGATGTGACGGGTGCTAAACTTTAGCGGCTGGAGTCAACGTGGCGATGAATCGGCAACGGGCGGCCAACGGCAACAACGCCTGGCGCTAACCTAACCGGTCCGCTGTACGTACGACACACACGAGACGGGATTAAGCGTGCAATCATGTGGTGAATGGCGATTAGTTCATTGATTACTGATTAGGAGGGAGAGCCAGATCTTTTTCCCTGACGACAAGCCTGAAGATACATAGGCCAAGTGCCAGGCGTTTTGTGTAGTGTCCTGCACTGCTAATGGCTTGCTCTGACTGGGAGCTATCACAGAAATATCTCGCTGTCCTTTTTTGTTCCTTGCAAAAGCATTAGTGAGATACCTGTGTGTGATCTATGGCGGGTCGAAACAGTACAAAACTTGGCATCAAAGATGATAAGTTCCAGCGTTTGTGCCGGAACTGTTTAGTTTGCTGTGAGCACAGCGATGAGCGAATTGGTGCTCATCAGCTCGTGCAGTAGTATTATTTGAACGCAGTGTTTGCAATGCATGAATCACGCAAGAATTGAATAGGTAGAGTCGTGGAGAAGTGTTTCAAACGCACAAATCTCACGAGAATTCAGAAGAAATCTATGCATTCCAATTCCAAACATGATCTAAAATGAGTACTACAAACCGCGTGACTGCAGTGCTGCTCAGCCAGGTCCAAATTGAAGGACGCTGGCCCTAAAAAAAAACTCAAGGATGCTGGATGCCTGGACGGTGGATGCGGAGCAGTTTCAGAGAAAAATAGTAGTAGCATCGAAGAAGGACTGAAGGAGAAAGGACAGTCTGACAGCTTCAGATTCCGTGCGCCCAACAGCTGGGCGTGGCCGCGTGGGCCACGGGCGCATGGACCCATAACTCCATATGGCCCACCAGTCAGCAACGGGGACACGGCAATCGACGAGAACCTAGCCTGTAGCCCGGCCACGAGTCTGATCGGTGATACTCCCGACAACACCCAGATACTCTGCACGAAAATCCATGGCGCGCTCAATCCAGTCTCCAGGTGCTGCTTGGTGCTCGCCTGCTTGGTTAGTTGGTTTAGTTCTACTCTGGTTTGCGTTGTCAATTTTTTTCTCCGAAGATATATAACAAAATGGCTTCAGATTCAGATTTTGTAAGATTTTATCTGTACCAGTAGTGCTAGATAATAGCTCGTCCTGGATCCAGTCTGTCTGGATCCACCCGTCTACAATTTAGCTCGCTAAAGTTTAGTGTATCTTTTTTAACCAGCTCTAGCTAAATTTTAACTATGTGTATCTTTTTTAACCAGCTCTAGCTAAATTTTAACTATCTGTTTGGATCGATCAGCTAAATGATGGTTATGTCCATCTTACCTCTCATGCACGAGCGTGTTCGGAACCTTTGATGAACTCGCTTAGCCAGGTGCAAGGGTAGGTGAGGCAAGAAAGGCCATATCATTTGAAAGTTTGCCTGCTTGCCTTGCCCACGTTTCCCCATTCATTCCCTCAGAAGAAGCTTCCCCAAGAACAGCAGCAAGAAGCGGATCCAGAGCGCGCTGCAGCCAAGAAAACAAGACAGATTCCTGGAAAAAAAATCATAAACCAAGGCCAATATCAGGTTAGATTGCGCCAAGTCGATTATGGCAGAGGAGTCAATTATTGTTCCTTGTCAGATTCGATTTGGGCTGAGGAGCTCGATTTGGCTTGCCGCTGAACTCGACCCGAAATTGGATCTTTACCATTGCCGCTGAGCTCGATCTTGTGAAGCTTCGTGGGAAAAAATGAGGGGGTCGACGGTCAACAGGTGTTAAAGTCGTCTGACCACTTGTCACTCGGTTTGGATCTTGAAGCTAGAGACGCGGTAGACTTGATGCTCGTGCGCCTCGACCGAGAAAACCGTGTTCCTCAACTAGTGTAGCAGTACATTTTTATTCGCAGTGAGAGAACATCACGAGTCTAAGGCTTTAGTTTCTAATTTGAAAGTGGCAAAATTGGCATTTTGCCATAAATGCGCAA